>NC_012875.2:55587600-56234932 GCF_000003195.3 Sorghum bicolor
CACTCTATTGGCCACGAGGAGCTACCTCATCTCATGAGGATAATGAGAATGTGAGCTGTAGCGTTTCAGGATGGTCACCATAATTCTGTATCATAGGTGGCCAAGCTGATAGAACAGAGTAATTCTATGTTGTGACAGGTGGTTGATGGCACCGAACAGTATTTTAGTAGTTTTATTATGACGTCCTCTCCCTTTGTGAACCATTCTTATTTGAAACTATCTGTTAAATTCTAAATACATTTGTGAAATCTTACTTGAAGCGCTGCACTAGTTTGTTAAGCTGAGTGTGGACGTTTAGTGGTCTAATATTTTACGCTGTACGGTGTGCACAAGGACTTTGTACTGTTTATTGTTTTGTGCATTGTTTTCCAGGCCTAAGTTTTGAAGCATTCGTACACCTCCGGGGTTCATGTTTGGAGTAGCTGAGCTCCGAGTGGATTAGCCGTGCCGCCCGAGTACCCGTGTCTGGATTAGCCGTGTCGCCCGTGTTAGGCCCTGTTTAGATTGGAGATGAAATTTTTTAGGGTGTCACATCGGATAGGTCGGAAGGATGTCGGGAGGGGTTTTTAGAAACTAATAAAAAACAAATTACATAGCTCGTTAGAAAACTGTAAGACAAATTTATTAAGCATAATTAATCTATCATTAGTACATGTGGGTTACTGTAGTACTTATAGAGTAACTAGGTTTAAAAGATTCGTCTCGCGATTTTCAACAAACTGTGTAATTAGTTTATTTTTTTATGTACATTTAATGTTCCATACATATGTCTAAAAATTCGATGGGATGAATGAAAATTTTTTTATAGGGAACTAAACAGGGCCTTAGCGAGTCGTGGTCTGACAGCGCTGGCGGATGTGGAGGTGCAAGTCAGATCGGTATCGATATATACTTCTCATTCAACCTCTCGAATCATCAATTTTTCTTTTTGTTCTCTTCAAAGTTTTAGCTCACATACTTCATCGCGGTACACATTTCTGTGTTTGCAGGTGATCATCGGCTTGGGACGCGCCACGAAGCTGCTTGTAATCAGAAACAATCGAATGTTCTTCTGATTTTTGTTGACCACATTTGTATGACATACTTAACCTTGCAAGTCGTGCATGCATTCCATTTCCCTTATTCGTTTTTTCTGCAGAAGATTCGCTAAACTTATTGACTCATTTTTGTATAGTTTCTGTGCAGCTTGCCATGTCACTCAGATGGCGATAACATAACACCATTTTTTTGTATAGTTTATCAAGAACATACCGGTTGTCGATCACCAATAGAACTTGAACTACACACGCTGCCAACCTAATCTTTCACAAATAACGAGATAAAGAAAGACGAAATATAGTAAGGATGAAGAGATCTGAGAATTTCATGACACTGAAGTTTTGAATTCAATCAAAAGTTTGTCCAATCGGAGGCGCAAATAATCACAAAACATAATACTACTCACAAATGCACAGGACATGTACTGTCTCTACATATGCACATGGATGTCCTAGCAAAAGGACTTCGCTCTAAAAAGATTGTTCTAAACAACGCGGGGGAAAAGGCCTCTCCTAGTCAAAGGAATGCTATAAAAAAGATCGAATCGGAGTGAACATCTTTACGCATGCTAAGAAAATACCAGTGCTAGTTTTTAAGCAAAAACTAAAGACGTGTTCATTTAGAATCGTATTCTAATCATCACAATCGTATTCAGCAACTAAAGATGTGTAATGGATGATCCTTTTTTTCCCCTGAAGGTAATGTAATGTACGATCCTGGATTTGCATGAAGTACATAAACACGATTCTAAGCACGATTCGGGAACCCAGATCCAAATCTTCTTTCTACCTTTTCAAGCTCAACTTCTGAAGAACTGGACTTCAACTTTCAGAGTCTAAAATTATCCCACAAAGAAGTTCAGATTGATATTGATGATAAGAATGAAGAGGAGATCTCCACTCCATACAATCTGTTGTTCAAAGTTGGTCCACCACCACCACATGGTCAAATTTCAAGGTCAGTTATTCTCCAAATGTTTGAGAAGTCAATGACGGCAGCATGGGGCCATCAATTCATAAGGTTTCTCAGATTATTCCCAGTATGTTCATGGCTCATTTTCGTGAAGGGATGACCTCAGTTGGATCTGGCAGAGGCAGCCATGGATAGCTGAAAGAGAAACTATTGTTTGTTAAGGCCCTGTTTAGTTTCCCACCCAAAAATTTTTCATCCATCCCATCGAATCTTTGGACACATGCATGGAACATTAAATATACATAAAAAATAAACTAATTACACAGTTTAGTTGAAAATCGTGAGACGAATCTTTTAAGCCTAGTTACTCCATGATTAGTCTTAAGTGCTACAGTTACCCACATGTGCTAATGATAGATTAATTATACTTAATAGATTTGTCTTGCAGTTCCTGACGAGCTATGTAATTTGTTTTTTTATTAGTTTCTAAAACTCCCTCCCGACATTCTTCCGACATATCTGATGTGACATCCAAAAAATTTTTATCTCCAATCTAAACAGGGCCTAAATGGATTGATCCAAGAGGCGAGAGACCAATGGAATTATACACATTTGTTGGGGGACAGCTGCATCCTTCCCCTGGTGGCGTCGAAGGTTATCCTTCACCCGAGGAACCTCCGACGTCTGAGGCGTCGGAGGATATCCTTTATCGGGAAATGCTAATGTTGACGACTCGTCTGGTCGTGCTAAGTGTGTGCAGGGACTGAGACACCGGCGGAGGTCCACGAGCAAGGAAAGGTGGGAACCTCCGACCCTCCTGGGTCCGAGGATGGCGGGAGAACGCGGCCAGGCCGAGGAACCTCCGACTGGACCAGGCTAAGGAGGAACTCCCGGGGTGGCCGGGTCGAGCAACCTCCGGCCCAGCCAGGCTGAGGATCCTCCGACACTAAAGCGTCGGAGGATCCGCAACTGGGCGGAGAATCCAAGCCTCCGACCAGCTGAGGCCCCAGTCAGAGGATGAACGAATGGCTTGCAATGTGAAATTACGCAGGTGCATTAGGGTCAGTAGACTGCGATGAAAGAATATACTGGAATATTCCCCCACCGTCACGGGGCATTTATGTAAATGTCATTAGGTCGGTTTCCAGGCCCTATATAAGGGGCGCGATGCCGTCGTTAATAAGGAGGGAGGGCATTCACTGTATTCACCTACCGTTGAGCTTACTGACTGTCAGCGCTCGAACCTCTAACGGCTCCGAGTGAGAAGGTTCTCGATCCACCGTATTGCTGGGGAGTGCAGAGAGCATTTTCCCAACATTGGCGCCCACCGTGGGGCCCGAAGGATAACCTGCAATGGCTGGAAAGAGAACAAGCACCATAAGACCTCGGGCGGAGCCCTCCAGGAGAGGAAGGCCGAGGAGGGCCGTGCGGAGCACGTACGCGACCGTGGAGGGAGAAGGTTCTGAGGGCGAGCAGCCAGAGAACGTGCAGCCGGAAACACGCCAGGAACCTCCTCCCGCCGCAGGCCCGGCGCAACCCACGGCCACGCAAGAGCTCCAGCAGCTGCAAACGCAATTGCAGAACCTTCAGCAAGAGCGAGACCGGATCGCTGCCGCCTACGCCGCCAGCCAAGAGGCAGCGGTAGCCGCGACGCAAGCGGCCGAGATCAGGCAGCAGCTTTCACTCCTGCAGGCAGAAATTCTTAGCATGCAACCTCCACCTCAGCCGACGATCCAGCCCGCTGTTCTGACCAGCGCCGGCCCAACATTAGATGTGCAACCGGCAAACTACGGTGGCATGCTACGGAGCACGTTGGACCTTCGTTCCCCTTTGTCCGAAGGATTGCAGACCTCGCCTTGGCCAACAACCTACAAACCTATCACGCTCCCTAAATTCAACGGAAAGGCAGACCCGCGCCAGTTCCTGATGAGTTTCGAGGCAGCCGTGGCCTCAGCTGGAGGGAATGAGACTGTGATGGCAAAATCCTTCGTGATCGCAGCCGAGGGAGATGCCTTGGCATGGTACTCGATGCTCAGACCCGGGTCAATCTATTCATGGGAGAACCTTCGAGACAAGATTTTGGCGAATTTCCAGGGATTCGCAGTTGAATCACTAACCTCCACGGACCTGTTCCAGTGTCGCCAGAGTCAGGGAGAGGCACTACGGGAATACTTCCAAAGGTTCGTGCAGACAAAGGCGAGAGCACCCGGCGTGCCGGAGGAGGTTGCCATTGAAGCGGCCATCAAAGGTCTTCGCATAGGGCCCTTCGCAGCTCATTTGGCCAGAGAAAAGCCAGCATCCATGCACGAGCTGTACCACGAGTTTGAGAAGTATTGCAGGTCAGACAACGACTACCGCAAAAGGTTGGAAGACCAAAACTCTCAGAAGAGGCAGAGCAATGATAGAAACTCACAGAAGAAGAACCTTAGCCAGGATGAACGCCGGCCACAGCGAGAGGCTGGTGGACAGATGATGAATATCGAGCAATCGAAAGATGACAGGCCGGAAAATAACCGTCCACCGGCGGAAGCGCGAAGCTCGGAACGCATACCCAATCAAGCCAGAAGAGGGGGTCGAAATGCGGGATGGCAAAAAAATCAAAGTCAGCGACCACGAAAGCAGTATTGTTTCTTCCATGGAGAGGAGAAGGGTCACTCCACCAGAGATTACCCAGATGCAAAGGAAACTCAGGAGAGGATCAAGAGCAGGTCAGCTCCGCAACCTCCGATACCAGTTGCTCAACCTCGGGAGGTAAATCACACATTCCCTCAGACCTTCTACCATTCATACGTCGGAGGTTCAAGCCAGCAGCACCCAGCTCCAATTCAGCCAAGCGCGCTAGCCTCCGCTTACTATCCCAGCTTCCTACCAGCTTGGCGCCCAGCCCAGCAAACCGCGGACCACAACCTTTCACCAAACTATGTTCCTCCACGACCTCCACATATTACGTACATCGAAAACCCGCAACCCTGCCAGCAGTCACTACCTCCTCCCCCAAACCAGCTACAGCTACTCCAAGCCCCACCACCACCAAAAACCGAACCCCACCCCGATAATCAGATCGGCCCTCATACACCCCTGCCCACGGTTGGAATGATCTTACCAATAGCTGGAGGGTCCTCAATGGAGTTCCAGACAAAGAAACAGAAGAAGGATCACCTCCGGCTCGTTAACAACGTTGCAGTTCAAGGGCCAGTAAGATGTACCGATTGGTCCAGAACCCCAATAACCTTCACCGAGGAAGATCTAAGATTGGAAAGCTACCCTCACACAGACGCCTTGGTTATAACAACAAATGTTGCGGGTTGGGGAGTAAGCAGGATCTTAGTGGATTCAGGGAGTTTCGCAGACATAATATTTGCTGGAACCTTTGACCAAATGAAGCTCAGTAGAAGCCAACTCCAACCTTCGGAGTCACCTTTGATCGGGTTCGGAGGAAAGCAGATACATGCTCTGGGGAAGATCGCCTTGCCCGTATCCTTCGGCACAACGGAGAACGCAAGAACAGAGTACGTCACCTTCGATGTGGTAGACTTGTACTACCCATACAATGCCATATTCGGGCGAGGATTCTTGAACAAGTTCAATGCGGCCGCTCATATGGGATACCTGTGCATGAAAATCCCAGCTCTGCACGGAGTGATAACGGTTCACGGAAGTCAAAAGGAGGCAAGGAACATAGAGAAAGCAATCTACAAGTCCTTCCGGAACATAAACTCCGTAGACTCTACGCAACATGAAGCTTCCCAGCCACCAGACATGCCAAGGGGGAAAACAGACCTGGCTGATCAGGAGGAAACGAAATGTGTCCCTCTGCAGGAAGCTGTTCCAGATAAGAAGGTCACCATCTCCGCCACCCTCGGTAGAGAGGAGGAACTCGAATTGCTAGACGTGTTGCAAAAGAACCAAGATATCTTCGCTTGGAGTGCCGCTGACCTGCAAGGAGTCAGCAGAGACATCATAGAGCATTCGCTGGACATTGATCCGAGGATGAGGCCAAAGAAGCAGAGACAAAGGAAAATGTCTAAAGAAAGAACCTTAGCCGCGAAGGCAGAGGTACAAAGACTCCTGGACGCAAAGGTCATCAGAGAAGTCATGTACCCGGAATGGTTGGCGAACGTGGTCCTCGTCCCCAAGAAAAATGGCAAAATGAGGATGTGCATAGATTTTACGGATCTCAACAAGGCTTGTGTCAAAGACTCCTTCCCCTTGCCAAGGATAGATACCTCTGTGGACAAAGCAGCTGGTTGTCAGAGATTCTCACTGCTGGACTGCTTCTCCGGTTACCACCAAATTTGGCTCAAAAAAGAAGACGAAGGAAAGGCAAGCTTCACAACCCCATTCGGCACGTATTGCTACACCATAATGCCAGAAGGTCTCAAAAACGCTGGAGCAACCTTCTCCAGAATGATGGGGAAGGTTCTAGGAAGTCAGCTACAGAGAAACATCATAGCCTACGTCGACGATGTTGTCGTCATGAGCAAGCGCAAGGAAGATCATATCAAGGACCTGCAGGAAACCTTCGTCAACCTTAGATCTGTCGGGCTGAAACTTAACCCGGAGAAGTGTGTGTTCGGGGTCAGCAAGGGAAAAATGCTGGGATATATCATCAGCTCCGAAGGAATTAGAGCTAACCCAGACAAGACAAAAGCAATCATGTCAATGGCAGAACCTTCAAACAAGAAAGAAGTGCAAAGACTGACTGGCCGAATAGCAGCCCTCAACAGATTCATATCAAGATCGGCAGAATGGAGCCTCCCATTCTTCAAAGTGCTGAGAGGAGAAGGTAAAACAGAATGGAGTCCGGAACAATCAGAGGCCTTCAGGCAGCTCAAGAATTACATTGCAACCAACCTGGTGGTAACAGTGCCCGAGCCAGACACTCCACTACTACTGTATGTGGCTGCCTCCGAGCACGCTGTCAGTGGTGTTCTAGTGCACGAGACAAACGACAGTAAGAGAACGGTGCAAAGGTCCGTTTACTACGTATCCGAAGCTCTGTCAGGAGCAAAGTTGAACTACACGGAGATAGAAAAAATCGCGTACGCGGTCTTATGTGCATCGAGGAAGCTCAAGCATTACTTCCAAAGCCATGAGATTAAAGTACCCACTTCACAACCATTGGGTGATATCCTCAGGAACAAAGAGGCTTCCGGACGCATAGGAAAATGGGCGGCCGAACTGTCACAGTTTGACATCTCCTATGTCCCCAGAACCTCCATCAAATCTCAAGCCCTGGCTGACTTCATGGCAGATTGGACACCTTCGAACAAAGAAGAGGAGAAGGTAGTCGATCAGCCGTGGACGCTGTATACAGATGGCGCCTGGGGTCAAGCGGGAGCAGGAGCAGTAGCCGTTCTAATCGCACCATCTGGACTCAAACTAAAGTTTGCTGTACGACTCGAATTCAAAGCAACAAACAACATAGCTGAGTATGAAGGTCTCATCCTCGGGCTGAACAAAGCTAAGGCTTCGGGGGCAAAAACCCTACTCATCAAAACAGACTCCCAGGTGGTGGCAGGGCAAGTGGAGAAGGAATACCTAGCACACAACCCGGAGCTAGCAAGATATCTGGCCGTCGTAAGAGGCCTGGAGAGAAGGTTCAAGGGATTCACTCTGCAGTACATTCCAAGAGCCGAAAATTACGAGGCAGACGAGCTAGCGAAAGCAGCAGCCAACAACACCCCCTTGCCAGAAGGAACCTTCCACCAGATTGTTGCAACACCCGCAACCGAATCGTTGCCAAAAGCTTTTCGCTCAGTCCTGCTGACAGAAAGCGAAGATTGGAGGCAAGCAATAGCTGATTGCCTCAAAGGCAAGACAGCTGCAGATGACGAAGCAACAGCCAAGAGGATGGAGGCAAGAGCAAGGAATTACACCTCCATTGACGGGATCCTGTACAAGAAAGGCGTAGTCCAACCTTTGCTGAGATGCATATCACAAAGCGAGGGCAGAGAACTCCTGCAAGAGATACACTCTGGGATGTGCGGGTCTCACATTGGACCTCGCGCGTTGTCTGCTAAAGCATTAAGACAAGGCTTCTACTGGCCAACTCACATCAAAGATGCTGAAGAAATAGTGAAGACATGCAAAGCCTGCCAAACCTTCTCACCAATTCAGTCAGGACCTTCAGCACCAACTCAGCTTATATCAGCATCATGGCCGTTGCAGAGATGGGGGATGGACCTGGTAGGACCAATGCCAACTGCACAGGGGGGAAACAAGTTTGCCGTCGTGGCCATTGAATACTTCACAAGATGGATCGAAGCTAAGCCACTGGCAACCATAACCTCTGAAACGATCAGAAATTTTTTCTGGCAAAACATAGTCTGTAGATTCGGAGTTCCAAGACTTCTCACAGTTGACAACGGAAAGCAGTTTGATTCAGACAGGTTCAAGGAATTCTGCCATCACATAGGAACCAAAATTGCTTTTGCGTCCGTCTACCACCCAGAGTCAAATGGGGCCGTGGAAAGAGCAAACAGAATAATATTCTCTGCAATCTCCAAGACCTTACTCAACCTGCGAAAGGGGAAATGGGTTGACGAGCTACCCAGAGTTGTGTGGTCTCATAATACAACAGTCTTAAGAACAACCGGGTTCACCCCGTTCAAGCTCTTGTATGGGGAAGAAGCAATGTTGCCCGAAGAAATCAAACACCAAAGCCTACGTTCCATGAAGCAGCAGTTGGCTCAAGACGAAGAGTATTGCAAGGAAACCTTAGAATCAATAAGACTTGAGGCAGTGGAGAACATTACCAGGTATCAACAAGAAACCAAAAAATGGAGAGACCGCAAGATAGTACGAAAAGACATACAAGGTGGGGACCTAGTACTCAGGAAAAAAGGAGATCACCCAAACACTGCCAAATTGCAACCCAAGTGGGAAGGACCTTATATAGCAATACAAGCGGGGAGGTCGGGATCTTTCTACCTGAAAGACTTTGAAGGTAGAACCTCCACCCACACGTGGAACGTCGACAATCTACGAAGGTTTTACATTTGAATGTAAGGATGACTCCTGTAAAATAAGCGGCGGCACCCATGTCTTTAGATACATTTGTTTCCTTTTTACCTCTACTTTTTTGCAAATCCAAGGTCTGCACTCTTTTCCTCACAGGGGTACTCCTATCAGGAGGTGAGGTTTTTAACGAGGCAGAACCTATGTAAAAACCTCTAAAATATAAAGAGGAACTCACCCCAAAAGCAAAACTCAAAAGTCGAAAAACAGCCAGCAGCGAGGCTGTAGCATTCGACAAAACATCACGTGATTACAAGGACCCTCCGCAGCTTTCAATCAAAGTTTAAAAAAGCTCGGAACGTCCTCAAAGGTGGTAAAACACCAAACTCCTTAGCAGAAGACCTAGCCAAGAGCCGGGCAGCAAGGATAGCATAGCCAAAAAGTGAAAAAGTCCTGTCCTCCTCAGGCATCACAACATGGCCAGAAGGGACAAAACCTTCAAACCTGACAAAGACCTGAAGACAATCAGGCATCAGGAACTATACTATTTCTGCCAAAAGGCAACAAAGGTTTTACATTCAGAAGGAAGACATCAACAAAAGTCACATAACCTTCACCAAGATAAGATCTAAGGTACCCTGCTACTCCAAGCAAAACTCCGGCACACAAAATGTGAAAATAAAATAAACCCTACGATAATAACCAGTCATGTAAAGTACAACCAACGACCACAACAACCACAACAACCAACCATAACTAGGAAATAACTTCTAACCTAACAAGGTACGCGCGATAAATGCATGACTCCCTATAAAACCAGGCACAACACGCCCCTCCTCCCCCAGTCAGGATCAGTATACACAGACCCAACTAACAAGTGCAAGCCTAGCAATCACAAAAGAAAAATCCTAGGCCACTATGGAAGCAGGAGTTAGCCTCACAGCAGCAACAAAAGTTGGTACTACACGAAGCTTCGTAATAATAGAACTGCGGCGTTGTGATGAACATCGACCACAAAGTCGTGTACATCCACAACAGAAACAATGGAAGTCAGACTCAGAGGTCTCTGAAGGGTATCGCACGAAGTCTCGTAACGTCGCTTCAGAACCTCCGACTCAAATACCCGAAGGTTCCCCTCGACAACACTCCACGGGAGTCGAGCAAAGGAAAAAAGTAGCACAATTCAGCGGAGGCTCCTTCGCACTAATAAAGTCGAAGGTCCTAAGGCCAGGAAACGGCGATCCTGCGCACAAGAAACAATCGCCAATACCTTCGCAATATCAAGCATCAAACTCAAGCAGGCTACAGCAACACAAAGATCCTTAGGATCAACACCACCGTGACGTTGCAATGTATAAACGCTGTAGCGCGAAGGTTGTAATAAAAATGAGATCGAAGGTTGTAGCAAGCTTAAAAACTTTTGATGAAGAAATCATTACAAAAGAACAGTTACAAGGAAAGAATACAATTATCCTTCGCCCCATAAAAAGTCGAAGGTTCTAGGTAGCTTGTACAAATCCAACATACAAATCCTCCGTCGACTAAACAACCGAAGGATCTATGAGTCACGTACAAATCTCACGCACGAGTCACCAAAAACCCTAAAATCACTACAATAATCCCGTGCGAGATAATCAACCAAATCGTCAACATTGAGCGAAGGACGCGCAGCTCTCCACCAGTCTATTAACCAACCACTTGCATACAAGTCGCCACGCTTGAACGTCAATGGAGTCACATAGCTTCCTTCGACAAAACGCGGAGAAAGAACATCACATCCAGGAGGGGAACGAACAACCTGCGCATAAAAACCAACTCAAAAATCACTGAACCAAGCGAAGGACTCAAACTTGTCAAAAAACCAAAGTCTCGAACCTCCGCACGCCCAGGCAGATAACGCTCATACACGTCAGGACCCTCCAGCCAAAAAGATTCCTCAATCTCCTCTCCAAATATGCGAAGGATAGGATACTTCAACTGCATAAACACATCAAACCAAGTCATAAAAAAAGAAAAACATAAATAGCCTATGGCAAAGTAGAACCAAAACAAAAACCACCACCTAAGCCGGAGGCCATGAACCTCGGCGCGCAAGCGACCGGATAAATTCAGATCCTTCGCCATCAATATCATATCCAACAAACTCGAACATATCCACCAATCTCATGTTAGGGAAAGCAATCCGCCAATAATCCCACAATTCACCAGAAACATAAATTCCTTTGTAAAAAATTGAAAGCGGAGCCTCGCAAGAATCCTGCGCAGGTCCTCCGCTAGAGACCTGCGCAGGATAAAAGCGTAAAACAGACATTTATCCAAAAACAACCCGATATATTACATTACCAGCAAAGTATTTACAGTTGAAGTCAAGACCTTCGACTTTTCTTACAAAAAAAAGCGTCGCATGCGCAGCAGACGCAAAAAACTGAAAAACCTACAAACTATATAACCTCACACCTGAGGCGGCGGAGGAGCAGGAGCTTCGGGTTGCTCTGAGGCCTTGGCAACAGATTCCTCAGGAGCTTTAGCACTTGCGTCACGAACCTCCGCCTCAGCCTGAGTCGAAGGACGCGCTTCGCTAGCAGGACGCGAAGGACCGGGCTTATCAACCTTAGCCGCCCTCTTGGCATTCTCCTGCAAATCAACAAGCTTAAAAAACATTGCAAAGAAGCCTAAACCCTAAACATAATACAAAAAGAATACCTCAGCGCGACGAGCCTCCGCCATCTTCTTCGCCTCAGCCCGCCCAAACCTGATCCAGAACGAACTAATGAAGTTCCGGACAGATTTGCGCATGCTCGAGGTGCCCTCGCCAACATCCTCCGCCGACGTGAACTCTTCCTTAGCAACTCCCTCCGCATGGGAGCAACCTCCGCGGCGCAGCAGCCTGGCGAAGGAGCTAACCGCAGCCAAAGCCCCAAAATCAATAGCTCCACCAACAAAGTCAGGGAGCATGCGGATATGGGACTTCAACCATGCAAGGCTAGCACAAACATCTCCGCCAGGCGGAGGAGCAGAGGTGCTACCTCCGAACTGTGCCAGCGAGCTGGTATAGAGCCCCACGACATCCGCAGCCTCCGCCTCCGCCTTCTGCATACGAGTCTGCATTGCAGCCGCAGACTCGCGCTCAGCGTCAAGCTCCTTGCGGAGGCGGTCAGCAATGTCCTCCGCCTTCTCAGCTCGCTGCAAGGCCAAGTCCCTGGCACTCTCCGCTTCAGTGGCACTCGTGCGGAGGACAGCAACCGAAGCCTCGGCATCTTCCTTCTCTCTCTTCAAAACCTCCGACCCAGCCTTGTAATCATCCCTCTCCTTAGTCAGAGACTCAATTTCCTGTCGGGCAGAAGAAAGCTCCTTAACATCCTCCGACAGGCGAGCCTTCTCGGCCTCTAAATTTTCGTTTTCCTTCTTAAGAGCACCAATAGCCTCGTCCCGACAAATAATCTCCCGGGAGCAGCGCTCCTCCAAGGTTGCAGCCATGTGGTGACTCTGCAAAACGCAAAAAAATCAAACCTTCGAACAAAAACCGCGAAGGAAAAACACACAATTGGAAAACTTACAAGGCTATGGTGCTCAAATTGCACGCGAAGGAAGGCGTCAAAGTCCATATGACGGAGCTTCTGGCGGAGACGATCTAGATAGCAAAAGAGGTAAGGAAAAACATAAGTAAATTAAAGAAAAATCATCAACAACGGAGGCCAGAAACGAACCTCCGACCAAAGAATGAACCTCGCGCAGTGCATCGGTCCAACCTGTGATCGAAGGATCAGAAGCACCTGCGCAAAAAGAAGAGTAAATCAACACAAACCAAAATAAACCAAATCATTAAAACAAAAGCAATATCATCTTACCAGGACCCATAACATTAGCAGGCGAAGGCCTACTAGCCAGCGCAGACGGCGCAGGAACCCTAGGCGGAGGAACTTCAAGACCTTCCCGTGCTATGCTAGCACCCTTAGCCAGTTCCTCCGCAGTGGCCAACCCTGCGACCACATCCTCTAAAAAACATAAAATGATATAAGACCACGATGACAGAAGCAAGCATAAAAATCAAAAATAACAACGAGGAAACAAACCTATGTACAACGAATCTATAGCATCTGCAGCCGGGCGCGGGGAAGCCTCCGCCTTCTTTATCCTCCGAACAGAGACGGACTCTGCATCGTCACTGGATTCATCCCGTGCATCCTTTGGCGGAGACCCTCCGCCAACTGAAGCCCCCCGCGCAGGAAATTCAGCCACTGCAGGATTGGCCTCCCGCGCAGGACTCGCCTCAGGAGCCTCCGCGTCGGAAGACTCCTCCCCAAGAAGAGACGCGAAAGGCGCGCGCACAGAAGAGACCGCGCGCGAAGCTTCAACTTCATGAGCTCCACCAGCAGGAGCGGCCTCCGCAGGAGCAGAAGCCACCGAGTTTGACTCGGCAGCAGATGAGCGGGCGGAGGAAGACTCCACAGGAGTCTCCAGCACAACCTCCGCCCTACGCTTCTTCGCCAGCTGCTTTAAAGCACCACCACCCTTCCTCTTCTTAGCCTCCGCCGCAGCAACAGCCTTGGAGGAATCCTTCTTCTTCTCCAAACCAAGAAGAACCTCCGGAGGAATGACATAATCCTCGTACTCAATCCCCAACTCCTCAAAAACTCGGTTCAACCGGGGCATCGTACCAAGCGTAGACCTCCGCTGGAGAAATTCCTTCTCAGAGATCTTGCCGACAATCCTCCGAGCAGAAAACTCCACACGATCAAGGAAGGACTCCTTGGTCTCATCCTCCGGCAAACCCGCACCAAACCGGGGAAATGGTAATCCCTCCGGAGGACCAAAGACTGGCACCTGCACCATTTCAATGGTGAACTCCTCGTTCCTGCGACCAAGGGGCCAATAGTCAGCAGGGACCATCTCCTCAACCAAATCCCGACCTCCGGAATATCGGCAAGCCTGCGCAAACGCCTTGTCGCAGGCCAGTCTTCCCTCCGACATTTCCTGCGAGGGATCAACCTTCGAGAAGGGCTTCAACTCCTTCATCAGCGACGCGTAAGGAAAAAACTTTTCAACGCTGCCGTCTTCCAAATCCCTCGACGCAACGGGGGTCTTCACGTAAAACCACGCTCTCATCCAATCCTTCTCCCACTTGCCCTTTTGGCAGTAGGAGATCTCACACCTTGGCCCAGGCATCGTGCGGCGCGGCATGAACGCGCAGCTTCCAAACTGCGCAACGCATTTGGCTCCTTCGGAATCCTTCACCTTTTTAGGCTGGCGCTGGAGCTCGAAATAGGAGCAAAACGTATCAATGTGTGGCATCGCTCCGTAGGATTCACAAGCCCAGGCAAACTTGCTAAGGGTCAGAATCCCATTGGGGCTGAAATGCTGTAACTCCACATTGAAACTCTCCATCACTTCGCGAAGGAAATGATACGGAGGCATCCGAAGTCCGCAGGTGAAGAAATCCCTAAATACCACTGCATAACCTTCCTCAGGCGCAGGTACCGTTTGACCCGCAGGAGGAGCCTTTGCTCGACCTTCCTTGAAAAACCTAGCCTTAACCATGTCAGGGATATCCTCCGCGCTAATAGTCGACTCCCCGAACTCAAAGGTAATCGCAGCCATCTCCTCAAACTCCTTCGCGCTGATCAGATCACCAACAGAAGCTTCGACGTCAGACAACGTCTCCTCCAGATCTTGAGCTGCAGCCACCTCAAGCATCCAGTCTTCAAACCTCCGCAACCAACCACCGGACCTCACACTAAGAAAATTACGCAAAGGACTAGAAAAATCTGACCTTGAAGGGCGAGGCGAAGGAAAATGAGCCACTTTATATCCTCCGCAAACACTTGAGAGCTATACGCAACTAGAGCGAATGCGAGTGGGCGAAGGAAGAAACGCAGACAACAGGCAGCAAGGGTGAGACCCAAGAGCCTCCCCCATGCCCCTTTTATAGGGGGGGGCCTGCGGCAACGTGACCGTTGCGATTCCCCGCGCCCAACGGCTATAAGCGGAGGAATCGGCCTGACCGTTGCGCTTCGTCAATACCAACGGCTAACTCCAACGGTTATAATATCCTCCGCAATCTAACACACGTAGGATATCAGTCTATCAGAGCAACAATGATCGGAGGATCCTGGAAAAATAAAAGAAAACCAAGAAAATTTATGACTAAGTAAAAGAAACGATTTTCCAACAATGCTAACAAACACATCCTGCGCACCAGGGGGGAAGGCAGCAACCATGCTCGTAGCCTCCGCAACGTGGCATGTTTTTGAGCACATGGACCGCATGAGTGCCATTAGCCCAAAAAGGGGGGAACTGTTGGGGGACAGCTGCATCCTTCCCCCCTGGTGGCGTCGAAGGTTATCCTTCACACGAGGAACCTCCGACGTCTGAGGCGTCGGAGGATATCCTTTATCGGGAAATGCTAATGTTGACGACTCGTCTGGTCGTGCTAAGTGTGTGCAGGGACTGAGACACCGGCGGAGGTCCACGAGCAAGGAAAGGTGGGAACCTCCGACCCTCCCGGGTCCGAGGATGGCGGGAGAACGCGGCCAGGCCGAGGAACCTCCGACTGGACCAGGCTAAGGAGGAACTCCCGGGGTGGCCGGGTCGAGCAACCTCCGGCCCAGCCAGGCTGAGGATCCTCCGACACTAAAGCGTTGGAGGATCCGCAACTGGGCGGAGAATCCAAGCCTCCGACCAGCTGAGGCCCCAGTCAGAGGATGAACGAAGGGCTTGCAATGTGAAATTACGCAGGTGCATTAGGGTCAGTAGACTGCGATGAAAGAATATACTGGAATATTCCCCCACCGTCACGGGGCATTTATGTAAATGTCATTAGGTCGGTTTCCAGGCCCTATATAAGGGGTGCGATGCCGTCGTTAATAAGGAGGGAGGGCATTCACTGTATTCACCTACCGTTGAGCTTACTGACTGTCAGCGCTCGAACCTCTCACGGCTCCGAGTGAGAAGGTTCTCGATCCACCGTATTGCTGGGGAGTGCAGAGAGCATTTTCCCAACAACATTAAGGTACCTCCCAGTCACTGTCCATCTTTATGGCATTCCTAAGAAATTATGGTCTTTGGTTTTGGTTGATTAGATCATAGAGAAAATTGGAGTCAAGGACAAATCAGTTGTATTCTCAGAGTCCAGGAATATGTGCTCGCTTGTGTTCTTTTAAATGATACTAAACCTCTCATGGACAGTGTAAACATTAGCATATCCCCAGAAAACAAAATCAAAGTCTATGTGTATTATGAGAAACTTTGAAGATTTGCGACCAAAGTTTCTCATGATGTTTATGGTAAATGGAGAACTCAAGAACAAGAAATTCCCATGGAAGCTAGGGAGGAACAAGAAAATAAGTCTCACAATACATATATTCAATCTTTCAGAGATTTCTTTCAGAAAATCAACAGGTTCTTTGAGCCCATTAGCATCTTCTCAATTGGGATTTAGGATTTCAAATCGTCAAGCAGGCAACTTGCAATTAATGCTTGTTCCGAACAACCAGACTTCAACAAACAATGCACCAAGGGATGATTGTATGGAATTTAGCAAGCTAACTCCAGAAGGGGCTGGTGAAAAATCCGCTCAAGGGGAAAAAGGGAAAGCTGATGAGGGAATGAATAATCCTTCTTTCTCATCGAACCAAGTGCAGCACAGTTTAATGGTGCCCATCTCAACCCAAATGGTAGGTGTCTTCAACTTTCAAGCTCAAGATTTTCAGGCCTACAAACCTCAATGGAAGTTTCAACCTTCCTCCCTTCAAATCCAACAATGGCAGCAGCAAACTAACCCTTTTTACCTTTCAGAAACCCTTCAACACACCTCACAAAGTTTCAATCTGTTCTGTTAACATAGAAAAGCAGGTGAAACTGATGAATCCTACTTTACAACTGCCAGCTCTCCCTCCACCTGACTTAGTGAAACACTTGTCACAAGAAAACCAAAGCTTACCAGACCTCTTCTAAGGAAAATCTCCACAGATCAGTATTGTATCAGCCTTATAAGAGGCAGACGTGAGAGTACGGTAAGACCTGGAACTAAACGAGCTGGGGTTCTGGTGGTCTCCTGAAGTTCCGGTGGAAGCAACCAACAAACCGACTTTTAAACTAGCAACAAGATTATAAAGTTCAAAGGCAGAACAGGAAAAAAGAGCAGTTCCCCATCTTCAGTCTGTCATTTGTGTCAGCAATTTGTGCTCAAATTCCAACTGTCACCAGCAATTGCTCCAATTCCAACTCCTGCATGTGAATTCAGTGCAGATTGTGACATGAACAGTTGTGTAGCAACATTCAATAGCTATCTCATGTCAATTTTGAAAAATTGAGAGGTTCAAGGTTCAAATACCTCATCTAAGGTATTTGCTTCGTGTAAACTTTGGTCACAGGTTCCTTACGGACATAATCTGGATTGCCTTTCCTCCATCCATGAACTCTGGAATCATATTCTGTTGAGTACTCCAGTTCTGATAGGGTAAGACTCTTCTCTGCCAATTGCCTTCAAAATTATGCAGGCATGTATCAACACCATCTCATGCCAAATCCATTGTACGAACCCAGAAGTTTGAGATGATGATGCACAAGGCATTATTTTGACCAGTATTTGTACAGAAGAGAAAAAAATATGTACAAAAAAGAGACTACCAAGAGACAGGGGGCATACCAGGTAACTATTGCATTTGTACATACAGAAGAGAAAACCAAGAAAATAAACCCAAAAATGAAACAAAATTACCTGCCTTGAGCTGAACTTTTTTTAGATTGAGTGATACACAGGGCATTTGTCATCTTTCAACCTGACTTTGATTTAATATCAAATAGTAAGAGAAAAAGACACTATCAGATAACACCTTGACAATGACCCCCTCGAATAGGATAGGACCATGGACAAACTAACCCAAATGAACCGTACTGAACATAGAACATAGAAATTAACACTAGTTTTTGTCTGCATTTGTACAAAAGAGGAAAACGACTATTCTGTACAAAAAAAGTACTACCAAAGACAGTGGGACACACTCTGTAACTCTTGCATCTGTACATAAGAGAACTTGAAAATAAACCTACCAATTGCAACAAAGTTACCTGCCTTGAGCTGAACTTTTTTCTTTTTTTGGATCTAGTGATACCTGACTTTGATTTAGTACAAAATACCAAGAGAAAAACACTCTCAGATAGCATTGTGGCAATATTCTTGTTGCATTATCATTAAATACAAGTTACATCCAAGTATAGATGTCAAATGAAAGAAGTACAAATAGAAGGTTAGAAGTAAAGCTTAACCCTAAGAGCAGCACTACAAAAGTTTAACCCTAAGAGCAGCACTACAAGAGTGTAAGGCAGGCAATAAAAAGAAGAGGCAAGAACTGGGCTCATACATGGCAGCAGCTCCTTTGTGTCTGTACACATTTATTGATTGCTGCTGCTTCTGCATCTTGTCAGTCTCTTTGTTGTAACTTGGCCATTGGTCTTCCTTCTCATGTCTTTCTGGTTTTGGACACCATCTATCTAGGCTCCAGTCAGTGGTGATATGCTCAAAGGTGTGCTCAAAGGTGTTATCATTCATTGTCCTGAGCCCCATCCCCTTGGTGTCACCTCTCTGTGGCATTGGCTTTTCGGGGCACCATCTGTCACTCCACCAATCTGTGCTTCTCTCATTACGGATGTCGCCTGCCCTTGTGCTGTTCCTGAACTCCTCCTGCCTCCAGAAAGTGTCGTGTTTTCTTCTGTTGTCACAATGCTGTCCATGGCTCTTACCTCTGTTGTGGCTCCGGTGTGATCTATCTTTGTTTTTTGAATTGTCTGTCAATGTGTGCTGGTTGTCTTCCCTAGTCTTGGTGCGGCTGGTGTCATGGCTCGTTTGCCCAATATGTTCGTGGTGCCCCAAGCTGTGGTAATCTTCTCTGCAGGCCTTTCTCCTAATGAAACAAGCAGCTCAGACAACAAACATATTACCAATATGAATGAACGGAAACATCAACAAAGGAGGAGTGCCTTACCTTTTGCTATAGTCATGATCCTTAGATTTCTTATACTTTACACTCTGCTCCTCTTCCTTGTTCTCAACTTTGTCCTTATGCTTTACACTCTGCTCCTCTTCCTTGTTCTCAATTCTGTTCTTATGCTTTACACTCTGCTCCTCATTCTCAACTTTGTCCCGGTTTCGCTTCCTTAACACTTTTGACCCCATCTGCATCAGATCCAAAGGTTATATATGAATTCGAACAATCAAATCAAATACCTCATCCACACCAGATCAAAAGGTTATATAGTAATTAAGTCAATCAATCAAATCAATGTTTATAAAAGCTGGATGACGAAAGTATTCTCAACCTCCGGCTGTTAAGCAAGAGGCATGACCCTCGAATGCAGAACATGAATACATGACTAGAATTCAGTAGCAAGCAACTGATGTTGTTATCGACATTGGTGACGACGACAAACAACAATCTCCTATCCAAGAAAATATGAACATACATAGAGTGAATGACATGACCCTGTTTTTTCCCTAAAAGGAAACTACTACTTGAAGAAGACATTGCGTTGCATTTTTTTCTGTTTCCATCCATGAAAATAAGAACAGTATGATGGCAAAATAAGGAAAGCTGATGAGTTAAATGAATTACTGCTAGATAGGTGCTTAAGGTTGCTACCTACAATTAATATGATATCATTCTAAATAAGACCAACACCCCCACAATCCCAGTAGGAGCACCTTTCACGCTTGAAATGGTTGACACCAGTAGGAGTAACCTGGCTAGATTCGCCCCTGGTTGACACAGTTACACAAAGCATACGGGGGCGGCTCCTGGAACCATGAAATGGGCCAAATCTCCCAAAAAGCAAAAACGGAAAATCCAGCCGCGGCAAGAGGAACAAAATTCAAGAGCTGGACACGATGAACGTCAGCGTAACCAAAACTGGCACTAACCGACTCGTCTCCCTCCCTCCCTCTCTCTGGTAAGAGATCAAAAGACCATCAAAAGAAAAGAGAAATAGAAAGTCCGCATCACAAAGCCTGCGTTGACTCGACCCCTAGGCCTTAACAAGGGATCAAAGATAAGAGGAAATCCGCATCACAAAACCACCAAAGATAATCCACATAAGAGGTGAGGAGGAGTAGCGAGGTGATTACCAAAGCGCGCAGAAGCACGCAGCAACTTGTCGTTCTGAATTCAAGCGTCGCGCCGCCGAACCCAAGCGCGAAGATAGCACGCAACAACTTGTCGTTCCCTAATCAAGCGCCGCGCCGCCGAACCCTAACATGAAAATAGGGGTGAGGAGAGGTTCAGAGAGAGGGAATGAGGTGCAGGAAGAGAAAGAGAGAGGGAGAGAGGGAGAGAGAGAGAGAGAGAGAGAGAGGGAGAGAGAGAGAGAGGGAAGGATTGCTCGAGGAGGCGCACCAAACCTGCCACCTTCTTGAGAGGAATGGAGGCGCGAGGAGGCTGGCTGGCTGGCTGGCCTCTTGTATATGATTGGTTATCCAGGCCCAGGCATTTGTCCGATTTCCAGGTTGTTGGGTTTCAGGCTTTCAGCATCGACTTGACGGTGGCCCACGACCGGGATTCTTGGCCGATAATTCCCGTGCTGGTTCTTCTTCCTCCGTCCTAAGGCCTTGTTTAGTTCAACAATGGAAAAATTTCGCGATACTGTAGTATTTTCGTTGTTTGTGGTAATTATTATCCAACTATAGACTAACTAGGCTCAAAAGATTTGTCTTGTCAATTTCGATCAAACTGTGCAATTAGTTTTTATTTTCGTCTATATTTAATACTCCATGCATACGTCTAAAGATTCGATGTGATGGGAAATCTTGAAAAAATTTTAAATTTTTTAGGTGGAAGTAAACAAGGCCTAAGAGTCCCGCGCGACGCTTTTCCATACATGAACGCAAGCAGCAGCGGCCCACTTGCATGCGCGACGGTTGTTTCCATGCATAGGTAAGTACGTAAGTTGCTTTTTTTCTTTTCTTTTTCTTTTTATTTATTTCCTTTTCTTTTTTTTCTTTTCTTTTATTTTTTCTTATTTTATTTTTGTTTTTGTTTTTCTTTTTCCCTCCTGCCCGTTGTTGTTTAGTTTTCTTTGTTTGTTTCCTATTTCTTTTCTTCTGGTTTTTTTTCTTTATTTTGTTTTTATTTTTGTTTTTTCTTTTTCTTTTTCCCTAATTCATGTTTATAGATTCAATTTATTTTTAATTTTTTATGTTATTTTTTATTCCTTTTTGTGCTTTATTTTTTCCCTTTTTTATTTTTTATTTCATTCATTTTTTTTTGTTTCTTTTGGCAACACATTAATTTAGTGCTGGTTACAAAGGTGTTTATTGGATTATTTTTTGTGGCATACATGCATGCATGTGATTGAAACACTACAAGCTATTGATATTGATCCTATGGTGGTTGTTTAATTTTTTTAGTGGACTAATATTAATTACATAGGAAGCGAGTGATATTATTTTTTGTTTCTATTTCATTCAATTTTTCATATTATTTTTTATTTACTATCATTAATTAGTTTTATTTTATTTTATTCGTTTCTATTTCTTTTTTCTTTTGTCTTTATATTTTTGTAGATTTTTTTTATTTTTCTACTTTACCTTACTTGATTTTTTTTATATTTACCTTTTTCTTTTCTATATTTCATGAGATGTGATGTAAAATTATGTTTTTTTCACAACGTTTATGTGGTATACAATGCCATGCCCTTTGCTGTTTTTTACGATGTTTATGTAGTATATGTAATGTTCTATGATTTTTTATGATGTCCATGTGTTATACATGTAATGTTCTATGACATTTTTTTGTTGTTCGTGTGATATTTTTATGATGTTCTACGATTTTTTTTTGTGATGTTTATATAATATATATATCCGATAATGCAATGTTCTATATTGTATTTGGCGATGTTCTGTATTACATTTGGTGATATTCGATGGTGCATCTAGTGATGTTCACTTAGTATATATGATGATGTATATAGTGATATTTACGTAATATATATGTGATGTTCTATAATGTATTTAATAATGTTCTATATTGTATTTAGTGATGTTCTATGATGTATTTAGCGATGTTTATATTAAAAGAACTGTCTCTATAGAATAAATTTATTAATAAAATTTTATCTAAATATATTTATGTGAGATCTTATTTTGAAGAATTTATTATAAGAAATATAATGGTGGAAACAGAATTTAATTTAGATAGTCGGTTTAGTAGTTATAACTTTTTTCGTTTGTAGAAAACTTGTCGCACACAACTCAATAGAATAAAAAATTAATTTATTCCACGTGTGTTGGCTTCATGCACGGGCAAACTAAACTTCCCACACATGCACATAGTGGCTGCGGGTGGGCGGCATGCACATGCTGGCCGTGGGTGGGCGGGAAACGAGGACATGGCGCCGGAAAAAATCATCGGACGAAGTTTGCGGTCTCGCCACTCGGACTCTAACAGTGCCTAGCCCACGACCACGATTTTTTACAGCTTGTTTATTTTTGTGGATGAAAAAATTTTAGATGTTGTTTATGTATGTATTTGATGTGACGAGAAATTTTAATTTTTTTTGAATTTTGAGTGTAATCAAACAAGGTCTCAGGCCAATGCTCAGCACAGGACTTCTAGACCATGGGTTTGATTGATGAGAGGTAAAATTGAACGTCACTTTTGCTCTAGAAGAGCTGTGTGCGGTGAATCAATAAAGAAAAAGAGCAGCCTTATTCGAATAAGCAAATGCTAACTACTGAGAACAACCTAGCATCAATAATAAGCACATGATCCTTGTTGTCTGGGTATTTTAGGGGTGTTTGGTTCAAAGTGTTAAAGTTTAATGGGTATTGTAGCATTTCGTTTTATTTGGTAATTATTATTCGATTATGGGCTAATTAGGCTTAAAAGAAATTACTCTCTAGCTGTGTTTACAGTTTCGTAAACAGACTATATTTAGTACTTTATACATGTGTCCAAATATTCAATGTAATAGAAATTAAAGTTTAACTCCTCAAACTAAAAAGGACCTAAGTCGGAGGTTTGGAGTTAAATCACCAGCAGGCCATATCAATGGATAGAGATATGCAGAGTTTGATAATGAGTACTATGCAATGCTCATTAAACATTTATAGCATTGTGGACCGTTTTCTTTGAGAAGATTAATAGAACCAGGTGCTACATATGGGCATAGTCAAAAAGATATCATATGAGCATTGTTCCGTCGGAAGGTAATGCCTGCAGTGAAATCTAAAAAAAAATCCTGAGGGACTTGAAAATTTAAACAGCAATTTCAATACGTAAGTAACCCGTTGACAAAGAACTAATAATATATCATGCCAAGGAATCTGGAAAGAGTAGAGTATTTCCATCCAAATAATGTTGTGTTTGTACATAGACCAAAGCGGCAATAACCATGCATACTTCACAATTACCCAACAACCTAGGAGGTACTTTATTAGCACTTTAGAAGAATTCCCAAATCCATCAAAGGCCTCACTACACTACACTACACCCAGAAGGCTATAGGATCTAGGCACCGATCAATGTGTTTATGAGGGAGCTGGTAGTCCATGGATGCATAGGTGCGACGTCCGGCGACCCGCAGCTCACCCTCCTTGCCGTACTTGAGCATGAAGGACGTCATCTTCACCAGGCGCGGGTAGAAGTCGCCATCCTTAGCCATGCGGGACTCTACCAAGCAGAACCTGCTATTGTCCATGTACACCAACGTGGCACCCAGATGCCTCTCCGAGCTTGTGTCAAAGAACACTTCCACGCCGAGCTTCCAGACCGGCATGGTCGCACACCCAGTTGCCGGTGGGACATCGGAGGAGCACACATGCCCGATGCCTTCCTTGCGGTTA
This sequence comes from Sorghum bicolor, assembly GCF_000003195.3. Taxonomy (NCBI): domain Eukaryota; kingdom Viridiplantae; phylum Streptophyta; class Magnoliopsida; order Poales; family Poaceae; genus Sorghum; species Sorghum bicolor. Next base: position 55,611,344 of record NC_012875.2, read on the forward strand.
CAGAGCCCAACCCAGGCGTCCAGCTCGTGGTCATAGTACGCTTGGCCTTTGAACGGCAAGGTCCAGTCGCCAACATAGGTCCACTCAAGGCTCTCCACGTCAAATGTGAATGTGCCAGGATTGATCATGCGGCGTCCGACAGACACAAAGATGGTACGCCCATCCGGGTGCACCGCATAGCTGGTAACGCACAAGGAGTGAAATGGCGGCATCGACTCGACGCTCGCCCACGACCACGACTCCTTGGTGGCGGGTGGCTCTGGCTCCAGCACCTCTACGAAGGGGTAGACGAACGCCCAGAGCCTGCCGCCGGCGGAGGCGTACAGATATTTATTAGTGCCACATTCCCCACGGCTCATCGGTGACGGGCATACCGTCATCGCCAGTGCCTCGGTGTCGAACGCGGGGATGCCCGGGCTGGATTGTGCAGGGTACATCGCCAAGATCTTGCTGCCGTGGGCCGCGAAGCACTGCGAATAAGCATGCTGTGCCACCATGCGGACTAGCAGCCGCTGGGACGCGGCCGCAGGCCGTGGCGCGTCCGGGTAGGCGTCGACGTCGGCGTCGCTGCTGAAGCAGTCCTCGTCCGCCCTGTAGATGCTGTAGCCCCTGTCCCAGTCGTTCACCACCAGGTGGAGATACTTCTTCCGCGGCTGCGCCGCCGGCCGCTTGGCCGGCAGAGGAGCAGTGCAGGCGGAGCAGCGACCTGAGAAAGCCCGCTTTGATGTACTGCTAGAATCAGACAAGTCGCTAGGTCTGTGATCTCTGCGCCGCTTTGCCATGCCTGATTTGATTGCTTCCGTTTCTTGATGAGTTGATGACTTCTTGTCTTGCTGTGTCTCTGCGCATATATATACAGAGAACAAGATAAAATAAACTGTGCGGTGTCTATATGTATTTATAATATACTAATGAATTGGAAGATTAATCCTTGTCGGAATCGAAACCGACTTGGAACCAGCTCGGACCGTACGAGTTAAGCCGATTGCTGGCGCTGCCACCGCCGACGCCACCCAGATTCTACAAAGTCATATCGATTGGTACCAAGTCAGATGTGAGAGTTTTTATTATATATACATGAAAAAAAAACCCAAAGCCGATTGAACACGAAACCAAAAGCTCAGGGCTGCAGAACTCGCGTTGAGCCGTTGGGCGAAAACCTCGGCGTCCCAGGCTTGGGCGCACGCCACGCGGCACTAGTGCAAAAGACGAGCCGCGCTTCCGCATTACTGGGCTCGGTGGCTTTTTTCGACTAGGCCTTGTTTAATTCCAAAAATTTTAATAAAAATGAACACGGTAGCACTTTTATTTATATATGACAATTATTATCTAATCATGAACTAACTAGACTCAAAAAATTTATCTCGCAAATTACAAATAAACTATGTAATTAGTTAATGTTTTTATCTATATTTAATGCTTCATGTATGTGCCACAAGATTCGATGTGATGACAAATCTAAAAAAAATAATTTTTTTTGAGAATTAAATAAGGCCTTAGTTCACGCAAAAAAAATCAAAAAAATCAAGATTTTCTATCACATCGAATTTTGCGGACGCATGGAGCATTAAATATAAACAAAAACAAATTTTTGAGCCTAGTTAGAGCATCTCCAAGGGTTTTGCATAATTGACTTGGCATTTGTTGTTGTTTGCAAACTTTTAAAACAAAATGCAAAGTCTAAAAATAGGTCATCTCCAAGGATTTTGCATAATTGACTTGGCATTTATCCAAAGTGGACCCGGATGCGAATTTTTTCCATTTGGCGCGCGGTCGCGGTTCCTTCCCACGCGGTCGACTTCTTCGCGCGCCCAGGTACCCACGCCGCCTGTCATGGGAGGGACGGAGGGCGTCCTTGAACTCATGGAGTGAGGCGGTGGTTTTCTGTTGCGATGGAGTCCCTCATGAGTTTGAAGCGGACGGCGGCGCGTGGAGGGAGTTTCTGCGCGATGTAGTTGGTCGCGATCGGCAGCTGACGGCAGCGCGTGGAGGTAGTTTCTGCGCGATGGTGTTGCTCGCGATCGGCAGTGGACGGCGGCGCGTGGGGAGGGAGTTTCTGCACGATGGAGTCGGTCGCGATCGGCAGCGGACGACGGCGCGTGGAGGGTCGATGCTCGCGATGGAGTCTCTCGCGACTTCGATCGGCTGCAGACGGCAGCACGTGGAGGGTCGGGGGGTTTCTGTCGCGATCGATGGAGCATGGCGCAATGAAAAGTCCGGATCGCGTGGGGGACCGGGAGACGCGCGCGATCGAACTTTTGCCAAGTCGTCCGCGGCTTGGCAATTATGCCAAGTTTGCTCTCTCATTTGCCAAGTTGGCCAAAATACAAACTCCAAATGCAAAACCGTTAGATTTTTTGACAAATTACAAGAATGCAAATCCCAAATTCAAAACCGTTGGAGATTCTCTTAGTCCATGATTGGATAATATTTACCAAATAAAAACAAAAAATACTACAGTACCTCAACCCAAAAATTTTTGGGAACTAAACAGGCCTAACAAAAATGAAAAAAGTTCATTGACTTCCCTCACCTTATGGTCTGATTTGCCTTCATCATTTAGGAAATCAATTTTTTTTAGAATACACTCTTCAGCAATTGAAACCATTTGATTCATCTCTTTAAGGCCTCCTTTTGGTTCACATGCATGGAGCACGAGAACAGTGTAGGAAATTTTCCTTTGAATGCAGATTTGGAGGAAAAACATAGGAAATCTAGCATCCACTCCAACCTCTTATTAAGAATCCTACCTACGGTCTATCCAAATGGTCATCCCTTTTAATTTTTTTAATCCTCTATTTTGCATCTGTATTCTATGTAGTTCCTATGTCTTTTCTTTTTTATTCCTGTGTTCCAGAGGAGCTCTTATTGGTGGAGCAGGGGAGAATGACAGAACATCATCATGTTGAGACGTACTAACATTTCATGATAAGAATGCATTAAATATGATCCCAAACCTCCGGATACTATCAGATTTCTTCCATACACAATTAGTTCCAAACATCAAAACTGCATGCATTCATCCACGATCCAACTTCCTAATGTAAAATAAGGATAGCACAGAAAGTCTTCTTACAACAGAGTATCGTGAACCTAATTCATCCTTTTGATGAGCTCGTTGATGTAGTTCTCACGGTTACCAGCATCACCACCCTCCACATAGTGGTTCCTCTTCTTCTTCAGGCCTCCCAGCGGCGCCTTCAGCTTGAATGGCCACAGGAAGTTGTTCGCCTCCTTGAAGTGTGGGCCAACAATCATGATCTCATGAACAAGATCCTCGATGCAGATGATGTTGTGCTTGCCCAAGCCCTGACAAAACACCAAAAGGTGGAGACCATGGTGTAAATTCTCAAAATACAAACAGATCACAGGAACCAGGTGCAGAGTTCCAAGATACACACCGCCTCAATGACTTGGTTGTTTGACAGAGGGATCCTCTGTTTGTTCAGCTTTCCATAGCCCATCTTGTAGATCAACTCCCTGACACTCTTCAAGTTCGGGTACCTAAACAAGATTTACCACTTTAGTAAGGTATAATCAAAAGCTAAGATGGAGTAATGTTTAACAGAAACTAACTGAAAATACATGTATCACTGTGCATCTTCTCTTCATCAAAAGTAAATACTATCACCATAATTAATGGTGGAAAGTGTTAACCTGTCCTATCAATTTGTGATAAAAACTGAATGCAGAACCTCACAAGCCTTGATTACGCTTCCTACCTTAAAGTCCAAATTTAGTACTGTTAACACATTATTCTATCGTAATTTCACTCAAGCAACAAGTACAACAGTATGGTCTTGTTCACAACTGTGTACTTCTAGTGGAAGATGTATCAAAATGAGCAGTAAGACCATAATCAAATCAGCATACTTACCCATATGCGGCATATGGCTCAACCCTGCGAAGCATGTTAATGGTAGCCTTGTTGACCTTCAGGAACACACCATTGAAGATCTGAAAAGTTGTAAAAACGACCAAACAAACAAATTCAAATAGCAGAAATGCAATTGTAAAAATAGATATTGGTAAACCAACCTGCCTCAAACGCAGAAGCTGCAAGATCTTCCTGATCTTAGGGTGCATGGCATTGATATTGTAGTTTCAACAGAATTTAAAACAAGCATGAGCATGCAAATTCCTCCTCTATATGATACTGGCATAAGAATTTGTGACTCACCCCCGGATGCGGACCACAAACAGCAGCTTTACCTCAGGGCTGACATAGAATCCACCCTTCAAACGGGCCTCACGCTTAAGCTGCACCAGCTCCTTCTCCTGGTCCAAGCATCCACATAAGCATGCAAATAAAATATCTCAGCTCTCTATTTCATGAAGAAAACATATTACTAATGGCAAAGATCCTAAATGGTAGATAAAAATCAGAACTATGTACTGATAACATCATCGGACAACTTTTACAATGTCACACAATGCACAACAATATTCTAGGATGCTTACAGTTGGGATTGTCCACAGAATAGATTCTAAATTGCTTGGGATTGAATCAGGGGCTGACCCAAAGTGGCTCGAGTGAGACCACCACTCATTTTCGCAGAGCCCATGTATATAGCCCAGGGTTTAATACTAGTGCCCCCACTCAGCCCAACTAAAAGGTCCTCACTCATCTATGATATAATGGATATAGAGGCCCAGTCATTCGGTCTTTGGAAGCCCAAATGGCAAGGCTAATTGCCGCCCAGCAGTGCATCTATATATTAAAGAAAAGAAGCAGGGCATGGCCAAACTGGTGAATCGGCGATTTGGCGCAGTATGCAGCCAGTGACAAGCAGAGTAGCAGTACTGCTCCAAGCAACGTCAGCCTACATCCCCACTGCCACAACAACGCAGTAGTAGCAGCAGCTGATCGGCATCAGCTGCCAGGTCCAGGTCCAGGCAACAAGCGTACAATGAACTCAGGCACTCAGTTAGTAGTTCTGATGTAAGCTAAGCTTATGCAATTTATCTAGGGTTATGCAAAATTAGTACCAAATCTTAATAATATTGTATCAGATAGATTTTGGGCACTAGATTGTTATCACTTTATTTAGAGAACATTGGATTTCTCTTGCAATCCCAATTCTTTTGCATCCCTGAGCTTAAAGCCCTAAACAACCACAATTCAAATTATAGCTCCAATTTCATTCTTTTTAGGGGGATTCCAAATTTCCAATTACTTTGCAGGCCAACCATGGAAACATACTATTAAAAAACTCAGCAACATCAGACACTAATTTAGCAACTTCAAGTTCCAACTGAAATTCCATTAGTGCAAGCTAGGACTACAAGACTTGCCTAAACATAATTCTTTAGTTCCAGGGCTAGTTGATTTGGATAACCTACCAAGATATCCCGCTAAGAGCAAGAGAATATCAGATTATAGGACATTGTTGGGCTTGTCAAAGATCTTTCATTCTGTGGTCAAAGTCTGCGGATGTGTCAAAGAAGATGGTACAGATGATAGCAAGAGACGTCATGCTAATGGTCTTCTAAAGTATTTTTCAACTTTGCATTCTTTTTGCAGATGATGATGACAATATTAGGATCCACAAACTGTTGGTCAAAAACATTACAAAAGAAAGATTAAAACATTATCAATACCATTTCTGATGTGGCGTCAACCAAGTGGGAATTAGAAAGGCTTAGAACTTCGGTTGGATGGCATTCTCTTTTTGATATGGTACATAGCTTTTGTGAGAAGCATGACGTCTTAGTGAGTTATATGGAAAAGAATATATGAATCCAAGAAGCCACGACAAAGACCAGGCATTAACAATGAGCACAATTATAGGTTGATTGCTTCTTTGCTGTTCTTGATTTATTACAAAAAAAAGTTAAATGACAGATTTGATAAGGACACATTCCGTCATTTTAATATCGAGATTCGAGAGGTTGATGACCTTAGGTAAATTTTATCCTGCTGATTTTAATCACAAGGACATGGCTAGTCTTGAGCATGAGCTTGGGCTGTACATAGATAATGTATTGCATGATACAGACTTTGCAAACTTGGAAACCATAAGTGATCTTTCCAGATTGATGGTGGATTCAAGAAAGCATCTTTCCTACCCATTGGTGTATCGCCTAGTTAAGCAAGTGCCAACACTTAATTTTGTCACAATCTACATACAAGTTTTTTCGAGCGGGTGCGGCGATCTGACCTGGGCATCGTACTCCTTGGCGTACTGCTTCGCGCGAGTGAAGATGAGCTTGCGGCTCTTGATGGACTTCTTCTTCTCGGCCAGGGCCTTCTCCTTCTTCTCGACGGCCCACTGCTCCTCGCGCTTCTGCTTGCGGAGCACCGACTCTGGCACCGCCACCTTCGCCACCTCGGACGACATCTGCACGTCCACGGCCCGAAGCTCCTCAGCCACAGATCGAAACGCGCAGCGAACAGCGAGGGCGTCAATGGCGTTCGGCGCGGACGCTTACCTTACCTGGACGAGCTGGGTAGGAGAGGGGTACGTGGGGAGAGTGGAGGGCAGAGGTTGACGCAGGCGGCGGCGGGAGTGGGAAGGGCTGGTTATGTAGGAGGGGTTTTGTCGCTAGGGTTTGTGGAGGTGATCCGACGGCAGAGAATAATTTGGGCCCGCGGCGTGTGGTGGTGGACTGGTGGGCTGGTGGGGACATGTGAGCTTGTGTTGAGGCTATAGTGGGCCGTGAGGATTGCTTGACCCATTGCTACGTCCACAAAGAATTGAAGGAAGCAGTGACTGTAATGTAAGTTTGAATGAGTCTTAGGACTATGGTTACATCGCCCTAAAATAAGGTACACGAAGGAGCATTTTCCACCTTTTTTTTTGTCGAGAAAACATCATATATACACTGCCTTATCTCTTCTCTATCTCTCTATACACTTAAAAAACTTCAAAGTAATCAACTACCTAGTGACACAAAAACGTATATTATCCAAATACAAACTATAAAAAAATTATACCAAATATGCATACTATCTTACCAATACGTACACTATTTGGCCACTGTTCCTCCACACTGCAAATCCAAAATTGCACCAATACGTATACTAACCAAATACGTACGGAGTCCGCGTCGGAGCCAATTTGGCATAGTTTGTGACTTCGCATCAGAAACGGTCAACACTTAGCAACCTTGTTGGGATTCACATTTATAACTTTTATTAAAGCAAAATTGGCTCCTAATCGCCTTGCTACAGAATTTTTTTAACACGTCCATACTATTTTTTAAAATAAATATAATATACATGCTCATAATTAAATTACCGTGTCATTGTTTTGTTTCTGTGCAACATACGAGTATTTATTTAGTAAACTTACATAAACACACATGCACACTACCCTACAAACACTTTCACAACACTAAACCGGTAACCATAGTCACCTACACAACTAAAGAAATTTTGAAATAAATTCAGAAAAAATACAATTCCATGTGCCATCAATAGATTCCATCACAAGAACTAAGGTCTTGTTTAGTTCCAATTTTTTTACAAATGAACACTGTAGTACTTTCGTTTATATTTAACAAATATTGTCCAATTATAGATTAACTAGACTCAAAAGATTCGTCTCATAAATTACAAATAAATTGTGTAATTAGTTATTTTTTATTTATATTAATGATTCATACATGTGCCATAAAAATCGACTGTGACAAAAAATCTGAAAATTTTTGCAAATGTTTTTTTTGAACTAAACAAGGCCAAACCAAGTTTGCAAAGAAGACGCTATTTGGAATGCAAGGGAAAAAACAGATTGACATGATGCAACGAGTACGAAACCCAAGTCGACAGCTATGCTGGGCTTCCACCCTCTTCGCTTGCCATTCATGCTACCGATAGCCGGCACACTCCCGAACGCCGCCCTCCTCCCGGCGATCACCAGGGTCTCCCTCCGCCGGATCCCGCCGCGAGCCAGCATGAACGCCGACGCCGCCTCCGCCTCCGCTCCGGACGCTGCCGCCGCCGCTGGCGAGGAGGGCGCGAAGGAAGCGGTGGACGTCCTGGTTCAATACGTGGTGCTGCGGCGCGACCTGGCGGACGCGTGGCCGCTGGGGAGCGTCGTGGCGCAGGGCTGCCACGCCGCCGTGTCCGCCGTGTGGGCGCACCGGGACCACCCGGACACCGCCGCTTACTGCGCGCCTGACAACCTCGACCGAATGCACAAGGCATGTTCGACGGTTTGCCTCACACGATCTCCAGCATCTTGCTTGTGTCAAGTGTCTGCCTTTCGCATTACCCTGTCGACCACAGAGTTCTGGCTTAGTATTGGTTAGAGCACACGGAATCTGGAGCATTGCTTAGAGAGCCATGGCGGCCATGGACTGATGGTAGGCATGAGCGTCATTACCTTGTACTCCGTACATCAGAAGTTTCATGATCCACTTCCTTAGGTTGTCGTTCCTGTGAATTGCTAACATTCAGTAATGTTAACAAGGACAAGAATGTATTAACACTCAACTTACAAGGTCTTGTAAGACCTCTTTATACATCTAGGCATCTAGCAGTTTCTTGCAGGACTGGATGATTCTCCTTCAGTCCTTCCTGCTTGGGTAGCTATAGTTGACACAAAATTCTTCACACAGACACTCTGCGCATTGTAATATCCTACTAAGAATTTTGACTTAACTAGCAATCGGTAACAACCGGGGTTGTAAGGGCGTCGATTGTATGTGCTCCTTTTGATTGATTGTCGTTTCCATATGAAGCACCTTTCTTTTCAAAACAAATAATTTGGGCATCTTTTATCTGTATGCAGGTAACACTGGAGGTGAAAGGAGAGACACAGCTGAAGAACCTGTCTGAGAAGCTGCAAGCAGCTGGTGTCAGGCACAAGCTGTGGATAGAGCAGCCTGAGAACATCCCCACATGCATAGCCACAGCACCCTGCCCAAAGTCGCAGGTGTCTTCATTCTTCAAGAAGCTCAAGCTTTGCAAATGAGCAAAGAACATGTATTGTCACTCCATCTGCTACTGTCATTACAGAGGATCATCAAAACTTTCAAAACTGCACATGTCTGTTCCATGACATGTTCTGCGAGCAACATAGCCATCGATAATTAGATATTTCAGCAACATAATGGAGATACTTGTGACGTAATTTGCCCTTCTTATTTTCCATGATTGTCCATTCACTTACTGTATACCTGTCTCATCAGTTCATCAAGGTCGATAAAGTGATGAAGTATTTTGGATTGGAGAGAGATTATCATTTCTGTCTCAGATTATCTCACCCCATTTCCCAACTAACATGCCGTAGATGTTTTATTTCAGCTAACAAAGGCACTACACCTTCATGCATATACAAATCAGTAGACCTCTGCGTTTTGGTGAATGAACAAACTGCTACTGTTGCTGATCTCTGGGATGGAGAACATCTCAGATGCATCATTTGCAGATGCGCAGATAGTGACTATTGAGACAGCAAGGAACTGGGAGGTGGTTGTGCAGCTGGCAACTACCATCACCTCCTATACCACAGGGCAATACTCTCAATCCCATTGTCATTTGATCAATTTTAGGGGTGTAAAACTAGTGCATACGCCTGCAGTATGGAAATGTAGTTGGACCATCCATGTTCACTTGAGCTTATCTGCCAAATCTGCCAGTCATTTAGCACTGTTTTTCTCATACAATAAATCAGCGAATAGTGCTTTCAGCCTTCCTTTTTAGCCAAGCGAATACAACACGTTTGCTGATTTGTTGTAAGAGAAAAACACTGCTGAATGACTCGTAGATTCGACAGCTGCTCAGATTTGAGTCAGTACATCACCTCTTCTTTGGCTGCATGGTGGCAAAACAAATGTGGTTAGAGCTAGTCCATGTAGTTAATCTGAACAAAGTCAATAACTTTGAAGCTGTTGCTGAATTTTGGTTGAGTGAGAGGAAACATGTTGTGTTGAATGTGTGCAGTGCTGCTGCAATGTGAACTTGCGGACACTTAGAAACTCTTTATGTTTTCAGAATGGCAGGTGGCGAGGTATGTGGTAAATTTGGCGATCCATCTCAATAATGCTCAAAAACTGGGAACGAATATACCCTGTCACCTGGAGCAATACAAGGTGGTGTTGGACGAGTTGGAGAAGCTAAGCCTCCAGCCCAGAAAAGATCTCAGTAACTAGTACCTGATGGAGGGCATGCTTACCTTTGAAGACCTTGCTCTGTGAACCTAGGCGGGAGATGCCTTTTAGCTAACTGTGATGATACTGTTCATCATTGGGCAATGTTTTGGTGGCATCTGTGTTAGTTTTAGTTCTTGTGTGCTAGTTGTTGTTGGTGGTAGTTTTCTTTTCCTTGTATCTGAATCTGAACTGAAGGGCGCATGAGCCATGTTTGTGCTCTATTTTGGATGATAGATGCTTGATGGTGTAAACGTTCTGAGCCTGATCACGGTCCTGATAGCAATGCTAATGGGCTGGGCTTCTCCCTTGAACTCTAAAAAAGTATAAAGCAGTAGGTTGGACTGTGGATGAACAATTATATTTCCTTCAAAAATTAAGACTACTCCAACATAAGCATTAGTGCACATGTAAAAAGAAAAGAAAAAAAAGGACACCCTTAATTCTTATGTACATCAATGCCCTACTATTTGCACTACGTACTACTATACACACTTCAGAAATACCTCTCTTCAATTGAAAGCATATACACCTGCAGTAGCAAGATCAGTAGCTTTAGCTTGTGCTACAATACGAGCATAGCACATCTGATGAACACTCGAATCATGCAGCAAGCAAACAGGCAGGCAGCACACATGCATAATGTATAGCTCGCCGTCGCCGGGGACCAGAGTGACCACTACGTACGTACTAATTAAGCTACTAGCTAGTGCTTGGTGGAATTTCTCCGCGGCGAGAAGAGACGCCGTGGCGACAGCATGCTGAGGAACCCCGGCGACGCGATGCCGCCGCCGTGGAGCGACTGGTAATCCGACATGTGGAGGCCGTCGGTGCTGTTGTTCTTGGTGCGGCCGGGCGTCATCATCCCCGCCGAGAAGGTGCTGTACTTGACGAGCTTGGGCACCCAGCTCTTCTTCTTGGCCTTGGCGGTGCCGTTCATCCGCGCGCTGAGGTAGGCGCGCATGGCGTCGAGGCTCTGCTCGACGACGTCCATGGGCGGGCACACCAGCGGGTTGCCCGCGGCGCTGAACCTGGCGAGCTTGGTGAGGCAGCCCATGGAGTCCGGCAGCGCGGCGATGGAGTTGTAGCTCACGTCCAGCTCCCGGAGCGAGACGAGGAGGCCGATGCCGTAGGGCAGCTCCCGCAGGTACTGGAAGTTCTGGCTCACGTTCAGCGTCTCCAGCCCGCCCAGGTTCTCCAGCCCGTCGGGCAGCGCGCGCAGGCAGTTGAGGCGCGCGTCCAGCGACCGCAGCGCCGTCATGTGGGAGGTGGACGACGGCAGGTACGCCAGCTTGTTGGAGTTCACGGACAGACGCCGGAGGCCATGGAGCTCGAAGCCCAGCGTGTCCGGCAGCCTCGTCAGCTGGTTGAAGTTGGCGTTCAGCTCCTCCAGCGCGCTGTGCATGATACATGTCAGTCACGTACGTATAGTCAGCTAGCCAGTGAGTGAATCAGTGCCGCCGCTCGATCATATATGCATGCAGCATGCGTCTGTGTCAGTGTCGTGAACTTTATTTGCCAGCTATATATAGCCATGGACGACGATGCATGCCTAATTACCACTTACCGGCATTCCTCGATGGTGGCCGGCAGTTCTTGGAGCAGGTTGCCGGAGACGTTGAGGACCTTGAGCTTGGAGAGGCAGCCGATGGAGTTGGGCAGCGACTTGAGCTGGTTGGACCGCACGTCCAGCACAACCACGTTCAGGAGCCTCGCGATTATGGACTCCGGAATGCTCTGCAGTTTTCATTTTCAGCAACACGTTAGTTGTTAGCTAGCTGCATGTTTTTACTGTATTCGATCTTCCACCAACCAAATCATGCATGAACAGCAGAGCAGGTATATTTCTGTTCAAACACTAATTAATGTTTTTCTTCATATTTAAGGTCATGGACATGGAGTAGACAATCCCTATCGTAAAACTGATGACTGATAAGACTTCGGCTTGCCGTCGAGGGTTCTTATTTATACGCAGTGGCTTGAACCGTATAGCATGGAGGTACGACGCACAGTTAGCCTTTTCTTTGCCGTTTTCAGGGCCCCAGTCCACTTCCACAGACCTATAGTACTTGCAAACATACATCAGGTCCAACCAAAAAATGAATAAGCTATGTTCTTTGTTCTTAAGGTCCCTGCAGCTTTTAATTAGTTATATGCTCTAAAATAACTCATTCTTAGCACCCAGAGTCCACAGATCGACTCACGACTCACAAGGCAGCATATCTCTGATATTTTTGGTCCTCATCCACATGTATGACATACAAGAGGCCAAGCAAGCGGCAAAGCAATAACAAGATATTGTGAGAAGATGACTAGATAGCTGAGCTATCCTTCATATATTAGTACCAATTCATGCTTATCTCACACTAGCTATAGGTTTGCAGTTAACTTATCACACTGTGATATAATAATATGCAGCACCATCTCAAGAAGTCAAGATAAGTGTTCTGCGTGTTATCCATTCGAATAGAACAAATGGGGAGACCAGGGATGATCACTATAGCTAGATGAGGAAAACAACAAAAGTAGAACGACAAGGAACACATGCAAAAGATAGCAACACAAGAAGCAAGAATTGCTGATCAAAAGGAGAAACCTACCACACACACTAAAAATATGTCCGTACCTGTAGGTTGTTGTTAGAGAGATCCAAGGTAGTGATGTTGCCAAGGGGTGTGGTGAGATGTGGCAGGGTGTCCATGCACATGCCGCTCATGTCCAGCTTCTTCTGCTCCATGCGCTTCTCCTCATGCTCTGCATGTCCAACCCCTCCGACTCCAAACCCAACAAGATGGCCGTGGCCATGTCCATGTCCATGTCCATGCCCATGTCTCCTCTTCTCTCCCATATCCCTCATGTCTCGGAGCAAGCTTTTCCTCTCCACTCCTGACAATAACCAACGGAAAAAAGAAGGAAGAAGATGATGCCAATCAGTAAAGACGACTGCAGAGATTATAGGAGAAGAAGAGACAACAGACATAATTGTCACCACCTTGGATGTACCTACACGCGCCTAAGATGTACTATGCAACTAAATAAGACGGGGACATGTGTGACACCCTTGCTAACAAGAAACAAGGCTAGGGTACGGCGTGGGCACTGGTATTGATTGTGGATGTTACAATCAGGGAATGCTATGACCATGAAAAGATGGTTTATTGGTGAGAGAAGGCACAACACACAAGTGGGAACAAATGAGAGCACTGTCGAAAGGTCCTCCAGAAAAGGATGGTTTTTTAACTGTAGTATATATTTCTTGCTCTAGGGTCTAGGAAACTTGAGCTTTCAGTATCAACTTAATTCATAGCGCCCCAAAGAAAATATCAAGCTATACAAATATTCTTCAGAGGGACGAGGTGGCCAAGAACAAGAAAAATGGAGAAGCACTTGATAAATGCATGTTCGTCGTCCCCCACATCACCGATTGAAGAGAGAGAGAGAGAGAGAGAGAGAGAGAGAGAGAGAGAGAGAGAGAGAGAGAGCGTTGAAATCAAGAGTAGAGAACAACTAACTAATCACTAAACAAGGACACCCAACCACCCATTAGAAATGAAAACAAACAAACAAACTAGCACACCAGTAGCAGTTTAGTAAGAACAAAAAGAAGTCAGTGGCTGGCTTCTCTGTCCTTGCTAGCTATCGCGCGCACCAAGGATAAATATACTTATTCAAAGCCTAGCTATACCTAGGTCAAGAGAATGCATGCACATGGTAGCCGTCGACAAAGCAAGACAGAGGTACAGAAAAATAAACCGGAAATATATACATAATTGTGATATAAGCTACTTATATACCTAACCAAAGGTGTAACCGTGCGATGGGAAATTTGCAGCAAGAGAGAAACCAAAAACAGGAACACAAAAGCTGTTCTCTTGGCGCGCGCGCGGCGCATGCAAGAACAGCGAAGAGGAGATCGATCGAGAAGAAAAGGGCAAATAACAACTAGAACGGAAAAAATAAAAGGAAGAGAAAAGCACAACGACAAAAGCAAGGACAGAAGAGAAAGAACTTGGAAGAACAAGAACACCCATACATAGTATAGCTGCATGCATGCAGCTGAAGCTGTGGAACCCCTTTCCATCAGATATCCAACAATCCAAAACCAGAGAGAGAGAGAGAGAGAGAGAGAGAGAGCGCTTTCTAGTCTCAAATAAGAGACCTTAATTACCTCTCTGAAGTTGAACTGCTCTTAATTTCCAGGAACGACCTTGCAGCAGCTATGGCCTGTGGCTGGTACGTATAGCTGCCGAAGGAGGCAACTGGTCGGCCGGCGGTGGTTGCTGAACGGAAGGGCGCGCGTGAGGCAGGCTGCTAGGCGTTGGCGAGGAAGGAGAAGCTGAGCCTTTGAGCCAAGCGTAACCCTCTGATATATAGCAGGAGGGAGCCGAGAGAGAGCTGGCAACCGATGGAACGGAACGGAACGGAACCGAAGGGACAGCAAGAAGCTGACCCAACGGCCTTTCCACACGGTACAGTGCGTAGTGCAGGTTGTACTACTCCAGCTAGCACCTATCCTAGCAGCAGCGGCGGCGGCAGGGCGATTTTTTATAAAAGGGCATCTGCAGCCGGACACCCGACGGTACTACTTCCGTACTACGTACCCGCCCGTGGGGCCCACACAAACACACACACTCTCTCTCTGCATAACACTTTGCTCGTTTGGGCGGCACGGCTGGTTGATTTCGGAAAGTCAAAGTCAAACAACGCATGGGATTGGGGATCCCGGCGAAAAATTTGGGCACACGGCGGACCAGTATGGATGCCTGCGGCCGGCGGCATCAGCAGCAGCCGTTCATTGGGAATATTACGAATTTCAACACTAGGCCGCTGGTTTATGGGGAAAACAGAGTCAGCAGATAAGATTTTTATTTTTTTTAGATAGTAGAAAACCTCCAGCTTCAGCCTTCTTTTAAGAAGAAGCATTAGTCCAAACTAATTTGATAATATGGGCTTATAGACTCCTAGGTTCAGGCAAGATATACATTTCTATAAAGCTGGGTGATCAGCTAGAGTTTTTTTCTCTGTTATTAAGAGTAGTAGTCCCTCTCTCGGGTAATACAACATATTCTAACATATTTAAGACAACTTTAAGATAATGCTCAAATGAAACATACACTTTATAGATTAAACAAGTTTCTTCTTCTCAAATTATGGTTTTGTATTTAACAAACTTTGCTAAATCTGAGCATACTCTCTTCCCAAAAAGAATATCATTGTCACTTTCTAGGAAGGCAAATTTTAAAAGTCATAACACATTATATCGTAGGACAGAAAGAGTAGTTAGCAACTTATTTTAGTCAATTCAGATATGTCATTTAGTCCAATAAACATGGCTTTGCTCTGCTGCCGTTTTAAGAACGGTAAGGGAAGTATTAGGATATTTTTTTAAGGCAAAAACTGTGGGAGAGATCCCCACAGCACTTCATTTTTATATTTATTATATTTATAAAGGAGAAAGAGATACTTACAAGGGGGAAGTATTAGGATATTAGTAGGACGTATCGTATAAGGTTTTGTTTGAAAACGATTCGAAAAGAAAAACAAACAAGTAAAAGTAGTTGATTTCTAAATTTGGGCACTTATATCTGCACGACAACACGATGGGCTAGAAATGACGACGGAAGAGACCCAAGCGCAAATCAACGGGATGGATGAAACAGACGTGATTTGAACCCTACCTTTGTAGTAATTATTGGAAATAGTCAGTGACGAAGCTAGAACAAATTAAAAAAAATACATTTAGCTTGTAGGTGCATAAATATATTTTGTGATGGTGCATATATGATAAAATTTTGGACTTAATCACTATTTTTACCCCCTATTTAGCATATAGCTTCGCCCCTGGAAATGGCACGGCGGCATAATGGATATCAGAAATGACGGATACTCAAGATTAGCGTCAAGTAAAGTGGACGTAATTTGCTGGAATCTGCCTAGGATATTATTACCAGCACGTGCCGAAGGTTGTTTGGAAATGATCCGAAAAGGGAAAAAAACAGACAAGTTTCTAGATTTGGGCACTTATATTTGGACGACAGCACAACATGCTAGAAATGATGGAAGAGATTCAAGCGCAAGGGATGAATGAAACAGACGTCATTTGAAACCTACCTTGCGGTAATTATTGGAAACAGCACGGCAGAATAATAATGGATATCAGAATTGATGGAAATTAGAGAATGGATATCGGAATTGATGGAAAAGAGAATGGATATCAGAATTGATGGAAAAGAGAATTGAGCGTGAATTAACGAGATGGATGAAGTGGACGTGATTTTTGGAACCGTCCGGGGGTAATAATTGAAGGTGAATTACGCGGTGCATTCCAAGCTACGTGTGGAATTTTGCATTCGAGAAGATTTTACAGATCGAGTCCTGAGAAGACTTCTAGTCGCTCATTGGTTTGCTAATCACAAATTTCTCAAACGAATCAACACACGCCCTCTTCGATGGACCACATAATTAAACACGATACGCCCGGCGACAGTGATCGACGATCCGTCAAGTTATTAATGTGGGTGAGTCGTGTTGTGGCGCTCAACGGAAGTTCTCTGTAGAGATAGACAAGACAATTTCACATATTTCCTGTGTGGTCTCTGTTTACAAGCATCGATGGATTCACATGATGCACGATGGCGTTGCTTTTGTCTGGATCTGCCTGTGTGTATGCAATCAGGCGTGCAGATCGGTTTTCGTACGCTAGTAAAGCCGCGAGTAGACTTTCCTGATTTGCTTCGGGTTTTTTTAAGTCACTTGAGTACATACGTGTAAAGCAGCAACTGCGGTAGGCAAGCTGGCGACGTGGCATTGTTGCATGCCCTAGCTCCTTCCTCGTTTAAAGCCAGCGCGCTTCAGGAATGGATCAACAGCAAGCAACCGACTTGGCACAGCGACGACGAAGCAACGACGCGTACACAACAACGAACAATTACAAAACCACCAAATCGAAGGCCTAATTTAACAATTTCAAGAGTCTCAATATATCTTCACATATTAATAGGAATAGTAGAGGTTTTGATGAAAACATATTCTCCAACAGGTTCTTTAATTAATTAGATCTCTAAATACTGTCGTATTTTGTTCTAGATTTATCGCTAGTAAAAAAAAATGGAGAGCAAGGTTAGCTCTCTAAAATGGCACGAGTAGAGAGAAATTGTTGGATGGTGGAAAGTTATATAGAGAGCGACTTTTATTTCAATGACTCTCCAAATAATATATTTACAAAGACTCTTTGAGATGCTTTTAGATCTAACACAAGATTTGTCAACTGAAACCTCTAAGAGTAGAAAACTCATGGCAATGCCTCCAATGAGAAACGAGGCATGAAAGGTGTCACTATTATCGGCCTTAACAGAAAGGTGAGCAAATCTCTTCTAATAAGGACATGGCTTACTGTGTTGCTCCTGATGATCCATCATTGTAGTTTTTAACAGCGCATACTAGTCTATAGGCTAAGATTGGAAGATGAACAAAATAGATTATGTTAAGATATCCAGCCCCTTCTTGAGTATTCGATCCTTTTGACTAAGCGAGCTTAGTGTGAGACCTTAGCCTACTGCAGTAGTCATCTTTCTGTCTCTCCCAGGGGTGAAGGCTTATGGAGGTGAAATAGGGCCTCTACCCTCCTTGCTCTAGGACATGATAGCTTATTATAAGCCTTATAATCAGATGACACCTTTCGCCACTAGGTCTCTCCCATCGCCATATTCACCATCACCGTCGTCGTCTCTACCCTAGCACCACTGTGTGCCAGGGTTCTCCACCTCTTTTCTAGTGTCACAAACATTGTCTTGCCTCGCCACTCAACACCACCTCTTCCTTCTAGGGTTACCATACTTTGGTAACTCCACCTAAACTCAAGCCAGAGATCATGTGAACGTGAGTGCATGAGTGGGCTCATGATGCTTCTCTGCTCTTTCCAGCAGCACACCATTTGGAGACGACATGAAGATCGAATATGCGTTCGTATGTCAGTCGCTAGCTATAGTACTTGTCCTAGCTAGCCTAAATAGCTAGATGCATGCAGAGGATATTGTTGGCTGGTCATATTTTGGGTTACTATCCATCCAACAGTAGAGGAAAATTAAGTATGGACGTTTCAGTCTAAACAGACGGCGGGCACGCGCGATCGCGAGCTGTGACACCACGTAGTACATACTGCCCGTGGTACTGAGTGCAGAAAATTCAGCAGCCACTGTCCACGCACGCAACGCATGTGTGTCCGTCCGTCCTTTTGCAGCAGGCGTGCACTTTGCGGTAGCGTTGGTTTTT
The DNA here is from genome assembly GCF_000003195.3 of Sorghum bicolor. Classification (NCBI taxonomy): domain Eukaryota; kingdom Viridiplantae; phylum Streptophyta; class Magnoliopsida; order Poales; family Poaceae; genus Sorghum; species Sorghum bicolor. The sequence continues at coordinate 55,629,710 of NC_012875.2, forward strand.
AGTTTACCGAAGGAATAATAACAGTCCATGTTTTGCATATGCGTGGTTCAATCCGTACATGCATAAAGGAGAATAATAAGTATAACCTGAAAATAAAAACCATCGCAGTTTGAACACACATTCATAGATTATTATAGCAAAACGAGAATGACTAAAACGTATCACCGGAATAGGTCTGCTCTTAGCACAAAGGAGGTGGCCGTTTTATTTGTTTAATTAATATACTACTGTATATATACAATAAGCCGGCAAATAAAGGTGGCGAATGCCATAGCTCTAGGTATCCAGCCAGCAATCTGTTGGATCGGACTCCCGCCAGGAAAACAAACTACTCTCCCATTCCACCCATTTATCCTGGCTAACCGTTGACTGCAACCTGACAAATCTGTAGTCCAAGGCATTGTTTAGTTCACTGTAAAAACCAAAAACTTTTTAAGATTCTCCGTCACATTAAATCTTACGACATATACATGAAACATTAAATATTGACAAAAATAAAAACTAATTGGACATTTTGCCTGTAAATCGCAAGATGAATCTTTTGAGCCTAATTGGTCCATAATTAAACAATAACTGTAAAATAAAAACGAAAGTGCTACGGTGTCAAAAAAAAAGAATTAAACAAGGCCTTGGGAAAAAGATGCGATCCGTACGTGGGGGGAAAGTTGCACTAAAGACGAACTGCGTATTAGAGCAGGTACAATAATGGGCTTATAGCCAAGCTAATGCTGATGTGGAGGAGAGAAGAGAGGAGAGAGATGATAGCTTGGCTCTTAGTTAAGCACCAAGCTGGGCACGGATGCATAGATAGTAGTGGGCCCAAAAAGCAAATATTGTGAGAAAAAAGAAGAAAGAGAATGTGTTTTAGAAACAAGTAGGAGACAACTTATTGTATAACTTGGCTCTAATTATTTGGCTTATAGCCAAGCACTTGGCTCTATTATTGACCTTGCTCTTAGCGGGTATGGTTCGGCCATCATGTTCATCGAACCTGCTGCAAAGTAGTACTCCTAATACTTCGAGAAAGCAACGTTTGAGTCCTGTTGGCTAGGACAGATCCAAGGACTAGCTATAGCTAGCCACTTTGCCAGCAAGCTTGCATTGTCAGCTGTAGACCTCGAGGAAAGTCTAGCAAGTAGCAACTATGCCATTATCAAAGGCGCCAGTTGACATAGGAAAACCTGAGCAGCCGACAATAATTCATTTAAAATTTTGCTGTTTGACCAAATGCGGCGACATTGTTTTGTTCGTATTATCTTCGCTCGCTGCTTCGACCAGCCCGGCAGTCACCACTAGATATTCGTTTTTTTCTTTTATTACAATAAATGAACAGGCCAAAATAAGATCATGCATGGCGCTAAAAGGCTACAAGTTAATTAGTATTGCGACTCGGCCCAAGCCAGCGCTGCTTACGTAATTGCTCCAATCCGTAAGCAATTGAATAGATTTACCGGTCGTCTCTCTTTCGTCTTGTACGGTTTGCTTGCAATTGTGCCACTTGTGATTTACAAATCGATCGAGCTAAAAGTTTTGGGTCTTCTCAAGGGTTCATTCATGCACATTATTCTCATGATTAAAGGGAAAGAAGCTAGCTAGTGATATTAATATATGAAGAATAGGTGTTCTTCTATGCTGTTTCCAAGCACTTGTAACTTGTAAGAGAATATATCTAAAAAGCTACTAGCGCGTCCTATCAAAAACATGTTATATTGTACACTCCACGCAAATTTACATAGATTTTCAATCTAGACTTGAAAGTCTACAGCAGCTTTGCGTAAAAAAAAGGCCACTACTCATTAGCAAGTTGCAAATGAACCTTAGTAACGAGAGCTCATCACAAACTGACAAAAGGAGCAGCCTTAAACAAAGATAAGAAATCTCAACGTCCATGTCACTCATGATGTGTTTGCCCTCGACAATGATATGTGTGGTGGTACGGGTACAGCGAACTCTGAATTATTATATATATCCGCCGTGGTCCAAACTAGCTAATGTTCAGAGCTGCACTTAGTAATAGATTCTCTCCTGAACAAACAACTACCGCCGCTCTACCCTCTGAACAAATCACGCTAATTGTCATCATATATATAGTTGTTGCCACCTGCTGATCTTGTGTTATAATGAAAACGTTCAAGCAATGCCTATGAGTATTAATATAACTAAAACGTTAACAACTTCCCGAAGTACTACGGGCAATACATATATCAATAACATATAGGAAACTAAGTAAACGTTTTGAGATAGAAATTAAAATTCAGGGACCAAACAAGTTGTTGTTTAGTAGAGGATAAGCCATGCCATACAAGTTGACCATTTGATGATCTGATCATGCTGTCCGGTACACCATGTTACCTGCTTACGGGCGCATGACAGCCTGACGTTCTTGTACGGGCAAAGGACAGTTGACCTTTGCAGCAAGCAGCTGCCCTTGTTGCATTATATTCTCTGGCCCAATCACTTGAACCCAGAAAGGGCACTGCTGTTCGCATATCTGTGTAAGTTGGTTAATGATCACAAGCCTAGCTACAAGCACAATTTCAACCTAGGCCTTGTTTAGTTTCCTCCAAAAACCAAAAACTTTTAAAGATTCCCCGTCATATTAAATCTTGCGGTACAAATATGAAGCACTAAATATAGACGAAAATTAAAACTAGCTAATTACACAGTTTACCTCTAAATCGCGAGATGTGTTGAGCTTAGTTAGTCCATGATTGGATAATAGTTATCAAATAAAAATGAAAGTATTCAAAAAGTTTTCGTAACTAAACAAGGCCCTAGCAGATCGTGATACGTGCAATAATGCATGATTATTGGCTTGCTGTCGGTGTCTAGACTGGTATGTATATATGTTCATTAAACGCCTGCGAATCTCAAGGAACCAAACTGTTGACGGACAAAACATACGGCTGTGCCATGCATCAATCCTGGTTTTCCTCAAAAAGATTCCTTTTCATTTTGGCTAAATGCTAGTAGCATCTTCCATTGCATTGCCACTACTGCTCTTTCTGAAAAGTATAATCTTTTTAAAGTTTAACAGAATGTATAAAAAAATACTAGTAATTAATACTTATGATGCATAATAAATATCAGTATATAGATTATGACTATACTTTTATATTAAAATTAAATAGAAATAGAAATATTGATATATATGTGTCATCAAATTTTGAAAAGCTTAATGTAGGGTTATTTTTGGATAGAGGGAGTATATGTATATATAGGCGGCCCAAGTATGGCCTTCATCGGTAATTAATGTTTGCGATATTTGAACTCATCAAATGGATTTACTCCATAACACAAAAATACTTAATCCACACACACAGGTGATAATGTCCTCGGTTGTAAATAAAAGGCCTCGCAAGTCTTCCTGGTTTGAAAGTCGCGTACCTGGGATCGTAGTGTACGTAATACAGAAACGTCATATATGAGAATTTTAAAAAGGTTGCTTTCGAGTCTCGACCGGTCGTTGAATACCACAAGCTAAAGCTCATCAGAGTCGTTGGTCCATTATCGATTATTAGCTATGCTGATCCATGCATCCATCCTTCACTGATTTTTAGCAGGTGGTAGCGCAATCAGACTCTAGGAATCAAAATCAAAGTACATAACGTACACGGCTTCATCATGCATATGCAAGTCTGTTCGTTCGATTTATTTAGCAGTGTTTTTTCTCATAATAAATCATTGAGTATTACTTTCAGCTATGACTTTTCTGTCAAACAAACAGTCTCGGTTTCAACCGACAGAAAAAATAATAGCTTACAGTTTGTCAGTTGGTACTAATGAATGTGCGCGTCTGCAACTGCATTCTCGTCAAGCATGTGGATCCTGCTGTCCATGGACATGACAAAATCAAATCATGTGAGGCTGAGATGATCAACAATTGGTTCACCACGAAATTAATTAACTGCCTATATATATATGTCATCCTAGGTACAAAGTCTCGTACCTGATTCTAGTCTGATAGAGAGTCGTACGTCATTTTCTGTGAGTAAACAATCTGATTGCTGCTGGTGAGTACCACAAGCTAAAAAAAACGAGAACCATGCATGCATGCATCATTGGGCGGTGAGTTCTGACTTCACAGGGTTTTATTTACAAAATACTACGTATATGCGATTACTATAGAACTCGATCTATCGCCTAAATAAATAAACTAAAGGGGACCTTTCAAATAAACAAATAAATAAATAAATAAATGAAAGGGGAGAATTTGCTACTTTCGTGGATAGTAGAACGCATAGAACTGAAACTGTTCCGTTTACTTGCTGCCTGGGCCAAGCTGTTCCATATGACGTATTCTAGTTTGTTTGATTTTTTTTTTTTTGGCGAGAATAAGCCATAGGTCCAAGCAGATCGATCGATGTCATTAGATAGAAGGGCAAGCAAGTACATACGTGCCGTACATGCGCTGTACGAGCACCGCCTGCTGTTGTAATAATACAAATTGAAGTCAAAGTAAGCCGCTCAAGTTGCTGTTACGTTTACAAAGCTAGACATGACATGGTCAGCCACGCACCCACGCTGCGCCGCTGGTCAACAAGCCAAGCCGGGCTTGCCGGGGGCGGGAGGCCTCGTGGTCAAGTCGGATCCGGCACGTTGCGTGCAGGCGTCTGCACGCAGGTCCATGCATATATGCTTGTGGCGGCCGGCCGGGATCATGTCAAAAACATGCTCTCCGTTTGCCCGCCAGAGAGAGAGAGAGAGAGAGAGAGAGAGAGAGAGAGCGCGCGCGAGAGGCATGATTCGGGAGGCGGTACGGTGCCGGCTCAGCTGGGGCCAGGACTAGTCCGTACGTGGCTCGCAGCCGGACGGGCCGGTTGGAATATACTACACCGAGAATTTGGTGCAGCGGCACACTCGACAAGAATCCGTTAGTAGTAATATTTTTTCTAAAATAATAAATCAGTAAATATTATTTTTAATTATATTTTTTCATTTCAAACAAGGGAACGGACTCGACGCGCAGCGAATTAAACCCGTACTCAGCTCGACTCGACGGGATCGATCACTCGCGCGCGCGCGGATCCGACCGTATCCAGTCTTGTCACGTCAAGATCCATCGCCCTGTTGTGGAATTTCGATGCGCCTCTCCCGCGGGGATCCGATATTCAGCTGCCACTGCCACCTCTCTCGATCGATGACTCGGGCCGCCCGCCCGCGTGCATCGGCGATTTCAGCTGGCAAACGGGAACCGGCGGAAAACGACCGACCTTGCGCGCGCGCCGCAGCAAACGAACGCGACGACCATCAGCTCACTGGGTTGGCGATTTTTTTTTTCCGTGGACGAACCACCAGCACGTACGGCCGGGACTTCTTTTTTGTTGTTTTTGTGGTAAGAAAAGCACGGGCATTAGCTTGGAAGGACGTCATTTTTTTAGCGATCGAGCTGCTCTGATCCGGAAACGGGAGTCGCGGGTGTGAACGGCAGAAAAAGCAAAGCGCGGGGGGGCCTGGTGGTGGCCTCGCTCGCGAGGGGACGCGCCAGCTAGCGGCGCTGTCGCCAGTACGACGTCGCCGTCGCCGTCGCCCCAGCGGCCCGCGCCGTGTCGCGCTCGGCGGAGCCGTCGTCGCCCGGTGGTGGGGGCGGGGTGGTGGTGTGAACCGCGCATTCAATGCCCGTGGAATTTCCTGCGCGCGCGTGACGACGTGGCCCGTGGCCGGCGTCACGTCCTCGCACTGCTGTGCGTGTCTGCAGGGCTGCAGGCGGAGGCGGAGGCGGAGGCGCGGCGGCGCATGCATGCACGCCCGTCATCCGGACCGGACGTCAAGTGCTCATTTACTCACGGGAAGATCGACATGGACGAAAATGGTGGGGGTGCACGCTGCTGGCGTGCCACAGCCACTGCTCGTTGGGTCATCAACTCGTGATTCTTGTCCGTGTTTCGAAATTCGAATAGAGTAAGTACTAATACTGCTTGATGTCTTGATGTAAATCACAGACTCAGAACCCAAACCAGATTGTGAACGCTTGTTGTTATTATTTCATCGATACAGTGACTCAAACACAGTCCGCACCCAACAGCCCAAGAGAGCCTCTGCGCGGACCCTGGGCTTTCCTGCCGGGTAGACAGACAGACCTGCCACGCGTTTACGTAAACGATGATGTTAAGGTGGGACCGACTTGGCAGTGAGTGACTGAACGAGCTGTCATCGAGCTCGTGGGAACCACGTACCCGATTACCAGAAGCTACCTTCGCTCTGTCTAAAATGTTAAGAATCGGACAGACGGACAGTCAAGCAGCTCGTGTGCTGCACTGCTGCAGTGCTCGTGCTGCACGACTCTGCCCTACACTTACCACCAGGCCGGTTGGTTCCAAGTCCTAGTGCCACGCGGAAAACCAGTTTATTATAGTTGTATAATACTCCGTATATATCATTTTCCGGCGTCCGTTATCGTTTTGGCATCTCTCCTGATCAAAAGTACTCGTGGCAAAGTCCAGGTGACCTAAAACAGTTTCTGAGATGGTGACAGCATGCGCTGAGCCTTCCCGGGCACCAAGGGTCATGTCATGTGGTGCCTCGAGTACATACATTGTATAGATCATAATGGCAGAGAGCGCCTGATTGCCAACCTAAACAAGTCGCTCGTGACTACGTTTCACACCTGGTGGCTTCGCTTCGAACCGAACCTAAACTACTGACCCAGAAGAGCAGGTGACCGCACGTAGTACACGTAGCGTAGGTACGAGACATTTGCGCGCACGCAGACATGACATACGACTACTGCGTGCTACGCACCACTCGGACACACGGTTTGGAAACTGGAACTGAAAAACAAAGCAAGATAAGGATGAACGATGCATTTATGTGAAAGAGACGGAGGCGACGTTGTAAAACGCGACGGCAACAGGTGCGTTGCGTGCGTCTTCATACTGACCTTTCTCGGATCTACAGACGGCAAGCGGTTAAAACGTCGACAATGGCTTGAGATCGACCGATACGCGGCCCGGCACGACTCAGCCTGCGGACTCGAGTCCTTTCTCCCGCAGGTTACTCAAAGTGACCGCCACTTTTTTGTGCCTAAAGCACCCGCTCGCCCGCCACTCTGGTGGTGTTTGGGTTGCGTAGCATTTTTATTTTATTTGACAATTAGTGTTTAATTATAGATTATAAGGGAGTGTTTAGTTCTTCTTTTTTTTTGTTAAAAAAATATGTTTCGGTCTATTATTTTACAAAATAAAATTAAACATAATGCAAAACTTTTACCAAAAAAAGTGGTTATGTTGCATTTATTTTAGCCTCAAGAGGGCAAAAACCCCAAAATAGGCTCAAGAGACTCTCATAAGGGCAATAAATTCCGCATTTTAGATGGAACTATACATGATCATGAAAATTTTGGCATTTTACATTTTATCACTTCAAAGTAATTATCATTTTGCATTTTTGATTCTATGAGGAACTAAACACCCCTAATTAGGTTCAAAAAATTTATCTCGTAAATTATTCTCTAGTTATGTTTTTAGTTTTATAAATAGTCTATATTTAATATATTGAATTAAAATTTAACAACACGAACCAATCGGGCCTAAGAGCACTCCCAATGCAGAAACCAACATAGTTTCTATAGACATTAATTATGGTGCCACCTAAGCATTTTGCTGATGTGGTGTGGCAAGGTAGTTATTGAAAAGAGAGAGCAAAAATTATAGAAACTGGGTCTAACTTAGAAACCATGTCTACACGAAATCCAAGACATAAAGTGATGAATAGAGAGAGAATGAATATGATTGGATAACAAATTATTATATAGAAACTATTTATTAGAAGCATAGTTTCTATACATAGTGTCTAGGGGAGTGCGTCAACTGGTGCCAACCGAGGGAGGAGGTGCCTGCGAATTCATGGCGCTGTCTGTTGCTGCTGCTGCTGTCGACCACGTGGGCGGAAACGCGCATGCGTGTAATACACTGGACAGCTGACAAGAAATGTAGAACTTGTTTGCCGCTGTACTGGTACTAGAAGAAGGCAACGGCTTCACGTAACGGTAAATACGGACAGGGACACACAAGTGCACGGCTGATGTACGAGCACAGAAAATTTAGCTGGGGTAATCTTTTCTACACGCCATGCTGGTCAGACATGTCACGCATACGACCAGAAGCACACCATATATCGCAGTCCAACACACTCCATTTTCTCTGCATCGGGAGGCTTCAAGTTACAAGCCCACTTGTCAAACGTTACGGCACGAACACAGGCAACTCGACACCCGAAAGCATCCACGAACCACTGGATGCTGCCTAGGCAACACTGCGCATGATGCTGCACCATCCATTGTTATGGCAGCTCACTCCTGTTTGACATTTCTGAAATACGGTCTTCCTAGCTACAATATACAGTTGCGAACGAACTAAGACAAATGACAGTCTCAAGAGAAGCCGAGTTGCATTTCCAGCCATTCCTGTTTGAAATGCCACACGAAAGCTAGGGTCACGTATCAAGACGCATGGATGGTTAGATGATGCTGCAAACTTCCAAAGGCCGAGAACTACCCGTGTATGTAAATACAATCGCAATCAGTGGTAATTACAAATCCAACACGTCAAATCCCCGCAAGAAACTGCAAAAGGCCACCGTTGCCAACCGTCAGATCTTAGGACATCTCAAGGCTCGGGTTTGTTGTCTTCCTTGTCATTAGAGGTTGCGTCATCAGGGGCTGCACAAACGGAACACTGTCAGGGATGTGCAATAAAAACTATGAAACAGGCAAAGGATGCTTTGGTATATTTGATCACTCCCCATGTGCTACATGAATCGGCAAGCAATGACTACCTTGTTTGCTCCCCCTACAGCAGCAGGTGAAGAATTCTCCAAGTGGACGTCTAGGAACAGGAATAAGCTTTCCCACGAATGCCAGCGGCCAGCTGCAGAGCAATAAAGAGAATGATCAGATGCAATAGAGGAGAGAGAGAGAGAGAGAGGGGGGGGGGGGGGGGGGGATGGAACATCTAGAATGATATTACAATGGATCGCACCAGTAGTAATATACATATGAAACCAGAAGGAACATATCACGATTCTATCATGAGCTATTCTATTTCATCAGCAAGCATATGATAATCTTACCTGAAGAAAGCAAGGCCTATGGATACCAACCACAGCTGCCAGCTTAACTTTACTGTTGAGGCAAACTTGCCAAGGAACTCAACGATAAGCGCCTAAACATAAACAGGAATAAAAGAATGTGAGAACAGTACACCTAAATCATTTTATCTTAGTTCAGAAAGGAAATCCCTTTTAGAGATTCTACCTGGAGTATAACTGTTATTGCTATGATGCCAATAAAGAGGTGGTTCCCTGAAATGCCCTTGAATATATTGAGCTCATCTGGTTTACGTGAATTGAATTCGTTGAACACCTAAGAAGACAAAAATGCACATGTCAACCATTCGTTGCATAAACTCCAGAGTCACATTGGACAAAAAGGAAGAAACTTCTTTTCTAAGTTTAAGCTAAAACGCAGAACCTGGCAGAGAACAAATGTGTTGAATATGAAGGTATTTTTCACTTTATCTGCATGTGCTTTATCATCATTTTTCAACTGCAAGAGGCTTATTCCCTTGAAGTTGAGAGTAAGAAGGACTGAAACTTGAAACAAAGCCTGAACAAAGAACCAAGTGTTTAGTAGGATGATCTATACTGAGAATCACAAAATAAAGCAGCATATATAGCATACCATGATAATCAGGTTTCTCCACATGATATTTGTTATCAATGGCTCCCTGAAAAGGTGATAAGAAACCATTTAGCACCGCGAACACAAATATTTTTGACACTTCGATAGCAACATACAGAGATAAATGCTGACATACATTTGATGCAACTGAAATGACCTAGCAACTAAAATTATCAACAATCTTATATTTACAATTTATTGCAAAATACTTCATCTGACCACAAAAATGTAGTACCATTTAAGTTTGTCATAAGTCAAATCTTTTTTAACTTTAATACCATCAATAACTAAAATTTCACATAGATTGGCAACACAAGATTGATGCTAGCAGATTCATCATGAAAAATACTTTCATTTTTTCTATTTGGAATTTGTATTTTTATAGATATTGCTGATTATTGTATTAGAGGCCATGTCAATGTCAATGTCCCAACGCATTTGTGATCAGAGAAAGTAGTGTGTACAATTACGGAATATATTCAGTTTAAACAATGCTAGAAGACAGATGGCGATTCACTGCAATGTCCATAATGTTTGTCAACCAGATACCTTCTCCCTACTGGGGTCTCTCCATACGATGGTAAATGAGCAAATATAGCACATGCACAAGAACAAACCTTCTCCCTACGGGGGGTCTCTCCATAAGATGGTTTGTCGGTGGTTCTGTCGCCAATGCAAGGGCACCCAAAGTGTCCATAATTAGGTTAACCCACAGCAACTGTCAGCCAAGGGAGCAAAAATTAGAATTTTACCCAACACAACAGAGAATAGAGCTAGTAATTCAGATGTTTTTCGAAATACTAGCTGGACATGCACAGAACCGAAGAAAACTCCGAAGTATGTTGCAATTTTACAAACTAAATGATGATATAATGGAGGTTCCAATAGATCTCAGTGTACAAATACATACATCATAATAGAAAAGGATCTGAACTCAAACCTGGACAGCATTCAACGGCACGTTTCCAGAACTGACGGCAGCAACTACATTGATTATCAGAGCTGCGACGTTGACCGTTAGTTGGAACTGTATAAACTTCTGTATGTTTGCATACACCGAACGACCCCATCTGACAACCTAAAGCCAGAAACAAACACCATGAACTAGTAGCATCAGGCTAACAAGAAAAGATAAAGACAGTTAACGTACCCTCACGACTGATGCAAAATTATCATCCAAGATAATAATATCAGAACTCTCCTTGGCAACTTCAGTTCCCTGAATGCCCATTGATAGACCAATATCTGCCTGCAAGTTTTAGAGTTTTGTTAAGTACTACAAAAAGATGTTTCTTGAACATCTATGGAAAGATGCTTGTTTAAATTACATATTAGTAACTTGAAAGTTCATGTTCAAAATGGGCATTCAGGGACTAGTAGTCCACAAACCTCATGCAGTGCTGGGGCATCATTTGTGCCATCTCCAGTAACAGCAACAACGTGACCTCTTGCCCTCAGTGCCTTAACAAGTAATAGTTTATCATTTGGTGAAGACCTCCCCATCACCTGTAGCCATTATTAGAGCACACTTTAACCCAAAGACAAAAGATAGTATATCTGCATATGCAATGCATAAAGCAAAATTGGTGGAAAGTCTATTGTTTGAAGATTTATATAACAACTGAAAGGAAATAGCAAAATAGATAGGCACAAAAAACAAATTTCCTCATGTTAGCATGTTTGTATTTGTATTTTGGCCATTAGTGGGTAGCCGGGTACAGATAGATTAAGGGATTGTTACCCCATATCTTAACATGAAGTCACCACCAAATCTTGACACACCCAATTGAGTATTGAGTCAGCGCAGGTAAATTAAGGGATTGCCCTTCGATTAGAGCCTAGACAGCTTGTGCAATACTACTAATAACTGAATCACAGCGATTTTCATAGTTTTACATAGGTCATTTTCATTGTTTTTTCATCAAATATTTTATTTCTCAAGTTATAGGGCATAAGCAATGTCACAAAACGTGAGCAACAAAAAACTTGCTTGTTGCCACAATATTTCACATTGGGTCGGTTCGCACTAGTGTATATTATATCTGTTACCCGACATGGATACAGGTGCTGGGGGAGAGGGAGCCCGGGAAGGGGAGGAAGAGAGGGAGGGGGGCTACAATGACATATACTAACCACAGAAAATATTACAATAGTATCATAACAATGCAATGTTAGGGAAAATGCAAGGACAATAAACATACAGAGATTTTTTCAGCAGCTTCCTCCCTTTCTAAGTCTGACAGTGCCCGGAATGTTTTTCCTTCAATGATGACAGGCTCCAACACATTGGGATCATCAAGTATCCCGCACTCCAGGGCAATGGCTCTTGCGGTTTGAAGATTATCACCAGTAACCATACGCACCTAACAATTCAAATTAATGCTGAAAAGTGATGACTGAGAATAACTTTCAAGTAAACATCTCCAGACAAAGCAAAGGTATGGATTATGGAAGATAACATAAATGCCGACCTGTTCCTTCTGGATGCATCTAGTATAAAGTGACACAGAAACATGATAGTACCTTAATGCCAGCTGCCTGACATAAACGAACAGAATCTCGAACTCCTGGACGGCAGGGATCCTGCATCAGTTAACAGATGTATATTACTGGTATATTGATGACGATAGTTAACAGAGGCAGCACACTGTTAGCAAACACTGTACAATATTTGCTACATAACAAAGAAGGGAACATCGAAAAGCAAACACATTCTTCATCAAGATCATCTAAAGACAGACAACATAATTTAGAAATCAAGGTTGTGGATACAAGATACTGCCTGAATTGGCAGCAAACAACTGCTATAGTGGTTAATTTCTAGTGTTGTTGATTGGTTAAAGTTGTTCTTTGCAACCAAACAGTTTATACTGTCAAATTCAGTTAAAGAAACTGATAAATAGATCAATTCAGATGTACGGTCACATTGAGCTCTAAGGGACATAATAACAGGTTTAATTCATTTACAGGAAAGAAGCTGAAAAATAGACACATAATAACAAATACTTCGTGCGAAATGTGGAACAAATACTACTGAAAGGTAGCATTAACAATAAAAAGGGAGAGATGGAGAGTGCATCTATCAGAATATTTCAAAATTAGCAGCAATCAAAACTCTCAAATGTTATGTACCTTTATTCCCACAATGCCAAGCATAATCAGGTTATCTTCAGGCAGTTTCCACTCTTCCCTGTGATCTTCGTCTGGAACATCATCCATCTCATGAGTTCTATAGGCAAACGCAACACAGCGGAGGCTTGCAGCAGCCATGTCTTCAATAAATTTCTTGAATTCAGCAACCTGAAATATTAATAAACTAAGACCATACTATGCGAATGAAAAGAACGAACATGAAGTTCCCTTAAAAATTTGAAGAATGAATATACTTTTTCTGGAGTCATTGAATGCTTCGAACCATCAGTGTCAACCCAGCCTGTGCATGAATCCAAAATAATTTCAGCTGCTCCTTTCCAGTGTATATGGACCTCAGAGCCACCCTTCAAAAAACGAGAAGTGATTAGACATTGAAATATTCAAAATACAAATTGACAGTTTAACCAAAGGAGACACTGGTCAAGGAACAAAATATCTGCTTATATCATTCTTTTGTTTTCATATATTTTTTTCTAGAACCAGCAGGAGAGTTTCCACGATTGCTGAATACAAGATTTGAACGATGTGTCATGTAGGTGATAATTCAACATAATTAATATGTTTTAAAAAGGGAACCCTTACTAGGTGGAAACTAAAATGTTATGCTTTGAACAGTTATGGTTTTTGAACAATTATAGCCATTAGATGTGTGGCCGATACCAAGGGCCAACATGCATGCACCATATCAACCCATTTATGGTAGGGTAAAAACGAGAGGATGTAGCACAACATTATGAGTTTATGACTCGAATCACGACCAACTTAGGTCTTCAAAAGACATCACACAAGTACACAACATCTTCAGTTTTGCAGATAATTCAAATTACCAGGTGCACCGCAACCCCGCCTCGCTTTTTCTCTGAGTTGAAAGGAAATACATGAAGAATAGATGATTTCGATCTTGTTTCATTGAATTTCATACCCAGCTGTAGAAATGTGCCGACCATGATTAGCGATAGCAAGAGATTAACATATAGAAGGATCTAGGCTGAGACTACTATAAAAGGACTTTTCGCACCTTTAGCCCCCAAGACAGTATAGCCTTTTCTGTAGGTGATCCAGTCACCTCCGGTTCTTGACCACCATGCTGAGACATAGAACATAAGTCAGAACTCATGCCCCCAAGAAAGCACATGTCTGTTCATGCTCTCCTGATATTCTCAAGCCAGAAACAATAAATTGAACTTGAGAACTGGACATAAAATTTCCTCTTGAAAAGATCACTACACAGGCATGCATGTGCAATAAATCAAACAAAAATTGGCAGGATGCACCTTTTTTTTAACATAAGGATGCACCCTTTTTTTAACATAAGGATGCACCTTTTATCTAACCACTGATGGTGATGGCGCATAGGGATCGCTATTAAGCTATATCTTTAATAAAACCTGAAATTTCATATGCAACCGCATATGACTACTAACCTCGGGCTCAAATATGCTTCCAGAAGTGTTCTGTGCAATTCCTTCAACAATCAGCGATGTGACATCAGCAGATAACATCTGAGCATTATCAGGTGAGTCCATCTTCTTTCCACCAAAATATGCCTCAACAACAGTCATCTTAAAATCAAACAAGGAAGAAGAGAATTTAAAAATCAGGGCCAAGATGATTTAACAAACAGAATTATCTGAAACCTGTATGTCAGTATGTATAAAGTGAATAAACACCATCGCACCTGATTTAAAGTCAAGGTGCCAGTCTTGTCACTGCAGATTGTTGTGGCGGAACCCATCGTTTCACATGCAGAAAGCCTCCTCACCTATATTCCATGGGTAGTGAGTGTGCATAGCATTCGACGCCGGATCAAGTAGCATAACAAAACCAAGGTATAGAAAGTTGGGAACATACCAGAGCCTTGTCCTTCATCATTTTGCGCATTGAGAAAGCAAGCCTGACAAAAATAAAGCATGTTGAGTGGCAGGTGACGAAAGCGCTAGCAGAAAGTAACATGCAAACCATGCTTACGTCAGTGTGACAGCTAATGGTAGTCCTTCTGGAACAGCCACGACCACAATGGTGACCTATTTACACCTCAAGATGGTGAGACGAAAACTGTAAACACTAAAGCAGTATGCATAAACAGAGAACAGAATACCTACAGCCACTGTGAATATTCTAACTACTCCACGTATCGTCTGGCCTACACCCATCTTCCCTTTCACATATTGCACAGATCCATCAGGATTATAAGTATGCCCAGTGAAGTACCTACTCAAGAAAACAGGGTGATACAGATTGATGTAGATAAACAAAGTAGACAGTTAGCACACTAAAATATAAAGGCAATTTCACCTGGCCAAAAGTACAACCAGAACTGCAAGAGCAACAGACAGTCCAACCATTCCAATGAAAGTAGCGACACCATTCAAACGAACCTGCACCAGAACAACAAAGGCATGTAAAGTCAATAAACTCACGCAAAAGCTGGCAGCAACAACAAAATCAAACCTGAAGTGGTGTCTCTTCACCCGAATCTTCAGATATGCTTGCCATTAGCAATCCCCATTCAGTGTTGATTCCAACAGCAGTTACCTGGACATTACAACAATAGGGTTCAGTTGATAAATGCTCTACACTGTTCCAATCACTACCAGTGATTAAAGAGGCAATAGGCACTATATCATATGAAAGTAAGTTTGATACTGGAAAGTAACCGCACTAAAGCTTTAGATCAAACTTGGGCAACAAGAAGTAATCTACTATTTTCATGTACCTTTATCTACTATTTTCTTCTACACATCTATGAAATCGAATAATCCATAAGATTTTATTAAAGTATTTTCAAGACAAATCTAAACATACTATTTTCATGTCATAATCTAAATCTTAAAACTGGAAGTCAAAATTTCAGACATTTGACTGGATTCCTGTCTACAAAGTAACTGTGGCTGGGGAGTATGTGGATACAGAAACTTACCAGCATTGTGCCATAGCCATCAGCAACTTTGCAACCTGACATTAAAAATGGTGACTTCTGATCTTTGTGTACCTTCAAATAACCCCCATGTGGCCAAGTTAGGGTCAGATGTAACGCGTGTTACTTCCAAGGCTGCATATTGGAGTAACTTACAATTTTACTTTCTCCCGTCATGCTTGATTCATCTATGGAAAGGGAGTGCCCACAGACAAGGATACCATCTGCAGGGACCTGGCAAAGTAATTATAGGGTATCCTTCCTTAGAAATTGAAAGTAGACACATGACTCAAAAAATGAGGCTCATGCTCAGTGGCCTTCTCTACCTGGTCACCAATTTTGAGTGGAACAACATCTCCAACAACCAAATCATATATTGATACCATGATTCGCCTTCCACCTCTAACAACCTGAATGATTCGTAACGTTATTTGGGATCAACAAAGAAACCGATAGAAATAGATTCGTCTCTAATCCTCACCTCCAAACGAATGTTCTGTTTTTCTTCATTCAGATTTTGGAATTGCAGTGATTGCTTGTAGTCACTGATAGCTGAAAATTAACATGGAAAAATAATAGCCACTAGATTTTGAGCAACTGTACACGAACCGTAAAAGCTAGTTTTGGCACTAAGGAGTAAGAGAGGTTCAATTTGAAGTTTCAGGCATACATACTGGACTTTAACTTCATTGCTTTAGAGTTTAGACCAATACTAATTTTGCATCATTATATGTAACTTTTCACAAATTTGTCATTGGTTTTATCATCTATCACTTGATGATGTGATGTGAATAGAAACACACTGCTTGTTACTCCATGTTTAGTATACAAGGCATAACCACCTTTGTTTCAAAGACTAAGGAATGTATTTAATTCTCTCTCGACACTAGTACTGCCGCATGGTTATACGTGCGTCTAGAGAGAGCATGCCTCGTATTATAGGACTTGAATAAAAAGTGATTACACCTAATATATTAGGAGTTTAGGAAGGGGGGAGTATATGACAAAGAACACAGAAAGTCAGAGAAAAGTCATAGTGGCACACCTGTAACAAATACAACTAGAAGAACAGCAAAGGCAATGCTCGCTCCATCATACCAGCCTTCTTTTATGCCCTAATGTCAACATATTCCAATGTAAAAATAAAGGAGCAAAGATGAGCAACGTAACCAATGGTAAGCACATGGACAGATATAAGGAAATATGATGAAATCTGCACAAAAAAAAATGCATGCACCAGAAACTAGATGAAGCTTTTTCGAGAAAAAAAGAAACTAGATGAAGCTGGATAGATTTGAAATAGGATACAGAAACAGCAAAAAGGGGGGAAAAGAACAAAACAACTCATTCAGCTAGACAAAACACAGTTGGCAATCTTGTACAGTTAAGGGAGTCAAAAAAACTACAGATGTCATGCCCACCTCTGTTGTTATGCCCAAGGCCAGTGAAACAGCAGCAGCAACCATGAGGATGATTAGCGTCAAATCTTTACAAGCATCCCACACAAAAGCCTAAATACAATGTATAGTCAGCAGGAGTGACTAACCCAGAGAAAGCAAACGTACTATATCATAAAGGAAACCTTAGCATACCAAAAAGCTTCTTCCTTTCTTACGAGGATATGTATTTGATCCAAATGCATTTTTCCTTGCCATCAAATCTGAGTCATCTCCACTAATCCCCTTCTCTGTATCGGTTTTTAGCATATGTGCTACACCAGAAACCTGCGGAGGAAATTATAAGGTTGAAACTATCACAGGCAAGTAGTGAGGTAAATGATTATGACACCAGGATTAGCTCACCCCTCCGTATTGCTGCAGACCAGAGTAGTTGTGATCCCTTGTCAGTGCTGTAAGCTGGTCTTCTTTGATTCCGAAGCCAAGTGCCCCATCAGCACTAGGTACTGCACAAGTCAGGGTTGAAAACATATTAAAAGAATTGCAACAGCAGGATATCTTTCATTTTACTACGCTTTCAATAAGGATCACCGGTGCACAACGCATAGTACGCTGCAAAGAAGCAAAGCATGCTCCTATCATGTCCAAAATAAATGATCCTCCTAGAATGCATTGTCACATCAAACCACAAGGACCAGGATATGTAGCAGTTGGAAACAGGTTAAAGGTATTATGCAAGACCAGTACGAACAAAGTGCAATCCCCTAACAAAGGAGAGTGAGTAAACATTGGAATCAAACCTTTTGTTTCTTCAGACTGAACATGGATTCGGCCAGCCTCTTTGAAACGAAAAGCGGCCTGCAAAAAGAAATATAGACATAAGCTAATACCAAAAGGTAAACTTAAGGAATGATGAGACATTGTTTCTAGTAAGATACCCTTATAACATGTGCCTGTGCACGGATTTTTCTCCTGATTTCCTCCTTTTGTTCCTCCTTTTTCAAATCGAGAGTGTACCTAAAGCGCCTTGATGCATTCAGCACAAGGGCTGCTTGCTGCAATAACAGAAGGTATCAGAAACCAAACATATCAAAAGAACAATATCGAGCTAATCACTCTAGCTAAAAAAAAGTCTAGATATTTTAGGAAAGAAAAACTCAAGTAAATAACACTACAGTACCCCCACCATCTTAGGCAACTGTTTAGACATGTCTGCAGGTGTGACAATCCATACAATGTCGTCTTACAGTTTGACACACATCATCATATCTCATAGACTACTGTAGCAAGGCATATAGAAAGTTTGCACTACTATTACAGTCTGCAGCTTGGAAAGGTACAACTAGCAGTGCCAAGTTAACGATAAGAGAGCATCCTGTATAGTGAACTATTAAAGCATGAAGATTTTTAAAGTATGAGCAGTGAAATATATAGCAAGAGACAAAGAAAGGACTTAAGTACTTGGTCTGTTTGTTGTATATTCTCTCTACAGATTTATGTGTATTTTTAAAATAAATAAAATCCTACAGTGGGGGCTTCCCCTGCTGTATTTCCCGTTCAAAAAATTGCTCAAAAGTTGTAGGAAAGCTATTACTGTTGACAATTCCTGCAGGCTGTTTGCAATGTCCAACCATGACAAGAATATGTCCATACGAACATCAATATATTTGGCTTTCAAAAAAAGGTAAATTGACTATTGACTCTAGTTGCCAGCAGTTTTTTGCATAAACTGATTAGCTAGCTCTGCCTATACTTCAAAAATGTTACGCAATTTCTTACAGTTATTTAGTAAAAAAAAACATGAACAAGATGCAATTTGGTTCCAGGTTTTACGGGAAGGCCGTATCACAATTTCTTAGAGTTACTTAGTAAAAAAAACATGAACTAGATGCAATTTGGTTCCAGGTTTTACGGAAAGGCCGTATCAGAATATCCTCAACAATTGCAGACAACAACAACAACAGAACACATCTTTTGGTTTCTGCAACATTTGAGAGTTACAGAATAACTGCACAATGTAAATACAATGAGTTGTGGGGTCAAATGTCTTTCTCCTTTTGCTATGTTAACCATTCAATCAGGCATGTTGCAACAATTATTTCGGGATAGCCTAGAATCCTAATTAGGTTTGGCATTTGGAGGATCAGGGCTTCCACGTAGTAAATCCACTAGCCCGCTGGCAAACCGGAAGAACTAGTACATCTCTCACATCCTAAGCAGTTGGGGCCCTTCAGTTTCACTCAAATCCACCAAGCAATCCACTAGTCAGAGAACTCAAAACAAATACTCCAGTTTAGTAATTTTCCAATCCAATTCAAAAAGTCAGAAGCCGGCATAAAGCTAGTATATAAAATTAAGTGTGGCAGGAAGGCTCAACACGTAGACAACCATCTGCCGCGTGGCCAAGCTGGCTGGAACATTCTACACCCAGAGTTCCAAGCAATATCCGTTTTAGGAAATTGCAATGCATTAGAATCAGGAAAAGGGTACAGTGGCCCAAATCTAACGCAAGTGCGGGCACATGAAATGGACCGAACAATTCTAAAGTATTCATGATAAAAAAAAAGTTGAAAGCGGCGAACAAATCCGAGCAGCATTTATCACTGAAAAAGCACCCGTCCAGAATCAAATCTGAATAAATGACTCAGTACTAGACGCGCATTGGTTACAGGCCAAATCGAACTGACGCGACAACGAAAGGACGCGTCGGACCACTCAAATGCAACAGTGGAAAAGGAGATGCATGAACTCCTGGAAAAAAAAAAGTTTCTAAAAAATCGTAAAAGGTGAATCTGAAAGCAAGCTGGAATGCTAAAGCAATGCCGAACGCTAGGCGTATAATCCCAGTGAAATCCATCGAAGACCATCAAATGGGCTGGAACGGCTGAACCATCTACAGTCTACAGATGGAACGCAGCTCTACCCTAAGCCCATGCTAAAAAAAAGGACTAGAAATCTGAACTCTGAACACATGCTGTGATATCTAATTCACCAACTTCTCTCGGGGAAAAGAAAGGGTCCGAATTCAATTAGAAAGGGGAAAGGGTGAAGAAATAAATTCGAATTCACAAACCCAAACCGATAGTGAAAGCGCAAACAGAAGTCCCATGCTAGCGACACGCTGCTTCAAACAAATTCAAACAGATACACCGCACTCCGCAGAAGTCCCTTGCAAAAAAAAACAAAATCTAACGCGAAAACCTCGCCGGCGCGAGTGGGATGCTCTCCCCACAAAACAATCGAGAGCTCCGGTCACAAACACACGCATCCAAAGCAGGGGACAAAAAAAAACTACACACTGCTCCAAAACCAACCACAATGAGCCCAAACCAGTACAGACACACACACACCACTGTGCACCGGAAGGCGCTCGCCGACAACAAAATGACGACGAGCATGGAGGAGCGAGCTTACCCTCCACTTCCTGAGCCGCTCGAGGGGTGCGCCCTTAGCGGGGATGTCGAACGGGTCGGCGTCGCCGCCGAAGCTGCCCCGGCCGCTGCTGCCGCCACCGCCGCCGCCGCCGCTATTCCGCCGCAGCGCCAGCCCGCCGCCCGACGAAGAGGACTCCATCCCGGCCGCTGGCGAGAGAGAGAGAGGAGAGAGAGAGAGAGAGAGAGGCGCCGACCAAAACCCTGAACCCAGGAGCCGCGAACTCAGGGCACCGCCTCCGATTTATGGGACTCGGCTGCCGCTCGGAGCAGGCGCGCAGAAGGTTCCAGGCGAGCGGCGTTTCTGCTTGGATTTCCTTTGGGAGAGGCCAGCAGTTTTGGAATGCAATGGAGGGCAGCTGCGGAGTTTTGGAACGGGAGTGCCTGCCGTGAAGCCTGAACCGAACCGAGAGAGTTGCCGTTCGGAGTGTATATTTTACAGTTTAAACCTTGCAGTTTTTTGTTGTGGTTGAGCCGAGGTACGTGTCCAGCATTTTGCTACGGATGTTCAGCTCAGGTGCCACCGGGAGGTGGGCCCAATGGAGAGCTGGAGATTAGCATTTGGCTGAACGGATCAACGTCGAATGGGGTCAAGCACTATCGATCGGAGAGCAGCTCAGAGAAATTTGTTCGCGTGTGTTGCAAATCTGTCGTAGAAAGCATTGTGTATGCTCGGGGTCGGGGGAGCTATGTGGAGCGGCGGACCATGTCGACGTGTGTCTAGATATTTCGAGAACACCAGCTGCATTTTGCCTAATAACAATTGTGCCTCGGAGATATTTGTTACTTTAGACATGCCGCTTTTAATCGTTCTCACACGGGAAGTGTTGCCTTTTCGCAGCTAGATGGTGCTCGCTATCGACATGCAAAAAGCGTAATATAGCCTGTTTACGGCCCTTTCAATTTCCCGGGAGATCAACTTGCTATCGGAATAGATAGGAGTACGTACTACTACGCATGATAACTGTTGCTTTGGTTCCTCACCATTACTCTTGCAGAAGTATGAGTGCATCAACACCTAAATTAAATCCGACTTACGAGCCCTCTACGTACTAAATTTGTCTATCAAATACTAATCAACTCCAGGTTCAGTTTCCTCGGCTGATTGGTGCGAGAGGTTGGCTAGAGCTCGATCTACCCGACCAAGCCAAAAATGTTTCCTAGGAATTAATCATGGTGCGTGAACAGAATTAAAGCGTCCATGTGGCCCCTCGTGAGCTCGGGCTCGCAGATTTGCCGTCCACCACTGCTGCACACCACCTGGCCCGCCCGCGCCGAGCGGCGTGAACGCATGAGCTCAAGTACCCTCGCCGCCACACAACGCATCCTCGCTCGCTCGCATCGATCGAAAGCAAGGCGACGCATGCACGAGAACATGCCTCTATTCTCTACATGCATGACCTGTCAATGTACACATGCATCCAATTTCGAAAGAGTGCTGTGCTTTTTCAGATCATTGGATCCAGCGAGGATTCGATGGGTGGTCCGGCCGTGTGCTCGGATCGGACGACGACGACGGGGTCTTTTTTTCCCAACAACACGGCAAGGCAAATGGGAGGAGCTGGCGTTGGGGCCGGATTCGCTCGCAGCCACGTACGGGCGATCGGAATTATGGAAGTCTTTGAGCTTTACACGCGCTCGAAAGCGTGCAGTTGCCTTAGAGCTCGCTCGATTGAACTTTTGGTAACTTGAAACTGAAGCTCCAGGGTGACCTGTTCGCTGTCTTGCTTTTTTTTTTTTCCTTTCCCCGGAGGACGGATCGGAACCGCTTGGCTTTCTCTTTGGTCACAGTGGGTGGTGGATGGGCTTTGTTGTACTTGACGGGGAAAGGGTGACGAGGCCCTCACGAGCTCCCCACACCACAAGTGGATCCGTTTGTTTGAATATTGAATCTGTCAATTATTTAGCTGTATTTTTTTATAATAAATTGATAAATAGATATAACTTATTAGTCAAACCAACAAAGCACAATAATAGCTACTAGCTCGGTAGCTGGTTTCGAATGTCGGTTACTCAATCTTTATCTCATCTTCGAATGTCGGACCTCGACCCACCATCGGCTTCGAGAGCCCTCACGTATCATAAACATCGACAACACATCCACCAAGCTTCATATCTCTGACACAGCCGACCAAGAAGCAAGCTTATTCGTTTAAACTTATCTACAAAATTTCATAAACATTCAACAACATTTTTCTTTCACAACTAATCAGCAAACAATAATTCTAGTCGTAATTTATCGGCCAAACGAATAGGTTTCTCATCTTATGATACTAGATCATTGTACAGAGGAGCTGCTGCCATCTTCTTGGTCTATGATGTCGCCAAGAGGGATACCTTCGACCAAGCTGGCTGCTGATAGAGGCGGAGGAGCTCGCGTCGGCTAATCTGACCGCTACGTGACATGCTGACTCATGAACGCGCGTCAGCCGGGGTTTTGCTGAGGAGCACCATGCATTCTTCATGGCTGCCAGAATTGTGTCCCAGAAAATCGAGGATGGAGCATCGATGTGTCTGCAAAAAAAATTGGTATGAAACTTCCGCCTTTATGTTGTCAGACTTTGGAACGAAGGCGGTGATGTGGCGGTGGTTGTAGTGCTGCAGCTAAGCGGATGGACACAAGCAGTCCGATAAGATCCATGATGATAGTTTGATAAGCCATGATGATAGTGCATATTCAAATCTTACGATGCATGCCTATAGAATTTCGAAATCTTAGATCTACCCCTGTATTTATCGTACTTGGCAGTCCCATGATCTCCTGTATTTAACTGATGTGGCAGTTAGAGGTTTTCTAAATTTAGCTATATATAGAAGATATTATTCTATGGTCTATCTAACAATAATTATTAATTATTACGCAATATAAATATTAAATATTTATTAAGGATTAACTTCTGGAGGAGAAGTGAGTGTAATTATTTTGTGATGGGCGAATAATAAGCAATATGTAGAAGAGGAAAAACATTAGTATTTTAGCATAACAACTCATGCGCACTAAAAAATTAAAACAAGCCAGGTTATTTCCTTATATAAGAGTGATTATAGAAAATACTACACTACGAATATATTGGCTAGGTGTGTGTAATTATAATTTTTTACCTATTGCAACGTATTGACATATTTACTAGAATATAATAAAATCGTATATTTTGTCTACGTTTGATTAGCTATTTTAGAACTGATGAGGGAGTAGATGAACAGGTCGACACGTCATCATAGACTAACTGAGACCAACTTTGAGGAGTAGATAGATCGATCGTCCGACACGCAGAAGCACGCAATGTCCTCTCACCGAAAACGAGAATGAAGTAGAGTAGTCTAGTGATGCTTCCCTTCGATTTTGATCCTTCATTTGTCCGATGCCAATGTTCGATCCATGCGTTGCGACCATGCATGCTTTGCCATCGAAGTCATGTTCCCTCTCCTTTCGGCGGCCGTCACGTTAATTAATTTCACTTCTACCTCGCCCAGGCGGTTAAAGAACCGGAGCCTCGAGCTAAATAATGGTTAATTTAGAAAGCTTTAACGGAAGGACACCCAAGTCTGAATGTGTGAACCCCGGACCCGGCCGGAGAGCTTTTTCAGTAGGAAAACACAGAGGTAAGAAAAGCATTTCCAAAACTTACAGGTAACACCAAAGCGCACATTCAACAACTCAAAAGCATTGTCAGTACGTGTAGCATACTGAAAAAGCGCCCAAGTGAATTGCATTGTTCGGCTTTGCAAAAAGACCGAGGAAGATATGGGCCGGATGGAATTTTCTCACGTAAGGGGAGATTAATTAGCATATCGACCAAAGGTCCAAAGCCATGAGATGAACTGGGGTAGCACTCGAGACGCTTGTAGAATGCAGATCATTCTGAAAGTGACACCGGTGATTTGACCTGTTATACCTGATGTATCGTCATCATCCACTTTATTCCTTCTTCGAGCACTTCTGTTCTCCCAACAGAGAAAAAAAATAATGTAGCTGGAGTAGTACAGTAAGCAGCTACAGTAGAACTCTCGGAAGCCTTTTGATATTGATGAATCGGCCCAATCTTGTGGTGACGTGGGTGTGGATTCCGGGGGTTGCCAAACGTACACACGCGTCGTCGTCACGACCGCCCTCCGCCGCATGCAGAACACCTACTCGTAGCTACCGTGTCATGGGCTCGTGGCTCATTGCTCGCGCGTCGACTCGGCTAGAAACACTTGCTATCTTCTTGTAGCTTTCTCACGGAATCATTGTGGCCGGCCACTGTACGCGAAGAATGTCTTGACCCGTAGGCATTCTGCAACTGGAAGCAAATATGCATTATTATCAGTGCATTATGGGCTGCTAATGACAGGCCGCGAGTCGTTAGCCAGACAAGTAGTAGTATGCATGATCGTATAACCACGCACGTATACGCCGACAGCGTTGGATACACGTGGCAGCGACCAGCGAGTCAGCGACGCACGGGATGGAGTGCCATCTGGCATACAAAGAGCCAAAGATGGTTGTCGCCAGTGGCGGATCCAGGAACGGACCAAAAGGAGGCTAAACAATATAGCTATTTTTTTTCTCGTTCAATCTAATACACTAATAGATCTAGCTAAGATTAATAATTCGATATTGATTCAAAGTGCTTAAATACAAAAAATTTTATAAAATAAACATAGAAAATACCAAATACATAAAATCTTTTACTAAAAAAAAATCTGTTAAACATTTTTTGAACCCAAGAGGGGCTGCAGCCCCCCCTGAGTCCGCCAATGGTTGTCGGCACGGGAGTACGGGTTGGTGGGAACATGAACGACACAAAGAACCGATGCACGGAAACGGCGAGAAGCTCGATCGTCCCTGCTGACAGCGACGAGGCGGAGGAGGATGGCCGTGCAGCGAGCGCTAGCGACTAGCAGATAAGTTACGACATAAAATACTACTCTCTCCATCCTAACCATTCTAAATTGTAATTGTAAGTCATTCTAAAAAAATTTAGAGAGTCAAACTTTTCTAAATTTGATCAAATTTATATGATAAAATAATAATTATTATAAAACTAACTAAGTATCATTAGATTCTTTCTTAATTATATTTTCATATAATACTCACCTTACGTTACAATTCTTAGTATTTCTTTCTATAATTTTGGTCAAATGTAAAAATACTTTGACTCTCCAAAATTCTTGGAATGACTTACAATTTGAGATAGAGAGAGTATTAACTAATTTATTTTGAGAGAAAATTATTATTGAATGGCTAATAGATTCGGCTGATAAACCTAAATGAACAAAAAATTATTAGAAAATCAGCAAATAATACCAGCGGACTTCATTATTTAGTTCGAGAAACTTTTGGTTTTTGGTTCTATAGCACTTTCGTTTTTATTTGCAATTATTATTTAATCATAGACTAACTAGACTTAAAAGATTCATCTCGCGATTTATAGGTAAACTGTACAATTAAATTTTTTTTGTCTATATTTAGTGCTTCATCATGTGTCGTAAGACTTGATATGACGAGAAATATCAGAAAAAGTTTGGGGGGGGGGGGAATTAACAAACAAATTATGCAATTAGTTTTTGTTTTCATCTGTATTTCTACGAGATTCGTTGTGATGGGGAATCTTTGATGTGATGAGGAATCTTGAAATTTTTTTGGTTTTAGGGTGAATTATAGATCAAATTTTTTTTGGATTTTGACATTACAGCACTTTTGATTTTATTTGACAAACATCCGTTCATGGAATAACTAGGTTTAAAAGATTCGTCTCGTAATTTACAGGCAAACTGTGTAATTAGTTTTTATTTTCATCTATATTTAATAACCTATGCATGTCCTGCAAAATTTGATGCGACAACAAATTTTGAAAAGTTTTTTTGGCAAGTATTGTTCAATTATGGACTAACTAGGTTTAAAAGATTCGTTTCCTAATTTATAGTCAAATTGTGTAATTAATATTTGTTTTATCTATATTTAATACTCTATACATGTATTGTAAGATTTGATATGATAACAAATTTTTAAAAGTTTTTAGGCCTTGTTTAGTTCAACCTGAAAACCAAAAAGTTTTCAAGATTACCCGTCACATCGAATCTTGCGGCACATGCATGAAACATTAAATATAGACGAAAAAAAGACTAATTATACAGTTTAGCTGTAAATCACGAGACGAATCTTTTGATCCTAGTTAGTCTATGATTGGATAATATTTGTCATAAACAAACGAAACTGCTACCGAAAACTTTTGGAAACTAAACAATAGTTTTTGAGTGAAAACGAGAACCCTTTCAGGGGCGTCCTTTCGATAAACGAGTGAACGCGGTCCGGCCGACGGCCGTGCAGTAGCGAAAAAACAGGACAGGGGTCGAGGTGACCGGACCCGACGAGAGCAGTGGCAGTCTGGCCCGAGCGAGAGATCACGTGGCGTGCAGATGGGTGCACCGCCCAGCGTTTTTTTTTCTTTGGCTTGCGTGTCGACGCACGGACCGCCTGCCGGTTGCTGGAAGGAATCGCGGGGGCACGTGGTCTCGGCACCGTGGGGAACTGCCGACTGCGGAGACCCGGCGAGTCGACGACCGACCAGGGCAGGCAGCCTCTGCCACCGTGGGCTTGCGAAAAGTGAAAAGTTTTTAGTACCGTAGCATTTTCGTTTGTTTATGATAAATATTATCTAATCATGGACTAACTAGGATCAAAAGATTCGTCTCGTGATTTAACAAAAAATAATTACATAGTTTAGCTGGAAATCACGAGACGAATCTTTTGATCCTAGTTAGTCTATGATTAGATAATATTTGTCACAAACAAACGAAAATGCTACAGTTCCGAAAAGTTTTCACTTTTCGGAACTAAACAAGGCCTAAACAAGGCCGTGCTCTGCTTGCGACGTCTTGACCATGGTCAAGATACCTGACCTGACGCTGTTTCAGACAGATCTCTCTGCCATCTCTTTGACTTTTGTAGACTTGCTTTCGCTGCTCGCTACTCTAGTCTAGATTGAAAATTTTTTTTTATCACATCGAATATGTCGGAAGAATGTCGGGAGGGTTTTTTAGAAACTAATAAAAAACAAATTACATAACTCGTCAAGAAACTTCAAGACAAATTTATTAAGCATAATTAATTTGTCATTAGCATATGTGGGTTACTGTAGCACTTAAGGCTAATCATGGAGTAACTAGACTTAAAAGATTCGTCTCGCGATTCTCAACTAAACTGTGTAATTAGTTTATTTTTTTATCTACATTTAATGTTCCATGCATGTGTCTAAAGATTCGATGGGATGGTGAAAAAAATTTTGGGTGGGAAACTAAACAGGGCCATAGTTTAGCTCTTGTTTACTTCAAAAAAAAATTATAAAAACTTTAAAATTCTCCATTACATTTAATCTTAAAATACATATATAAAACATTAAATATAATAATAATAATAATAATTAATTGCACATTTTATTCGTAATTTGCGTGATAAATTTTTTAAACTTAGTTAATCTAAAATTAAATAATATTTATTAAATTTAATGAAGTGCTACAGTATTTATTTTATAAAAAATTTTAGAGAGCAAGAAAATTTGGAGAGTGGATCACTTCTATTCGTTCGCAATAGTTTCTCCATGAAACCAGCGTCTTCTTTGCAAACTTTGATTAGTTCTTGTGATCGACGACACGGGCCATTGTTTTTTCTTCTGAATTTATTCCAAAATTTAGAGTATGTTCGGATACCCTAAGCTAACTGCTAGTTTGCTAATCTTAGCTCAAATAAACTCTAGTGCATCTAAATAAGAAGGCTAATAGATGAACTAATTTTTAATAAATACTCTGACTAGTTATTAATCAACTAACTAGCCAACTCTAGCTAATTTAAACTAATTTTTAACTCATCTAGTAATTAGCTATGCGTATAGAACATGCCCTTAATAGTGTCTTTTTTATTGTGATATATGTGACTTGCCCGCCAACAATGTTATAGACGTATTTATCGTGGCTTTGTGTATCTGCATAGTTATTACTGTATTAGTCTTGTTGAAGGTGTTTGTATGGCAGCGGGCATGCGTGTTTTTTTTAGCCAAAAGTAAAATGTTATTGAATAGATAAAATAGTTACATCGTGCACCAAGAGGTTTAGAATAAAGCTAGGGCAATCATCGACTTGAGTACGTTTACAAGTGTGATATGCATACGATGTATTTTTTCCGACAAAAGTGGAAAATGGTCCTTGGTGGACCTTATTTCGGGGCGATGCAACCATAGTCTGTGCCCAGCACAAGTTTTCCGAAGAGAAAAGGCTCAGAAATAAAACGGCCCACATACGATGGCTAGTCCATTTGACACCCGCGCAGTGTATGCTTGTCCAGGTCCAGCGTCGGGTAGCTGGGCCGCTCCGGCACTACAACGTAGCGATTTCCAAACAATTTTTACGGCCCACTATATCCTCTTCACAAGTTCACATGTCCAAAAAAAAAGTATTATACGTAGCTATAAGTTAATCAAATTGCGTTAACCAAATTGTGATAACACATTTTAAAGTTTATAAAAAATACATAAATATGTCCGGAACTGGAGGTGGTCCTTCCTTTTTTTTCATTTCAGAGTTTGTTTGTTGGAGTTTTAGTTCCGGTTAAAGTAACTTCAGCCGTAACTTCTCTGACTCAGATAGCTTGTTTGCTTGACACTATTTGTCGAGTCTATTAATTATTCAACAATATTTTCTCTCACAACAAATTAGCGAACAATATTTTCAGCTATTAATCTATCGGTTATTCAGTAGTATTTTTGTCTCACAGTAAACCAACGAATAGAATTTTTAGCCATGACTTATTAGTTGTTTCGAGCTTTAGATTCACTAGTTAAAAAACAATAAAATGTGTATTGCCTTTCTATTTTTTTCTTCTCCCCTTTTTTTCTCCGTACATATTCTCTCTGCCTTAGGTCTTGTTTAGTTGAGAAATTTTTTTGGCATTAACTACTTTTTTTAGATCACGATTGGCATTAGCTACTGTACCATTTATATCTGTATTTGATAATTATTATTTAATTATAGACTAAATAGAGTAAAAAAGTTTGTCTCGCAAATTATAGTCAAACTCTATAATTAGTTATTTTCTTTTGTATATATTTAATGTTTTATGTATGTGTCTAAAGATTCAATGTTATAGAAAATCTTGAAAAAATTTAGAAACTAAGGTCTTATTTAGTTTTATTTTTTAATTTGGTTATTATAGTATTTTTTTTGTATTTGCGTCTTGTTCACTTGGCTGGTAAAATATAACAGAAAGTATTTATTGTTTATAAGAGAAAACCGACTGAAGCGAGCGGGGCAGCGGGCTGTCGAGAAAAGCACTTGTCCAACAAGGTGCCGCAACGCGCACCCACGGCCACGAGGGCCAGCGCCTCGGTGCCGGCCTCCACCTCCATCACGCGTCACCTCGCGCGGCGGACCTCGTGGGGTGGTATGGTCGGGGGCGGCCGGCGAGGGGTGCGGTCGCCAGAGGCCGGACGCCGGCGCTCGGCCGCTCACGCTGGAAGCTCGCGTCGGTGTCGGGAGGAAGGGGGTCGGGTGCCTGCGCTTTGCTCTGCGAGAGGAAGAATGGGAAGCAGGTAGGCTAATTTCTCATGGGCTTGCTGAGTACTAAAAAGTTTTGGTCTAAAAATCCAGGGTGGTGAACTACCCGCCGGCTCCGCCCATGCCAACAGGCAACCATCACACGCTCTCGTCTCGAACCGTTCCCAACCGTCCGATCACTACCACAAACCCTAGCAACCAAACCCCTCCTACGTAACCAGCCCTTCCCACTCCCGCCGCCGCGTTCGTGCACCTCCGCCCTCCCCGCGACCCCCCTCTCCTCCGCAGCTTGTCGAGGTAAGGTGAGCCACCACGCCGCACGTTGTTGCTGCTCTCGTTGTTCGCTGCGCGTTTCAATCTGTGGCTGAGGACTACTGGTTGGTTGGGCCGTGACCGTGGCAGATGTCGTCCGAGGCGGCGAAGGTGGCGGTGCCGGAGTCGGTGCTCCGCAAGCAGAAGCGCGAGGAGTAGTGGGCCGCCGAGAAGAAGGAGAAGGCCCTGGCCGAGAAGAAGAAGAAGTCCATCGAGAGCCGCAAGCTCATCTTCACCCGCGCCAAGCAGTACGCTGAGGAGTACGATGCCCAGGTGAGATCGCTTGATCCCGATCGATCTAACCTGTCTGTGGACTATTCGTGCGCGGTGGGTGGTAGTGCTTTGCGTATGGCGTGTTATTTTCATCCTAATGGCCTGTTGAATCTGGTTCTGATTGTATTGGTCCATGTCTCCAAGACCCCACGTTTATCCGGAGCGAGTTATGCGAATGTGACTACCCATGGTTTACAAGGGCAGCAGTAGTAGGACTGGTTAGCTGCTCTGCTTACCGTACAACAAATTGCTATATTGCTTAGTGCATTTGGAACGCATGCTGATTAATGCTTTTGTTGCGAGATGTTCTAGCCCAAGCAATTTAGAATCATTTCTATGGACCAGTACTCTTGTTACAACTGTAAGCAATCTAGAATATTGTTGTGCATTGTGTGCCACTGTAAGTAGTATAAAAGCCATATGATGATTTTATCAGTAGATGGTTCTGATTTCGTATAGCATTAAGGATCATTGCCATATTAAGATGCTTTCTTGATGAAATAGAGAACCGAGGTGTTATTTGTTTGCTTAATGTGGATATTTGGTGAGCAGGAGAAGGAACTGGTGCAGCTTAAGCGTGAGGCCCTTTTGAAGGGTGGTTTCTATGTCACTCCTGAGGCAAACCTGCTATTCGTGGTCCGCATCCGTGGGTGAGACACATATTCTTATGTCCGTATCATATGGAGGAGTTTGTATGCTCTTGCTTGTTTCTAATTCTGTTGATGTTGAAACTACAGTATCAATGCCATGCACCTTAAGACCAGGAAGATCTTGCAGCTTCTGCGTTTGAGGCAGGTGTGTTCACCAATATCTGTTGTTACAATTGCATTTCTGCTAGTTGAATTTTGCTTATTTGTTATATCGTTAGACTGAACATTTTTTTTCAGATCTTCAACGGTGTGTTCCTGAAGGTCAACAAGGCTACTATTAACATGCTTCGTAGGGTTGAGCCCTATGTTGCATATGGGTATATTTTATTTACTGATTTAATTCTTGTCTTGCTGCCAATTTTGATATATCTTTCAGTAATTTTCTTTACAAAAAATAGTTTGTTACATTACTAAATATGGACTTTAGATTACAAGCGCAACCAAGGCTCTGAAATTCTACATTCTGTTCTTTTATCAGAGTTGCTTTTGATGAAGAGAAGATGCACAGTGATGCATGTATATTCAATTAGTTTCCTTTAAACAATACTAATATAGATAAAACTTGGGAAAAAACTTGAAGCAGACTGAGTGGAGTTAGTTCCTTTATCTTAGCTTGGTGGCCCCTCATCTTTTATTGACCTTACTAAAGTGGTAAATCTTGTTTAGGTACCCGAACTTGAAGAGTGTCAGGGAGTTGATCTACAAGAGGGGCTATGGAAAGCTAAACAAGCAGAGGATCCCTCTGTCCAACAACCAAGTCATTGAGGAGGTTTATATCTGGGAAATCTGCACCTGATTCGTGTGATTTGTTTGTATTTGACAATTTACATAATGATCTTCAACCTTTGTTCTATCAGGGCTTGGGCAAGCACAACATCATCTGCATTGAGGATCTTGTTCATGAGATCATGACTGTCGGCCCACACTTCAAGGAGGCGAACAACTTCCTGTGGCCATTCAAGCTGAAGGCGCCACTGGGAGGCCTGAAGAAGTGGAACCAGTATGTGGAGGGTGGTGATGCCTATAACCGTGAGAACTACATCAATGAGCTAATCAAAAGGATGAATTAGGTTCATGGTCAAGCTCATTGATAGTACCCTGTGTTCGGAGAAGACTTTCTGTGCTATCCTTTATTTTTACATTTAGGAAGTTTGATCGTGGATGAATATGCATGCAGTTTTGATGTTTGGAACTAGATGTACATGGAAGAAATCTGATCATTTATCCGGAGGTTTGGGATTATATTTAATGCATTTCTGATCCTGGCTTTTACATCTGTCCAAGATGGGACGCCTTTCGGAAGCGCGAATCTGATCTGGTATTTACAAGTATGTAGGCAATTACAATTGTTATTGAACCCATGATTAATCTTGATTGTATTTTAAACTGTCTTGTAGCACTCGTTCGCTTATAACCCAATTCCTTGCAAACACAATGCGTTTAGGATTATACAGAGAATTATATAAACCCTGCACCACGGTCCGTGGTGCACACGGCCACACCACGGACAAGTGGCTCATAGGCTGTCACCTTGCGAGTCCTCGTCGTCGTCGTGGTGTTCTCCTATTGAGAATACTCCCTCCGTCCACGAAACAGTCAATTTCTAGAGTTGTCCTAAGTCAAACTTTTTAAACTTTAACCAAATTTCTAGAAAAAAATGCTAAGATTTATAGTATCAAATTAGTATTATTAGATTCATCATAGAATATATTTTCATATAATGTGTATTTTATATTATAGATGTTGTTATTTTTTTCTATAAAGTTAGTCAAACTTTAAAAAATTTGACTGGCACGGATTCTAGGAATTGATTCTTTCAGGAACGGAGGGAGTACCTTAAAGTATTGTGTTTGCATAGTACCAAGTAGTAGCAGCAGCACCTTGCGAGTCCTAAAGCATCTGTAAACATTCTAAGGTCATGGTCGCGTGGATGCCATTTTTTTTAAATCTGAATATATATGTATGCAGACGATCATCTCGATTAATTTGTTGCATCAGGTTTCCGATGGAAAACTGCCCCTGCCTGTAGTTTCTCTCTGAAAAAAAAAAGATGTAAACAAAAAGTCCGCCGGCTGCAAGCAATGGCTGGTTCACAGAACCACGCACAGAATGTTTTTTTCGTTTGCATGATAAACTATGGCATGTCTGATTTATTGTGCGAACGCACGCAGTTTTCCTTTTTCGAGAAGTAGGTGTATATTCAGCCGCACCGCAGGGAGTACCATATCTTTGCTTGTTCCGTTACCGCAGTGAGCAAGCACGACACGATTCAGTTCCAGGTTGATGCCGGCCTGCTGTCGGGCGTTAGGTACTTTATTTATCTCAGGGTATTGTTTAGTTTTAAAAAATTTAGTAAAATTTTTTAGATTTCCCGTCACATCGAATCTTTAGACGTATGCATAGAGTATTTAAATATAGACGAAAATAAAAACTAATTGTACAGTTTTAGCGAAATTGACGAGACAAATCTTTTGAGCCTAGTTAGTGCATGATTGGACAATATTTATCAAATACAAACAAAAGTACTACGGTATCGATTTTCCAAAATTTTTTTGAAATAAACAAGGCCCAGGTCAACTCTCACGTTCGTGTACCATTCAAGTTGCTCATTTCCTGTTCAAGCTGCCTCGTGCCTGCCTGAAACATTAATTATACTTTGTTTTTTGAAAAATGAAAATAAATGTTAAGCTGTGCACGAAGAGAGGCGGTGCGACGCACGTTTTATTTGCTCCCCTTATGAAGATTCCAGATAGGGGTGAAAGTGGTGTGGATAATTCTCCGAACCAATCCGATCCGAATCCAAATTTTGAGGATATGGAGAAGAACTTTTAACATCCGTGCGGATATGGATAATCCGAATCCGATAATCTGCGGATACGGTGTAGGATATGGAATAGGTAAAATCCGGCGGATATGGATTATCCGCAAATTTTATGCGGATTATCCGATGTTTAAAATAGAATATCCGAAGGTTTCTCTTCCAAGACAAAAGAATTTAGGATTTTAAAAAGTTTGTTAGTTGAGGATTTTTATTTTATGATGTGGTTGTTTAATGTTCTAATTTTTAAATTAAGAAATTTGCTAGATGCTATTATTTATTGGCTAATAACTTATTATTTTTTGATGAAGATATCATGTTAAGTGTTAATTATTAGTGTGAGAGCAGCAACATGGAATGCAATGCAAGATTATTATCTATTGTCTATTCTTGTTCTGTACTAAATAAATTCTTCACAAGCATATAATTCTTTATGTATGCACATGTAACTCGACTATTAAAATCCGTCTCCGATCCGTTTCCGCTCCATATCCGTACCAGTTCCGACTACCAAAAAAAACCGTATCCACATCCACATCCGTGTATTATCCGCTCCGCACCGAATCCGACAAAGAAAAGCGGATTAGGATATGAGAAAGGCATTATCCGCACCGATCCGATCCGTTTTCATCCCTAATTCCAGAAGCAGGTGTTGGTTTTTTTAGGTAGCATAAGTTAATTAGTCGCACTAATAATTAATAAGAGTGTTGACGTACGTGCAGAGCCAGGCACGATCAGGAACGACGGTCGATATTAGCAAAATCTCATATTTGCGCCCGCAGCAGGATGTAAAACAAATCGGCCGGCACTTCCTCCGGTGGTTGCTTTCAGTTTTAGGCTCGATCATATATTGGGCCTTGTTTAGTTCTAAATTTTTTTTGTAAAATAGGAATAGTAGCACTTTCGTTTGTATTTGATAAATTTTATCCAATCATGAACTAACTAGGCTCGGAAGATTCGTCTCGTCAATTCCGACTAAACTGTAAAATTAGTTTTTATTTTCATCTATATTTGATACTCCATGCATACGTCTAAAGATTTGATGTGACGGAAAATCTGAAAAATTTTACAAAATTTTTTACGAACTAAACAAGGCCTTGGTATGGAAGAAAGTCCCAAAGCTGGACATGTAGCAGCAGTCCGACGCGCGCGCGTACTACTACCTCGTGACTGCTGATCGACATATCTGCCGTAACGGGGTCAACCATGATAAGTTGTGCACCTGATCATCTCATCTGGGTTGGAATGGTCATAGTACAGCGTCGACGAAAACTGCATGCATGCAGGTTGTTTCTTTGAAACGACGGGGAAAAGGTCAAAAGGAGAAGAGGTGTGCCGGCCGCCGGCCGCCGGCCGCCGCTGGTTCACTGCACCTGTCATTTCAGTTCAGACTTCAGACTGCGTCCTCGATTGCATGCACATGATGCACGTCCTGTGGTGGGTCGGCGGCTGCGTGCATACAGATTTGTCAGGACAGCTCTCATCGCGCACGTGCGTGCGTGCAACGTTCAAATTTTGGTGCAACGTTCAGATTTGTTGGCTGCTTCATGCAATGCATCGATCTGCATGCAGGCTGCAAAGCAGCGAGGATCGTCTTGTCTTTGACACCATGAGGAGTTGAGGAAAAACAACCCGAATCCAGCCACACATGTTCGTTTGAAGGCGGCGGCGGGTGTACGTGTGTGGAGGCAGGCGCGCGCGCTTTGTCTGCTCCAATGGCCTTGCGGGTTTCCGCCTCCCTTTCATTCCTTTTCCGATCCGCTTCTTCCAAGTACAATCGCTGTTTTATATTTCTGTTTGGAAATGGTAGCAGTATAATCGTTCGAGATGCCAGTTGAGGCATATATACCGCCCTCCAATAAACTGCTGCATGCTAAAGCAGAAGATCATGCACAGCTAATTACTACTATATCTTGGGCGCACAGGAATAATCCATACACAAATTGACTCCCGAAGTGAGAGCAACTGGCAATACGAATACTAACTCTAACTCCTCCTGTAGTAGGCGTCGATCTATCCATCTTGAGTTACCGTGCGGTCCCACTCCCATCTTGAGTTGAGGCCAGCATGAAGAAAAGCAATCTAGTAACCGGCGGTTTTATTTGTTGGTTCAGATTCAGAAGAGTGCTGTGTATTCAAGAGTCATTCCGGGTTCAAAAGTCGATCGCTCTGCAACCCTTAGCTTTACAAAAGTTAACAGAGTTTACAGATTCGCAATTTACATATCCCAGCACGAATGAGAGAGTGCCGCGGCATCAAGTGAAGTCCACGTGCCTACGGACTGATGTCCTCGTCTGCTGTCTGCTGACTGTCTGCAAGTACAGTTATTATTGCTACTACTGCTACCATTTACAATCAGCTACAATCACTGATTAGCGAGTCCTACCGGCTAAAACAACACACTACATTAGTCTTCGGCTCATCAATATCGAAGCAATAGCTTAGCTACTCCCTACAGTACCTTGCATCTTCCAGGTCGATCGGTCGACGGAGATCGAGCTTCCGGCCGGCCGATTCCTCAGTGGCCCGCCGCCGCCGGCGACCGCGCCATGGAGACGAATCTTACTAGCAGAGCTAGCTAGCCTAGCTAGCCGTAGAGGGTCACGAGGCGGCGGAGGCACTTGGTGCAGGAGAACTTGCGCTTGCTCTTGACGCACAGCGGCAGGCCGAGGATGCGGCGCTCGGTCTCCACGTCGACGGCCACCACGGCGCCGCCGCAGCGCGGGCACGCCCCGGGCGCCTTGTGCGTGCCCACCACCCGCTCCTTCTCCGCGCCGCACAGCACCCGCACCGCGCCCATCGCCGCCATTTCTTTCCTTTCTTTCTTTGTTGCTCCCACCCAAGAGTCAGAAGAGGAGGGAGGAAGAAGACGACGACGGGTTTATCCGGTGGTGGTGGCCTGTGGGGGTGGGCTCGATCTGCCTCTGCATATAATAGCGGACAAGAGCGCGCAGAGCAAAGCAAGCGCGTGCTCGCTCCTGTCTGCTGCTGCTGCCTGATTTTGCACAGGTGGAGGCGCTGGATTGGGTTTTCTACTTGGCGCTGGATGGCATGGCGTGCGGGCGCGGCGTGGCCGAGGGCTTGTTTAGTTTCCAAAAAATTTTGCAAATTTTTTCAGATCTCTGTCACATCGAATCTTTAGACGCATGCATGGAGTATTAAATATAGACGAAAATAAAAACTAATTACATAGTTTGGTCGGAATTGATGAGATGAATCTTTTGAACCTAGTTAATCCATGATTGGACAATATTTGTCACAAACAAACGAAAGTGCTACAGTACGTGTTTTGCAAAATTTTTTGGAACTAGTAGGCGGTAGGCCCATATGCCGCGTGCTTTTGGTGTTTTTATTTTATTATTAAAATTAAAATTAAGGCGGTTGACGAAATGCCGAGGAGGGTTTCATTAGAGTTTTATGCACATTAAATATACTGATGTGGCGCTATATTAATGAAGAGAGATGATAAGAGTTTTATGAGAGTAGAGAGAGTTTCATCTCGAGTTTCATCCCTATGAAACTTCTATGTACTGTTTTCCAAAATATTGATGTGTTGGAAACTGTGTCATGAAACTCCCATTGAGGATGGCCTTATGAATACTTTATCCCTGAAAGCTTCAACTCTTATAATATGAATCAGTCTCAGTTGATTTTTTTTTAACTTTGACTAACTTTATAAAAAAAGTATTAATATCTATAACATAAAATAAATATCTTATAAAAATATATTATATGATAAATCTAATGGTATTAATTTGGTATTATAAATCTTAGTATTTTTTTATATAAATTTGGTCAAAATTTTAAAATATTGACTTATGACAACTCTAGAAATTGCAACTTTAAGAGACAAATGTAGTATTTAGTGGTATAACTAAGGTCTCGAGCTACACATTTAACACACAGCGTGCAGTACATATGTTTTTGAAGGACATGCCTGTTTATAGTTAAGTCACGGTCACCTGCAAGTACAAAATTGTACTCGAAATGGATAACATTCTAGTTGTGTTTGGTGAGTAGCATTACTAAGGTACAGTATGTTCCTTGTACTTTCTAGGTTGCTCCAATATAGAATTGTAGGGTAATCTTTTTTCAAACATAGATTACATATACTATTTGTAGATATCATCATATGGTCTCATAAAATAATATTATTGGTGAAAAGAGGTGACAAAAGGGTGATGACTCATTTAATAACAATTGGCGGGCAACTTCCGGGTTTTTGTTATCCATCCAACTATCATCTAGAAAAAATCTTTACATATGTCTTCGTTACCTTTCTGCTAGCCTATGTCTTGTCTTCATGTTCTCTAGTGACGTCTTTTGCACCCTAGGCCGAACTCTCCTGACCTAGCTGCTATCCAAAATTTTACCATCGACACGAACCTCTCCGCATTAGTTAATGCTCCTGTTGCCTCTACCGTGTTGTAAATGGTGTCTCAATTGTTCGCTTCCACACAAAACCAACAAAGTCTATATCTTCTCTACTATAATGCACCAATTAGAATTATTTTATGTCCACCAAGGAAAGTGTCCCATGCTGAGAGCCTTCAACCATTATGTACCTAAAAAAATGTACACAAGAATTCGTTTTCATTAAAATCAATGGCTAATAAAGCACCTACCTCATATCCGATGGTTGACAGAAAAAGTTTGATGCCACGCTTCTCACACCATCACCCCTCACGCCCTCGCTTCACACCCTCGGCACCTCCTCGGCGACCAGTGTTCGAAACAGAAGAAAAACACACAGAACAAAAAAAATGGAAAGAAATAGTCACCGTGAAAAAATAAAGGAATCAACAACGAATCAAAAAATAAACCCATGGCCTGCCATCTCCCGTTGACGCACGGTCGTTTGCCTCCCGTTTTTTATTCCGACGATCAGCTGGTGAGGTTCCTAAGAAACCCGAGAACGACGATGGTCGTGGTGACCAGGCTGCGACACCATTCACACAAAGGCAACATCCAGCCCTGCCGAGTCCGGTGCGCATCCACAGCCTCCCGTTGCCGAGTCTGGCGCACATCTGCGGCCTCCCCTTGCCGAGTCCGGCGATTCGCTGGCGGGTTCCTCGAGGGACCCGCGAACAACGGTGATCGCAGTGACCAGAACGAGGCACCGTTCACGGGAAGGCCACCGCGAGCCCTGCCAAGTCCGGCGAACAAACGGCGGTTGCCCCGCCTAGCTACAGGCTGCCAACCCAGACACCCATCCCTCGCCTAGCTGCCTCCACCAACGCCGGTGTTCATCCCGCCTGTGCCGCTTAGCCACTGCGTTGGCCCGCCTACCCCGACGCCTGTCCTTCGCGTGGCTGTCTACTGTATAGCAACTGAAGTATTCTACTACCATATACTATATTTTGGTAGTTGTGCTCAACTTGTTCTTGGTATATATGGGCATGCGGCCATGGGCCTTTTGGCACGGCCCACGGGTGGCACGACACGGCAGTGGGCAATTGCTTCTAAATCTATACTCCCTCCGTCCCATAAATAAATATGTTTCTTTGACTACTACGATTCATATTTGACCATTCGTTTTATTTAATTTTTTTAAAATAATAAAATGAATAAATCATTGTAAAATATATCTAACAATAAAGTAAGTCACGAAAAAATAAAGAATATTTATTACAATTTTTTGAAAAAGACAAACGGTCAAACATGAATCATAAAAGTCAAAGAAATACAATTATTTATGGGTCGGAGGGAGTACCTCGCTTCTGTTATCTACAGAACATGCAAGATGAGACGATGCATCTTGTGAATGCGACTATGCAAGCAATGAAATTCAAAATGTCTGTACTTTTTATATGTTAATTGGCACTGACAAAAATTATTAGGAGTGTAACAACACATGATATATCTTTTAGTTTTTTATTTTTTTAGTTAATTGGTTTATGTACAACAAATAAACATATGCTCTTCTATAGGAAATTGAGAAGCTTCCTTGTATACCATTTCACGAAGATATGGGATGGCGTAAGATTGCCACAGATCAACACTATATAAGCTTACAATATTTCTATGTATATTCCATGCACTGCATAGGAAATTAATAACCTATCTTATTTTCTGCCATGCACAGCTATCAACTTCACTGAGTGGAATTTTTTGCGGACATTTCGAAGAGTCGTGCAAATGAATGTTTTGAAAGCTTACCTACAGATCTCAAAGGTATGCTTAAGGACTTAGACAAAATGTAAAATAGATGGTTAATGTGACAAATAACTTTATTATACCTTCTTATGCAAAAGTGTTTTCCAGATTGTATAAATGCTCCGTTACAATTGGGTAAGAGTTGAACTATGGACAAAAAAAATCATGATTTGCTTATCTCAATGAGCTTCCCTAAAATAAAACCCAAATTTGTCATTTGCTTGTTTTTTATGAGCTTTCTTAAAGTAAAACCGTAGCGTTAGCACGGGTATTATACTAGTATATATAGGGTCACCCTTAATATATATATATATAGCCTTAGAAACCACAACGTTTGAGCGTTATCGTTCATACCTTGTCTTCTTCTTTCTTCTTCTTCCCATTTGTTACTACATTAATGATCCTATTTGTTACTTATTTCATTCACCGATAGTTTACTAATGACATGTACTTAGTTTAGCGTTAGCCTAGATCCCTAGGTTTAGAAATTCAAGCGATGTTCCATGTGACGAAGATTGGCATTCCTTGTGACATGGATAATTCATATGAATGGATATGGTTATAACATCTGCCTTGACTCGATCTGTGAAAGGTGCATATGTATCTTGTGTATATTTTTTTTAAAAAAAAAATAAAAAACATGCGATTCACTACTTTATTAGGACGTCCACATTGGCACATTGCCCTAACAACAACGTGCACACGTTCCATTTTTATTTCTTCATTTCTTAGGAAACATTGAAAACTCGCTTTTGTATAGTCTTGCACGCCGCTTGCGATAAATATATAAACTCTGGTCGTCACTCACATGAGAGGCGACAAAACGTGCCCACCTTAGCTTATCCATATATGCATGCATATTCCTACCTGTCCCAATTTAATTTTGTTGAGCCGCCTACTATTCTTCTTCGTTTTTTTTTGCGAGTAGCTTAGCCTTACTATTCTAAATTTTGTCAATAAACAAATCAAGTGCGAATTTGCCCATTTCACCACGCAATGGAATGAAACATCCTAGCAGGCCATTAGCGCTCCAACAACCAGTATTCATATTCTCGATCGAACAACCAACATTAATCGATCGGCAGCGCGCTCACACTTTTGGCGAGGAGAGATTTCCTCTCAAAATAAATTTATGTGAACGTTTATTCTCGACTTTATTATATCATCGTAGAGTATATGATAATATCTGTATATGGGCACATGCTAGCTGCCGGCCGCCGCGCGTGCGTCCATGTGCATCCGGCGTCCCCCCGTGGTCGCGCTGTGCATGAGCTCCGCGCGCAATATGTATTTTTCTCTCCGAATGCATGCATGCATGCTGTGACGTCCTCCCACCACGATTATTAATGTTCGTCTGCGAGTATAACCGCCGTCCGGCCGGCGAGCGTCGTCATCGATATACTACGCCAGCCAGCCGTATGTACGTGTGCGGATCACCGGGCGATCGTTCAAGGTTGGAGGAGATCGACCGAGGGGACCCAAACGGAACGGAGGAGGAGTACACCCATACTACGCCACACGGGTGTACATACTGTAGCGTGGGCGCTGCGTGGACTGGTGGGTTGGTTCACTGCTGCATGATCGGACATTAGCACCGGTCGGAAAGGGCCTGTTGCCCCGGTTCCCGAGCCGGTGCTGCCCTTCCGGGGCTAAAGGCTCACCCTTTAGTCCCGGTTCTGGCAACCGGGGCTAAAGCTCCCCTATATAATAATAGGTTTTTCAATACATGTTTTGCTAATACAATAATATATTTATATTACACGCATACTAAGCATATATAAATGAAAATTATAGGCTTAGCTTAATAATTAAGCTTTGCCTATAATAAAATGAATAGACCACATCAAAAATTAAATAGATATGTAAAAAGCTTTATATATATAGTTTTATATGTACAAAATTCGTAACACATATATACATAGAGTTTTTCTCCCAATGTCTACAAACGATACAAATGATCATCGTTGTTTGGAATAAGAGTTTCGTTGTCGTTGAAGTGAAACTCGCCGTTTGGATTGATCACTTGGTCGCGGAGAAATCCTGCTATCGTCTCTTGGATAGCTTTGATTCGGTCTTGTTGTAGGACCTTTTCCCTCAGCCATTCCGTCTTTAATTTGAAATAAATAAAAAAGGTATTAGTTATCTAAGTTATTCAATAATGAAAAGGTATAAATAATGAAAAGAGACATGTAACGTAATCTGAGCGTCTCTGTGGGTGTTTGATTGATTTGTGCCATCATGAATTTGCACACGTAATATGCACATAGATTGTTCTCCCCTTCTTGTCTTAAACACCACTGTACGATATATATATAAAAATATTCACGACCACGACAATAAGAAGGCTAAAAGTTAGTGAAAGTTTGTTAGCTAGTAGAACTTACTTGTGGATGTATTATGTTAAGCGGCGCTTTACATCCACTGAGATGTTCACGGTCAATGAATCTTTCCCAAACCCTATACACAGCCATTGTGGATCGTGAACTAATAATTACAGAGTCATATTATGATATTTTTGTAGCTGAGATCGACATTACGTACCTTTGAATAATGTTTACCATTTGTTGATAATTTTCTTGTGGTTTTCTCATTGAGTCAAAGATTATCAACCGGTTCTTGGGAATTTCAATGACCATGAGTATCCAGTAAAAGCTGTTTACACACACATATATATATAGTCAGTTCTATAATGTAAAATAAAATATGCATGCACTTAATAACTATATAACTCACTCGAAGTTGAAGGGGAAGAGTATTTTTTGTTTTTCTTTTTGGTTCACAAAGAACCTCATAAGATTGGTGCAGACTTCTATCTCATGATCTGCTGTCCACACTGCCTGCGGAGCCTTGAAAACAATATAAGGGTCAACGAACCCAATACTATTGTCATTTCTCATTCTGAGCTCTCTCATTTGGTGCCTGCATATATACATACAAATCCTAAGTGTGTAAGGATTATATACATGTAATTAAAGAAGTTAGAAGTATAATAAAAAGAAAAAATACTTACAGACAAAAGCAGCTGACAAGAGATTTGTCAAGAGCATCGAGGTGGCATAATTGGTGCAATTCTTCGAACTGCACGTATATGAGGTCATCTCCACGGAAGTAGTGATGTTGTCTAATACGAACAGAAATCCAATTCTCTCTCCTTTTAGACGCCTCAATGCACCATTTGTTTATTGCAAACATTTGTGTGCCGAGCTCGTGTAAACGTTTAGGGTCGAATAGACTCCTGCCCGGTTCATATCTTGTCCTCCATTGATCAACTACCTCGGCTTTTTCAAATGTTTGGCATCCAAGAATGGCGGCAATTTCTTCCATATTTAAACCGCTCTGTCCAAAGTAACGCTCAAGCGAGTCTAGCTCAGACAACGCTAAGGATTTCTTTGGCATCAAGTCTTCATTTGAGCCGTATTGAT
Source organism: Sorghum bicolor (assembly GCF_000003195.3). Classification (NCBI taxonomy): domain Eukaryota; kingdom Viridiplantae; phylum Streptophyta; class Magnoliopsida; order Poales; family Poaceae; genus Sorghum; species Sorghum bicolor. The sequence goes on from NC_012875.2 coordinate 55,673,449, forward strand.
TTGGCACAATCAAAGGGGGCACCGGTTTTGATACTTCTCCGAGCTGTGGGACCCCCTTTCCTACTCTCTTCTTAGTAGGCTGTGAAGACTTGACCAGAGACCGCTCATAGTCCGAAAGTGCTGGCTTTTTCTGAGCTTCGCGTTGCTTCTTTTGATGGTCCGCCACCTTCTGCCTCAGTTCCGATGGCTTCACATAAAAATACCGCTTTTCTGGGTTAAGCCGTTTTTTCCTATCCTCCTTTATTTTATCAAAAAATTGTTGGACCTCAGCTTTGGATGTAGCAATTACCTCCTCTTCACTCTTTTCGTAAGGTAATTTTTCTGGCGTCTTAGCTCTCTTTGCTGAGGCAGCCTTCTTTGGAGGTGGGACCGATGATTCGGTCCTTCTTGGGCGGACCGCTTCTTACTACCTCGCTTTGGAGGCAAGGGGACCGACCGTGCACTCTTTGGAGAGGGCGGTGCATGCGGTGGAGGTGGTGGGGCCGATCTTTTTGGCGTTGGAGAACGCAGTGGAGGAGTTGGAGACCTCGGTGGAGGAGTTGGAGACCTCGGTGGAGGAGGTGGAGACCGTGGTGGAGGCGGTGGCGGGGTTGGTGTGGCCACCGCAGGTGTTGGAGGAGATTCAGCATTGTCACCGCCCGCAGCACTATGATGCGCTGGGGAGAGAACTGGACTTAGGTTGGAGGCGTCCCTGCAAAGAAAACAATTACAAGTTTTGTGAGCAAACTTTTTTTTAATATCAATACATAATAAATAATATAAGAAGTAAAATCACACACAAACCTATGCTGAGAAATAATTATGAAGCGCTTGCGCCAACAAATAAATGCCTTCTCAGCTTCACCTAAGGTCTTCTCTCCGTCTCCCCCTTCTATGTCTAGTGGCACATTGCCACAACCTTTCTCAACGTTATCAACCGAGACGCTAGCATATCCACCAGGTACTGGTCGATTATGGATTCTTGGAGTTCTCGTTCGGTCGATAGGGTTGACAACAGCGATAGCCACCTTTTTGGTGGCATTCCCATCTGGTACAGGCAGCTCACAGGTAGTAAAAGCCTCTGTGACATCATCCACGGAGAAGTGTAGCTTCGTGTCATCCTGAATGGTTGGTACTTCTATGGATGCGCAGCTGCTTTTCAACTGGCCTGGGGGGCTAACATTGACCTCAAGCTGTGATGTACCTTGCCCTTTCGTCATTTGACTAAGTGCTGCTTGCATTTGCCTTTGAATCTCTGCCTGCATCCATTCTTCACGAGCTTTCTCGCGCTCTTGTGACTGCAGAACAAAAGCTTCCAGGCGGCGGATCCGCTCTGCCTCCTCATCCTTCTTTCTCTGGCGGCTTTTGTAGGTATCTTGATTGGCTTGGAATGATTGCAGCCACGGAACTGCCCCATAGCCTCTCGTACGCCCACCGTGCTCAGGATTTTCAAGCGCATAGGTGAGTTCATCCTAATCCCTGTTAGGCCTGAACTCACCAGACTGAACCGCCTCTCGTGCACGGACTAGTCTCTCTGCTGCTCTAGAGATTTCTTGGCCCCAAACTAGCGCCCCGGTGTCTGGGACCACGCTTCCCCCATGACCGTAGAACCAATGCTTGGAGCGCTCGCTCCAATTCTTTGCTATTGTCTCGGGTGTGACCCCACTAGCAAGCATCTCCTGTTCCATTCGGTCCCACTTGGAAACAACACTCTTATAACCACCTGATCCCATATGATGGTGGTATGTCTTTTTACTGGCATTTTCTTTGTTTCTATTGGCTCGTTCCTCGCCCTCTTGTGATGTTTTGTACTGCACAAAGTCATCCCAGAAGGCCCTCACCTTTACATATTGCTCGAGGTTGAAATTTGGAGTCTCGTTTTTCTTGACATATTTATTGTACAAAGACTTCTTCCAATTCTGGAAGAGTACTGCCATCTTCTTCATAGTCCAGTCATAAATTCGCACCTTCAACTCTTCATTGTTGGTGTCGAAGGTGAAAACGTCTGTGACGGCTTTCCAAACTAACTCCTTGTCACGATCAGAGACAAAACTGATCTCAGGAGCACCTCGCTTCTCTCTCCATTCACGAGCACTTATCGGTATTTGATCTCTCACAAGATATCCACAGTGACTAACATATTTATTTGCATGCTCACCAAGTGGTCTGCCTGTAGCTATCTCAGACTCAGAGATTACATAGCGGCCCTCCAACGACTTCTTTGGCCCTCGTGGAGGTACGCTTCTCTCCGTAGAGGTCGATCCAGAAGGCTACACGTAGATATAGAAACAAAAATATTAAATTAATAACCAAGTAATAAGTCTAAAACCTAATGTAAGAGATGCATTAATTATATATGTTTACATTTACATACCTCGCCAGTATTTTCTTCTTGTTGCACGACAAGTTGTTGCTCAGGGGCATTGCCCTCTTGTTGCTCAGGGGCATTGCCCTCTTGTTGCTCAGTAGGATTGCCTTGCATGATGTCGTGGTAATCAACAAAGTACTAACTACCGTCGTCGATCATATTTTGAATGGCATCTTCCATATAATCAGGATCATCATGAGGACGGTCAGCCATTTCTATGTCTGCAACCATACATATATATATATATATTCTATATAAGATAAGAAATACACTAATATTACTACAAATGAAAGTGTTGGAGTGCTCTAAAAATAATACTAGGATATTTTAAGCCAAGTAATACATTAGAATAAAAAACAATACTAGAATAATATATAGTACAAACAATAATATATACAAAACCCTACTAGACTAGAATTTGGTGGGTAAACACTATTGGAATATATTAAGCCAAGTAATAGACTAGAATTCATAAAGTATATACTAAAATATAATACTACAAAATAATACAAGAATAATATTAATATACTACAAATATACTATAATTTATAACAATTCAAAACACTACACATGTATACTAGCTAGAATGGAGTGCTCTAAAAATTAATACTAGAATCTTTTAAGCCAAGTAATACACTAGAATAATATACTAAAAAACAATACTAGAATAATATAGTACAAACAATAATATATACAAAACACTCCTAGAATAAATTTGGTAGGTAAACACTACTAGAATATATTAAGCCAAGTAATAGACTAGAATAATATACTAAAATTCATAAATATATATATATATATACACACACACTGCGCATGCAGTGATGATCTCGGTTTAATTAGGAGAGAGAGAGTGTCGCGTGCAGTGTATACGTGGGGCCGGACGGCGGCGCGCGCAGTGTATACGTGGGGTCGGTTTAATTAGGAGACGGTGGTCGACGGCGGCGCTGGAGACGGTGGTGGACGGCGGCGGCGTCGCTCTGCTCGACGAACGAACGGCGGCGGCGAAGACGAAGGGCTCGGCTCGACGAAGACGAAGGAACTGTTCAGATCCAGGGCTTCTGCGCATATATAGGGGCGGATCCTTTAACACCGGTCCGTGGCTGGAACCGGTGCTAAAGGGTCTTTAACACTGGCTGGTAACACGAGCCGGTGCTAAAGGGTCACCCTTTAACACCGGCTCGTGTTACCAGCCGGTGCTAAAGAGACCCTTTAGCACCGGTTGCAGCCACGGACCGGTGCTAAAGGGTCCAGCGCGCGCTAGGGCGGGCTCCTGAAATATTTTCAGGACCCTTTAGCACCGGTTCCCACTATGGGCCGGTTCTAAAGGCCCTGTTTTTTAGTTTAGGGTTTTTCAATTGTTTATATATACGGTTTATATTATAAATTGTATAGTAAATTAAATATTTTGCATAATATTTTTTAAACAGTGACATATATTGTAATTTGTTTTAATGTACACATAAAAATTTTAAAACATAAATATCTTATTGTATTTTTATAATTTGCAATGATTTTGTAAGAAATGTTTAGTATTTTGTTAATGCAAAAATATATTATTCCAATAAATTTACAAAAACTATATCAAATCAACTGGAAATTTATTTTCACATCATACTGACGTAAAACTTTTTATTTTTGTTATTTATTATAGGAATGCTAGTTGGGTATAGTTTTCATCAAATAAAAAATCATATAAAAATATATATCTTGATGAACACACCCTTTGACCGAACCCTAGATTGTCCCAAATGGAAAAGTCATGAATACAAAGTTTGCTACACTCATCAAGTTCTACATTTTGTCTAATGGTCAACTTTTCATTTGGAAAAGTTTGAACCACTGAATTTTGAATTTTCATAGAACTCATAGCCACGCAGCGGTTTCGGAACCCTAGATGGTCTCGAATGGAAAAGTCATGAATACCAATATTGTTCCACTCATCAAAATCTACATTTCATATATAGACTATTTTTGCATTTGACAAAGTTTTGGGAATGTGTAGTTGAAAATCCACAATTGACACATATAGTTTCATATAGTTTGTGTGAGATTCAAGAATTGGTGGGTATTGTTAACTTAGACTTTCTCAAATGGAAAAGTTGTGTATATAAAAAGTTTAGATCTTGAAGATATCTAACAACTTGGTATTCAAAATATTTTCATTTGAAGTAATTTAGTTTGTCATTTGACCAAGTTTGACCAAAACCCGTCTTGGATTTTATAGAAATGTAATTAGGATTGGCTCAAAATTATCCAAATGGAAAAATGGACAATATATAAAATGTAGATCTTGATGATCTCTAACAACTTTGTATTCAAACTTTTTTCATTTGAAGTCATCAAATGGGCTATTTGACCAAGTTTGACCAAAGTCAAAGCATTGGTTTTTACAAACACACCCTTTGACCGAACCCTCGATTGTCCCAAATGGAAAAGTCATGAATACAAAGTTTGCTACACTCATCAAGTTCTACATTTTGTCTAATGGTCAACTTTTCATTTGGAAAAGTTTGAACCACTGAATTTTGAATTTTCATAGAACTCATAGCCACGCAGCGGTTTCGGAACCCTAGATGGTCTCGAATGGAAAAGTCATGAATACCAATATTGTTCCACTCATCAAAATCTACATTTCATATATAGACCATTTTTGCATTTGACAAAGTTTTGGGAAGGTGTAGTTGAAAATCCACAATTGACACATATAGTCATAACAATTTTTGCATTTGATGATCTCTAACAATTGGAAAAGTCATGAATACAAAGTCATGAATACAAAGTTTGTTACACACATAAAAATTCACAATTCTCAAATATAGTTTCATACAAAGTCAAGCCGACACAACAGTGAACTTCTTCTTGACGTATGACCCTTGGTTATGATCCTGCCGTAACCATGGAGTATCCTCATTGTTTAACAGAATGCTTGGGTCTTTGTTAACTGTGAAGGGAGAAATTCGATCATCCCTTTCGTAATCGCCTGACATGTCTGACTTGTCCTCAATTCTGACAATGTTTATTTTCCCAGAAAGGACAATGTGGCGCTTTGGCTCATTGATGATTGAGTGGTCATCATTTTTTCCTCTCTTTGGTTTCGTAGACATATCTTTGACATAGAACACCTGACTCACGTCTGCAGCAAGGACGAATGGTTCGTATTTGAACGCACAATTGTTAAGGTCCACGGTTGTCATCCCATACTCCTTGTCGACTGTTACCCCACCTCCGGTCATCTTCACCCATTGGCACCGGAACAAAGGAACTTTAAAATTAGCTGCATAGACTAGTTCCCATATGTCTTCTATGCGTCCATAATATGTTTGTCTGTTCCCATTTGGATCCGTGGCATTCACGCGTACACCACTATTTTGGTTGGTGCTCCTTTTATCTTGGCCAACTGTGTAAAATGTGTTACCATTTATCTCGTACCCTTTGTATGTGAGGACATGCCATGATGGTTGCCTGGCCAACAAATAAAGCTGCTCATCAATGTTTTCATCACCTTGACATTTTTTGCGCAACCAATCGCCAAAAGTTTCCATGTGCTGACGCATTATCCAAGCTTCATTCTTCCCGGGCCACTGGGACCGTAGGAAATCTTTGTGTACCTCAACATATGGTTCCACCAATGAGGAGTTCTGGAGAACTGTGTAGTGTGCTTTATTGAAGTAATCGTCTCCCGTACCAATATATGTTTTCTTCCCAAGTGTTCCCTTTCCGCTGAGTCTGCCCTCGTGTCGAGATTCAGGAATGCCAATTGGGTCAAGGTCTGGAATAAAGTCAACACAGAACTCTATGACCTCCTCTGTTCCATAGCCCTTGGCAATGCTTCCTTCTGGACGGGAACGACTATGGACATATTTCTTTAGGACACCCATGAATCTCTCGAAGGGGAACATGTTGTGTAGGAACACAGGACCGAGAATACGAATCTCTTTGACCAGATGAACTAGAAGGTGTGTCATGATATCGAAGAAGGATGGAGGGAACACCAACTCAAAGCTGACGAGACATTGAACGACATCATTCTACAGAGTAGCTAGTTGCTCTGGATTGATTGCCTTCTGAGAAATTGCATTGAGGAATGCACATAGCTTTACGGTGGCTAGACGTACGTGTGGAGGTAGAATTCCTCTTAAAACGACCGGCAGCAATTGCGTCATTAGAACGTGACAGTCATGGGACTTCAAGTTCAGGAATTTCTTCTCTGGCACATTAATTATTCCCTTGATGTTGGAGGAGAATCCAGATGGGACCTTGATGCTGCTAAGACATTCAAACATGCTTTCCTTCTCTTCTTTGCTCAGAGTGTAGCTAGCAGGGCTTAAGTAATGACGTCCATCATCTGTCTTTTCTGGATGCAGGTTGTCTCGTTCTTTCATGCGCTGCAAGTCTTGTCGTGCTTCAAGTGAATCCTTAGACTTCCCGTAGACACCCATGAATCCGAGCAAGTTCACATAAAGATTCTTTGTCAGGTGCATCACGTCGATCGGTTGCGGACTTCTAGGACATTCCAGTAAGGTAGCTCCCAAAATATGGATTTCTTCTTCCACATGGGTACGTGTCCCTTAGCATCCTTGGGAATAGGTTCGCTGCCTCGTCCCTTTCTAAATACCACTTTTATATCCTTAACCATTTCGAATACATCATCCCCGGTTCGATTGAGAGGTTTGGTCCGGTGGTCTGCCTTGCCTTTAAAATGCTTGCCTTTCTTTCGTACTGGGTGGTTCACAGGAAGAAACCGACGGTGGCCAAGGTACACGACCTTTCGACATTTTTTCAAAAATACACAGTCAAGGTCTTCATAACAATGTGTGCATGCATTATATCCCTTGTTTGACTGACCTGAAAGATTACTCAGAGCTGGCCAATCATTGATTGTTACAAACAGCAATGCTCGCAGGTCAAAGTGCTCTTGTTTGTACTCATCCCACACGCGAACTCCTGGTTTGCTCCATAAAAGTTGAAGTTCCTCAACTAATGGCCTTAGGTAGACATCTATGTCATTGCCAGGTTGCTTCGGTCCTTGGATAAGCACCGGCATTATAATAAACTTCCGCTTCATGCATAGCCATGGAGGAAGGTTGTAGATACATAGAGTAACTGGACAAGTGTTGTGACTACTGCTCTGCTCACCGAAAGGATTCATACCATCTGTACTTAAGGCGAACCGCAAGTTTCTAGCATCATCTGCAAAATCTGGGAATTCTCTGTCTATTGCTCTCCACTGGGATCCATCGGCAGGGTGTCTCAGCATATTGTCTATCTTACGGTCTTCTTTATGCCATCGCAACAACTTTGCATTGTCCTTATTTCTGAACAGACGTTTTAATCGTGGTATTATAGGAGCATACCACATAACCTTGGCTGGAATTTTCTTCCTATGACGTTCTTCACCCTCAACATCGCTAGGATCATCTCGTCTAATCTTATACCGTGATGCCTTACATACTGGACATGCATCCAAATTCTCGTATTCCTCCCCACGTTAGAGGATGCAGTCATTAGGACATGCGTGTATCTTCTGGATTTCTAATCCCAAAGGACAGACAACCTGTTTTGCTTCATACGTAGTGGTGGGCAATTCGTTGTCTTTCGGAAGCATCTTTTTTATGATCTTCAATAACTGCCCAAATGCCTTGTCACATGTACCATTCTTTGCCTTCCATTGCAGCAATTCTAGTGTGGTACCCAGCTTTTTTTGCCCCTCTTCAGCGGTGGGATATAGCGATTTCCTGTGGTCCTCTAGCATGCGCTTGAACTTGGCTTTCTCTTTATCACTTTCACATTCTCTTTGTGCATCACGGATGGCATCACCAAAAGCATCATTGCCCCGATCATCTTCTGCCGCCACCTCTTCTTCATTATCTCCCCCCATTGCAACATCATTGAAGCCACCGTACGGAGCAATAATATTGGCATGGTCCAATTCTTCTTCTTCTTCTTCACCTTCATCCATTATAATCCCGCTTTCTCCATGTTTGGTCCAACAAATGTAGTTTGGTACGAAACCTGACTTTAATAAGTGTGAATGAAGAGTTCTTGAGTTAGAATATTCCGTCAAATTCTTGCACACGGCACATGGACAACACATGAAACCGTCCCTCTTATTTGACTCGGCCACACTTAAGAAATAGTGCACGCCATTAATGAACTCTTCGGAGCGCCGATCGGCATTATACATCCAATTACGTGTTACCATCTGCATTAAATATAACATATATATTATGAAAAAATGCACACATATAGTTTCTCATCTTATTGCACAACATGTCTAAGATACATAGTTGATTAATTTAGGAAAGCTTGGCTAAAACAAATACAATCGCAACTAGCACTAAAAAAACCAAAACTAAAATGCACTTAAGCAACATAATTAGTTCGCGTCCGATCCCAACTATAATAGATAGATCATTCGCTTGATCAACATCATTGAACTCCTTTCGTCGGCTCACTGCCTCACCACCTTCAGCCTCAACCACCTGTGCAAAAGATTTCTTAATGTGTTCAATGTATTCTTCCTCCCAGTACCAACCTGTACATCCGCCGGTACCGTCCCACTGAAATTAAAAGAGAGAATCAAAAGTTTAATATAAAAAAATATGCACATATATAAGAAAATGTCTGAAAATAACTCACATTACGATCTGGACACTTGTAGAATATACGACCCTTGTTTACTCCCTCTTTCGACACTTTGTACTCCATTAAAATCTTCTGCCCACACTTGCCACAAGTAATGAGAGGGAGTTCCGGACGGTATCGCTTTTGAACCCGTTGAGAGACCGAAGACCCGGTCACGGTTGCCATCTACTATCCATTCTCAATTTTTAAACAATTATAAATTCCACATTTACTAGTAAACATGTATGATACAATGGATGTAGTAATAAAAATAAATCAAGTGATATTAACAAACCAATTAATTTGAACTATCCTACTTTCTAAGATCATAAAAATATACTATAATTCATTCTTGCAAACTACATTAATACTAGGTCAACCATAAAATATGATATATATATATATATATATATATATATATATATATATATATATATATATATATATATATATATATATATATATATATATATATATATATATATATGGATACTACTTCATGTGAATGATTCAAAATAACAACGTGGATTTGAGCTAAAAATAATGCGAACATCACAAGCCAAAAACAACATGAAAAGACAAGAAAGACAAAAGTTAGTCACCTCCAAGCACGAAGAGACGATGACGGAGTCGAAGAAGATCAACGATGAACGTTGGAGATGAAGAACAAATGAAGAACAAGCAAGAAGAAGCTCCAAGAACAACAATGGTGCTCTCGGTTTAAAATGGGCAGAGGGGAGGACGGAGCCGGTCTATAAACCGAAACTTTAGCACCGGTTCAGGGCAAAAACCGGTGCTAAAGGGTTTGCTTCGGCACGTGGCTCTGACCGGTGCTAAAGGGTCTCTGCCCCAACAACACCTGTCAGTAGCCGTGGGGCAGGATCCTTTAGCACCGGTTCGTGTTACGAACCGGTGTTAAAGGGGTCTTTAACCCCGGGACGCAAAAAGGCCGAGGTTTTTGACCATTTTGAGCATCGAACAATACCTCATTGTGTAGTAGTGGTTTCCATCTGGCACGGTAGAAAGCAAATCAAAATCAGGTGGTCCCTGTCTCGGACTTCGGCTGCACGGACTGTACGTGACACTGACACGGCGAAAAACGTACGTGTACCGAAGGTCACGCGTGACGTCTTCGGGAGAACTGTAGTAAAGCCACACCAGTACACATACTGTTACACGGACGCCTCTGACCGGCGACTCGTCTCGTAAAAAAGTAGTACGCGCATGCACCGCAACGCTTGGCCGCTGTTTCACCGTCCAGCTAGGTGCAAATACTGCCCACTTGACTTGGAGAGACCGGTGAAGCCAACCTTTTTCCCTCTTGATTTCCTACTACTGTGTGTGATAAGTACGTGGGCTTAATAATTATATGCTCGCTAGTCTGTAAAACTATAGCTGAAATTATTATTAGCTGATTTATTATAAAAAAAATACTATTGACCAACAAAAAAAAGATACGACTAATAAGACAAGTGAATGGACTAACGGTGTGTGGTGCGCTGTTGTGTGAGAAGTCTGGTCGCATCTAGACTTGGTGGAGAAAACCCGTCGGCCGCGTATCACTTATCAGGGCTAGCTCAAGAGTTGCTCTCACTGCACATATATATCCAATCCATGACATCCACGCCGGTCACTTGGCCTTTTGAAACTCGGCCTGCTTTTGTATCTGCTGCGTGACTGCACCTTCCCGTCTCTATTTCTCGTGAGAGAGAGTTACCGTGATGGGAACTTGCAAACTGGACAAAAAATAGCAGCCGCAGTTGCTTGCGAGTTCTGACATCTGAAACATCATCCTCTCGTATATAATGTCCGATCAGGCGATCACTCAATCAGGATAAGTTTCTTAGCCGCTCATCATCTCCACTGCTCGTATAGGTAAAGAGTCTGCTGCAGTCACGCACGCACGGGTTCACTGCACCTGTTGCTTAATTTTTTTAAAAAAAATTTAACACTATAGTATTTCGTTTTTATTTAACAAATATTATTCAATTATGGAGTAACTAGACTTAAAAGATTCGTCTCATAATTAGCGGACAAACTATATAATTAATTAGTTTTTGTTTTTATATGTATTTAGTGACATATTTTAAAAAGTTTAGTTTTTGATGTGTCCTGTCATTTCAAGGCTGTAGTTTTCGAGGTCCTTTTTCCTATGGAAGACACGCTTTAATGGTCGTTCTTCCACACAGTACAGTATCATATCTTGTGGCGGCATTCCCGTGCGTCAAAGACTCGTGCGCGCATGCGCATGGAAACTTCTCAGGCCGGTCAACCCACGTGCATTCAGCAGCTGGATGGCGTGCATGATCATTTCATGCTCTCCAGACTCCAAGGCTGAAGCTTGTAGGTGCAGAGTTAAGGTCTTGTTTAGTTGGTAATTTTTTTTAAATTTATCTATTGTAACATGTTGTTTGTGTTTGATAATTTTTATTTAATTATACATTAATTAGGTTCAAAAATTTTGTCTCGTAATTTTTAGACAAATTATATAATTAATTATTTTTTAATTTATATTTAATACTCTATATATATATACTGTGTCTGAAGATTCGTTAACAAGGCCTAAAATATACTGACAGGCGGGTGACCAAAACATACTGACAGCTTGTTGGGGATTCGAAAGCTCGTCGGGTTCATTTTTTCTGACGCGCAAAAATTGAAGGCGCACACAGGTGACGGCCGGTCGGCAGGATTGATTGCGGTGCTTGCGCCTTGTGCTTGCCTATAGGCGGCGGGCGATCGGCCAGGTGCCCAGGTCATGCACGCCGTCCGTGTGCATCCCAGCAGCCACAAACAAACCCCTCCCTGATGATCCCTGCAAGTAATTTAACGCAGCCGAGGAAGGTATTTACCGGACTGGATGATGGGGCGATTTTCAACCGTGGATCATCGACACAAACAAAAGTATAAACCGGCCAGTCAGCATCCAGAAAGCAGCTCTGCTTCCGTCGCTGCATGGTGTGGTGCTGTGGGTCGAGCCGGGAGCTGGAGGCCAGAGCACAAAGCAGCATCAGCGGCCGGCAACAGCCAACTGCAGAGGTTGCCTATGGGGACCCAGCCCAGCTTAAAGCGAAAAAAGTCACTGCGGCAGTCATCTCAGTCTACAGCGGCGAAAGGAAGTTGCCCCGATTGAGACTCGACGAATATTCCGAATTCAGCATATTGCATTTTCATCATTCATCCCACAATTGCACAAAGCCTGGATCATCTCATGCATGCATTCCAAGCTGAGCGAGCACCTCACTACTACGGCAACCTTGTTGTGAGAAACTTTCGAAAGCTGTACTTAGGTACTGTAATTTACATTCCAAGCAGAGATGGCGACGACAGCATCTCGTGCTGTTCCACACTCGCTCGTTGCCTGCAGCCACCTCTAGCCCTCTGGTGACTGCCGGTTGTGCCGGCGGGAGACATTCTAATTAGTTATTCCAAGCAGCTAGAAGAACACAATACACATCATCCATCACGGCTTGAAAGATGGTTAGCCTTAATCAAGAAGCTGAAGCTGAAGCTGAAGCTAATTACTAGCTACTAACTTCTCCCGGTCACATGAGCTAAGGTCGATCGATTGAGCCGAGCCATCGGAGCTTGATCTTCATCGACCACCAATGAATGGATCAGCCGCTGCTAGCTTAGCTTGTTCCTCAGCTCAGCTAGCTGTAGAGGGTGACGAGGCGGCGGAAGCACCTGGTGCAGGAGTACTTGCGCTTGCTCTTGAGGCACAGCGGCAGGCCCAGGATCCGCCGCTCGCTCTCCACGTCCACGGCCACCACGGCGCTGCCGCAGCGTGGGCACGCCCCGGGCGCCTTGTGCGTTCCCACCACCCGCTCCTTCTCCGCGCCGCACAGCACCCGCACCGCGCCCATCGCCGCCGCCATTTCCCCCTTCTCCCTTCCTGCGCGCGCGCTTCTGTTAATTAGCTGCAAGAAGAAGAAGAAGAAGAAGAAGAAGAAGAAGAAGGGTACCTGGCTGGCCTGGAGGATCGAGGGTTGAGTGTCGATAGATATGGGGGAACTGGGATTTCTGGCGGCAGCGGCCGGGGCGCCCGGGTTGGCGGGTATATATAGAGAGGCCGAGGCTCGAGGGCGCAGCGCAACCGCGCGCGCGCTCGTTGCTGGACGCACACGCACTCGATTGGGATTTTCTCGCCTGGTGGTGCAGTGCAATGCAACGAGTGGAGAAGAATGGCACACGACGCCGTGGACCGTGGAGACGACCCTGTTTGGGTTTCGTTGCCTCCGTTTTTCAACGCGTCGGGGGAAACGTCTTTCCGTTTCCGGCAATCCAATCTGCGTGTTTGATCCAGCTACTACTAATAACCGAATTTTGGTTACGTGTTTGATGCAGCGGCAGCGCTTGTGATACAGTATATCCGTACCTACGTACGTTTGGGAAAAGTTTGGCGTGCTTGATGGGGCCGTACGTTTATTAGGCTGCTAAATATCTTTTGCTAAACCAATGCAAACCGTTGATTCGGTATGTATGTAACAGTATAAGGTTATATGTACTAGTAGTATGTATGATGTTCTGCATGCATTGTACAGAAATTTATAAGGACTAGTAGGCTTTCTGATTTGACACGGTTTTCTCAGCAATTTGTTTAAATTAACAGTCTTTTGTGTTAGCCGACGGATTCGTCACCCTACATAGGCGTCTGGGAAATTTTTTCGTCATCCTACTATGCAGTCTGAAACGTTCTAGCATTTGAATCTTTGCATGCGACGTGGGATGCAATGGGCTAAGGGTTTGTTTAGTTCGCGAAAAAATTTGGATTTAGTTATTTTAACACTTTTCGTTTGTATTTAACAATTATCTGTCCAATTATAGACTAACTAGGCTTAAAAGATTCGTCTATCAAATTAATTAGAAGCAAATTGTGTAATTAGTAGTTTTTTATTTATATTTAATACTTCATATATATGCCCCAAGATTCGATGTGACGAACAATCTTTAAAAATTTTATTAACTAAACAAGACCTTATTTCACCGTGGCAATGAAACGTTGCTGCATGCATAAATCGGTCATAAAGTGGTCACTGCTTAGCGTCATTCATTTTCTTGGATCTGTAAAGTTGCTCTTCGCGCCTAAACAAAGAAAACGGAGGAGCATACTCCGTGTAACTTTTGAAGCTTTTCCTGATGGAATCCAATATAGACGTGCACACCATGCCTAATTAAGGTATGCCTGATAACGACATTATATTAGCAAGGCTTGTTTTCCTACTCCTGTTAAACAATTGACAGCTAGCGTAACAGTACAAGTGCTCCGACGATCCATGTGCAATGTTAGGCCTTGTTTAGTTTTCAAAAAAATTTGCAAAATTTTTTAATTCTCCGTCACATCGAATCTCTAGACGCTTGCATGTAGTATTAAATATAGACGAAAATAAAAACTAATTGCACAGTTTAGTCGGAATTGACGAGACGAATCTTTTGAGCCTAGTTAGTGTATGATTGGATACTATTTGTCAAATATAAACGAAAGTGCTATGGTGTCGATTTCCCAAAAAATTTTGGAACTAAACAAGGCCTTAGCTCTTTTTTCCATAAGATAAGACGCGCTCACGGTTTTCTCATTGTGGCTTCTCTCTCTCTCTCTACGAAAAGTATATATTGTGGCCTTTTCTTAATTTGTGTGAACGCATGGGATGGGGAGGCGTATGATTTATGGACGTCGTCACGTCAATCCTGCCGGGGTGTGTGTGTGTTGAGACTGTTTCACTTGCATTTGATGTCGTGATTACTACTGTAGTAAACTGCATTTAGACTTTCCAGAGCTATATATACACGCACACGTTACACCCTCATCGTCCGTTCATCAATCTGAGAAGTGACCGATCGACGAGGTGAGCGAAGTTAGATGGGTGTGATTAGGTCTTGTTTAGTTTCCAAAAAATTTTGCAAATTTTTTTAGATTTTTCGTCACATCAAATCTTTAGACGCATGCATGAAGTATTAAATATAGACGAAAATAAAAACTAATTGCACAGTTTAGTCGAAATTGACGAGACGAATCTTTTGAGCCTAGTTAGTTCGTGATTGGACAATATTTGTCAAATACAAACGAAAGTGCTACTATTCTTATTTTGCAAAATTTTTTAAACTAAACAAGGCCTAAATACGTGCAACGCACGGTGGCCGGCCGGCCGGTACGGTCCTGATGGCGACCGCGGAAAACCGTCGTCCGGCCGCCGGGCGTCATGGCATCACGGCAAGCCGACGCGGATGGGCCGGGATCGGATCGGCCTGCTGTCCAGTCGAGGGGACCGCCGCCGCAACGGCGGCAGCAGCAGCAGCAGCACGGGCACAGTCGGGCACCCACCCACCCCACCCGACGCAGATCTTGCCGTTGCGGCGCGAGGGGGCACTTGCCGATGGGCGTGGCCGTTACTCCGTAGTACTAGTACGTTATTGCAAGCTAATTAACAACTGAAAGAGTGAAAGGTGAAATAAAAATCACCAGAAAAACACTGAATAACTCATAAACTAAGCTCAAGCAAGTAATTTAACTGATGAGACACGACTAGGGCTAGGCATTCATGATGACGACGACGATCGCCTCTCGATCAGAAAAGGTCGCACGACGTACGCACGGCACCTAACTTAATTGAGAGACGAATGAAAGCCAGGAACAGAAAACCCGTAGAGTTCCTGGACAAGCCGGTGGCGTTAGGATATACTCCTACCAGCATCGTAGCCGCGATTAATTAGTGAAATGATACCAAGCACACGCCGTTTTTGCCGGACCTGATCTTCGCATTGATACTGCTGCTGCCAACTTGAGTTACCATACGTACACACGCACAGCGACTCGTCAGCTTTCTTGTATACCTAAAATCCTGAATGTGACGGGAGATGAAAACGCGAAGGAAAACAAACAAGATATCTCGCGCGCCGTGGTAGATTCAGAGGGGGATATACCATGGACGGAAAAAAAGAAAGAGGACACGGATATCGTGAGCTGGCGTGCATTCTCTCCTTGCTCCACCCGTGACAGCCTCGATCGAGGACTTGTACGATCGCTGCCGAACCAGAAGAAAATTAATCAGCGGCGGACAGAGACCCAGGGATCGGAGGGCTAGGGGACCGTGAATCGCTCGCCAGTCCTCGATCGATCACCCAGGCAGCACTCGATCGATCGATCGATCGGGTTGTTGTCGTATCGTCTAACGTGACTTGGCTCCATCGAGAAGAACTGTGGAATTGCAAGTCGTCCAACCTACCTACAGACCCCCAAGCCCAACACGGCCAACCAAGGTCTGATTATTAGTACCATGCATGACGCTGCATTCGTCACAGCACAAGCGCATTGTGTCACAAACATCCAAATCCGGTGGATGATTTAGTGATTTCAAGGCACGTAGGTAGGTACTATGAGCGATAGCAGTTGGGAAAGGAAGAATTGGCAAATAGCTTGGGGAAGAAGAAGAAGAACAGTGTACGACGACGGAGGAGTTCTTAGATTAGAAACAGAAATTTGGGTTCATACCTAAACAGAAATTCTCTCAGAGCTCTCTCTTTCCTTTTAAGCCATACAGAGGCAGCGCATGGCTGTTAATTTAGCGCTTCTACCTGGAAAAATCCACTAGAAGCTTTGCCTGTCGTTGAGGTCGGCACTGGTGGTGATTGTTTCCTTTTCGTTTTATAAGGGCCCGGGCCGGGACAGATCCGCGGGATGTAATAACTTCCGGGCTTTTTAGCCGACTTGGGCCTCCGGCCATAGGCAGCGGTGGGCCAAAAGGACCGGACGCCGGGGGAACTTGTGGCTGCTGTACCAGGAGGTTTGGGCCTGCCTGCCTGCCGCCCGCCTGCACCCATTCAAGGCCCTGACCATGCTTCATGCCCGGTCATCCGTGTCGATCACGTGTCCTATCCTACCGGAAAAGTCTATTTGGGCTCCCAATTATCCTCCAAGTTCGGTTCCAGAAATTGCTCTATCAATTGAAAACGCTCGAGATTCTAAAAAAAAAAAAAGAAACCGCCCGAATTCTCTACCTAAACGATTTTAAAATTGGTTTAAACCAATATATGAGGCCACATCAACCGTTCTAGGACGCCATATGGCTCCGAGCCTGCAGAAAGATCATCAGACTATGTTATTATAGTCCAAGATCAATTAGAAAGATCATCGGTCAGATTTGAATTATTAGCACAAAATGGACACAGTCACACAAGAGAATGATGTAAAAAAAGTTTAACCAAAAATCGTGAACTGTCAACATCAAGTTCTGTACTCACAGGAATGGGTGTGCCTGCACGCGTGTACAAGCAACACATGCGTTCATATTTTTAGAAAAGTATTTGGATAACTTTTTTGAAAAGGAAAATTTTTGTAATCTTATGATAAAGTTTGCTTGACCCCAAACTATCCGCGTGGTTTGATTTATCTGTCTCGTGGCTAACATGCCACCACATTAGCTAAAACCGTTTACGGTTTTAAAACCATGGAGCAAATTCGAACGGTTCCAAATGTTGAAGAAGGTTAAAACCCAGTTTTTTTATTGGTTGAGGCAAATCAGACTCGGTGAAAGTTGGTAAAGGTCAAATGGGCCTTTTGACATTCCTTCGTGCTCGTCGGAGCGACTACTTTGAAGTGAACTCGCTCCAAGACCTGGTCACCGTCATTTCCAAAAAGAGAACACGATAACGCCTTGATCTACAGCAGTACCCATCTTTCACCAAGTAGGACCGTAGGATGCTCGTACCCTTTTGTAACAGTGTATATATACCACTCCCCAACCCCAACTTACAAATGACATGAACACTGGAAGAGACCAGAACGACAGCAGAGTTTACACAATTAACATGTTAATGGCTCGCCAAGTATTAACCACAGGAAGTAGACAAGTAGTAAAGGACTCCAGAGGAGAACGAAGTACTTACTGAAGGAAAACCACAAACAACCTTTTTATATAAATCATATCTGAAAAAAGTAATAACTAGGGGGCACATAATGACAATACAGCTCCGCAGAGGCCCCAGGAAAGCAACAACATATGGACAGTGAGTTAGATGTATGCTACACATCAACAACGCACCTCAGGTGCGTAAGCAAGTCCGAAGATAAAAGCTTCTATGGGGCTCTTGACCTCCGATCATATCCACGGAGGTCACTGCCCCGCATATAGCATCATGCTCTACCTATGATTTTTGCTCTAAGAAATCTATTGCCGTGATTTCTAACCCTTACTGTTTCAGGCAGAAAGTTCCCTCGTGTCAGAACACATCTTCATCAGGGAGGTCAGAATCAGACGGCGGATTCAAAAATCCACTGCTCTATATCCAAAGGTTACTCAGGCTTTCCCTGTTTTCTCCCGAATGGTCGGACCGGCGTTCCAATGCCTTTGTTATCATTTACTGGAACAATTCTCAATGGGTGAGCTTCAGTATTGAAAACCCACTCGTCGAAGGATATGACTGATGGAGGGGAGAAAAGTAGGTAGAGGTACTTGAGCGTCTCTGCCAGGAAGAAGCTCTGCATCATGTTATCTTTTTCACCAGTGTTCACCTGAAGACAAATGTTCCAACAATACTTGTGTCAGAAAAATGCTATTCACCAGAAATTCAACAACGGAAGTCATGAGGAAACCTACATCTCTCAGTCCCACATATCCAGATTCTATGCGGGAGTTCTTCTCAAATGCCTGGAATATGTCCCACCCCCAATCTTGGTATGTTTTATTCCCCGTCAAGCGCCACAGGTACATAAGTGATTCAACAGTCTCCGGTCTCAAGATGTTCCACGATGTGCCCACACTCATGTCCTATGGTCAGTAGGAAAATAACATTCAGAATTGATGGTTTGGTACATGATTTTTATTACTGAAAGAGGAAAAAATAAAGGGTTGGCATACTACCTGTCCAGTATGGAAAAAATAATTTTCTCCAGCCAACTTCGTGGGAGTGGTTTGGTAGAAATTATAGCAGGTCCTAGCAAGCTATGACATGAATGCAAAGAAGAAGAAAAAGAAGTTATACGAACAAACAGAAAGAAAATCATATTAATTCTCAAGTGTATCAAACAAAGACTTGAAATCTCTTTCCGAAAAAAAAGACTTGAAATCTCCATAAAAAGGAGGATTACCACAAGGATTTACCTCTTTTGCAAGATTCATAATTTGCTCTGATTTTTCTGGTCCATAACCAGAGGCTCCTAATGCCAGCATACCAGGAGCAAAGCAAGCAAGTTCATCCATCTGTGTTAGTCACAGGCAGAACTATCAGAACTTTAGAGAAGAATGGGGGATAAGCTTCAGCAAGCAGCCTGCCAACAACAATTAACAATCAACTGAATGGGGATACATTACCTTGTCAGATAACGAGCCACCATTCTTTTCACAAATGTAGTAGTAATTAGATGGTGTAGTTTTCTTGGTTAAACTTAATAGACCTTCCATTGATGTCTCCCACATTTGTCTGAATGGAAAAACATGAATGAAATTGTTATCCACGTTGAATTGAATAAATTGCAATGCGTAGTTAACATTGTGAAACCAAGCTGACAATAGTCCCAAACCTGTAGTGTTTTACATGCTCAGTTTTATTCCCCTGGACCCAGACCTTGAGCAAATATTCGTAGAAGCTGAACAGAAAATGACAGTTAGTTTTATTTTTGAAATTTTCTGGAGACAATAGCAACTAAGGTCCACAGCACAAAAATTAGCAATGATCCAATAGGAGAGCACAAAATCTACAAGAGCGAAGTGCCAAAAAAACAGGAAGAAAATATTTGGTCAGAAGACAATGACATTACCTATCTCCCATAGCACCAAATGTGATAGTTGAGTATGATGCTGTCCCAGAATGAGGATTTATGTAGATAGGAAGCAAACCATCACTGGGATATATCTTCTGAAGCTGTGTGATGACGTTCTCCGCCTAAAATTAGATTGTAGCAACTCAAATAAGAGCCCAAGTGCCCAACAATAAAAACAACTAAACCAAGAAAGACATCAAGACAGGATTTAAATGTCAAACATGAATAGGGAATTTTACTAGTAAAAATACTAGTAAAACTAGCAGCCTAATGCATATTGCCAGGCATTGACAAGACATTCTACCAACCCTAACTTACTTTAAAAATCCCATGATTTGGCTCAAGATTCACATGTTTCATTTAAACACTATCAGAATGAGAAAACTACATTCTTCAGGGTTTTCCAGAACAAAATAATTCTGCATGTTTCAGCTCACATACGTGAGTAAAAACAGGTAGACATCACCAAAATTGGTTGGATCAAATGGGATTTGTCATCCAACAAAAAACACTCGGGCCTTGTTTAGTTCACCCTGAAAACCAAAAAGTTTTCAAGATTCTCCGTCACATCGAATCTTGTGGCACATGCATGAAACATTAAATATAGACAAAAACAAAAACTAATTACACAGTTTAGCTGTAAATCACGAGACGAATCTTTTGATTCTAGTTAGTCCATGATTAGATAATATTTGTCACAAACAAACGAAAGTGCTACAGTACCGAAAAGTTTTCACTTTTCGGAACTAAACAAGGCCTCGGCTCTCTCCCTTAAAAACAAGTATGGTGGAAAGGAAACAATATGGTACAAGAATGACAGCTATGTTTCACACTGAGGTTTCACTCTAAATTTGCTCATCTAATAGCATAGAACTGGAGGGACATCTGAAAATGAGTGAAAAGTAGCAGCACCTTCTGCTGGTATTTGGGATCCCCAGTCCTCTGTGACAGAGCTATGAATTCAAGTTGCTCGGTACCAGAATCTGCAAGGATACTGTCACCCTGCAAAAGGAACAAAGCATATGGAATTTATTCATTGTTTTCTGAGTTAGAAAGAAAATAATCAGGTTAAAAATGTATTAAAAACAGCTAAGAATCACGAGCGGTACAGTTATCAGTTATTCAGTTCTATGCGATGAGATAGAAATCAAAGCCTCAAATTACAAACTGAATAATGAATGTTTGAAAGACAAAAAAACGGCATGGGATGATTTGAATAAGGTTACTATCAGTACACCTACTTGTGAACTACAGTACTTTAGGAAGGGATTTAAATACAAGTGGTTACTCAGTTGAAATAAAGAATACCAGTGACCTACATTGGTCCATCCAGGATTATGGGCTCGTCCATGAGCTAGGTTTATCCTATTATAGGGGATGCCAGATGTTGTATCCCAAGCAGGTAATAGTCGATCTGTAATATCTTTAGCCTTCTCAAGAAATACTTTATCACCAGATAGATCGTATGCACTAAGCAGACCTCCAACAACCCTGAATATAAACAAACAGAAAAATAAAATAAAAATTAGACAACCTAGCTGTAGTTATGTTTGCTATAGGGATCATAATGATGGTGTATCCAGAAAACATTGGCCTTTGCAGCCAAATATCTGCAAGAAACAAATAAGATGAGGAGATAAATAAATACTATAATAAAGGTAAACCTTATAATGCAACCTTATGGTCGTTTCAAAAACACTTGCATCATAATCCTTGTCAAAGTCTAATGACTCCGCCACCCAGCTGTTATGACATAGGCATTAGTCAGATTGGGTGTGCAGCATAAAATCAGAATAAAGCACTGAAATAATTCCAAGGAGTATTACCATGCAAAAATAGCAATATAAAAGCATACAAAATAAATGTCATTTTATAATATGGAACAGATGAAAATGATAGAATCATGAAGAAATGTGAAGTAAAAAAGAGATTGTATAATCCTCTATAATAAGGGGTCAAGGAGATACGGTCATGAATTTTGCATGTAAGTGCCCCAATAATCTTGCTTTATAAATTCATGATAAAAATACAGGGGGCACTGGGCCTAGTCTATTGAACTGAATATTACAACAAGTAGACTGCTAACTCAATATTACTAGCCAAAGGAAAGAGCAAGGGAATAAAGGTCTACAACTCTACATGATGAAAAAATAAATAAAACTCACTCTCTAGCTTTCTCAAATTCATCTTTCAGGCCCATTATATACAGCGTATCAAGTGAGTCAACAAGGGTTGCTCCAAGACCACCGAAGCTATTGATACCATTCTTCGATTGTGGCTGGGAATCGAGGTGAGCAAAGCAAAAGACAGAAAGGCATTTTAGAACTAGAATCAGTTAGGAAAAGTGAAACCAACTGCAGATCAGAATTACTACTGACTAAACAAACCTGAAGCTCATCCATTCCCCAGGCATACTTCACATAAGAATTCCAAGCATGGAGCATTGCCTCTTTAACTTTTTCCCGCCTTTCATTATTGACAGGATCAATTTCTACAAGATCTTTTCTGGAATTCCTGTTGCTTACTACTGGATTTTCATCCAGATGAACTCCAGCCTTTCTTAGCTGTTGAAAAGACATCGGAACAATTGAAGTATGAATAGTTTTTTCAAGAAACAGATTCTGGAATAGGGGTTACTAAGCCAGCATGGCACTTCAAAGAAAAGTTTGGTTGTATTACCTGGTCATGCAACCGATTTATATCATCTTCTAATCGGGAAATCTCAGACTGAAAATAGGGGGAGAAGAAGCTTAATATCAGAAACAATCAGGACAACTCAAAGTATACACATCAGATTCAAGATAAACTAAGAACTATCTTGATATAAATGAAGCAAAGGGGTCTGTGTGTGTGTACATATCACCATTTCCCAATCAGAACAAAGAAGCAAATCAGGTCCATACTCGATACAATCAAAGTTACAGCATTAATAAAGATGAATGTATCTCATAAACCAAGATAAGAAAAACAAGGAAGGTACGAAGGTAATAAGATATACAAGCTTCACAATGGCAGTGACCCAGTGACTCAGAACTCAGAATCTACAGTTCTCTACGCCCTTTATAATTCCATAAGCCATAACATACAAAGAAATGGTTCACACTCGCCACCTTCAACATACAACTTGGGAGACACAGAAGATGATCAAAATTTTCAATACATCCGTACATTTCCTGCTAATCAAAGGAGACCCAAACCTCATCGCCAATTACAGTCAAAGCCGAAGCTACACGAACTTACAGTTAAATAAATATAGAGAGTTTTAGTGTTCAACTATATACAATTTCACCATTAATTCGCATCTCTGTTTGCAAGGAGCGACTGAGTCACATATTACAATATCCGAATCAAAATCAGTTAAATCCTGAACATAATAATCCCCCACTACACAAACACAGTAGACTATCCCAACCATTTCTAGTCCTTATAAACTGACGCAGTAAGATCCACGGATAACCACATGTTCTCGACAAACCAGATCCAGCTACAAATCAGCATGGCGACAAATCGAAATGCAAAGCAGAGAACGCGACAGGAAGTAATCAGATCCCGGTCACTAAACTCTCCAACCCGGATCAGGGGAGCTCCCGCGGGGCGAGAGGGGCGCACCTCGTACTCGCTGACGAGCGACTGGCGGTCCCAGAAGGCGAAGGTGGCCGCGACGAAGACGAAGAAGAGGAGCGCCAGGCGCTTGGGCCGCTTGAGGTAGTACGCCGGGTTCAGGTACCGCCAGGCCCCCGACGACGAGGAAGACGACCGCCGAGCCATCGGAACCGCCTCCGGCGACTAGATCGCCGGGATCCAAGCTCGTCGCCGCCTCCGGCGAGGTCCGCGGCGATTCGCGCGTGCGCTCGGGCGTCCCCACGTCGAATGTGTTTGTGTGCTTCTGTTTCGGCCGTGGTCATCGGCAGGAGGGCCTACCTGTAAATATCCGGTTGAACCTTGTCAGTAACAAGTACGGAGTATATTATACTAGTAATAATAATTATTTTTCCTTGTTTTGAAAAAATAAAAAAAGCGTGAAGGAACCGATGATTATTAATTTCATGAGAAAAACGTTACTACTTTTTTGTGCACATGTTTAACTCCTGAGGTAGTTTCATAGCATTATTTACAATAATATAAAACTGCAATGAAGCATGGAGAACAATCGCTCTCAATGGGTATCCGTTTAGGGTGCATTTGGTAGAGTTCTCGATTCTCGCCAAAAACTCTAGATGATAAATCCGAATAATTTTGAAAATATTTGGTTGTTAAACTAGATTCTAATCCATATATAAAATTGTTTTTCTATTAAAAAATATATAAATAAAAGTATGCTTCAAAAAATGTTAGAACTTTTGTGGGTGTAGGAAAACTTAATACAACTGTTTTTTGCACTTTAAAATAATTAATAATTAATTGAAACATACAAGCGTTAAGTGCAGTGGAGAGAGGCTCGTAAACGAATCGTGCGAAACTAGATTCCAGTCGTTTCACTAGCGTAGGCAAAACTCGCGAAACGGTTCCCGCTATTTCTCCTCAGAAACGAATCAAAAAAAAAATGGCACGGATCTGGTGTTTAACGTGAAAAATGGAATTGATCCTCACGTCCGAGCGTACCTTTAATTCTATGAGTCATCTAGGGTTGATAGCTGAATCAATGGTACATCTTTTTTTTTGAAAAATGTTATCATGTCATCAAGCGTGCATACGTGGCAACTTATTAAATGTAAACGACAATTTTATAACACCTCATTAGAACTGGCCTAATATTTTGACGTTGCTCTAGTAACGCTTTGATAATAATGGACAGTACTCGTTTTAGGAATGCATTAAATTCGTCCATCTTCGTCACCATGATCGCGTAGAGAACACTAAATATAATTGAAAATTTATGGCTGAAAATTTTACATGTAACATATGGAACACAATGTACCTATTCACTTCTCATTTATCATGTAAACATTCTCGTGTAAAACAGAAGTTATTTCCTGTTATAACCCACGGGCTAGATTCCTTTTTTTTTGTGAAACTACCTTCCTTTTTCTTTGTTTGAACGCATTTTTTTCTAATAATACATATATCTATTCATTCAGTAGGTGTTTGCCCGTCCTGTTATTTTCAAAAGAAATGTAAACATACAGTGGCATATGCTTTTACAGTGCTAGCGTGCTACGAAGTGGGGACTGGAGGCCATGTCCCATGTGGTAAGAAGGATCAGGTGCAACGAGCTTGTCGGATGGAACACATCGCCGTGGGGCTTTTGCGTTTGGACGGACCTCGGGTCGAGGTCGACTTCGGCCTCAAGTCAACAGCCCGAGAGAAAGAGAACCAAAAGCAAGCAACAAAGTGCTGCCGCACCCAAACCATTATACCATTGTCACATTATGGTGTCCGGCGGCCGAATTTCTTTGCCCAACGCGAGATGCTGCAAGTTTGCTCGGCTGGACGCAGCGCGCCGGCCGCCGGCACGGGCGCGTGGCGTTCATGTACCCCGGTAGCCCGCTTCGTTTTTTTTTACTTTTCTAGGTATATAGCTTTTAAATTATATACCTAGATATATCTCGTAAAAGTTAAATTAACGAATAATTTACAGCATAATGGAACATTAAATATAGATAAAAAAAATAACTAGTTGCACAATTTATCTGTAATTTACGAGACGAATCTTTTGAGCCTAGTTAGCTCATGATTGGACAATATTTATCAAATACAAACGTAAGTACTACAGTGTCTATTTTGTAAATTTTTTAGAACTAAACAAGACCTTCATTTACTTGTAGTAGTCTTTTAGACCAAAGACAACACGCCATGTTCCTCCGCCCTTCTACCTGACCTGCTCTCCTTCTCGCCTTCTCCCATCCGTCGCAGACCACACGCCGGTTTGGTGGTGAACCGACTCCGTCCGGCACGGCACAGTGCACGACCACACGACACCACGCCAACCGCACACGTACCGGGACCGGGACCCCGCATCGCACGTACGGGAGGAACCGCGGTGCACGCACCCATCGCGGCACATCCATCAGCCGTGCAACGACGCCGGGCCGCCAAACCGAGAGCTTCCTGCTTCGGCTTCGGCTCTGATTACGTTCTCGTATACAGCAAAAGCGACAACAATGGCTGAAAGATGCAAAACCAATTGCAGAGCAGACCACAGGCTTCCACTTCCACTTCAATGCAATATAATACAAAATGCGTGTAAAATCCTTGGATTCCGCATGCATATTGGTCCAACTCAACATCAGTGTTGCTAGGCTTAAGAGTCATTCTCAACAAGTCACCAGGCAAAGCTAGTGAACTTCTGAGAACAAGACAAACAGTCAAGGTGACGCTACAAACATGGTTACTTACATGGCGTTGTATTTACATGATAACGACTACGGGAGTAAAAGTGTAACTCACTTTTTTCAGAAGTTCACTGACCAAGCTCTCTCACCAATCTTTCAGAAGTTCACTAGCGACATCTTTGTAACTCACTTTTTTCTTCTTCGGGGGAGGAGCTGCATTCGGGTCTGGGGCTGGAACCCCGGATGTACCAGCATCTGGCGCCAGAATCTCAGAATTGGATGTGGAACTTCCTCCTGCAGGTGGATCCTTCTCAGCTTTCGGCAAGGGTGCCCTACTTGCATCTTCTGTCCCTTTCTTGCCCAGGAGTGGCAACATATCCAGAAGCATGGCGTGCAATGGATCAGCCATTTGTTCTATCTTGTCACCAGGCGCACTACTCATCGCTTCAGCAGCAGTTGTTCTTTGGAAAGGACTGTCTGGTTTCTCTTCCACGGTGTTCAATTTGACACCTTTGGCCTCTTGCTCCCCCAATGTGAAAAGCTGAGCACCAGGCGGTGGTCCACAGTCTTTATCACTGTTATCAACTTCCATATTAGAGATGTAATCTGTGTCCAACTTCTGATCATCTTGCCCTGTTTCACAAGGCCCGCTTTCTTCAGATCCGCCATCGTCTATCTTTGTATGCTGATTTCCTCTGGCAGCCCTTGTTCTCCGGGCTGGTTTAGAAGCAGGTGGAGGGAGTCCTTTCTTTTTGCTGGTAATACCTTCTTCAATCTTAGAGGTATCATCTGTGTCCAAATTTTGATCATCTTGACATTCGCTGGGGCCACTTTCTTCAGATTCAACATCATCACCTATTTTTGCTTTCTGGTTTCCTCTTCTAGGCCTCATTCGCCGGACTGGTCTAGGAGCAGCCCTTGCAGTTCTTGAACTGGTTGGCCTGGTCCTTTTCCTTGGTACATTTTTCGCATGAGATCTTTCAACTTCCCTGTGTTCCTCAAGCTTATGATCCGGAGGCTGAACATTTTCCTCACTGAAACAAATTAGAAACAGACAGAAGATTGACAACAACCAAATGTAATTTTTTTTAATATTAAAAGTGTCGTTATGGGCAATCACCAGTTACCTCCTTTCAATTTCTAGTTCTTCTAGTGTATCTGGTTTAAGGCTGTAAGCAGTTTCAGAGAGCTTCATTTGTTTCTCAACTGAATCTTCCAACCACTTATTACTGACAACATGTAATCGTTTGTCATGCAGATAACGTCTTTCAGCAGGAGGGAAGCTGCATAAACAACCAATGGATTACAATAAATGTTTCCATTTGCCCTTCTCTCACAAAAGTCACAAAAGAAATCCAAAGCAATAAATCAGTACCTCTTGTACAGGTTATCAAAGTTATAGGCCTGTAAAACCGAAACTACAACCAAATGAGTAGCTGGAGCAATGCTGCTGCAGACTTGACCACCATGCATTGTTAGATCCTGCTTCACCCTCTTCAGCGCAAGATCAGATATTACATTGTAGTCCGCATTCCTCCAGGAACAAAAGGTGGAAAAATAAATGAGGAGATGTATCATGTGAAAGATGACACTACTTGACAATAAATGAAGCTTACACTAAGGGTGCATTATGCAAGTAGACACAGCAACCCTGGAAGAAACAGAATCTCTCATCTATGCAATGCTTCTTTTTGTACTGATTAACCATGTTTGAATCACCAGCAACTTTGTCGATGTTGCTGAAAATCTGGCGCATGAAAAATTACAAGCAAATATCAAAATGGTTCATTGTGAATTTGTCCTTGTAGAATGCCCAAAAAAGAGGTCAAAATTTCAAGTACAGTCAGGAACATCTCTTGCATCGCCATTCTACCAAAGACATGCTTCTAAGTACAAAAATGCACTGTGACAAAATAATAACAAACTTAGGATGCCAGAGAAAAGTTACAAACAACAGAAGGCTGTGGAAAAATATCATATTCCCATCGTAGACCCGACATTGACCAGTTTCTGATGGACCATATTTAGGAAGAGAAAATTAGAAGAGGTGAAATCCTTTACTCCTATATGATTTATGTATAGTTGAGCTGGGGTGCAAATGGGTGCCCCTAAGGGTCTCCTCGACCTCTTTAGTTCAACTACTAGCACTTGTTTTCCAAAGTGTGACCATATTTTGGAAAAGTAGTACTGAGTACTGACAATGAAACTAAAGAGGATTGGAGACCCTTATGGGAAGCAAATCACATCATTAGTGAGGGATGCACCCTCAAATACATAGGAGAGCTGTGAATCATTGCATTAAGAAATAACACATGAACCCTATCAGTTCAAACTTAATTACTTACGTGCCACATTCCAAAAATAAATCGGCCAACCATATCGCACACAAGCTATAAGCCCCTACATTGGTCAGTTGTGCCAAACCTTTGGCACCCACCAAGACCTTTTGTAAAATATAATCTAGCTTATATAAACTACAAGTAACAATTAGGGTTCAGTGTTGTATCATATGCAGCTTCTACTAACTGGCTGAATGCATGGTTACTTAGTTACACTAATTCAGCCCACAGTGTTACATCTTCAATTTTGAATTACTGTTATATTGTCCTGTGCAATAAAGTGTTATTTTATTTTGTAGTGATAAAAGGATATACTGCATACAGGACCAAATACTGTACCTGCTTGAGGTCAGCAATTTCAATGTCCCAGTAGTAATAGTCAGCATATGAATCAATCTCTTCAGGAAATTTGTGCCTGGCAAAATCAGCAAGAAATAGTATATACCTGTACAATGAAAATTGCATTAGAATATTTTGCAAAATAAGTTATGAGGTAAATGTGGGTTAAGTCAAAGGGCCAAACCTAGGTTGCAAACGAAGAAGATGTTTTTCCTTACAACAATCTAATATCCACTCATAGTGAATGATCCTTCCCTGCCGTAAAGCTGCCTGATATTTGATACCTGAAAGTTAACACACAAATATACGTCAAACTATATGTATTCAATATCCCATTATCAAAGGAAAAGGAACTCCTAGAACAAAGGTAAATACCTTTCTTCTCCGCAGCTATGCAGTGCGTAACAGAGTCATTCAGATTCATGGAGAAAGATCCCCCATTTTCCACAACTAGTTTATGAAAATATTCGAGATTATAAGATGATGGAATGTTGACAAAATCTAAATAAGATAAGGAATAATCTCCTACTTTACACAATTTTCTGAACTTTTGTCTTGTAAAAATAAGTGCAGCTAGCAAAGAATAACACAGGAAAGGATACAGAAAATCATGTTGGCAAATATCAGGGTTTCTCCCTTAAGACCTGATACATCAGTCTTCATGAGATGTGAAGGGATGACTGAGACACACTTCTTCTTCTCCACTTTTTTGTTTGTTCTTGAGCGATTCGTGTCATCATTCTTCAGGCTGTTATCATCTGCCACCCTTTGTGTTGTACCATTACTTGAATGCACAATGTCCACAAATGCTGCAATGATCAGCATGTTATAGAGAATTCATCCTTGAGACATAATCTAGATTAAGGCATCAGGAGGGATGTAGCTTATTGTAAGCTACTAAAAGAACTAAGGTTACAAACACAAAATATTAAGTAAAAGCAACACAAATTACCCTGCACATCAAGGCACTCATGCCATGGCTTGTCATATCTCACTCTCTGAATACGGGGGAACCTCAAACAGTATGGAGAAGCAAATACCTGCAAAAGGTTGAAAGAACTTGTTAAAAGTTAGTTAGAAGAGAAAATACACCAGCTGATTGCACAAGAGAAATTGGTCCCAAGTATAATGCTTTTAAAGACTGAACTGCAGGACATAGAAGTGTTTGATTTTTTAAATCAGGTACCTCGGACTTGATTGTACGAATGTCACTTGTTACAGATATTATGACTGACCTGAAAATGTAATTAGTGACTTAGCATATCATGTGCTTCCTGTATCTATGAAAATGATTGACTCAATCAAAGAACTAAAAAACTTACTTATCAGGGCTCTCGATCCAAACATCTGGCCTCTCCTTTGAGTTATTTGTAACTTCATAAAATTTTGGTGGTTTTTTCGGGTACTCGTTTTTCCTGTTCAAAAAATAGCACAATATGACAGATTGTGAAGGTACTTCAGTGCCTTTAAGTGTAATAAATATGTTGTTAAGCTTCAACTAAACATGGTTACACAAAATACTGACCAATAAATATGAAACATAAGAATCAAAGCTGAATACCTGAAATAAGGCTTCAGTTTGGTGACAAGAGCATCACGCTCTTCATCAGAGAGGCCAGTACCGACACGGCAAAATGAAAGAAACCTTGAAAAGAGTACACAAGGACAGAAAACAAGTAAGAAACATCACAGAGTATATGGTTGTCTCATTGACTTGGTAATGATTTTTTTTTTGGAAAATAAAGGCAGGAGCTCTGCCGCTCAATTAAGAAGAAAACAGAGTTTTATGTACAACAGCGGCACGTTCAGTGCCCATTAGCACCGGTCATAGGGCCAAAACACAAACGCCACAGATCACGCACTTGTTTTTACCCTACAATACATATGGCCCTACGCCTCTGAATAATATCCTCCTTTGCTAGATAAGCGACCTGTTCTGCCGTTTTGTGTTTATTTTCAAAAATCCTCCTGTTCCTTTCCTTCCATAGGTTCCACACAGTGTAGATGAGCACTCCGTTAAACGTTCTGCGTTCTTGCTTCGGAATCATGCACGCCACATCCTCCCACCAGTTGGCTAGGCCTTGGGGATCTTGTTGGGGCAGCTGGACATCAATGTTTTCCTAGGATAACACCTTGGTCCATACGGCCTTTGCGAAGGGGCATAGCAAGGACAGGTGCAGCCCTGTCTCCAATGGTCCATTGCAGAAGACACAGTGCTCATGATGTGGCCACCCTCTTTTTTGCAGGTTATCCGCCGTGAGAATTTTGTCATGCAATAGTATCCAGGCATGTACCTTGCATTTATTTTCCGCCCTTGCTTTCCAAATGAGGTCAGCATGGAACCTGTTATGCAAGCCTCTGAACTGAATCCTATATGCCAAGCGTGTGGAATATTGTCCATCTCCAAACTATGGAGTCTTGCACATCGGGCGTGAGCTGGACCGCCTGAATCCTGATCCAAAGGGCCACGAATTCTTGAATATGAATAGAAGTAGTGATTCGTGGCCTGAGGGATCGGATCCAACTGCCATTTTGTAGTCCTAGCGAACAGTCTTGTTCTTACGGCGTACCAGCTCAAAAAGGTGGGGTGCTAGGTATCTTGGGGCCTGACCCTCTAGCCAATTATGGTGCCAGATCCGTCCCTTGTTGCCATTCCCAATTGTGATTGTGGTTGAAGCATTGAAGAGTAGACGGTCTAGGTCATTGCATGGCAGTGACGTCCCTATCCAAGGTTTTGAGTCATGTACCCACTCCTGCCACAGCCAACGTAGGCGCAAAGCTCTTCCAAATTTTTCCAAGTCTGACACCCCCAAGCCACCTAACTCTTTTGGTAATGAAATTTGAGCTCAACCGTTGTGGGGAAGAGGAAACATCATGGAATGACAAAACAAAATGCTTCCCATATAAAACCTCAAACAAGAAACATCACATCAATAAATAAAACAGACATGTGTTTTCTATGTTTTGCCAAGCACAGGTATGCAATGCATATAAGTAGTATTAGAATATATATATAAAATATTCTGAAAGACACAAAAGGTATTCATGCACACCAATCTTCATCAAAGTACAGAACCATCCTACTGCAACATTATTTAATTATTAGGCAACCACATCTAAGAACCAAGCAATAGCTCAGTTGGTAAGCCTCAAGCTGAGACTTGAGAGGACGCCCAACAGGGCTGGACGGACCCAGGATATTTAATGCAAAGCCAGGAAGCATCTTCTTCCCATGGTTGAATTTTTAGGATGACCACATTTTGCTTTTTACTATGATCTTCATCTACCATTGCCTCTACGAAATATACAGTGGGTGGAGAAACTTTGCTTACCTTTTGGGATAACTATTATCATCTGAAGGGACTGCAAGGCCAACTAAAAACTGTGCAACCTATAAATCAGTTAAGAACAATGATCAGCAGTTTTTACTTTTTAATAGCTTGAAAAGAATAAACCTAAGAGTGAGTACAAGACTATGCACTAGCAAGACATTATAATATTCACACCCAGCTAACCCTAATGTTAAAACTAAAATAGTAAGCTAAATGTGTATATACATATTTTAAAAATGAGAATGTCTAGTGCACCTCTCGTCCTCGACGTCCAGATCCATAGTATCCCCCTAACAACAAAGGTGTCAACATACCCTCAATCAACAGTTTCAAAAAGTATCATTTGTTCTTCACATATGGAGAAAGATGCTTACCTATAATAATAACATCCAGATCGGCACCCGCATGTATATAATCAGGCTTTAGTTTAAGCCACTTTCCATTTCGGTCACCAGGTTCCCATTTGGAATCAAGGTCCTTCAGTATAATGCCCTCATCTCTAACCACAATTAATGAATCGAAGAATCATAATTCATAAGGATGAAATTAAATGTTTTTTTAACGTAAAAGATTGCTAAGACTATTATCTAAGAAGGTTCAAAGAAACCTGTTCTCAATAGTCTCTTTGAAGAATCTTTCAACATCTTCAACATTGTGTGCAATAATCGACCAGCATGGTTCATCTGCAGGTTGCAAATAAGTTTAGTATTGCAAAGTAATGGGTATACAACAGATATATAATAGAACATAACATGTGACTCTTCTGAACAAAATTAAAAATGCAGAAAAAGAAGTCCTATCAGCATACTAGATCAAACTACTAGAATCCATTGTACAATGTCATGTATTTTGGAAATGGGTAAACTCAAATGCATCCATGAGAAAAATAAAAATACAATTTTAAAATTGTCATCAGCTACCTGAAGGGCGACGAACATTTAAACCACCTGTTGGGATTAAAATCTCAAGATGACCCTTTAATGGTTTCACAACCTTCTGCAGAATTTGATGCCGCTCCGTCAAACTTTGGTGGATAACACTGGTGTCTCCAGCATAAAGGATGTCAAAAGCAACATCTATGCATCGCTAGTGTCAAGAAAAACATGACAGACAAGAAAATTAAAAAAAAATAAAATTTGGCCTACATGTGCTAGGAAACAGTTCCAGAACATCCAGATACTGAAACAAACAGAAAATGGAAATTCAAACAAATGCAGCTAAGAGTCTTCCTTAAAAAAAAAGAAATAGCTAAGAATATCAAGACAAAAAGTAGAATGCAGGAACTAGTAAAGAAACGAAGGATACAGCACAACTGCAAGCACAGAGTAAATTAAGTTAGATAGGAAATTTTGTAGAAGGATCACTCCGAAACACAGAAAAAAAAAAACAGGTTTTGTGAAAACAACCTGTCGATCAGTCTCCAATCCCTCCCTTGCAGCCTTAGCTGCAAAAAAGAATAACATTAATCCACTATAAAACATCCCAGAGAAGTAAAACTTTCTGGTTTTCAATGGAATATCAAAAACCTATTTCCTGGTTTGAACCAAATTCAGCAAAACGGTTAAGTACAGTGTCCCAGACAAGCATTTCTCCATCCAATATACATCTGCGTTATTAATATCAATTAGCATGAGAGTGAGTTCCAAGGAAGTTTGCACAGTAAATGGACTACAAAAAGGACCAACAGATATCAAAAAGGAAGCTTATATTGTCTAAGAGGCCTGTAATGTGGGAAACAAGACATGATTTACTCTTATAAGCTCATAACAAGTTAAATACCTTGAGCTCATCTAGAACTAGCTAACTACAGCCGTAGGGGAGATCATACCTAATTCTTAAAATTGAAGTAAATATAATATACATTCCTTTAGTTCAATTTTTGACTTTGACAAACAAGATAGTTGTGTGATAGATATTCTTCCATGAAAATTCTGAAGCAAATCTTAAGTCTTAATAATGCATAAGCTATAGTTGTTCATAGTAAAAGAAAAATGCTAGGATATTGTGATATGCAGGTTAATTGGCACTAGAAGTACAAACACTCTTTGTGATCTTTTTGGCAGAAAAAAAAAGAAAGTTTACCTGTCAACCAGGATATTTTCTTTAATAATATTTGACATCCCATGTGTGTATTCAGAGTGATCAAGAAAGCTCCTGATATGCACATATAAAGTTAGTGAAGCAAGCAGAAGCTATCTGAACTGTGAACAATACTGCAAATAAAAAAGAATCGACAAACAAAAAAAGAAACCAGTAGTTCAAGAACAGTATGCAAGAAGTAAATATGTAGTAGCAATCAATTCAGTTACCTAGAGAAGAAATGGATCTCTTCCCCGTTTTTGTGGATTTGAATACGGTCACCATCGAATTTGCACTCAGCAACCACTTGTTTTCCATGAAGCTGGGGAAAGGGAGGGGTATGATAACCAAGCAAATTCAAGAAATGTAGAACAAGTGTAAAGCAGCCTTTCACTTAGCAATGAATATATCTTCTGAAGGAAACAGGTGGGTGGGGGCAGGCACCTTCTTCCAAGCAGCTGAAGCATCACGGACTCTCATAGCTAGCTGAGGCCTAACAGCCTTCCCAATTTCTATATCCTGGTCAGACAGCACATAAAGGTATAAACATGGAATCCCCAAGATAAATAAATAAATCATATCTATGAGTACCACAACTGCGATAGAGTGTAATAACATGGCAGGATTGGCTCTGGGCCTAGAGCCCATGACAGAAGGGGGTGGAAGGGGGGGGGGATGATTCCATATATTAGACATGTATATACTTTATCATGTTACAAAGGAAAAATGCTAAACCTATAGGGCCCGTAGTGTCGTGTTTGGCCTAGGGTCCTCCAAACTGTAAAGACGCCCTGTAACAGGGGTCATCAGAAAATGTTATGAAACTACTGTGTTTTCTATGAGTGGTACATGTCTATACAAATGCAAATGCTCAGCCCAACCAAGAAAACAAGCACACAAAACTACGAAAGACAGTGAGTGAGAAAAGCTTTTGACAACATAAAAAATTTCAGGGGTTACAATGTTGCACATGAAGAGTCAAGTTGTGGGAAGCAAAAGTTCGATAAAAAGAGCTCAGAGCTATCACCTGACGTTTATGCCTCTGGCTTCGATCATTGAGCTTCTCGCAGACAAATTTCAAGTCACAGGTGACATTGAACAAATCTTGGGCATCAGGATGAAATTCTTCAAATATGCTCTTCTCACTTATCCCCAATTTCAAATCTACAACAAAGCATGCCAAAAAACAAAAGCAAATAAAATACTGCAATTGCAGCAAAAGCATAAAAGCTCACCTAATAAGAAATGGGCACAGGAATCAAACCTTTAAGAATAATCATCAGAAGCCACTTCATTTCAGCGGCATTGGTTTTCTTGATCAGATTAGAAAGTATTGAGGCCTTCTCGGACCTATCAAGAATGAAAAAGAACTCCTGACAGTTCTGTCATACACAAATTCAAATAGCTGCCTTAGCTACCTGTTCTCAGTTGCAGCTAGACGATCAAGTGCATCGTTAACCTCCTTTATCGTCAATCCACCAGAAGTTAAACCCTGCCTCCGTTGCAGGACCTGGGTGGCAACCAATGCAACAACTAAGATGGCACATCAATCAAGCAATCTAGATATAATCATTTTGAACTGAACCAAACTTTTGAATTACATACTAAACCCATCCAATCATGTGAAACCAAATAAAGATCAAGACAGCTTATGCTGTTTGCACCAAACACAAAGATTGCTCTGTGAGAAACGCTGACTCGCTGAGCATGAGCATATGAACATGCTGAGACAAAATGCCAAGGACAACTCAAATTAGCAACTGAACCAATACTCAATGGCTAGAGCTTATGCTGTTTGCCGAATTCATACACATACTACGTTGAATCCAACATTAAAACTATATAAGTTGAACTAACACTCACAGGTTCAAATTAGCAACTGAACAGAGTTCATATTGTTGTCTGACAAGGGCGAGATAGCGAGGGTTAATTACAGAGAATCTGAGGTCGGCTATGTAAGTGCTATTTCAGGAGCTACCAGCATCGGTATACAATACCTCAGCGGCCACAAGCCCGAAGTTGCCGGCGTTGCGGAAACCCCCGCCGCGGCGCCAGTTGGTGAGCCGGACGGCGTCGGCAGAGTCCTTGGCGATGCCAAGGGCGTCGACAAGCACGGCAGCGAGGGTGGCCTCCTTGAGCCCGTAGGTGCCGCGCTCGCGGTCGAGCCCCGGGAGCACGAGGCGGAGCGCGCTGAAATAGTCATCCCTACCGCCGCTGGGCACGTAGGCGCGGTCGAGGAACGCGCGCAGGCGGCTGCGCTTCTTCGCCGAACTCTTGTCGCCCGACATGGCCTGGAACATCGCCACCAGGAGGCTGAACCGCACCTTCGCCGCCATTGTCGGCGGTGGGGTAGGGGAGCGAGGGTCTCCCAACTGAAAAATACAATTTCCTTTCCAGAAAGAGAAAAGGTGTCGAAACAAAGGAATATTTGGGAAATAGTAGGATTTATGGGAGTCACCTCACTTCTCGTATCTGTTACCCCCACGCGCTCCCTCGCCTCCCCGGAATACCCTGGCCGCTGGCTTCTCTGGCTCCGGCGCTCTCTCCGGCCGCCTGCCGGCTGCGTGCTCGAGTTCGACGAGACGAGGATCGAAGAGGCACTTGGGAGACCAAGAGAGAGCAACAGAACAATTTGGGCCTGTATTATTTAGATGGGCCAATTTGAAGGACGCCAACTGGGCTGGTTTGCAGGCCTAGTGCCAGATCTGGATGAGATCGGCAGATTGCGATGACGACCACTTTCGTGTAAATAAATAAATAAAATATTCTCCCAACTACCGTAGTTTGATGTTGTCCTCAAACTCTAAAAACAGATATTTTATCTCCTATCTCCCATATACAAACTTTCAAAACCGTTCGAATTACCTTCTCCTCATCGTTTTGGAGTGATTTCGATGTTTGATGTTGTCCTCAAACTCTAAAAATCAGATATTTTTATCTCATATCTCCCATACAAACTTCCAAAACCGTTCAAATTACTTTCTCATCATTTTGGAGTGATTTCGATGATGGTTTTATTTTTAGTAAAAAATTGATAAATAAAATCAGATATTTTATCTTCTATACAGACTTTTAAACCATTCAAAATTACCTCCTTCTCATGGTTTGCAGTAATTTTGAAGATGGTTTTATATTTCTAGTTAAAAATCAATAAATATTTGATAAGGTTTTTAACCACGCAAATTATCTTTAAGCTTTTTTAAAAACTGAAAAAAAATACTAAAGATAGATTGGGATGTGTCAAATTCAAATACAATATTTAGAGCTCATAAAATTTGATGTTTCAAAAAATTGATTTAGATCTAAAAAATAAAAAAAAATCCCCAAAAAAACTTGGAAATTCCTAAAACATTATACTTGATGTATGAACGTGTTTTAAAAATGGATCACAATGAAAAAATATAAAATGTATAGCATAAATGCATTCAACATTATATATCATATTGTTGTTTTACAAGAATTTCAAAATACATTTATACGCGATTAAAATGTTTTTGGAATTTCTATACACCACTTCATGGATGCATAAAACCTACTTTTATGCTAGAAATTTGATCCAGAATATTCATTTTCCACCTGGCCCTGTGCCCCACCATTGGGTAGGGTATAGGATTATGAATTTAACCAACAAAAATAGATATCCATGTCCGGAAGAAACTTAACCATATATCTATATATTATTCTATATTGTCTTTAAAATCTTGACATTGTAGCTATCGTTAAACTATTTTAAATTGATCATATTTATAAAAAAACACTGGTATCTACAACCAAATAACCATCCTTAGTTTTATCATTGAATTTTTTTTAATATACCTATTTGGTGTAATAAACTTTGATGATTTTCTTCGTAAAAGAATCATGATGATTATGATAAGTATCTAGCTAATTTTGAAATTTTAAAAATATAGAAAACAAGTAATTTAATTTTTGTACGAATTGAGAAGTAGAGTGTAAATAAATAGTCATGGTTCAATTTATTGTTGAGATTTATAGGTTTGGTTTTGTGACATGGTGACACGTGCCATGGATAAAGTATTAAATCTGAACGTATGAACAAGCAAGTAACACATTACACATGCAAGCTGTATCTTGAAAGATCATATCTCATGAATTCTACATAATATCTATCTCGTGCAAGTGTGTCCATGGTCTAACGAGTTCAGCACTCTGCCACCATTCCATATCAATTCTCGGTTGAAAGTCTCTTTAAATTACACAATACTTCAAACATATTCAGATACATATAGGTATACTTTTGCTTGAGGATTCAACATCTGTACAGTCAGTATTTCTTCGTGTGCTCTTGCTTTTGTTTATTTCAGTCATTTGGGCGGAAGGAAATAGGTTGAGAGGAACAAGAATGTAGCAGTTAGATCTTGAAAGTCTTCGTTTCGTTTGTAGACATGAAAACT
The DNA here is from genome assembly GCF_000003195.3 of Sorghum bicolor. Lineage (NCBI taxonomy): Eukaryota > Viridiplantae > Streptophyta > Magnoliopsida > Poales > Poaceae > Sorghum > Sorghum bicolor. Next base: position 55,711,955 of record NC_012875.2, read on the forward strand.
CAGACGCTGCTGGCAGATTGAAGCCTATAGAAGTACTCCCTCCGTCCCAAATTATAAATTATAAGTCATTATAAGAATTTTGAAGAGTCAAAGTTTTTCAAGTTTGACTAAATTTATATAGCAAAATAATAACTTTTTTGTACCAACCAAGTATCATTATAAATTATAAGTCGTTCTAAGAATCTTGGAGAGTCAAAGTTTTTCAAGTTTGACTAAATTTATATAACAAAATAATAACATTTTTTATACCAACCAAGTATCATTAGATTCTTTGTTAGTTATATTTTCATAGTATACCTATTTTATGATATAAATCTTTATATTTCTCTTTATATTTTTAGTCAAACTTAAAAATGATTGGACTCTCCAAGATTCTTAGAATAACTTATAATTTGGAATGGAGGGAGTACAACAGAATGCTCCTAAAAATATGCATGTTCAATTTTGAATCGTTGAAGAACAAGTACAGTTACTGTTGCAAATACTGGGGTTCAGAATTGAAGACTTGCAGCGAATCACTTGCTTTCAAATGCTGGAAAATGCACTACTTGCCTTAACACATAGGACAAAAGAGAACTTTTAAAAAACGAATCAAACTAAATGGCATCCCAATACACAAGTTTCTGATCTCAGTTGAAATTAAAAAGAAAAAATGGCAAAACATAATGAAAGGGGAAATGTACATCTGAAGTCCTATCACTTGTAGCTAGCTTTCAAATACTGAAATACTAATTGCCTTAACACAAAGCACAAAAGAGAACAAACTTCTAACTTCAAAACCAAATCAATCTAAGTGCCACGCAGATTTAGATTAAGAGGCATCTGGTTACACAAGTTTCAGATCTCAGCTGAAAATTAAAAAGAAAAAGAAATGACAAAACACAATTAAAAGAAAAAAGAACTATACATCCAACGGCCTGCTTAACCAACCACCCTCAACCTGCCATAATCACACCCAACATTTGCACATTTCTCTCAACTAGCATTCCATGAAACAATACAGATTCAAATATTTAACAGGCACTTTCTTTGGCAACGACTCTTCCACCGCCAGTTAAACTGGTATCACATCAATGTTCGAAGTATCTTCGCATCTTAAAACAAGCCCGTCAAGGTTGGTTGGGAGAACACACTTGGTCCACTGACAACCAGTTGAGATGGGCTCTGATGGAGGAACAATCATCAGAACATTGTCGTTCCTTTGGACAACCCCCATCACACTCACAGTGCTACCTTCCTTGATGTATCTACAGGTAGAGATCAAGTAGCAAGTAACCATTAGCAGATATTATTTTATACTCCTATAGTCCTATATCATTGTGGCAGAAGAAAAGAAAAGAGTTTATAGTAAAAGGAGTACCCTTCTTTTAGGCGCATTGTCCGATCATCGCTTGAAAGGTTTCTCTCCCTTAGCCATCTCAAAAAATCAGGGGACATATCCTTGTTGTCTGGATTGATGTCAATTATAACAGATTCATCGACGTAAGGGGTCACACGTGCACCATATCCTGTTTTCACCAATGCTCGAAGCCCAGACTGAAAATCTGAGATGTAGAAATCAACCGCATGTCGCTGCCATTGATGCAGGAGAAACATCAGAGATCAAGGTCTGCTAAAGTTCAACAACTGCAGTTTTGGGGTTGCCAAGATATTCACTATTCCATGTCATGAAAATACTCACCTCCATTGAGCGTAAACCCCAGGTAAAACGCCGATGCTCAGTATTGGCAGCTTTGGAATCCCAACCCCTGTACTCATACAAGCTAGTAGAAGTGTATACACATCTTGGAACCCTTTGGAACGAGGATTCGAGGGGGAAATTTCCACAAGTAACCACCTGTGAATTCAAACAGTCATTAATGCAATTCTAAATTATAGGAGAAATAGTGTTGTTTGGAAATGAAGCATGCTTTGAGGGTATCTTTATGGGTGAATGTTTTCTCCTAACTTAGAAAGAATTATGCTGTTGAACTGTGGTTATTAAAAGCTTTTCATATACCATGCTCATTTTGACCTGGAATAACAAAATGCAACAATCTGGTGAAATATTGCTAAATAAAAGGTAACTATGTGTCATAGACAAAATTCAAGGATTTTAAGAGGACTGGTGCAGAATGAAAATGAAAACTTTAATAATCACATTTCAGGATAGTGTTATTTGAAATAAAACTAAGAGAACATATAGGATGAATAAAGACACCACACATCAACTGATTCAAGGAAGAAAATAAGAACAGATCAAACATTTTTGTCAACATTGTACATACCCCTGTAACCTTTACATACTGTCCATCTTTGGCAGTCCTGAGATCAGCATCAGGATAGCGATTAACAAACCCAATTGCGCCTCTCCTACCCCAGCAAGCATTCCAGATAAGAAGTGCAGCAACAAAACCAAATATCACCACAACAACTATCAGCAAAATTGCATTGTGAACAGCACCCAGAATGAAGCCACCTGCTATGAAACCCATCACAAAGAGCAGAATCACAGCCCAGAGTATTGGCTTCGGAAAGCTTCCCTGAATTGAGTAACCATCTTCAGTGTTGAGATTAGTAACAGCTTGATTGTGAGCAAAGGAAGTAGCCCGCATTTTCATCGATGCAGCAGAATCAAGTGGCCCAGATACTTTCCTTGGAGCACCAGACGAGTTAAGTGGCCCTGAAGAGATAGGCCCAGATGTGATAAGCCCAGTTGTCGGAAGCACAGGTGGAAGGGGGCCAGAGTTCTGGCGTGCCATTGGGGTCACTCCTCCAGACTGGGGACCAGATGACCTCTTTGTTGGCTCTCCATGTTTATTGAGCGGTCCGGAGTTTGATTTTGCTCTGGCTGATCCGCCAGCACCAGGAACTGAAGATGAAAGAGAACCAGAGTAGTTGGAACGACCACCAGCATTGGAGACGGGTCCAGAGTTGGAAGCAGCACCGCCAAATGAAGTATTTCTTGAAGGAGCATTTCCTAGAGGACCAGATTTTCTTGACTTCTCAACATGAAGATCAAACATCTTCCCCAGCTCTCCAGATTTCTTGATGTCACCCCCAGTATATGGCATCGCAGTGGAACAAATGGTTGGGGCCTTCTCCTTAGGTTGCTCAGGTCGACCAGAAACATACAGGCCATTGCTCAGCTGATGTGATAACCTTGAAGCCATACTCTTAACCAGAAGATCAACTGTATCTCAAGTTTTCAACCCCCCGTGCAGTGTAATCAAGTGAGGCTATATTTGGGTCTTAATAACATGCACAACTGCCCTTCTTGCAGTAAGACTTACACCTTGCATGAGCTCCTGAAAGTATACATTGAATAAAACAATTTTACAGATGAACTTCTGGTACTATGGAATCATGAAAAAAAATCATCTTCCAGAAATATCATATAGATAAGTAGGAATCCCACAAACAATGAAGCAGATTATGAAATGTGGATTTTAGATGAAGGCTCTAGAAGAAAACTACTTAACAAGTCATAATTCGCCAGCTACCATATGGTGGGTTTTTATTATAAAATTGATAGCTTTCTCGCATAGCAAAAGCATGAGGCAACAAATTCACAGATTGATCTCAATACTTCCAAGAAAGACAGAGAAATTGGAACCTGTGCCAACTCTCATCTAAATATGGTACGTCCAATACAAATTCACAGAACAGACGCACACATTTCTTACATCTATTGCCGCAAAAATAAAAAATGGTCCATTAATAGCTACTTCTACTTCGTATGAACTTATATTTTGCCTAAAACAACAGCACCACATTGCAGGAAACAATTATATGGCAATCAAGGGTCATTATGTGTTATCTAGAAATAGAAAAAAATGAATATAATTTCTGAAAGACAAATTTAACCAGGGATTCAAGGCAACGCAACAAAACATGCAGAGGAAAACGTTTCGCGGCATTAGCACTATTACAAGTTTAGACAGTTAAAACAACGTTCTGCTAAATCCTATACCAGAATAAAGGAATGGCCCATTTGCCCCTAAATCAAGCTAAAGACAAACCCTCACAACGTGCAGAATTTATGGAGACTGTCTCCCCTGAAATACCGCCACTCACCACAGCAGCACAGCCAAGCGAATATATAAAAATCACAAAGGTTTGAGACAGGCGAAGGCATCATCGTGGAGAAGTGCGTGTCCCACGCAAAGTGAAATATGTTTTCCAATGATTTACCCAAGAGCGTGCCCTCAAATGTACAGCAAATTGGCACCGACAATGTCAGATCTCAGGTGAAGCTTAAAGTTTCAGCAAGAACTCGCACTCACACTTGCCGACATAATAATTTACTTCTCCAAATATCGATTGGCATGCCTTTCAGCATCCAACTCAAATATGAACAAGGCAAAACAGCCAGCTGGGTAAGCAAAATCAGAAAAGGATCTGTCAGCTGGAGGTTCGATTGAACCCCGCAAAATTTTTTTGGAAAACTAAGCCGATATTAGTAGTACGCCAACCAGCAAAAAAAATCGCAACAAAACGCATTCTATCCCACAGAGAGATTAGGATTCGAGGTGACGAGGTCTAAAGCTATGGCGTCCATATCAACAAAAGAGATTCTTTTATATAAAAAAAAACGCATGGACTGCCAGTACACCCGAGTACAGGGAGGGGACAACAACAACGGGCAAAAAAACTGCATGGGAGGCGCAGTTGCCGGTGAAAGGACGCCTGGATCTGAACCGATGCGCGGTCGCCGTCGAGGGCGTTTGAATGAATGGCGGACTCTCAGGCTCGGTTGGTGGGCGGCGAACCGAAGCCTGGAGGTGGCCGGAGCGTAGATCCAAGCCCTTGCACGGACGAATCTCTCGAAATCTCACCGAGCTGTCGCCCCAGTGCCCCCACCGACACAACGAAAACACACGAACCGCATTGCCACACCCCGAAGATTGGTCTCCGGCGCTCGCCCAGATCCTAACAACCGCTAAAGCGACCACCTCTCGATGCAAGAACACTTCCCCCAAGGGGCCAAGAAAATCTCCGGAACAAGAGCGAGCGGGTTGAAGAGGGGGGAGGAGAAACATCTGATGTGTACCTCGAGAGAATGGCAAGCACGTCGCGTTGCTGTCCCGCCGCCTGGTTTGCCTCCTTCGCTCCCTCTTTTTTTCTCCTCTTGGTGAGGGAACGCTCGTGCGGTTGCGGGATGGGGGAGGTGAAGGTGAGGGGGAGAGGGCAAGCGGCCAGGCGCAGTGCCACAGCAGGGGAGGGAAGCAGACAGGGAGGAGCTGGGGAGGGGGAGAGAATAAAGGGGGGAGGGAGGTGGAGACGGGGGAGAGAGAAAATAATGGAGACGATGGATGAGAGAGAGAGAGAGGGTGGAGTGGGGGTGGTGGGAGGGAGCACACCACCTTTCAGCTTCTCTGTCCGTTACAACAGTCAATCCCTCTCTCTATCTCTCCCTTCTCTCTCCTCATGATATTCTCTCTCCTTCCCTCTCATAATGGTGCCGCCATTACCGTAACACTCTGTTTACTGCCCGCTAATGTCGGGGGGAAGAAAATGACTATGATGCCCTTAACTTTCTTGGCTTACTGCACGAGCCCACGGGGTCCTGGTCCTTAGGTCACCCAGGGCGTGGGAAAAAGATGACTATCTTAACTGACGTACACGTGCCTGTTATTATTACAATATATAGTTTTTTTCTCGCCCACTCTATCATTTTTTTTCGCCCTTCCATAATCTCAATTGACTATCTCTCTCACTAACTGTCGCCATCGGCAACCTCACCGCCCACCACCCGCCGTTGTTGCATTTGGCCACCTCCACTGCTAACCTGACCTCAGTTGTCTTCTCTTGCCCACTCGGCGGCGCCCCCACCACGTCGCTCGTCGTCGTTCGAACCGCCTCCACTATCGGGCCACTGGCCCGCCCCCCTTCCTTCTTCTAAGGTCAGAGACCTTCCTCCCCGAATTGGAACTAGAGGAAGAAGTGTTGTTTGTCGCATGTTGTGTCGGCCTCCAATCTCGCATCAACACATGTTAGTGCGTTGACGCCCATCGCGGGTGCATGCTCACGCAATAAGGTTTTCCCATTTGTGCCAAGTGATGTCTAAAGAAAAAGGAGATGGTTTCATCATTGCTCTTCCCTATTGCGGCTGGCGATATTAATTTCATGTGATGTTAGGAAAACCTAGAGCAACATAAATTCTTGCAATGGTGCCTAATCAATAAAAAAAATGTTTCTATTACTCCTTTTCACGCTCGTCCTCAACCACCAACGGTATCCTTAGCACCCGCAACCTCCATACTCAGAGCACGTCCTTGCATCCTCAGCAAGGCCATCCTCCGCACTCAGCATGAATCTAGACATGCCCTATCATCGTTGGTGTCGTCATTGGCATCATCGGCCTTATACTCAGCGTGAATCCAGGCGCAAACTTTCATCATTGGTATCCACATTAGCGTCATCAGCCTCCAAACTCAAGTGTGAATCCAGACACGACCTTTCGCCACTGGTATCCTCATTGTCATCATTAGCCGGTGTAATCGCCTTCTACAAATGTAGCAGAACCACATCCACCGAGCTCTAATCCTCTAGGCATACCGGGGCATGGGGTGATGAATGGTAGTCACTACATCTACCTCATGCGAAACAAGTTCTAGAGGAAGAAGCAAGGTCTTGTCAGAAAGAAAGAGATTGAGTTGGTGTTGCCTATGCAAATATGAAAAATGGAAGGAGGGTAATAGTTTTTTTTGTTTATGCAATGAGAACTATGTGAGAGAATGAGAACATTTTTTTTACTTTATGTGGGTCTAGGTGTTTTAGATTACTTATTTGATCCTCTACTTTTCTCATGCTGCAACTCTGCCATCGCAATGCCCCAATTGTTTTAGATAGTATGTTGTGGAGGGCGTTAGTATTCCTAGGGCAACCTTAGTGAACAAACCATACAACTAACCTTAAGCTAAAGACTTAACCTCGAGGAATAGGTAACTTAGCTCTATCAACATGTGAATGGAGCCACTGCATGTGAAGGCATACATGATGTGAAGGAGTTGTCATTGAAGGTATCATCGTCTAGACCCAAATAAAAGCTAGCGAGAGGCTTGCATTAGCACCAACTAGAACCACCAAAAGTTAGTTACATGTGTGGGAGAGGGAAGGAGGAGGCGTCGCCGAGGGAAGGAGTATCAAACCCTAGTGCTATAGGAGGTGAACGACAAGGAGGAGGAGGTGAAGGCTCTAGCGCCGACAGAGAAGTGATGGATGCGAGGAAGAGGATCTCCCATGACACCATGGGTTCTATGCTCTTGCCTTATGCCATCCATAAGAGTGTGTTCTTTAAGGCCTAAAAGGAGTCCAACCATTTGACAGTAACGATGATGAGAGAACTCAATAGATGATAGGGGGAAAATGGAAGTTGTGGATTCACGGGAACAAAGAGGGAGCTAGGGAGATTTTTTACTTCAGCATTGAACCTAGCTTAATGCAGTTAATGGGCTCATATACAACAAAGAGAGACCTTTCCATATTTGGGGTGACCTCAAAGTTCAAGGAGGCATTATACACGTTTGCCCTTATATATAAATAGAAAAGTTCAAAAAGGCCAACAATGCAAAGAGCTAAAAAAACTATGGATGCTAGGTTATATATAAATTTAAAGAAATTTCATAACAACTATAGTATAATTAGCTGGCATATGAATTGGGAAAGCACATGTAATTAGCGCATAAACTAAAACTATGATTTTTTTAATTAAGAAATCTTTATTTAAAAAATAAAATTGTGCCTTTTACCAGAACCATTATACAAAGTAGAAGCATACCAGATGGTTGTGGTAATTGTGGATGAATTAGAATGAAATTAGACTAAATACTTGTACGAGGAAATAAACTATTATAAATCAATGGTAGTGGATAGCGTGGTATACTAATGATGACAATCAAATACATATGATAGTGGACTACTGAGGTACACTATTTGCATGTCGACATAGAATAACTGGTAGGGTTTATAGGATTATAAAGATAGATATAGATATAGCAAAAAAATATAGATATAGATATAGATATAGATATAGATATAGATATAGATATAGATATAGATATAGATTACAATATAATAAAAAAAAAAGAAAAATTAAGACCTACAAAGCTCTAAGCCATGCGTCAGACTCAACATACAGCTCAAAACTATGTACCAATCTGTACGCTTCAGTATATACGCAGAGAGTGCTGTTTTTTTTGGGGGGTACTAACTCAAAATCAAAGTTTTGTTTAAATCTGGAAAATTATTATTAGTGGTCGCTCTCCGTGCTGCATGTAATTGTGGCAGTGTCAGTTGAGTAGGTGGCACTGGCCATTAACGAGATGATTGCGATGGAGCGTGCTGCAGTTTTCTTATTCGCTGTGTGCCGGCCTATTGCGTGCCTGTTGTTCTGCTGCGATCGCGCGCCTAGTAGTGTGGCCACTGCTAGTGATGCTAAGCCAGTGGAGTGGAGAGGGGCTGCGCTCCCATCCTTTTCGTTCCTTCCCGGCTCCCCGGCCCCCGTGTTCTTTCATTATTATTACCAGGTCGTTTTCACCCTCTTCCTACGCCATCGCAAAAGAAATGCAGATTAACCAGCTCCATTACCCGAAGGATCTTGGTAATTCAGGTACAGAGCTAGCTAGCTACCGTGCACATGCATGCCTCCATGCATGGCTCCATCCAGTGGCCCGATCGAGGTAGCTGACCCACGTACTACAGTCTATCTACAGAAGGAGTAGGACACTACAGATCGATCGATCGATACCTCCACGTACAGCAAGTTGAACAGCAACCGATTTAAAATGCAGCCGTTGGTTGCGACGACGACGACAGCAGCAATTAATCGGTAATCGCTTACAAGGAACCGTTTTGAGGTCGTACCACTACACTGCATACAGACAGGAGTAAGCCTGATGATATGATGCCTGACGGATTACGCTCTGCCGGCCCTTGAGTAGGTTGCAATCGAAGCATGCATGCGTCCGTTGGTGCGTGGAAATTTGCAGGGAAGAGACGTCGCATCGCATGCAGGTTCACATCGATTTCTATCGTCAGTTCGTCACCCTTACCCCGCCACGGGCACTCTCACGCTCGCAGGGTGCAGTGGTGCCGTGGTGCTGTCTCTTTCGCCCACGGTCCGCACGCGGGCGATCGGTCGATGGATGCATCTACGCGTGAGGCGCGCCGCTGCGAACTGAACGGACGATCCGTCGGGCCAGCAGCCGTAGCAGTAGCAGGCAACAAGTTGCAGCGGCCGCATGATTAGCCAACGGTCGTCGTCGCGGTTCTCGCTCCGATCCGTCGGCCGGCGCGGCGCCCGCCGCCGCCGAGACGACGCATCAGGCGCGGCCGGGCGCGCGCGTCCTGCAGTGATCTGCCTGTTGTCCGTTTGGTGATGGATCGGATGAGATGCGACGGAGATCGATCGAGACCGGGTATGATGCGTGATTGCAGCCGCATGCAGCGCAGCTCCAACGCGCGAATGGATCGATCCCATCCCATGCATGCAACGACCCAGCTGCATGCACAAATTAATCTAGCCGCTAGCTAGCTCTTGCGAGCTGAGCGCGACAACGGGCATGGCAGGCAATCATGCATGTCCTTCTGACTTGTCTACCGGCTCCTCGATCTCTGTTCGATCATATCGTATATTGCTTCTATTTGTTCTGTCTCTCTGTAGTCTCTGCACCGTTGTTTTGGTTCTTCTGCAATACAGGCTTAATAATGGGTCGTTCTCTCCCTGTTTCATCATCAGAAACAGAACTCAGTTAGAAGAACTTATTAGAGGAGCAGTTAATAATGGAACCGTTCGACATACTCTTTTTTTTTTTGGCTGAGAGACAGGGATTTATTTGCAATGGGAGAAGATGCAATGGAGGTAGTGGTAGAAGAAGAAGAAGTGTAGATGAAGCTCCAAACTGCCACGTACGTATATTGGACTAGAACTGTTGGAGGGTTGAATGAAGTCCACATGGTAGGGGTGCATATGCATGCATGTGTGTGAGGGGTCCAGCGGCAACCTCCTCCCCCTTAGCCCTCATGCATGAGCATGAGCATGAGCTAGCATGGCCTGGCCTGGTTGGTGCCACCTAATTTGGCATCATCTCCCCTTCACCCAATCCATCCCCCGCATACAACACAGACATTGTACGTGAAATGCATGCAAAAAGAACATATGGATATATATACTCCAGCTAGAGCTAGGCATTATTATATGGGAAAAAGGATATACTAGCTAGTACCTAGGATGAGAGATTTTGCAGAGCATCGTCGTCGTCTCTCTGGCTTCTTCATCAAGACAAGTGACCTGTGTTCGTTTCAAGGACTCAAAAAGATCAGATGCATGTCACACAACACACACACTCCAGAACATCACGCTAAGCATTGCATGCACCCATGGTGGATTCAATCATCAAAGGCCGGTCTCATGCATGCTTGATGTGATCGAGGCCATCTAGCTAGCTGCTTTTGCAAATGTTGTGTTTCAGTACTGTGTTTGTACTGAGCTCCATCGCTCTCATAATAATAGCCGTCCTCCTCTCTTTTGCTTTAATTTGTGCTTTGCAGATAAACCATAAAGAGAACATGAGCTAGCAGGACATATATATGTACAGTTTCCTATTTTATTACATCCAAATATATTTAGTTTCCATCTCAATGTCCTTTGCCTAACTTTGCAGAAAACCCGTTTTCTTCTCCACACTTAAATAGCTTAAATTAGAAGAGTGCCCTGGTTGTTAGGTGTGTGAAGTGTGAACCAAATTAACAACATGTCTACTAGTACTCTCGATCATTATTATTGCCGTGATCTAGTCTCCTTTTCTTTTGCTGCTGGTTTAATTTATTCAAAAGGAGAAAATAAAACAGCGTAGAAAAACGCACACTGTTATGTGTGTACATATATAAATGGCGGCACGACGGCTTAGTCAGTGTACTGATTAGCGTGCTGGCACGTCGTACGTAAAATACACTGCTCATGATTCCAGCTAGCCACGATAAACGTGCAAAACCGATAAGTATACACACGACAAAAGTGCCACCACCCGTACGTTCCAGCTTAGTTTTGATCTCCTTAATTATCTTTTGAGAAACCTCACCCTCTGCAGAGATCTTGCGTGTAGCGAGGCTATACTTTACTACTGTCTGACAGCACGCCCGTGGATCGGATGAGGATGAGCAAAACATGTCGATACGATGAGATATGCTAGCTACTCCCGCAGTTGGAACAAATCTGGGCTAAAACCTCGGAATATGCTAACGTGATTGCCAGAGCTCCTAACCTGCTTTTCACGCTGTCATGCATGCATCTCGCATCTGGTAGACCATATAGCTACCACAGGTGACAGGTGTGGCCCGGTCACTCACTGCATGCACACATGAGTTAGTGGATGCAGGCAGGTATACGCGTTGTACGCCAGCTATACGTACGCAATTGCTCGATCGGCTCCCCGTGTTTGCCTAATCACTAAAACAAGTTTTAATAGACTGTCCTCCCAGAAATTGATTGTGAGGGAATGACCAGTATAATATGTTTAGAATGTAACTTCGCCTCCTGCTTCTTCCTAGAAATTCATCTTTCTATGTGGTGAAGTTGGTGACCAATTGTGCTCCACCCTATTCTCGACTCATCGTTGTAAGTCACACCACACAGGGTAACTACTTGTGTTGGTGGTCATCATATCCAACTCCTCTCTCAAAGCCTCACCGGCAGCGAACCAAGATGAGCGTGCTCCCACTAGTGAGAACACCGCTCCTCTTTGCCTCTAGTAGCTGCTTTGGCCTCAAATGTGTAGGGGATTCGTGCTTCTCCGCTTGGTGGGTGTAGATTATAATAGGTCCTAGTTTATCTAGGCTAGTGTGCCCGGGTGGTAATGGTGAGGTGGTATCGTCATCGACAACACCATGGAATAAGTCCCTCCGATCCTGTCCCTATCTCGGTGGTGCTTACTCTAGCACTGGTGAAGGATCTATGAGGGTTTAGTTTCTATAGTCTAGTGCCTCGGTTGAGGTATCAATTTATTGTTGCTCTTGTATAGGAATCTACTACTGTCACGTGCTTTGGCTGCTCATAATGGTGGTAGCCTAGCTATGCGCATATGGAAGAGTAGTTGTGTGGGTCTAGGAACAATGAGATATGTGGATCTTGGGTCTTATGTTGCCTCCTTGAGGCAAATTTAGATCATTGGCTAAGGAGGCCTATGGACGCATCCCCGCGTGATGGATCCTAATAGTTTTCCTTTTTGCCTCTGTGGGTAGGGCTGACTATAGCTCTTCGAAGCATTCAAGAAATGGTGCCTTCCTTGGTTTTTTAGTGCTGGCGATGGTGTTGGATATTGACAACGGTTTGTCGGTGCTGCTGGAAAGCATGGAGACCCCAAAGGGCTTTGCTATAATTTTTATTTTCATAGGGGTCTCTTTGCAAGTTTAGCTAAGACAAATGTGGTATGGATCCTTCACGTATGTGCCAATTCATATGTCGCTTTTGTATCTCCATTCATTGCTACATTTTGTCAGGTTCGGATTAAGTAATGGAATCTATTTCCATATGAATAAACCATCCTTCTACAACTTAAGAGCAACTCCAATGTAGAGTAAAAACGAAGCGTGGCTAGCTAAAGACGAACAATGCACACTGCAACATGTGAATCATGGTGTCATAATCTAAAATTAGACTTCAAAGACATTTAGTTTCCGGTGAATTAAAATATCAGATGAGGCGTGTCTTAGACCTACAAATACCTAGACCTACATACTTTTTCTTTCGCGAACGTGCACATAGCACGTATTTCATTAAGAGAAATTAGAGAACACTAACTACAAGGAAGCAAAGCCCGGGAAACCAGGTTGCCCACCACGGCCACAGCCAAGAACCAAACAAACGAAAACAAAGAACAAAGATCCTCTACTCAAAGTGATGTTCTTTATTTATTCAGTACGGGGCCTAAAAATCGATGTCTGCACTATGATGATCTGCTTCAATTGTTCAGATATGACACTGAAGCTGCTCTAATAGAACATGCAAGCACACCCACACTTAAATTACATTTGATGACATATCTAACTAGTGGCCATGGGTACTCTTTTCACTTTATTTAGCTAAGTAACCACATAAATATATATAGTGTTGGTAAAATTTTGAGGACAAGAAAAATCAATAATGGTACCATGTGTGTTGAAAACAGAGGGAGTAACATGTCCTTGCATGAAATTGCATCCACTGCATGCTGTCAACCATGTCTACCAAATGCAGATGTCATTTGAAACACACACACAAAGAAAAACATTATAGACCTCCATGCAATCTATTTATAGTTTATATATCAAGACACAGTAAGTTCGTCTTTTGTGATCGAGATCGATCAGCACATGTGAAGCTGCATGCTGCTGCACGCGTGGCCCATAGAAGAAGAAGAAGATAATAATGGAGAGAGAGCAGCAGAGAGCGAGACCACCTCGTATACAGTATACGCACACGTAAGCTCGGCGTGGTTGGTCGACGACATGGCACATGCACGTCAGTACAGCACGTAACTGTGTGCGCGCACCATGCGTTGCACGGTTCGTCGTCGACGGATCATGGATGGATGGGCCGTTGTATCGTGGCCGAGTACTTTTGTACACACCCAATAGTGTACGTGTGCGCTGTAGCACGCACGCACGCCTGCCTGCCTGCCTGCCCAACACGTCCTTGTACCATGCACGTCCTGTCCGGCTAGTAGGCTGGTACTGAACACGCAACGGCCGGCAGCCGGCCGGTTAATTAGGCTGAATCCGAGGCTAGCTAATAGCTCCATCCACTGTGGGGTGGTCAATTAATAAAGCAAAGTAAAATATATTACATCTGGTTTGATTGAGCTAAACATACGTATATAAACTAGCCAGAAAATTGAAGAGGGTTAGGTCACTAGTTCCAACTCAAAGAAAAGCTCCTTATTTTCGCAAAAAAGAAGAAGTTTCTTATTAAGGATGTAAATAAACTAGCTAGGAAAGAGGGTACTTTGTACTATAAACAGGTGACATGAGGACCTGGTGCATGGATTCATGTTGATTGATCAGTACACAAAAGTGTACTACGTCTGCGTTACAATTAGGCATATAAGAATGTTGCTTTGAGCTTTTTGTCGACAGAGCTGGTTACCTTTTTTTTTCTTATCTAGAAAAAGAAAGAATGCAACTAATTAAGTAGTAGTAGTGGACTGGTTAATGTGATCAACTCCACGGCATTAGTTAGTGATTGGGATGATGTGAGCATTGTACCTTCTCTGCCAAAATAAACGTACGAGTACGATATTTATTCGGATTCAGAATAGAACTAGCAACGGCGAACATCCTTCAGTTTAAACAAAAATCAAATTCTTCATCTATCAGATCAATTTTGTTTTCATTTTTTGCCTAGCTGTATATATTTTTATACTCCCTCCATCCCAAATCATAAGTCATTCAAGAATCCTGGAGAGTCAAAATATTTTCATGTTTGACCAAACTTATAGAGAAAAATACTAAGATTTGTAACGTAAAGTGAGTATATTATGAAAATATAATTAAAGAAGAATCTAATGATACTTAGTTGGTATCATAATAATAATAATAATTATTTTATCATATAAATTTGGTCAAACTTAGAAAAATTTGACTATCTAAGATTTTTGGAATGACTTATAATTTGGGATGGAGAGAGTACTAATGTAAGGCCTCTTGCAACAGGACGGACAGAGCGAGGCCACAATAAATCAATGCTAACGGGAGACTGAAGTCAAATTGGAAACCGAAAAATAACGAAAGAGCACCAATGACCTTGTAGTTTCATGAGTCGATGAATGAGCGTGTTCATTATTATTACCTATGACTATTCACCTTAAAATTATTCGTATATTATTATTAGTACTGCTACTTGTGTTTGTGGGCCGGCAGTTGTGCAGAGGAATCACACGTTTTCCATAGTCCAACAATATTCAATCATGCACCGACGATGAGTAAATTACAATATCTACTGATGCTGATCATCACCCTAGCTACGACTGAAACACCATTTATAAATATTTTAATTAATGGTAGGTTTTCTTCCCCAAAAGCTAGGCAACCACCAACCAGTTTATGACACAGAGCAGGGCTAAGTCTTTTAGAAAAAAAAATCACCCCTATATACAACGGTTACTAATCACCACGTACTACTCAACTGTTCGTTTGTACATGTCGTAAGTGCATCCCCAATACCAAAAAGAAAAAAAAGGAGAGCATGTGAAACTGGCTGACGATTCAGAACTTCAGAAGGGTATCGGCAAGGCTCTGGAAAGACCAGGTCGGCGTTCATCCACGAATTTGCCTCAATAACCTCAATTGTACTGTCACGAATTTGCCACAAACACACAGGCAGCACCAGAGACAACTCAAATGTACTGTCACTCGCTCACTCACTCACTTAGGCCTTGTTTAGTTCCGAAAAAATTTTGAATTTCGCTACTGTAGCATTTTTATTTTTATTTGACAAATATTATTCAATTATGGACTAACTAGTCTCAAAAGATTCATCTCGTGATTTACACTGTATAATTAGTTTTTGTTTTCGTCTATATTTAATACTTCATACATGTGTCTCGAGATTCGATGTGACGGAGAATCTTGGAAATTTTTTGGTTTATAGGTGAACTAAACAGGGCCTTACTCGCTCACTCACTGTGAGTGACAAGCTCATAGCCGGGACAAGGAGAAACTTGGGAAATCGGCCATCTCGTCGCTGTAAAAAGGCTACATGCACGCACGCAGATGCAGGTGCAGGTGCGGATGCAGGTTTCACTTTTTCACTCGCGGTCGCGGTGCTATTCTATCTCGAGGCTAGAAACGGAGCGCGAGAACAGGGAGAGGGCACATGCGGTGATGCCGCATCGTCAAATAATTTGATGGCTACCTCAGGAAGAGGACAGATGAGAGGGGCGCCAACTAACCATGGCTGGTGATGCATGCTCAAATGCTAGCCTTCAGGCTTCAGCAGACATCTCCAGGGATATGTTCAGACTAACATGTTTTTGTAGAGAGAAGAGATCTTTACTGTGTTCTGTTTTAAAAATTCAGAATGTGGCTAGGGATGGGGTCATTTCTTTTCTTTTGAGAAGATACTACTACTTGGGAAAAAGAAAAAGAAAAAAAGAAAAGAAAAGAAGAGGTGATATAAAATCATCAAAAACTGTTGTCGGAAGGTAGGTAGGGAGGAGAGAAAGGAGAGGAAAGCTCCGCGGGAACAGCTATGCTACGCTATGCCAGGTGCAATATTGAATTGATTGGCTGGCTCTGCCATCCTATCCTACAAAACGATACAACAGGGGACTCCGGCACATGCAGGCGATGCGACCCGTTGAAAAAGATTTGCATGCAGCAGGAGACAGATAAGACACAAGTTTAGACGCCGCCGCGCCTGGGTTACATACATACTCCTACATTATTTGTCCAAATATAATGCAGGCTACCTAGGCTACTGCATGCGTTGGAAAAGGGTCTCCTCAGTTCTCGCCAAGTATATATATGTACTGCCACTAGTGTCTAGTGCAGCGCATGTATCCAAACCTTCAGATTTTGTAGCTAGTGTGAGCTCTAGCTACCAATTATTTGCAAGTCGCCTTGCAAGTCTCTCACTGGGCTCCAACTCCAAGTAGAAAATGGAAGGGTAGCTGTACACCCGTGGCAAATGTGAACCTATTGGGGGATGTGAAGCTCTGCTCTGAACACTGAAGACACAATACTGACATCAGTACTATAGATTACTCTAATAAGGACATTAGTTGTGGATTATTGTGGGGCGATCAGTCATCAGTCCACCTACAAGGACAAACGAGAAAAAACACCAGCGCAAAGCTAGCTAGGTGGCGCTGCTGCATGCTGTGGGGTTGAAGTTCTTTTAAACTTTCTAGCTAAGCTAGGGGGTGTGATTATATGTGATCATAGTAGCCTAGGCAGCAGGGGCGATATGTCTCTCAGTTTTCCTTCCAGCCTTGACAAAAATGATGACAGAAACCAAACATTGGACGACCAAAGTCACCAAACAAACCACAATGCCTGGGAGAAACTAGCGAGGACTACTCTAATAAAGGACCAAACTACGGCCGTTCGTGGTCGATTTGCTCATGCTACTGGAACTGGAGGGTCCACCCATCGAACTCTTTGGCTTTCAGGTACCATGCATGAGCTTCTTTTCCAGATCTTTCGCCATTTCGCAATTATTGTTATTATTATTTTGATAACAACCATTTCGCATTTGAAACGGTTCAAAAACGATGGGCTCCCTAGCTCCATGATTGAAGCAACAACTAAAGAGGAAAGCGAGGACGGCGACGCTGCAAGGGAACATGGCAGCAGCAGTTTCCTAGCCCAGTAGCTCACTCAGTCACTCACGCATGCACTATAGCTACCTATATAGGTGAAAATGAGATGCTGCTGGGATGGCCGGGTTGATTGATGCATGTAACTAACCAATCTCCTGTGGCATATATAACAATGTACGGTCAACAAGTCATCATCATCGTCACAGGAGGAGTCGTCGAGAATGCAATGAACAATAACAACGACAGCTTTTTTATTATTAAAAACCAAAGAGAGCAAAAAAAAACATGTTTACATGTGTGAAGATAAAGAGGAGCCTTACATCGTCCTGAGATTCCTAAAGTCGGCAGGGCAGCAATACACTCGGATTTCAACGCCGACCGGCATTGCACCAACCGCGACGTTTACACCTGGTACCGGTCGGCGAGTAAGTGACTCACATTCTCGATCGATTAGTTGAAGGATCACTCTCAATCTCAAAAGGAATTTTACTTGTAGTTTCAGTACGAGCAAATATTCGGTCGAGTATTGGAGCAGCAGCCGGCAGGCCCGTGCTGCAGCCACCAAATATGGCATTTCTTTCAAGGCAAATATAGCAGGCCCAGAAGGGCTATATAACTCTGGATTGATTATAGGTGTAGTGCTAGTGCAGAAGCTCGGTACACATTCAGAAGATCAGATCCAGATTAGTAGCCCCCCTCAATTCCAAGTTTTGAAGTCAAAACGACTTACAATTTAAAATTTTGGGATCGCTACATTGTGCGTGTGCCATCATTTTTGAACCCTGATGAGAAATCAGAATTTCAGTACAAAGGCTGGAGCTACGACTAAAGGCGAAGCTGAACCTGGCCTGTGTGTCACTGTATCCAAACGTAAGGTCGAATGGTGCAGAGCAGCGACCTCTGTGGGCTTTTAGCGCAGGCTGGCGGTGATCTGCGGACGCCGTGGATGACACCGGCCAAACTTCCAGATATTGCAGTTGCAGGTGGCCAGCTCGGCCCACCTGACTTGTGTCTGCAGTACTTCAGCTGACTAGTTCCCGCGAACCGTAACTGATGAATCAAATCCTTTCTCTCAACAAAATTTAGCTCTAGGAAGCCAAGGCCAGAGTTAGCCACCCAACCAAACACACTCAAAGTGTATACGATACCTCCTGAGTCCTTTTTTTTTTTTGAGATTATACCTCCTGAGTCCTGACGATTTCATTTGGTTGCTTACTTGGTTACACCAGGTGTAACAAATTGCTCCTGAGAACATGGAGCTGCATGAAACTTCAAGCAGCCACTCTGTCTGACCATTGTATCCAACCCCCCAACAACATGCAAGTCCAACACTAGAAACACCCTCAAAATAAGAGAGGGGAGTAAACCTGACAGTGGGTTGAGATCCAAACCAAACCCACACCAATCCAAAACATATATATATATATATATATATATATATATATATATATATATATATGTGAAAGTCAAATCCAAACCAAATTAGACCATGACTTCAATCATCCACACCAAACCAAACCACTTATACGCTAGACCCATTAAAATATATTTCCAACCCACCATTTCACCGACACCTCATGCTATTGTTTATATTTAGCCATAAACAAAAGCAAAAAATAAATAGATAGAATAAAAAATCATTGTAAACTCTATTATTTACAGCCAAACCAGTTCAGCCCATTTTAATAGGGCCCAAACCAAACTGGCCCAACAGACTTTTCAGCCTGTTTCAATCCAAACCAATACAGCCCAAAAGTAAAACCACATCAAAAAACCCGGTTTTAACCCAAACCATTGTCAGGTTTAGAGGGGAGAACCACCACCACAGAAGACCAGAAACACTTGAAGATCAGTGATATAGCTGGAACTTTTCTTAGCACACGCCTTAGTTGGAACTAGGAAGACCCCCAGCCAAAACTGTGGTTACACACCAAGAGCTGTCATGTGCCACAAGTGTTCAGCCTAGCGCATGCTTTTATTCAAAACGAAAAACATGGTACAAACACTATTACATCAAGCGCCACGGCTTCCGTGGACCATACACCCAACATGTCCCAGTGCTAGTGCACCAGGTTCTGCCAAATACATAATATCGAACCAGTGTCATTTTACCAGCTCTGACCACAGTACCACACCATCCAAAGATGCTTGGGGGGTTTCATTATTGCAGGGCTCCCTAGTTGTCTATATCTACAATCATCAGAGGAACTTCACAACCCCGAGCTGCCTCTTCAGTAGGAGCCTACACAACAAAAACAGTGAGACCCTAGATTAGAGACAAATATTCATATATGGTTATTGGTGCATCTCAACTACCATTTCAGAATGTTCTTTTTATAACAGGGAGCCACTTCAGAATGTTAGCTAAAAAATCTCTAACTCTTGACGCTGTAGGCATATAGATATACTGAGTTGAGGGCCAAGTGTTTTGGGACAGATTTAAGTATGGTAGCAATGGCTTGGCCTGAAATTTAGCCCTAGGATACAGAATAACGTGAGCATAAAATGCTTCCTTGATGAAAGTGAATCAACTTACCCCAGGTGAAGCATTATAGGATTAGCTTTCATCATCATCAGTTTTAGTAGCATCTTTCCATGATTTCTTCACTGGCGGCGGGAATTTCCCTTTAAACAACATTAACTATTTAGACTAACAAGTAACAGACAATGACAACAGCATAGCAAGAGAGCAAAATGTCAATAAATCAAATTCTAGAATAAGAAATATCATGGTGGTCTCAGTGCAGAACCAAAAGTCCTGACTCCTGATATCCAAACTGAAAGAAAAGGAAGGTTTTGTTTTATCCAGCTTAAATAATCAGGATAAGCTTAGAAGCCTGCACTCGACAAGCCAAAAGAATATAGTTTTTTTTTTTTCAAATGACAGATAACCAGATACAAGACTTGATACTCGTTAGATACAGCCAAACAACTGCCAACTGCTGACAAACAAAACCATTGGCGAACTATAGCCCAATCCCAGGCCTTATATGCAGCATGAACTCACTACCCAACCTAATTCCACTTGCAACATGAACTAACCACCAAGACAATGAAACATTGTTTCAACTCACCGCACATACTACTGAAATTGTGACCTGCTTTACCAAAACATTTCTTGCCCTGGACACTTTGTTGCCTAAGGAGACCAAAAACTCTGATCACCTGTGCATTTGTGAAATTTTGACCATGCACAAAATAATCAACTAAATATCTAAACGTCGTTTATAAAATATCCACCATCAAGCTAGACGCCAACTATTTTTTTCTTCAATCATTTAAACACAGCAACCAGCAAACATCAAAATTATCTAAAGCAATAAGAGAAATACGAAGATGAATGTTCATGCTAGCAGTTTAGTGCAACATGGCCAGATTTTTTACTGAATCAACAAGTGCTGGAAACAACAGTATGTGCCTTATTTATAATGCTTTCAATTCCCGGAATGATTCTGCTATAATGGCACATCTAAAGAATTACTTTAATGCATAATTGGATGGTTCACAGAAATTTGTGAGGAACTGAGGGCAAACATAAATTAATTCTGTACGGAAAGCATAGCCAACTACAGAACTATGGTATCATGTATAAAAATAGCAAAGAAGTTTTCAACTTAACAGGTAGGGGAGGGAATAATTGTAAGATAACAACATAAGAAACGGAATAACATACAAACAGAAATGCCAACATGGTAAGTGATACGTAGCTGTTATTTCAGCCTTGCTATATCTCAGAAACTAGGCCATAGACAACACAAAAATAGTGGCTTTTCAATCTCAGAACTACATGTCATTACCAAAGACCTTAAGGAATGCCATATATTCTGAGTGAAATAGATAGATAACCAACGTCCATGCAAATTTCATCAGGATTGATATGACAAGCGGCATGGTTATAAAAAAAATGCAATTCTATCGTCTGATTTTATGACTTTGCAATCTTGTTGATCGGGCTGATGATTTTATTCGGTACAATCTATGATTTTGTGATTCTGTTAGTTATGATCCTATGATTTGCAATCCTACCATTTGAGTTCCGATGCCATTTGGGATCGCTATTTTGACAAACTTATACGCCAACAACGCTCATAACAATTCATCAAAGGCTCAAAGCAATCACATATATACACTGAGCCTATGAAGTTGTGCTATCTCACATGGTTGGGAGTCATCATTTACAAAATAATATATCAAAATTCTAAGAACCTGTTATGGAGCACATAACCCTCCAACCTCCATAGTTACAAGATCTAGCTAGATTGCCCAAAGGCACATTGCTTTGCAGTACAGGTTTGGACTCGCATTTTTTTTGAGAGCGGTTTGGACTCACATTAAGTTATCAACAGACACAGGTTTCACCAGCAGGTGAAGTTAAGACAGAGAACATACTCCTTTACATCAACTTAAAACATTTCAACTTCATCCGTGCAAACAACGTACCAAAAAATTATAGACTTATTACATCGCATGTCGAAATGGTAAGAACTCATAGCATGGAACATAAATGTTGGGAACAACACTTGCATTTGACAGGCTCCATTTCTGAAACACCGATAACCATCCATACAAAATTAAAACGAACCAACTATACGTCCAATGTGAACCTGAAGTTAGTATGTTTCTAACTTACACATCAATCCAATATAAACAATGCATTTAGCTAGCCATGTAAAGATAAAAGAGCAAAGAATATCAAGCACAACTTCCAAACTCCCCCCACACAAGAGTACCGAACCTCCTATGATTCAGTGACAAATCAAAAATATGCAACCCTAACACATCATCATTTCGCAACCCCAATGAAATGCTTTGCTTAATCCACCTCACCTCCCACAAAGTACGCCGCAGATGGCCAACCCCGCACGGTAGTGAAGCTCAACGCCTCCTCCTCCGTCATCGCCGCCTCGCCCCTCGAGGTGTATAATGCCGCGCCGAGGAGGTTCGCCACCCCGAGCGGCCGCGGCAACGGCGGGACCCAGTAGGATGCCCCCGGCACGAAGGGGAGCCATTCAGGCGCCGCCCGGCGCACGAGCACCCCATGGATGGCGTCCTCCAGGCGCCGCGACCCCATCTTCGCCTGACCCGTGGCGGAGTCGCCCGCGTCTCCCCCTCCGGATGAAGAGGAAGGGGACTCCTCGGATAGGTCGATCTCGACGAAGTCCACCTTGTCCGACAGCGCACGGGAGCGGCAGAGGCAGAAGCGGAGGGCGGATGGCGCCGCCGAGGGGCGGGCCAGCGTAAGGGCTCGCGCCGCGAGCAGACGAGCCATGGATGCCGGAGCGGGGCGGTCGAACGATTTCGATGGGCGCTGATGGAAGAGTCGAGAGGGGCCGCGAGAGGGGAAGTCGAAGGCCGGGGAAGCTAAAAGGGTCAAATTAAAAAAGAAGAAAAACACCCGGACTTCAGAAGTTGCAGTTCACCCCCTGCTTTTTCTTCTGCCTTGCAAATTGCACCGCGGGCGCTCTCCCTGTCTCCCTCTCGCGTGCGGCAGCCAGTCAAACCGCCGGCGCCCCCAGGCCTTCGTCGGTCCTTCGGGAGGTCATCGGTGCGTCCTTCGTCGGGGAATAGCACCCGCACCCACCAGGTATGCGGATTCTTACTCTTCCATTCCTGCGAAACCGAGAACCCGAACCCTAACTTGAGCTATTTGGCTAATTGTATCCGGATCTGATCAAATTGCCTATGCATGTACGCTAGCTTCGTTTTTTTTTTTTTGCAAAAATTATTGGGTTGTACACCAATGTCCCTTACTAGGTCCGCCCCTTTCCAGGCCACTAGCATCTTGTGTTCCTTTTAAGAATCTTCTCTAATCTCTGCTGCCTCCTGATGGTGATGATAATAGTGCTGTTGTTGCTCGTGATGATAATCCAGATGGCCGCGCAAAACGATCCTGCTGCTTCTCCGATGGTGTACCCTGTCTACCTTACCGGGGCATTCCCCCAGCAAGCCGGGGATGATCAGGCTCAAGGTCCAGGGATATATGCCATACAACAGAACCAATTAGCGGCGGCGATGGGAATGGGGTGCTTTGCTCCAACCACACTCATTCCTCTCACTTACAAGATCCCAACGTAAGTTATTACCTTTTGGTACTGAACAATCTGCTACAGCTGCCTCTTTTGTGCCATAATTGAATTGGTGAGATCTGCTCGCATGCCATTGCAGTAATCATCATGGGTCACTTGATGCAAGTGATATATGCAGTCATAGAATTGTACTGTTCAAAACTTTGGGCACATTTGGGTGGCTGTACGGAACTAGTGTGATCAGGGGTTCATATAGTAGATATGTTGAGGTCCAGGTGGTTTTTTTCGTTGGGCCTTGGTAGAAATTTTCTGAGTAAAAGCATGCTCAGAAGCAGCAGTATACAGACGATATCCTTAGATCTTCATTTGAATTATACTTTATACATACCTTTTAGGATCTGTTATGAGCTAGCGGCAATCTCGGGTATCTAAAAAACAGTGAATCAACTTTCACTATTGTAACTGTTTCCATGAATTATTTGACATGCACCTAATCTACTCATGAAGGAAAGTTCATTACTGATTAACTCAGCAACTCGATATTTAGAAGAAAAAAAAACTCTCACTATTGTATTTAGGGGGTCAAAATCATCTGAATAACTTCAGCTATCTCTCTTATTTATCTAGGGATGTTGTAACTTGTAGAACAGGAGGAAGGCAAAACAGAACATATAATGATGTTTACTTCAGTCCTGAAATAATAATACAATTTCCATCGTTATGACAGCAGGCACTTGCTATAACTGACTAGTTAGTAATGACTAATTTGATTGAGAATACCACAACACAAACACCTTTAACTTTTACTTGAATGTTGCCCAAGTGCTGTTTTTTATGCTGCCATGTTGGAAGATAGAATGGAACTACAGCTGACATGTAAAACTTGGTTACAGATTTTGAGCAGTTTAAAAAAGAAACAACTTTTGTTGCAAGAATGATGAAAAGCCAGATGTAGTTTGGTACTGTGGGCTATGACATTCCATTTTATTCTGGTTTGATCATTGGGGAGTGGGGATACTTGAGACCAGTTCTAAGCATTATGAAGTTTTGAACTGTCCAATTGCTTACTTATATCTGCTCTTTTGTGCTTGAAGGGAAAGTGTCGGTGGTCCTGCTGGTGAAGAGAATGTACAGGATGCTAGGCAGCAAAATGGACCTCAAAGACAAGTTGTTGTGAGGAGGTTTCACTTTGCTTTTCAGCTTGACTTGGCCCTGATCATCAAACTAGCCGCAGTGGTGTTTCTCTTTAGTCAGGAAGGCTCGAAACAAAGGCTGTTTCTTCTCATACTGTTTGCCTCATTGATTTACTTGTGAGTACTTTGCTCAAATCATCTCCAAAATACTTAATGCTATTTCACAGTTTACTCTTCATTACTTGTATAGCCTATATATGGTGCTGCTAGATAACCTCGTGGTTCTTTTTCCTGCAGATATCAAACTGGAGCTATTACACCTTTTGTAAGATGGCTTCAGCGGGCGGGAGGTGCAGCTGCTCGTCCACCACAGGCTCCTGCTCGGGCCGAGAACCGTGCTCCTCTGCCTGCCCAGAATGATGGCAATGAGCAGCCCAATGGTAGCTTCCATATACTGTTCTCTGTTTTGTTTGTGCTCTATGCATGATTGTTCATCATATTGCAACACCAATTTCACTTTTTAGTATATTATAATCTCACCATAATATTGTAACCTTCCTTTTCACTACCATCTGTTCTTCAATGGGAGGTTCATATAAACAGCAGTAGCCCTTGCATGAAAATAAATTGTAAATGGACACGATTAGCACCAACAAATGAGACATGTTATAGCTGTCTAATGTCTCATATTGATTCCTGTTTTGATGGACTGGTGTTTCATGCTTTAACAGACAGGTTTTTTGCTTTTGATTTGACTGCAAGTACCAATAATGATTCATATTTCTTTTTTTTCCAAGTGTTAATGCATGAGTTTGCTAGTATCTAATGAGTAATTGCTTCTGTTGTTGTGGAAAATCTTGCAGGGCCTGCAAACCCTGACCAAGCTGCTGAGAATCATGAACAAGATGCTGCAGCTGGTAACGAGAATCCGCAAGAGGCAGAGGTAGAAGGAAATCAGCGCAATTGGCTTGGAGGTGTCTTGA
The DNA here is from genome assembly GCF_000003195.3 of Sorghum bicolor. Classification (NCBI taxonomy): domain Eukaryota; kingdom Viridiplantae; phylum Streptophyta; class Magnoliopsida; order Poales; family Poaceae; genus Sorghum; species Sorghum bicolor. The sequence continues at coordinate 55,737,376 of NC_012875.2, forward strand.
AAGAGGTCCAGCTGGTTGTTGTAGGGTTTGTTGCATCGCTTCTTCCTGGTTTTCAGCACAATGACTAGGCCTCTTCTTGTCACTGTGGAAAGCAGTGATATAGTTATGGTGATATAGGGGAAATAATTATATGAAGCAGCCGAAAGATTTCCGTTTATGCAACTGAATGCATCTTTGTTGTTAATATTGTTTTGTTTCATGTTCAAAGACTTCTTGAACCAATCCCGTCCTGCTTCCAGCAATACTTGCAGCTCATATGTAAAGAGTAGCTGACACCTAATCAAATGAACTATGATTTGCGTCGCAGAACTATGGGATGCTTTGCACCTGAATACAGTATCAGTCCCTGTTGTAAAATGTCTGAAACATGAAGGATGAGAGAGTTTTTCAGTACTGAATCCTTTGATCTATAATGTCACATCCAGAAGGAATGCTCCCTTTGTACTTAAGAGTACCAGCAGAGCGGAAAATTCATGTCAATGAAATACAGCAATTAATATTTTTCTTGGTTGATTTTGTCGGTCTTCCTCAGTTGCTCGTCGATGAACCAACCCAATATAAGTGCGAAAACAAACATTCAGCACAAAGAACTGCATCTGTTCGAAGGATGGTGATATGCTGTCTTTAGTATTACATCATAATTTGATTAAAAAAAAATCCCTATTCTCTATGCTCATTTTCTTTTCTCACTTTCTGAGTTCCTTGCGAATGTTCACAATAAAAGAGGAACTAATCTTTTGAGTTATGGCAGAATGTCCAGGTGTGCCGTTCTTTTTTGCAGAACTTCAGTTGCTGAGCTTATATTGCTTGGTAAAGGCTGCACGAGGTCTATCTTGCTTACAGCTTGAAGCACGCAGCCGCCCATAGCCGCCCAGCAACCAGTAAAGCACCCAGCAGAATTTCATCTTATTTACCGTGTCCATGCTGTGTGCTGGAAGCTGCCAGTCATCAATCAACGAACCTATTAAATGAACCAGTTTGAGCAATTCGGGGTTCTATATGACTGTAAAGTACAATGAGTCCTTGAACATTAAACCTGTAAATTCATGCATGCAGACTCTTCAATTTCCTAAGTCCTACAAACAGCAGTGAATGATGATAGCACATAACCTAATGGTGATACTTCTGTCCTTTTATTATAGTCCATGCCCTGCAAATTAAGGCAATACCTAATGAGTGACCGGTCTCAGTTGAAACCAATCTCAGACTCAAACCATAGACAATATAGTCATACAGGGGTATGCTCCACTGAAACTGTGTTCAAGTTCAGAAATGGCATCAGATAGGCTAATTGCTTACCTGTAGAGCTGCTCCATTAGAACTATCAAAGCAACTTGATGGTTCAAAACTAGTGAGGACAGCCTAATTGTTGCATCTGCACGCTGTCGCACTTGTACCCCAAGACCATATGGTCCACCGATACAAAATGTGAGCCTTGATGATCCCTACAAGACATGAAACATTATTGACGCGTCATAGACATCTTGTCATTCCTAGATTTTTTCAGGAGTTCAAACTTCAAACAGAAAATTGAGGTAACAGAAGTTACGATCACAAAAATCAATGATTAAAGAATAGTTCAGCTATGATGGACCAAGTTCCAGAGCATACTGTGTTGCCAGCATCCCCAATCAGATCAGCTATCTGCTCGGATATGACATCCTTCCCATTTTCATCCAACACAACCACCTGACATACATGGAAACATCAGGAGACAAGAGCGACTTATAAATCATTGTGTAACAAGAAAGGACAGAAAATAATAACAGAGCACATTTGAGACAGAGCAAGAGGGAACTGATTAACTGAAACATACAAAATCGTCAGACTTGAGTTGCTGCATCATAGCCGTGTCTTCTGCTTCAACTTGCACCTTTACATCACTGAAAAAAAAGCATCAGAAAACAGTACCGATGAAGAAAGAACCTCTGGTATTTAATGGTACCTGTTCTGACTTCTCTTTTTAGGTTTTGTGAAAATCATCAGTCAAAGCTAGTCTAACAATTTCAGGAAAATAGTACCATACGCAAAAACATAGTATGCTAATATGTTGTATGCTGAATTGTTGATGCCACACATTGATATGCACCCTGCAGCGAATCGCCTGTATCGATGCATCCACTACCGTCTTCAAAGTCAAGGATCACTTAAACAGAGTATTACCTTGTAAGTTTTGGGTTGGACCTGATAAGTGTGTCCTCGAAATCGCAATAGTAACCGAGCTTCTCCTTGTATTCTTCAACAAGGAGCTGTGTCCCTCGAGACCTCTTCTTTCCAACCGTTAACAAACGCATGGGCATTGCTTTCTGCAAACATGGAAACACAGACATCAGAACCAGAAACTCGATTAAAAAACATTTGGCCATTATAAGTCTACACAGGTTATTAGTCTTTTTTGCACACTTATGTCTTATTATATCCATAATTGAGTTACTTCCTTTCTGAGGATAAATGAACCAAATGAATCGATGTAGCTAGGAAAAAGGTCAATGCGTGCACTCCTTACCACAGATTGTCCCGAGTATTTGGATCTCTTGCCTGCACGGAGAAAAAGTAGGAATTATCAATGTTAGAGACCGGAATCCTCGGCGAGTTAGAAGGATATTCAAGAACTGAACAGTGGAAAAGACAAAGGTAACTAACATAACTTAGTCCTTAGATAGAGAATACCAAGAGCTAAGAATTCAGAAGCATAAAAAAGAAATGGAGGCATACCGAGGACCGAGGGGGAAGTGGTTCGATGGCTTACCAAGAGAAGGGGCGGACGCGGACGCGCCTCGATTCTTGTTGAAGGATTGCTCGAGCCCGCGCCCGCATCTGCACCGCCACACCAAGACTGCCATCGCCGAGACGGATGGGAGGGAGGGGGACTGGAAGAGTGACGGGAGGTCGTGGGGCAGATTCCGCTGCCGTCTCGACCCGTCAGCGAGGAAGAAGAGCGACCTATCCGCAAAGAGGCGCGTCTGCTCGAGAGGGGTCTTTCCTGCGCTTAAACTACACAGTACTGACACTGGAGAGCGTAGATTTATAACGGCTTCTTTTAGGCTGCCAACGAAATCTCCTGCAACCTCGTCCAGTTCTTTCTATGATCCGACACGAGCTGATGCTTCCTGCAAATTCGTTCTACAAAATTTGGATCTCTGTTACTCTGTAGTCCAAACGTGTCGTGTTGATTTGGTTCGTCAAACTGGTGTATCAGAATCCAAAACATTATCTTATACAACACCAATGAATACTACATGCAATATGGACTGCCGTCCACAAACTACACAACAATGTTCGTCAGGTTAAATCTGCAGCTACCAGCCCAGATTTACTCCTGAATTTTACATGTAAAAACCCTGAATACGTACAATATCGTACAGACGACCACATCAGTGCCATCCCTTGTGCTTGTGGTCTCAACTCAAAGCATATGCCAGTACACACATGCTGCCATTCTTATCATCGTCTAAGGAAGACGAAGAGCGAGCCTCTGGATCCTTTTCCTAGCCTGATCTTCTCGTCGACGTAGGTGATCTCCAGCTTGACTTCACTCTCGCCACCGTATTGGAACCCCAAGGAGCCTACCTTCAATTCCGGGGCTTCAAATATGACCTGAATCCATTTACTGTCCAACACATTCAGCTTACCTGCATGGCCAACACAGAAAGAACATAACATAAAAATCAGATAGCAAATTGTTCCATGTGCCCCCCAAAAATGAAACAAAAAATGGCTTATAGAAAGCGCTCGGTTTACCTTTCAATGATACTGCGCCCTCTAGGCCAAAGATGGAGAATGACACCTTGTTCCTCACTATGTCAGGTGCTTCCACCACCTGAATCATCTCATCAGTTTTGAATATCAGGCGGCCCAGAGGCGTCCGGTAAAGCCCTCCTGGCGAGGTTGGCACCGAGCAGTACATGACCTCCCATTCTGGTCAATTGGACGAATTATGCAAAGCGACTTAATCGAGGATGGCACCAACCATGGAATAAAAGATTAAACACTGTAATAGCAGTGGCAGCATCAGATGATAAATGCAACAGATGTACGTATGGCTTGTTAACTTGTGCTCTCATTAGCGGCAACCGGCAACCTTCGCATATGGTCGATTGCTAGATGGTTCTTTTAGAGTGTGTTAGTTGTCTGACAGTGCCACAAGACCACATAGAAATGCAATTGGTTGGGCACCAAGCATTTTTTTTTTACCTCCAAATATAAGCGGGGACTTGACGGGGTCGTCTATGCAGTACTTCCCTAGCTGCAGCGCGACATCAGCCACTTCCTGGTGACCTTCTTGAGGCAGCAGCACTCCACGGTCAGTTCCCTTCACCTGTCGGTACCAAGCTGAGCCTGAGACATCGCGTTTAATAACATTCCAATATAGTCGCAGACAAGTATGTATCTATACGAATCTGAGCCTTTGAGGAAACCAAGCTTCTCGCAACAAACGAACTGAAGAAAAGCAGAAGCCATGAATCTGGGAATGGGCCACGAAGCAACAAACGAAATGAAGAAAAGCAGAAGCAATGAATCTGGGAATGGGCCAGGAACCTTGGAGAGGATGGAGTCGACGAGCTCCGGTGGCGCCCGGACACCGGGGGCGGCGGCGAGGGAGCACCGGACGGTCGGGAGCCGCCGGCGGGGCGGTCGATGGAGAGGAGCTAGTGGTGGAGTGGCGGAGGAGAAGCGGAGGGCGGGGGAGGCGGCCGCAGCGGAAGCGGACATTTTCATCGTCTGCTCTAGTCCTCTTCGTGTAGTGATAGCTGGACTCGTCCCTCACCTATTTCCACTTCTCTATTTTTTTTCAACCACAAAAAAACAACAAAATTTCCTGGGCGAGGGATTTCCTGCCTCCTTTCAGTTTTTTTTTTTTTTTTTTTTTTTTTTTTGCAAAAACACGACACTTCTGCCCACTGAATAGCATTATAGATATCCCTTTGAATTGCGCTTTGGCAGTTGGAACCGAGTTGTTTTAGACAGGACAGCAAAAGATTTGCAGCAATTTTTATATTAGAACAAAAAAAAAAAGATCACGGAACAGTTTTTCGAGTACAAACTAGCCACTACAACGCCCAATAACTCAAGCACGAAGAACCGGGTACTAAGGGCCTGTTTGGGCAGTGGCTCCCACTCCTCTAGAGAAGTCTCGCCAAACTTTTTTTTTTCTTGCAGAAGCCATTTTTTAAGTAAAAAACAGAGGAGACGAAACCGTTTTGACAATCGTCGTCAAAACAACTCTGACTCCTTTATTTTTTTAATAAAAAAAACAGTTTCTCGTGAGAAGCCCTGCTAAACAGGCCCTAAGACTTCTAGCGCACGAGGCAACTCTAAAAAACAACTCAATCGAAAACAACCAAACCAAGCTACCAGCTTCACTCACTCTAACACTGATTCTACTAACAACATGCACAAACACACTTAGGAGAAAAAACTTAGCACAACTGGAGACAAACTAGGGACCTCTAGTAAGTAGTAACTAAAACTGAGAACAAGGAAGCCAACTGAATTTGACCCGACAGCTTGAGAGCAAATATAAGACCATGATATCAGATTTTCCATTTAACGACCATTCCTTTGTCAAAATAAGCTTGATGTACATGGTAAAACGCCGCAGCTAAAAATGTGGGGAGGAAAAACTATGAAAGTAACACGAGGCTAAAGGAGTAGCAATGGCCTGTCGTGGTAAATCCGAGGCCACTGTTGCTGCAGCGAAAGCCTTCTCCTCACCAATTGCTATTCTGTTAATTAATCTCCTATTCTGTTGCTATCCAATGTACAAGGATTTCTATAACAAAAGATTTCCTGTGTATCCCTGTTGCCTCTAGCCGCCCCTAGAAGCTCAAATAAGTGTATAATTCGCAAACAGGGTCAAGAGATTATTTATGGATTCAGGGTAGAACTTCCTCGCAAACAGGTAGCATGGTCTCTTTGCTCCATTCCATAGGCAGGGTTTCTCTGTAACCACTTTCTGCAGAGCAACAGCAAAAACATTTAAGCATACTTGTGATTTTTTTATCCATCACTAGGACTAGGAGACAAACAGGGGAGAAAGGAGGGAGGTACCTTGCTATCACTAGTGACATGGTGGTTCATGTCAATTGACTGCAGCACAGATCAAAAGGGTAAAGGTTAGAAAAGGATGCTATGGACAAATAACAACCTGCAAAATAGACAGAAGATGAGCAGGCTAACACATACTGTTATATTCTTCAGAAGCTCGAAAGTGACATCCTTTGCCCTGTAAGCTTTCGGATGCCACTTCCCTTCAGACCAGTCAACATGGGTTACAGACCAGTTAGCAATTCCATCTGGGTCCATCATCTGGTTGATACAGATATGCAAATTTGCAATGTCAACAGGGCTGCAGCGGCATTATACAAATGACAAATTAATTTCAGCAACTGAAAGGTCTTTGTGTACTGACATGGAATACTGTTGGCAAATAATGTTCATCAGCATAGCAGTTGCGACCATCTTCCATCCCAGGCTGCAAGGAGAACAAATAAAAACATTGATATAGACACATGTTATGTAGCAGAGAATACATTGATCACGATGTCCAATGTGGTAAAACAAAGAAAAAAAAGGTGAAATAAATCCATCAACGGTAATTTGTAAATTAGTTTAAAAAGAATAAAATGAATACAGGCTAATACAAGGCCACATCTATCTTTTAGACCAAAATATTGTCAGTGCAGATTGGTTGCGGTATACTCTGTCCATTCCAAAATATAGGTGTGGTTTGACTCAGCACAATTTCAAAAAATTAAAATGTTCTTTTTTTTTGCGCTGCAATAGGACAAACATACATTTGGCTCTGATCCTATACTGCATAAATAAAGTAGTAAATAAAAGACAAAATCTCACCCTGCAATGAAGCTTGAACTTAGTATAGTAAAGACTATCTGCAATAATCATCAATGCATGTTGGCGTTTGACTGAGAACCACTGAAATAGTTAAAGTCAACAAACTCTTCCATCAGAACGATCGCATATTAAAAATAATTAAGCAAAGATGATTGCAAGATTACCTGTGAACCCTTCCTAAAATCAGTCTCTGTGACCTCAGGTAACATATTCTGTGAATATCTAAAATTTCCATGTGGTCCAGGATCATAAAAGCTGATCAAGAAAACAAAATAGAACCAATGAGAAATCAACGAGATCATCCAATGTAAAAGTAGAACCAAGAGCTATTAAGTAGACTCCAATTATAGTTAGAGATGAATTGGAGATAAAGAAACAAACTTACCAGTCAATAAAACTGAGATTTGCCCCCATCAGGTAGTCATATACATAATCAAAATTGTGCAAAGGTACACAGCTGCAAACACACACAAAAACAGTAAAGACCTGAAAGAAAAAATTGTGAAATAAAATGGAATGAAAGCAAAAACATGATATGTACCTATCAGATAGCAAAACAAAATGCTGATTGTCAATGTCTTGTAGAGCATTTGCCAGCAACCTCCTCTCAGCATCAACCATAGAAATTTTACCCCAAGTTACCTGCAATGGGAATAAGATCATTCAGGTTATCACTCGTTTAGCTTCTGAAGAGTTCTTACAAGTATCAATCTACAAAGCATAGGAAAAAACTTTATCAAAAACTAGGGCTGAATTAATCTGTTTTTTTTCACATAGCTAACTCTTCATGTGTATAACAAAGAGACCGACCTAGGAGGAACTAGTTGACACTGTTAATAAGAAATAGGCACACAAATTTGAGTCAAAGAGGACTTGAACTTGGATAGGGGGTGTGTACCCCACCTCCCACCAACTGAGCTCAGTTCCTTCTTCATGTGGAACTAGGGCATTACCTTTTCACTGTGTATCTCTCGACCAACAAATATGGGACTGACATGCTCTGGCTTCTCCCTTGAGGCATGAATATATATGGTATACCTTCCCTCATGGCCCTACAGAAATAACAAGAGGTCATGGAGAAACAGACTTTGAGCTAAAGATTATCACACGATGGATTATGATTCCTTCAAAGATTAACGGGCCTTGGCAATACCCATATTGTACCTTTAAACAAAATGCTCAGGACATATCATTAAATTATAGCTGTTACAAAATGAAGTTACAATAAATGATCCTAAATAGTAATGCAATGTCTGCACAATAAAGATCTTACAACATCATACAAAGAGTGGCTTCAGGCTATAGTAGTTATGTAGGACTTCAAATAAGAACAAAATTTTTTTAATCGAAACATAAGATCAATCTTACTTGTTATCTTGAATGATTGTCAAATTCTAGAATTTACATCCTTCCTATAGAAGTATGAAATTTGATTTTTTTTTTCTCAAACACATAGGAGAGTTACGCATCATTGTATTAAGATAGGAGAAAAATATGAGATACAAAGCCGGTTGTGTGCAGGGAACAAAGAGCAAAACGAATTAACCTACACCCACAACAAGCAGCACAGCTGTACAGAGACACACATGCCACAAGGAAATGAGTAACAATCAGGCACACATACAAGCATGCCAAGGCCTAGTTGTACTGAAAGCAAACTGTTATACTACTACAAACATTAATGTTTGAATCTTGGAGGTAGTTCTCCTGAAAGCCTAGTGTATAGCATAGACCAATACCGATTATGGAAGACAATACCGCATTCACTTTGCAAGAGCTATGATAAAATGCATGAATCTACCAACAGAAAAAAACAGGGGATGTTTACCTCAAAGAATTTTTCCCACAATCTTTCAAATGGCAGCGTCCCCGGAGTCAAGAACATGAAAGCTATTTTTGAATTCTTGGATCGAACAGCAGGTGTTGTTAGGATCTGTCTGAAAACAACACGCGAGGCCCTCTCCTCATCAGTCAATTCCCTGGCAGGCTCCGCAGGAAGCCTTCCAGGAAGCCAATCTCTCACAGGAGAAGTGTAATGCGGGGGAGGATACAGGTAAGCCCAGGCTAGTGCGATGAAGATAAAAGTTGCAACGCCAAGTATCCACGCTCGTCGTTTGGGAGCTGCCCTCGGGCGAGGAAGTGGAACGGCCTTCATGTCCTTAACGCCAAACTGCCAAACTTGATGCAGCTTCATCTATTCAAGCTTCACAACTCTCATTACTCTCGGACTCCACCTGTATCCGTGAAATATGGCCGGCAGATAATTTCCTCTCGCTCCTACAAGTCCGTCCGTCTGCAATAGTATAACAGTTTGGTTGATCACATATACACCCGGTGATTTTTACATATAGGAATCGATGTTAACGGTGGAAATTCAGTCAGTATGCACGAGTTAAATTAAATCAGATCCGATTACACGAGTACGAATGCTAGTTTACATTAGGGTTTGGGTGGGGTGCTCGGTTCCGCGCATCATTGAGGGACGAGGAGGGATAGGCATACCTGGTGGGTGCTTGTCGCCGGCGAAGACCTGGCGAGGGCCTGGGCAGGCGGCGGCGGCTGCGGCTGCGGCGGCGCGCGCCAAGTCGTCGCTGGCAGAAAGAAAAGGCCGCGCGCGGGGGGAGGGAGAACAGCAGAGGGAATCAGAAATCAAGTCGTGCCAAGGACGAATGCACAGATTGATTTTATACGTGCCTGGGGGTTCTGGGAAGGGGACGCGGCCGGCGCGGCGGCTGTGACCCGCGCCCGCGACGAGGGAAACGGAAAGGAGAGAGACACGAGGAAAGGGACGAGGCGGTTTGGTTGTTTGTTTCGATACACCACGAGAGAGGGCGCGCCAAAGGTGTTGTTGCGTTTCCCTCGTTTCGTTGTGGAATTTTGATTTGGCAATGCCAATGCGTGTTCAATATTTTTTATTATTTATTTTAGTTGTTTTTTTAACAACGGTATAAACGGGTTGTGACGATTGTTCCTCCACTCCTGTTTCCGGATGTCTGCTTGCAGCATCCAACGTTCTCTTCTTCTAAGGTTTAGTATTTCATTAATCTTTTTTTGTACTATAATTTGTCATGGTTCTTATTCCACCGCTATTTCAAGATTTTGTGATTGTACGTCCAACATCCTCTAAAGCTTATTCCACCGCTATTTCAAGATTTTGTGATTATTCCGCCATTGCTATTTTGCTATTTTTAAGGATTGTCAACGTCCTTCAACGTTTTTGTAATTATAAAGAGAACCAAACTATCTCTTAATTTTTTTTCATACCGATCTTCTTATTTTTTTAAAAAAAATAGTATGTATATAGACGTTTATATGCACCGACATGTGCACTTACCCCTTTGAACATGTACACCCCACTCTTATGAACACCTCCTAGAAATAGGTATTGACAAAATCACCACAATGGCATGCTATTAATGGGCCATTGCTACTTGATCAATTGAGTCTCGTTTGTAATTAGAAGATAGAAATATTTTTCTCCATTGTTACCTTCTAAATGAAATGATTGAGACCACCATTGATTAGATTTGAGAACACATATAGCGTAAAAAATGGGGATCACAGTTGGATTTTTTATAATCTATGTTGTAAACAAGATTATTGTAATCTACTATAATAATTGTATTGTTTCAATTCCAAGATTATTCCTAATTTAAGTAAAAATACTCATAGTAAGATTTTTTTTAAAAAAAAAGTCCCGTTGTGGATTATAGAGGGCCTATTTGGTTGTAATTGGGTGTTTTGATTATAATAATCCACCTCATATACTAACCTGTTTGGATCACTATTAGATCATTTAGCTAATTATTACAAACCAAAGTGTATCCAAATAGCTCTTAAATAAATATATTACTTCCTTTATCACATAAAAAGAGAGATTAATAATATTTATGGTTAGATTAATTATTGAATAGATTGTTATATAACAAATCTATTTGGAGATAATAGAAAATGTGGCCTATGCAAAATTCTAAGTAGGCCCTGTTTAGATTGGAGATGAAAAATTTTTGGGTGTCACATCGAATGTGTCGGAAGAATGTCGGGAGGGGTTTTTAGAAACTAATAAAAAAAATTACATAGCTCGTCTGGAAACTGCAAGACAAATCTATTAAGCATAATTAATCTATCATTAGCATATGTGGGTTACTGTAGCACTTAATGCTAATCATAGACTAACTAGGCTTAAAAGATTCGTCTCGTTATTTTCAACCAAACTATATAATTACTTTATTTTTTTTATCTACATTTAATGTTTGATGCATGTGTCCAAAGACTTGATGAAATGGATAAAAAAATTTTGAATGGGGAATTAAACAGGTCCTAACTTTCTTTTGGACACATAGCCTCGATGCTTCACTTTTGTGTCGTATTTATCCTCCTTGTGGTTTGGTTAGCGCTTCGACAGCAAGTGCTGAATTGACTTTTAAATTTGCTATTATGTATAAAAAAAAATTATTGCCTGACCATAGAAATCACCCACGGGCCACGGAAAGATGAAGAGACGGCCAACCGAAGGAAGACGAGGAAACGACTAGATGTCGCATGCTACCTGCCATATCGAGTGGCAAAAGAAGGGACTCAGGCCTTGTTTAGTTCCCTGAAAATTTTGCAAAATTTTTCACATTCTCTGTCACATCGAATCTTTAGACGCATGCATGGAGTATTAAATATAGACGAAAATAAAAACTAATTGCACAGTTTACTCGGAATTGACGAGACGAATCTTTTGAATCTAGTTGGTCCATGATTGGATAATATTTGTTAAATACAAACGAAAGTGCTACAGTGTCCATTTCCCAAGATTTTTCAGACCTATATCGCGCGCAAAGCCGTTTGCTTAGAATTGTGAACACGTTGTACTGTCTTGAGGGGGTATCTTGTTCTGAAGATCGTCTAGTGTTGCGATGCGACGCTACACATCAAACCACCATCCGTTCTGAGCAACCAAACCTGGGTATCCCAACAGCGAAGCAACAGGCTTCCTCACGCGCTTCCCTCGCCGGCAGAAAGGACCGCGCGCCGGCCGCCGCCCGGGACGGAGGACACGCCATCACCCGGCACGACCAGCTTCCACATGACATGCCCACGCACGTCCACGTCCCGCTACACCACCTTCCATCTAGGCCTTATTTAGATCTAATTTTTTTTAGATTTTGATACTGTAACACTTTCATTTTTATTTGACAAATATTGTCTAATCATAGAGTAATTAGGTTTAAAAGATTCGTCTCGTGATTTATAAATAAACTGTACAATTAATTATCTTTTTTATTTATATTCATTGTTCTATGTATGTGCCGTAAGATTCGATGTGAACAAGACCTATTTTGTCGCGTGGACGATAAGCGAGCGTGCGTGTGCCGGTGCGGCCGATTTGACAGGGACAGGTCGGTTCGGCGTTCGGCGACCGACCGGTGCGGCGGCGGTGCCCGTCGTGATCGACCCGAGCGCCGCGTCATTCTTTCCCAACCTGACATGACAACAGCTTCCACCACCAGCTGACGAGCACCTCCCTCCACCGCGCGCGCGAGACGAGTCACGACTCGGGTGACCAGGTCCCCTGGCCCCTGGGCAGCAGCGGAAGCAAAGCTGGACATGCGCCGGCGCCGTGTGCCCGTGTTTCTGTTGGTCTGGTTTGGATATCTGGATGGAATATGCCAAGTTCTTTTTTGTGTTTCTGTTTTGTCGTTGACATTCGACTATTCGAGGATGCCGGATCATCAGAACCATTATTTTTATACATATAATAAAAGAGAGAGAAAAATATACACTTTGTATACGTCGTGTCAAAGGGAGAGACAAAACCACATGCAAATATGCGCATACACAGTTTCGTTGTCACGTAGTACGTGTATCTGTCAGACTCACACAGCTGCCGGATGCACAGCCACGGAGGACGCTGTTGTTGCGCGTTCGACGGCGGTCGGCGCAGTCCAGGAAGGAAGCTTCCACTGTTCGTCGTCGTCAGCTTTTCACAAGGAACGACACTCCTCTGGCTCGCAGGTTCTGAACTTCTTCTGAAGACAAAACGGGAACGGGTCTCGAGTCGGCAGATAACGCGTCGATCGACCCACCACGAGTCCACGACCGTGTTCTATTCTTCCGGGTTCCGTTAACGGTACGACGAGGAGATATGTGCCCGTCACGGAAGGGTTCAAGGTTTGACCTGACCGCCAGTACGTGTAATTTTTTGAGACTCCTTTCCAACCTAAAAAATTTTCAAAATTTTCAGTTATATCGAATCTTACAACACATACATAAAATATTAAATATAGACAAAAACAAAAACTAATTACACAGTTTATCTATAATTTATGAGACAAATCTTTTAAATCTAATCAGCTTATAATTAAATAATATTTATCAAATATAAATAAAAGTGTTACAATACTCGAAACCAACTAATTTTGCCAAACTAACCAAGGCCCTTGTCGTGGCGACGCCTCTAGGCTCTACCCCTCGACTCTGCGTTCCTGCTTGCTGCTACGAGATCTGCTCCTGCCTGCCTGTCTTTGTAGTCCGTCCTTCCTCGCCTGATTTTTCCTACTGCAGAGCCGCAACTGCGTGACCGTGACGAAATCTCACAGCCAAAGCCAATATTGTTTTGTCAAGAAAAAAAACAAGACGCTACTTGGGTACCGGACGATTGCTGAGACGATCTTGTAAATGGACAACACCGGCAGCGCCAACAGAGCGGGCGCCTGCAAGTGTGCGGCGCACCAGTGATAGTGAGTTTGGGAGAGCAGAGCGTGCAGCAGCGGTGATTACATACGCCACAGGAGAACTTACCGTGATCCATGCCAGCTTGTCAGCTGAAACTGAAAGAGGCGTCAGCAGCTCATTGCCCTCAAGCAAGCGCTTCACTCCGTTCTGAACCTGCACGGCGCCTGTGATGAGTTCAGAGACACCTGAATTCTGAACCAAACACACATAGGCAATGCAGGCGAGAGAGGAAACCAGTAGGAGCCTGTACCTGATGATGGTATTCGCTTGTAAACGAGACGAGGCTTCTCCACGCGGATGTTGCGGGCCTCATGTAAGGTTCGAGAACCACGCTTGCTCTAGACAGGTGAGGTTCAGACGCTGCGACGATGCGACTGAGGTATGGCTGGGAGAATCTCTTGGATTCATGAATGAAACAGTTCAGCAATGTTCAGATCCAGAATGGGAGTTCAGCAATGCAACCACACAATATATAAGATAAGATGACAGTAATGCAATATCAGAACCTGCCAATAGTTATCTGCGAATCCTCCTGCCGTCACTGCACACGCTTGGATAACATCCCTGCAGACTCTGTATGCTGTGGAGGTGCAGTTAGCTACTGCTGATGCCAACGCCGCGGTAGTATTCCTGAGTGCGTCGAGATGGTCTTTTGCCACTGGAACTAGTTTCTTCATCAGGAGGCAAAAGATATTGCAAGTCAGGAAATTGACCAAAAGTGAAGAGTAAAATATGCTCTATCAGCATTCATAAAACATGATTATGCATAGCAGCATATACTATGAACGAGCAGATAATACTGATAAACAAAAAAGTGGAAGATGCTAGTTCCTGCAAAAGTGCAAATGCATAATACAACTGCACAAAAGTTGAACGCTACTGAAATCCCACTAGTTTGATGCATGAGTCTGCCTGACCTGGTAGCGTAAAACACGCACTGAAAGCCAGTGGGGAAGCCACATGCCATGAACCTGAAAACAAGCCATACTGCCTTGAAGAAAAAAAATACTAAATCTTTGTGAAACCGGGAGAATTCCCAAAACCTTTGCCAACTCTTCTGCCTTCGATTTTGCTTCATTTTCCAATGTTGAAAGTTTGTCCTGACCAAATCAAATCACATGAAGCAAACGTTTTTATTATGACTCTGAAGCACATGACCAACAATGCTATAGTGCAAGAGTGCGTGTAAGTCTCTGCGTGTGCCAACCTCTGCATACTGAAGTCTGTCACTGAGGTCCTGAATCTTTTTCTTCTGATCAATATTAGTTTTCTCAGCCTAAAAAAAGTGAAAAATTCTGGTATAAGTTCTGTGAAGATTCCAACACTACATCATATCCCAGCATATCACAGTACGTCTGTGTGTAAATGTACTTACATGCTCCAACTTGCGACCGAATTCTTCCAAGCTTCTTTCAGCTTCAATAGCCCGTGCTTCTAATGATTCACCTTTCCTAATCTGGTCTTCCAAATCGTTGCCCAACCTCTCAATCTGCTTTGCTTCATGAGTCAGTGTCTTTCCAATTCTTTCGGAACATCAATTATCCCAAACACGCTTCTTTTACCTGCTTCTCAAGCATTCCATCATGTGTGTTCGCCTTCATCACAGACTCGTCATCACCCAAGTTCAATTTCTAATTCAACATTGTAAACGAGTAAGATCAAGACACACAGGCTCACAAACAAACTATAATACGTACATATATTGGAAGCAATTGACTGTTTCCGTGATTCAGTCTAAGAAGGAGAGTTCAGATAATCAGACCATAGTCTCAATTACATCAGCCTGACAAAGTCTTATATCCTCTGACCTGCAAAAGTTCTAGGTCGCCTACCAATGTTGCCATCTGTGCGGTCCTGTCCCTGACAACGCTCTCCAGCTCCGAGGTCTCCTCCTTCCTCCTGCTAATCTCATCCTCTGCAGCCAAAGAACTTAAATCTTTCAAACGATAAGGAATCAGGCTAAGTGTTGGATCCCTTGAAGTGCTAATAGAATTTAACAAGAAACAACGTGCAATCGATCTGCTCTTACAAGAATCAAGAACAACAAGTTCTAGCTTGCATTCGAAGTTTAAAAGTGGTGCCTCTTTATGTACACAAAAAGATCTGAACAGGCTACACATGCTGCAAGACAATAGCGGCTAACGGGAAATTCATCATGAAAGGTGGTCTATTGAGGGGAGACGTATAGACTCACCTAAGGACGCGACCTTCGATCTCAGCATCTGATTTTCCTGCTCATGCTCTGGCGACGGAGAGGCTGATCCCGCATCGCACTGGGCTCGAACAAAGCATAGGCAGAGGAGTGTGGCAACGATTGGAAGAAGATCCATCGCTCAGTTCCTCTTTGCTACTGTTCTTCCGATAACACTCTGCAGGAGTGGCAATCGTGAGCTGTACTTGTATTCGCATACTACACCCTGCAGGAGCGGCAGGCGTAAGGCATTGTTTAGTTCCAAAAAATTTCAAAATTTTTCAGATTCCCCGTTACATTGAATCTTTAGACGTATGTATGGAGTATTAAATATAGACGAAAAGAAAAATTAATTGTACAGTTTGATAAGAATTGATGAGACGAATCTTGATCCTAGTTAGTCCATGATTAGACAATATTTGTCAAATACAAACGAAAGTGCTACAGTGTCGATTTTCCAAATTTTTTTGAAACTAAACAATGCCTAAGTTGTACTGCCTTCATTCTAAATTACAAGTCATTCTAAAAATCTTATAGAGTCAAAGTTTTTTCAAATTTGACCAAACTCATATAGCAAAATAATAACATTTTTTGTACCAACCAAGTATCATTAGATTCTTTGTTAGTTATATTTTTATAGTGTACCTATTTTATGACATAAATTTTTACATTTCTCTCTTAATTTTTGGTCAAACTTGAAAATATTTTAACTCTTCAAGATTCTTGGAATGATTTATAATTTGGAACGGAGGGAGTACTTGAATTCCCATGCTCACTCATTTAAATAAAAAAAAATCTCGCTCCTAAAATGTCAAAAATTTGAACAATAAACAAACATTATAACACTTACGACTAAATAAATATTATTAGAGTAGTTGTTATGAAATATATTTTTAGTTAAATGTAAGAAAATTTGTCTTATCTCGTAATGCAACCGTTCCCTCTGTCCAAAATAAATGTCCCTCCGTCCAGGGAAAAAATATAGTTCTTGTTTTTCGAGAACCAAATGTGTTTAAGTTTGATTAACGTTTTACCAAAAATACTAACATCTTTAATATTAAAAATATCATTAAATTATCTATGAAATATATTTTGGTGATAAACCGATTTGAAATATAAATGCGAATATTACTTATTATAAACTCAGTTAAATTTGAACTACTTTAAGTATCACGAATATCATAGTTACCTTCTTTTATGGACGAAGGTAGTACGACATACCTCTCCAAATATCAAAATTTCTATTTACATCTAACTAGTTATATAATAGATTAAATTCAGTGACAATTTTCGAACTTGTTTAGTTGTGCCGATCCCTAAACTTACAAATATCCTGTTTTAAATCCTCAAGCTTATTCGTCGATGTCATAATAATCCTAAACTCAAACTTATTTGAATATGTCATCTCAGTCCTTAAAATGCTACTCGCTAATCATTTATTTTGGTAATTAGCATATGCTTGGCTCTAAGACCCGAATATAGACCGAGTATCTAAACATGAGATTTACGAGCTTAGAGACCATAATAGCATTATTGAATAAGTTTAATTACCTAAACAATTGATTTGTGAATTTAGAGATCGAAATAACATGAGTAAACAAATTCGACGACTTAAACGAGGGATTTATGATTTTAGGAATTAAGATGACATAATAAAAACAAGTTTAAAGATAACCATTGACTTTACTAAAAATATTAGTAACATTTATATATCTAAACAAATTTACTATAAAAATATATTATATGATTAATATAATAATGTTTATTATACATTATATTATAAACATTATTACTCTAGCGTGCAGATTTATCGGAGGATACAAAGTGCTTTCTGCTAGTATTTGGCGACTGCATGTCTGCCTCGTCCTCGGCCGTACACGTGGTAAGGTTGCTCCGCACGCGTGGCGTTTGCGGCATCGAAAGCTCATGCCACGTCGTGGACAAGGATACGACCGATGGGACTCGGCCACTCCCACTCGGGTCATTCGACTTCGAGAATCGGGAGCACGTAGAGCAGGAGCAGTGAGCAATATTTTTTTTTCTGAAAAAAGAGAAACTTTCAAGGTGTTTCACGCATAATTGGCAGGACACATCAGGACCAGGCCCCAATTAGGCCGCAGCTTAACCGGCGCGGCGCCGCCGCCGTCCATGCGCCCAAATCCGTCTCCCTCTCTCCTCCCGCCACTCGCTCCGGCCACTGTACCTTCCGCGCCAACGCCATAGAAACCGCTCCCGAACCTCCTGGAAGCCCCCGCTGGCCGCCCCGCCTAGCGCGCATAGCGCGCGTGGGATTGTAGCCGCCGCCGGGCCCGAGCGCGTCGACTGCGGTGACGCTCGCGATCCGGTCATCCAAGGCCCCAAGCTGCGAAGGGACTGGCAACCGGCGGTGAGAAGCGAAGCGGCGAACGTAGAGCTTCTCCAGGTGTGTCTCGTCTTGCACTCGCCCTACTCTCGCACACGGGACTGCTGGTAGGATTACACCATCGTCGGAGAAGCCCAATTAGATGCACAGAAGCCGCATAACGTAGGATCCGTCTCCTCCCTCCAGGTCTTACCACTGTTACAAAATCCTTATGCGTGCTTGCTGCAAATTGGGTTTCGTTGGTCAGTTTGAGTAACATCCATGTTATTAATTGCACTTTGTTGCTGGGAATTGTGGAAGCGGAAGAATGGTGTGATCTTCAGAGGGGAAGAAGCAAACCTCAGGGCAAACAATGGTGGCTTGCAAAACTGATGCAAGGCTATGGGCACATCGTTTGCCGAAGCGGGACAAGAACATAGGAGAAGATTGTATTTTTGCTTCGGCTATGTAACTACAGATCATGTAAAACAATGTAACCTTCACAAGTACTGATGGGTTCTGTTTGAACCTAGATCAATGAATGAATGACTGGTGGGGATCCTCTCCCCCGTTTACAGTATAAAAGCGTCCATGTTATTAATTAATTTAGTTCTTAACTGATTGATTTTTGGGATCTGTTAGTGTAAATTGCACACTGGATCACTAAACTTGTCACCAAGTTAGGCCTCATTTGGATCAGCTAAACTTTTTTACCATCTGTAATGGCTGAAGGAAACCAGCTAATGCCTTTTTATAAGCTGTGTGATTGAATAGTTCAAAGTGGGTTATAAGCTAGACTAAGCTAGCCTATTTGGAAACTAGAGTTTTTTTAGTAGCTAGCAACTTACTTTAGACCATCCAAACAGGGCCTACCTCAAGTTAGTGAGACTGGAGTGCAACTAACTCATTTCTTTTAATTTATCAACCACCATTTGTACACCATATGCATTTTCCATTGGATTTGTGATTGAATCTTGGAGGAGAATCAGAACAAATTATAGATGGATGATGATGTTCATGGAGGAGTAAGGTACATTAGGGTTGTCAGTTCAGTGGTTGAGTTGGAACACTAGTGTCCATTACGCTACATTGATAACTCATATATCATAAGTTCATAACCAACTATTCTTACGTGGCTTTGGGTTTGAGGGGATAGTGTGCGCGTTTCTATATTTTTTATCTTTTTTTGTCAGGAACTCAGGACAAACCAGTAATGGTTCCTATGAATTATGATAGTCTTGTTAGGAACTCCTAGGATTCAATTTTTGTTTGGCATAAGCAACTGTACATATTAGAAGAAAGTTTATCCAACTTTTGTGTACCAATTCATATCTTCTGCATTTATTGGACTGTGTATCTCTATGGATTCCTTAACGCGCTTGTAGATTTTCCAGTTTTTGAGTGTGATTTATAAATCAGAATGTGAAGCAAATTTTCATGTGTACCAGGCTACCATTTATAATGTTTTTGCAGGGATAAATGGCCTATTAACATCTCAAGGTGCCAATTGCTGATTAAGGTAAGTCAATTTTTTCCTTGAGTGAGTTCCAAGGCAACCTTGGTACTATTGCTATATGTCATCTCAAGTGAATTTCCATTTGTTATTTTGTCATGGGCATGCTTTGATACCCCTGAAGCCAAACAGCGAAACTATGCTGATGATCGGCGGCTGCGCTACAACTCTACAGGGGCAGGGGCCAGGGATATAGGAAATCTTGATCTATTTTGTACTTAATCCAAAGAAGATTTTTTTTTTCTCGAACACGTAGGAGAGCTGCATGTCATTGCACTAGGAGAAAATAGTATAAGAATACAAAACACACACCTAGGAAAATGGGTTACGTTTGCGCCATTTACAGGATAAAATGACCCCACCATAAGTTAACCCTAGATAACACACCAAGCTGCAAAATACCCCTGGCACCAACTAACAGGGTTGGAGGAAGGACCAGTGCTGCCAGTACTGCAACACCAGCCTTGCCGTTGGAATTCCTAAGAGAAATATAAATCTAAAATTGTCCCTAAGGGCTTGTTTGGATCCCATGAATTGAAACCAATATCTAGAAAGTGCTTCCTATTTT
This sequence comes from Sorghum bicolor, assembly GCF_000003195.3. Taxonomy (NCBI): domain Eukaryota; kingdom Viridiplantae; phylum Streptophyta; class Magnoliopsida; order Poales; family Poaceae; genus Sorghum; species Sorghum bicolor. Next base: position 55,757,567 of record NC_012875.2, read on the forward strand.
ATTATGAGATTACTTTCCAATTCCTGGAAACCAAACAGGTTAAGAGAAATAAACCTAAAAATTAAGACCAAATCCATTTTCAAATCAACCCGGCACCACTTGTCTAGCCTAGCGCCTTCTGTCCTAGTTTGTCTCTGCCCTGCCACTGCCAAACAAGCCCTTGCTGTGCCTCTTCTGTAGCAAGCATTAAAATATGCTGAACGTTAGGAGATGCTCCATTAAAGAATCAGTCATTCCGATGTTTTCATATCATCCAAACACCAAGAATTGTCAAGGAGTGCAAGCCCTATTTTAATGGATGAGCCACAAGGGAATTAACCTCAATCCACCAAGCACCGAACAGAGCATTCTTCCAAAGGAGATACAAATATACAATCCCATCTTTATATAGATGGGCAATGCTGGTCCTGAGATTTTTGTGATCTGGGGCGAAACAAAAAATGTACCCCCCCTCTAATATAAATATAAAAGTACCATTTGATAATATTGTATTTCGAAAAGTACTAGGTACAAGAAAAGATTATAAGAAAAACAATGTTTATCTGAAAGTCTTTCTAGTGCAAAGCTATAAATCAAGAGCCAACTTAAAATATATAACAAAATTATTGTTAGAACTCAGAAAATGACCTTCATTTGGAGCTCACTACTATTGTTTGGAGGGCAAGAATTTTGTACAGTAATCATGTATATACTTATATATTGATGTTTTCTTGTTCAAATAATTTGTCTTCACCTGCTACTGTAATTAGCCATATAGCAGGGTTTATTCACAGTGACATGTTCTTTACAGTAGGAATAACATTCTGACAAATTATCTTCAGCTTTGGCATTGCTTTGCATCCCACGTGCTACCTTACAATATCTGGTGTGATCTGAGTCAGCACTGCCTTTTGGTCATGGGTTATATGAAACTTTCTCACTGCAATGGGTTTGTTTTCCAAGATAATTATGATGAGCTCCAAGCTTACATATGGCTCTGAGTTGTTAGTTACATATGCATTATTAAGTTCTTTTTTGACGTTATGCATTATTGATTTAATGTTTCTCATACCAATTAATTATTGCACAATTGTATTATAAAACTTTGCTCTATCCCTTTTATTTGTTGTTGGCAAACATGGCATATGAGGATCTGTTCTGAGCAGATATATTGATGCATCACAAACACAGATAAATAATATATCAGATAAATGATATATACAATCTTATGCTAGGACACAGATGTATGCCATGGGTGGCATTCCAAGCTAATGGAGGCAAACCACACGATCTAAAGTAGGGGTACATGCACATATCTTGCTGAATTGTCTTATGTTATCTTACAATTACCATAATACAATGACATGCAGTCCCTTTTGTGTATTCAAGGAAAAACAGAGAGTTAAGACTGGGCATGGCATTTCAATCTGCTAGTCATCGCTAGGTTTTTTATCACTATGTTTTGCATCTGTATGTTGGTGCTCAGTGCCAGTGCCTGTCACTATATGGAAATCATGAACACAGCAAACAGGAGAATGACAGTAATTATTTGATCTCTGAGCCTGGAAGTCCATCTAAATTCATGTGAAGTTATTTCAATTATTGCAGATATTATGGTGTTTTGGGCAGGATGCCTTGTAATAAACTATATTTTATTTAATTTCTCCAAATTCTCTGATGCTTGTAAAGTACTTGATTTAACTTAAAAATTATTACGTATTAGCAAGTCTTTCTCTTGAACTGCACTGTATCCCTTTTCTTCATTCCTGATTACAATACTCGAGCTTAAATATGCATTATTCATCATATTTATTCTGAGGTCCAGCAATCTAATATCGTTAACCTTTGCCTCGTGCTTTTGCAGTCATCTTTGGAGATTGTTCTCTAAAAGAATATAGTGTGATCTTCAGACATCTGTTATGTACAATGTAACTTCAGTAAAACATGACAACAAAGACGATGCCCTTGGTAAGTCTACTAATGAGAGACTGGGAGCATCTTGACCTAATAACATTAGAGAGAATCCTTCTTAAGATGGAATGGTCATTCCACTACAACATAATGTTACACTGCTATCAGTTGTAATTTATGTCAAATGTTTTGATGCCTGTGGGAGTGCATGACCCGACCAGAACACATGTAATATTATGCACCCCATCAGCATAATACCACTGTTTATTTATTTACACATATCTGATCTTTCGAAAAAATATTTACACATATCTCACCCTTGCTCCTAATTTATCTATTTAGACAATGATATTTATAGTTCTGATCTACTTTTTATAGCTGGATGTTTTATCAATATGAATACAGTACAACTTTTGATGATGCAATTTTTAATCTATAACTTGGTTTCATCTGTAACAATATAATACCAAATTTATTAGCACTGTCTAGCTGGACCGGAGACAGAAGACCTCGGGGTGAGCCCTTTTTAAAAGATAGCAAGTAAGCTGACTTACCAGATCCATATATTCGTTGGCAGCTCTATTCCTGGGCATACTTAGAGCTATGTATATATAGGCAGGGATTGAAGTATTGAACCCATTTCTTTCTTTTCCTGGACTGGAGCCTCCTTTGATGCACTGAAATGATTTTCATTCTATGTGAAGGGATTGAGCTTAATTATGGTTGATCCAAACAGCAAGGTAGTAGTGGTAGTTTTTTGAGGATACTTACAAATGCTTTGTTTTGAAAAAGAAAAGGTTGCAATAGGATTGGTGTGTCACTGCCACCACCTATATTTGCAAAGGTCTATTATTATTGATCAGGCATTGGCTGTCCCTGCCTGCAACCTCTCTGGAGTTTTTGAGTCATTGTTCTAATCTTGGAAGATTCTAACTTTACTAATTGTTTTATATAAGGAATTGATACGGTTTTCAAAGATTAGGTCTACTAGGTCATATACAAGGAACGGTTTCCACTACTTGTACTATAGTTAATGTGGTTGACGCAATATCTGGGTCAGTTAGATTGTACAATGGCAACTAGATGGGTAACTGAATGCCCCGCAAGACAGTGGTGGGAGTCCTGTTACAAGTTCAGGGCAATGCTTGTATTTAGAGACAAGTCTTTATTTGCCATTGAAAGAAAATTGCAATTCCTTATTTTCTGTTGGTGTGTATGTGGGGTCCATCTATGTCACTGATTGTACCAAACTGCAATGACAGGCTAGAAATTAATCCTTTTATATACAATATATACATACCTTAAGCTTGCCATATTTTTCTGCTTCATTATTAGCAAATATTTTCTCATAACACTGTCATAGTTCACATAGATATATAATTAATTGAAATCACCATACAGTACCATTGCATGCAAACGTTGATGTCTTGTCTCAAGATTAGTCTCTATCAACTTGTCTAATGTCCCAAGAAAAAAAACGCATATATGGAAATCTACCAAGTGTTAATACGTACCATACCATGCCTATCATTAGACCAGGACACTAGAGTTGTTGTGGGATTGTGGCCATAACTGTAGCTCTGATCTGTGGATACTGGATACCAATCTTGACATGGATATGTTATCTCTTAAATCTGAGTCAGCTTTGGGGCCAGTAATAGAGGGTGTGCTTCAGATTGAAACTTATTTATACAATGAAGCGTACTATATATGATACAAGTTTTAGGTATATACATTATATTGGCTGTAACTTTAACCCAGTACCACTGGAAATCTTGAATTTTGATGAAGTTTAGATGAAGCCTTGCTTTCCATTGTCCTTTTAGAAATATATAAAGGAATGATCATATGACCTAATGATGTTGAGGCCACCGTTAGATGCTAATGTGATGATGTGTCAGATCTCGTTTTTAGGCTTTGGTCGGCCAATCTCTTGGTATTCATAAGCATCTTTTTCACATGAAGCAGGACCACAATTACTGATTACACGAGGAAAGCTTAACCTTTTGAATAAAGGAATGCAACACTTCCTCTACATGGTACACATCAACTCCATGGTTGATGCTCGCTTTCTGCCCCGATGCTGTCCTGCATGCTACATGCTTCCTTTTGTTTCAACAATCTACTGTGGATGCTATATATGACATTTGCTGTTGCTGAGCAGAGGAGCCTTGAGGAATCTTGTCGTGCAAGTGCATGTTGTACTTCACTTTATTTGGTCTTTCGTTTGTATCATCATCAGGCGATACAAAGTAAGTAGTTATTTTCCATCAAACACCAAAGATTAGCATGCAATAATGGTACAAAATAGCGAGAATATTGTCTGACAGTGCACATATAAAATTTAATGTGTGATGCCAGATCGAGGTTGAGCTTGTATTGTATGCAAGCCCTGCATATTTGTAACAAATATTCATATATCTCCAATTGCAGAAGTTTATTTTGAAAGACCCAAATTGCAGAAGAAATAGCAAGATGTTTCCGAATTCAGATAATATACATGCAGATGTAGGCATGTAGCTAAAGCTCCAAAAATGTCAACTAGAGGCGGTTTAGCTTGAGATGCAGACATTTTAGGGCTTACATGCATACCTGTCCTTACACTTCCTTATGGAGCTGATATGAATGCAGATCTTAGAGCTCTTTTGACGGTGCTTGAGGGCCATACACGAGAGGAAGAGAACTAGGTGTAGCCAAGGACAGACTTGCCGACTAAGTTTTTATTAAGCCTCAGCAGCTTAGACGACGCTTCAAATTTGAGGAGCCGGCAAGTCATCCTTGGCTGCATCCCGTTCTCTACCTCATAGCGCATGGCAATCCAGCAGAAGCTAGCCACCCTGGTATTTTTGGTTCTAGAGCTAGGGACTCCTCCCTTTCCTTGCGCTCCCTCTCCTCTCCCTTCCCACCTATCGTGGGTTTTTTCTTTGCTTTTTTTGTGTGGAGTCTGCAAGTGTGTATTGCTATGGGGTGCGGTATGGTATGCATTTATAGGCAGCACGAACAAGTTGGATTTGGAATAATAGAGATCACTGCACACATTGAATTCTTTCTTACAAATGTTTCAACGTAAGGCTTTCCATTTTGGGATGCGATACGATGGCTCACCAATTGGGTGGTCTGGACGTGATTTTTCATTTTTAAATTGTTTTGGTGGGTCCCATGGACGACTCAGGCATGTGTTATGAATATTATTATTTTTTTGACAAGGACCGGAGTGTTCTGAATATGACGGTAGCTAGTGCGGTGCCTGTTTAATTGAGATGTACCCTGTCCGATCCAGAAGTGTGTATTACTTTTATCTAACTCCAAACTTTTTCAGCTATTATCCCTTGTGCTTGTTCTAGATGAGTCCTAGCAAGTTTGTCATCTAGAACAAGCACAAGGGACTCCCCATTAATTCTTACATCACTAGATTGTGTTAGATTTCAGCTGTCTTGTGTTAGGCAAAGGACGAAAGTTGCTCTTTAAGGTTTTGTATCATCTCAACCATATTGCTTTTGAGATTTTAATAAAAGCTTCGTCCTTTGTCAAAAAGAGAGAGAGAGAACATGTTGCTACTATAGAACTGCTCTACAAGGACTTCCTATTTTTACATTTTACATGTTTAGTTTGTAAGACGGACATGTATATCAAGATTAAATTTTATAATTATTTGATCAATATTTAGCTAAATATTTTGAACTATTGTGATGTAAACTTAATATGGATTAGATTTTTAGTAAAAACAATATTCAATAATCATAATTATATGGTCATGTATAAAATAAAGAAATGGATGAAGTATAACATGTAAGATGGTGTCATATCAAAAATTTTGAATCGAATTGTGTAGCTCGGAAAGTTGATTGACGAGGGACTACAAAATCCATAGAGGAATGGAACGGTGATACTGCTGTCACTGTCAACAGCCGTCGTTATTCGGCCATTATTCTTGCCATATAAGGATCATCAAAGCCACTACTGGTGGTATGCATGGAGCACCTTGCAAATTGGATATTTTTGCAGTATCTTCTTTTTGCATATGGGTCCCCTACGGACCCTTCCCTGATTTGATGCCCTCCGTATCTCCACTGGATTGTGTGTGCCAGGCTGCCAGCCGGTCTGCCTAAAAGTGATTGGTATGCAACCTCGCATGCAGGGTGATCTTTCTAGCAAAAGAGAACAAACAACTACTAGGCCTTGTTTGGATCCATCCAACTAAGTCTAGCTAGCTAAAGTTTCAAAACAGCTAAAAGTTCTTCCATCCAAACTTTAGCTAGGTTATTTGGATCCTCAGGTAGTAGACTCAACTAAACTTTAGCTGGGTTGAAATAGCTAACTTTTTAGCTGAGTCATTTGGATTGCCTAGCAACCAAATAAATCTAGGCCTTGTTTAGTTGTTGGGGTGAATTTTTTTAGGTACCGTAGCACTTTCACTTGTATTTAATAATAATTAGTCCAATTATGGACTAATTAAGCTCAAAAGACTCGTCTCGTAAATTATAGACAAATTATACAATTAGTTATTATTTTTATCTATATTTAATGTTACATGCATATGTCGCAAGATTCAATGTGATGGAGACTCTTGAAAAGTTTTTGATTTTTGGGTGGAACTAAACAAGGCCTTAACTAGCTAAAATTTAGTTGGTAGATCCAAATAGGCCCTATATAGGTAATAAGTAAACTGTACCTAGCTAGATGAAAGGGTGAAGTCATAGGTGTTTGCCTCTTAGGTCTTGTTTAGTTCCCCACTCAAAAACTTTTCATTCATCCCATCGAATCTTTCGACACATGCATAGAGCATTAAATATAGACGAAAAAACTAATTGCACAATTTGGTTGTAAATCGTGAGATGGATCTTTTAAGCCTAATTAGTCCATGATTAGCCATAATTGCTACAGTACCCAACATATGCTAATGATGGATTAATTAAGCTTAATAATTTGTCTTGCAGTTTTCAGGCGAGCTATGTAATTTGTTTTTGATTAGTATATGTTTAATACTTCAAATATATGCCGGTATATCCGATGTGAGATCCAAAAACTTTCTTTTTGCGAACTAAACAAAGCCTTAATATATATAGGCAATACATAAACCGTACCTAGCTAGATGAAAGGGTGAGGCAATAGGTGTTTGCCTCTTAATAAAATATGGGCTTTGCCTCGCTCATGAAAAAAAAGGTAATATATGTCTGCTTGGCTTAACTTGCCCGGTATTGTATGTGCAATGGATTTAGCTCTTTTGCACAGCTAGCAACTCATACAACATAGTGGTTGGGCTATGGTTACTGCAACATGAAAGGGTGAGATAAAAAGAATTCAAGGGGTTTGGATCTTAGTATTGAAAATATTAGCTCATTCTATGATAATTGGCCAAATATGAACTAACAAAAGCTAATGGGCACCAATTAGTCCACTTAGCTCTGATTAGCCAACCAAAACACAAGTCTAGTTTCTAGATCTTGGATCAAAACACCCTCAACTAGGTGAGCGGACTTGATTCTCCATAGTACGGGTATTATTATGTTTTAGTTTGTCTAAGATTTGGTTTCTATGGTGGTATTGAGATGACAACAAAGATAGAATAATTTCCTTTGCAATTTTTTTGGTCACCATAACACTTATAAGGGAAGGGATGCATGTTATTAGGGTGGGAGTTTTTAAAATCCCTCATTTGTTTGATGGTTGGGACCATGGGAGTGTAAGTTTTGATGGGAAGGGGAATGACCTTCAGAGGGCCAACTTGCACCCACTTGATTCCTAGGGAAAGGTAGAATTGTTTAAGAATTGTACTTTAGTGAAAGTTATGTTAGATGTGTGTCAAATATGTGTACAATTTAATTATGTTAGGACTTGAGTTGTATTCATGGTTAGATATAGTTTGAGTAGAACTATGTACCCATGGGTCAATAAGTATGAGGCGACCTCTATTGCAACCATAAGATGACTGGTTTGGGTGATAACAAGGATGTGAGAGTGTTCATATGCTGCTATAGCTACTATTTATGGGGTAAGCGCTCTTAATCATGCTATAAGGACGTCGGCATATGGTTGAACCTCATGAAAAGCATCATCTCTAAATGTTGTCCTTGTTCGCGTATTTTCTTCTATGGTATTTATGTTTCCACCATCTGTTGGTATTTTGATAACAAGTATTCTATCTAGTGGTATAAAAAATGGTTGGTAAACCTATAGCATGTTGGGGTCAGATGGTTATGAAAGAGCCCATTAACATCTATAGAGGGTCACACAAGTTGGGTGTGACACGAAGAGTTGGACTTGGGAATTGGATAACGTCTTTCAGAGATCACAGGACTACACGAGGGGGTGATGTGAAGAGTGGGTTCAATGTGGAGATTGTTAGGTTTAGTCCTATATCAAAAATTGATGGTGGGGAGCACAACATATAAGTTTAGGGTAATCCTTACTCACTAGACTAATCTTTTGAATTGAGTTAGGTTCAAGGTCTTGGTTTATTGTAGGTTTCGATGGAGTTAGGCCTAGTGATCTACTACACACTCTAATAAGATAAATGCATTACATAGTTCATCATGACTTATGATACATTTTTTCACTCCAAAACCCACACACCAAAAAAGACAACAAGAATTTCATCATAATCTATCCTCCTTAATTTCTATCACTAATGATGAGTAAACAAAGGATCGAAGCTAAAAATCAAATCACCATTTCATCACTATTGCATATATCTTATTTTGTAGATGAGTCCAATTTTTATAGAGATGGTTCACATAAAAAGCCACCTGTAACTAGGATGACGAGCATTGGAGCTCGTGAACCAACACTAGAAATCAATTTTTACAGGCAATTCAATTATGAATTTTTTCATAGAAATGAATACTTGTTCAGAGATAATTTCTTTAAGTGAATCGCCCCTAAATGCATTTTTAGGGCCAGTCATGTGATCACCTAGACTCACCCAAAAGGATATTGAAAAAGAAAAAGATGATTTTCGCAAGTTTCTGATGCGCGAGGTAATCAACACAAGAATGGTTATTTCTATGATTTCAAATTTGATTATGCACATGATTCTAAGTATGATAGACTTCACCGTGGGCAATATGACTTTCTTCTCATTGTTATCATCATGAAATACACTGTTAATAGTTTGCAATTATGTTTACTTTATTAACTAGTACATTAATACATGCATAAATTGTCATGAAACATTGTATAATTTGTCTGTGAAATGGTGAAATATTTTGTCATGATACGATTTCAAGTATGGCAGACAATATGAAAAATTAGAAACATTTTCTAGGATGCTCAAATTGAAAAGAAATTACCTTACAAACAAAATTTCAATAGCGGTTATGTTAAGCCAACAAACCCTAAAACTGATTTCCAGTAGTGGATCTTAAGCTAACAACCTCCAATGAATCTTTAGGAGTGGCTGCTCAAGCATCTCTAGGGCGATTGCATTAAGCCAACCTCTCATGGAAATTTATTTCTAGAAACCATTTTCATAAAAGCAACTAGCCCTAAAAATTATTTTCCAAAAGACAATTTTGTTGCTCAAATTCCCTTGGAAATGGATTTCTACCATCTATTTTCTTAATTGAACCAACCATGGAAATGGATTTCTAGTCGCCTTTGGAAATGGATTGGTAGAGATGATTTTCTTATCGCAACCATCCTTGAAAAAGTATTCTAAGGTTCGGTTGAAAGCCTGACACTGCAAAGTATATCTTTACAATGTGTCGATTTTATAAATTGCCACTAAAAACCATTTTGACTGACTATAGAATCATTTCCGCAATAGTGTTTAATTCTCTTTGTCAAGCCCTGCTAGTAGTTGCCAAACGGAATCACTCTTTGTGAGAGCTGTCTCCCCGATTTTTGTTCGAAATGAGGATGTGACCTTACTTCTTACCCGTTTTTCCCCTTCTAGTGCTGCAACATTTATGTATTTATACCAAATATTAAAGAGCAAGAAATTCTTTCTTCTATCTCTCACTCTCTCTACCTCACTCTTCCATCCACTAATGACTACTCAGTCATCCATCACTCCCACACTTCTCATTTTGAGTTTTTGGACCTACAAAACTTTTGTTGGCATACACTTTGAGTTTAGAGCCGTAAAACCATCGTCATTGGCACCGCACCACTCATGTCATGGTCTACCTTATTTATAACATGTTATAATCTCGTTAATCTCTTATTTGCATAGTCATCACTACACTAAAACCCACTTGAGGGCCTTAAATGCTCTTTCAGTGAACAACCCCCCTCTCCCTCCTCCCTTTTAGAAAAGTAGATGGAGATATTGCTAGTCAATCAGACTCAAGTTTCATAGTTTTTTCGTCTATGTAAATGAAATGGGAGATTATATTTAAGTTGAAATACAAACTTAAATAAGGACACACAACAGTTACGAATTTAATCACAACTTCCTTTGGGGTTCAAGGTCTGGCTAGTTTGTCCTCCCAAAAAAGAGAGAGGCCTTGTTTAGTTTTCAAAAAAAAATTGTAAAATCTTTCGAATTCTTCATCGCATCGAATCTTATGGCACATTCATGGAACATTAAATATAGATAAAAAATAACTAATTATACAGTTTACATGTAATTTGCAAGGCGAATGTTTTGAACCTAATTAGTCTATGATTGAATAAAATTTATCAAATATAAACGAAAGTGCTATATTGTCTATTTTGTAAAAAAAGAACTAAACAAGTTCAGAGATTTGGCTAGTTTGTCAGTGCAGTCTGCCCTTTATTTTCTTTTTCCTGGCTAATTGGCTGGCTGACGCGCAGGGATAGGGGCCCGGGAGTGTCGGTTGTGCTTGTGCACAGATGCCTGTTTTGGCACCACCAGGTCGGCAATTTCTGTTGCCCTTTAGGGATAGATTCTTTCTATGCTAGTGCCATTCCATCCCCAACACCAGTGACCCTTGGACGCGATGCCTGTTGACCCTTGGTGTTAAAGCAGAGGCACGACTTGCATTGGTGGCCTTCATGTGGCCATGTCTGTACTTCGATCTGGAGCGTCGACACGTAAGCTGCTGCGGACTGGTTGTAACGTGTGACCATGCACGACTGATCGAAATGACACGTAGTACTATCAGTGCCGTGCCGCTAGTCCCGCCAGTACAAGCATGCCTCCATTGCCATCTTGCGCCTTCTTCGTCGTACCCAATAATTGCCGGCCGGCCACTGGCGTGTACCAGGTACGTCTTCCCCTCGTCCGTCCGTTCAGTGTGCACGTCACAGCAACAAGGTCATCTTTTCATGCTGATTGAATAGTAATAAGAGACTCGATCAATGCATATATGTACTCCGGCCACCAGCTGGACCATCTCAAACACCGGTGATTGCCCCTTTGCCGGTGTATCCAGGAATTTGGGCGTTTGGGTTATCCGATATTCTCAGGTCTTGTAATGAAAATTGATACATGATATTAGCTCCGAAAAACACTATTTGTAATTTAGGGTACCCCATAATTTAGGTTTAAGTTTGGATATTATACCCCATCTATATCTGAATTCACTGAAAACAATAAGTTATACAATATTTCAGTAGCAATTGATACATAATTTCAGCAGCAATTTATAGAGAATAATATATCATAGTCATTTGTTCAAACGGAGAAAATTATATATATTAATAAAGTGATAAGTTCAAATGTTCAACTAACAACACATGACAAATACAAAGACACGTAGTTCGCCACATTTCTTTGAGTGATAATCCAAACCGGCAGGGTCATTCCATGTTTCTTTCAGTGTCATTACAAACAGCCAAGATATTTCCTCATTTCATTGGGTGCTATAAAAAACCGCTAAATTAATTCATCTTTCGTTGAGTTTATTAGAAACTGTCAAGGCAATTAACCTTTTCTTGGGTGTAACTAGAAACTGCCAAAGAAGCACTAGTTTCCTTAGGTGCAAACCTTCAAGTAAATTGTTGTAGCCACTAAGGAAAAAAATTCAGTTTAAAGCTATTCCTCTTAACCATGGATATAATGGACTCATTGCATTATTGTTAGGTGGGCACTGCATTTTATAGACACAAATGCTCTATTTGGATATTTGTGAAATGAAATATATTTTTTCTTGGTATAATAATCTAATAAAAGGTACAATTTTATGTTGTTATGCATTAGAGAATGCATATGGGCACTAAGCTTACGATGTCTAGTTAGTTTTAAATTTAGCATGCAACATATATCGTACGAAGGCTAAGTTTCTATTAAAGTTGTAGAGCCTGAAAAAGTATTCAACTTTATAGTCGATGACTTTTCATTTGAAAATATTTGATGCCTTTACAAACTATGCTTTAAGAGTCTGGTAGGGTTTGTCTCCGGCTTCGGCTCTGGCTCATCTAGAGGAGCTCTGTCAAACGTTTTTCTGAAAAAGCCGTTTTTAAGTAAAAAGCAGATGAGTCGAAGCCGTTTTGGCGAAACCATAAATTGTGGCTTCTCTAAAACGGTTCTAGCTCCTCTAAAGGAGCCTCTCGTGAGGAGCTATGCCAAACACCCCCTAAATTCTCAAAGTTCTGAAATTTATTTCTTTTTGAATTTTTTCAAATGATCCCTAGATTGAGATACAACCTAAACAAAAGTTGTACTACTCGACAAAATTTAAAACTTTTAGTGCAAACTTTTTTCACTTAAAATTGTTTATGGCCTCTAATATTTATTAAAATATCCACTAAATTTAATACAAAAAGGATAAAAACATCCACTTTGTCACAAGAGGATTTTATTATGGTGTAGTGGTAATTGAGCTTTTCGTAAAACCTTTGGTTGCTCGACTCCCATGTAAAATAAAAGGATTATTTTTGTCTTTTTCCTATTTTTCTATTCTATACATATCCTTCCTATCAAAAAAAATATTCTATACATATCCTTGGGGTCATCGGCCCTCGAGAAAATATTTGGCAGCCAAACCCTCGAGAAAACCATTTATGACAAAGCCTTGCTCTCAAAAAAAAAATATATATCCATATCCTTTGGTGGCTAAACCCTTATAGCAACTCCAAGAGTTTGGCTAAAATTAATAGTTAAATTTCATTGTTTAGCCATTTTTTAAAATAAAAACTTCTTAAAAAAAAGAAGTCCACAATAGTCTTCCTATTTTACAAAATTAGATAGCTAGTGTCAGTGGTTGACTATATATGGCCACCGAAAATCAAGGGATAGCCAACTTTCTATTTTACAAAACCAAAACCAGATAGCACATCTGTTGGAGCCTACTTTTTGCTATGCAAATTCTAAAATAGCTTCCACAACAAGAATAGCCAAGCTTTTGAAGTTGCTCTTAGGGGTTGTTTGATCTTTCATTTGGAGGAATTAAAATCTACTTAATGAATTATGCTATTTGGCTTGAATCCACCATCTATTTTTCAAAGCTCACATACAAGCCTACCTTAAATTAATAAATTATGCTATTTGGCTTGAAATTTGACATTCCACCACTTTTCAAAGTTCACATATAAGCCTACATACCTTAAATTCATAGGGTGAGACTTGAAAATTGATTCTATAAATCTCTATTTTATGGTTCTACTTTGTACCTTATAATACACTCTTCAACTTGTCCGGTAAAAATGTAACACATAAGTATCTCTTTGTAAAACTGACAATAATATTCAAATATAACCATAGTAGCTTAATTAATAATATGTATATAAATTATAATTATTACAATAAATTTAATTCCAAGGACCTAACCGGGGCCTCAAGAAAATTATTTGTGGCAAAGTTTTTGACTTTACTTATGGTTTGTAGTGCCTTTTTAGGCTTCTTTCTGGCTCTCTTGCCGGTTCCCTTTTTGAAAAAGATGAAGATAACTAGTGTCAAGCATGAAACTGGTCAGATACGCGGCCGGCCGGTGCTCGGATGGGGATGATTCTAGCTTAGCTATAGAGCCGGTACGGTGCTCCTTTTCTTTTTTTTTTTATTATTATTTTTGGCAGCAGAGATCATAGAGCGATCGATCAGGCTGCGTGCGGCGCTGTTATTCCTCTCTCCATTCCAAAATTCTATTGCTGTGTGCGCCAGCTAGCTAGCGCGGCTCTTTTACACATTTAAATAAATTATTATCTCCATCTGACCATCTCTCTCTGCTGCATTGCATTGCAAAGTTCGTTGACGTGGCCTTGTCGGGTTTCAAGTTTTGTTTAATTAATCCATCCATCTCTGTGCAGTGTTTGGCATCTAACTCTGCTGGGGCCGTAATCGTTGACGCTGTTCTTTTCGGATTCCCGTAGATCTCGTGTCGTGTTTTTTTCTGCAGGATAAGGACGACGGACCAGAGCCATCACGCGCACGGTGCACATGCAAAGCTGGCTAGGATCTAATCTCGATCATGGACCATCGAGTGCACCACGACTCTATATGCTAGCCTGCTGTACGTGTTGTACGTACGTACGGTTGCTGCTATATGTATATTAGTGGTTAAATTTTAGTCCCTATCATATCAGATATTTAAATAAATAAAATATAAATTAACTATAAAATTAGTTGTATAAGCAATGACTAATTCACAAGATAAATCTACTAAGCCTAATTAGTCTATAATATTAGTGAATGTGATGCTACAATAAACATGTATTGATTATAGATTAATTAAGTTTAATAAATTTGTCTAGTGAATTAATCACGATTTATGTAATTCGTTGTTCTGTTTAGGTCTTTTAATTGATACTCAAATATTCGATATGACATAACTAAACTTTGTACTAGATTCCAATACCTCATTAGAAAAGAACTACCAAGGCCTTGTTTAGTTCACCAAAAACCAAAAAGTTTTCAAGATTCTCTGTCACATCGAATCTTTTGACACATGCATGAAGTATTAAATATAGATAAAAATAAAAACTAATTGCAGAGATGAATCTTTTAATCCTAGTTAATTCATGATTAGACAATATTTGCTACAAACAAACGGAAGTACTACAGTAGCGCGAAATCTAAAATCTTTTCGCATCTAAACAAGGCACTAGTAGAGCGCCTGGAAAGCAAGTGGCGATGATTTGCATTGGGTGCTGATGTTACTCCTTTTCAGATACTGTATAAAAAAGGAACTGATGGAACGACCCGGGGTCACTTCCATGTTTCAATCTTCGAACTAGTGCTTGGCCTGGGCATCTATGTCAAGCATCGATCCATGGTTACTCATGTTTTCGTGTCCACAACGAAGATGTTTTTCAATTGTGTTTGTGCGCATCATTTTAAGTTTCAGTATTTTGCAATGATGGACGACCGGCTTTCTGCATAAGTGGCTATGGTTCCCTACCCTACGTATAGTTCCATAGTTTTTGTCGTTTTGCACAACGACATGCATGGTTTCCGAACATAGCTTTGACAGTGATTTCCTATTCTCAATTAAATAGACAAAAAAAAGAATTAACAAAATACTAAAAAGTTTTAATGTGGTTTTGAAAACTAATAGTGTATACTAGAGCCGAGGAGTGTGATAAAAAAAATGTTTTCAGATTTCTTCACTACCAAATTGGTGGAGTTCTCCTAGTGTTTTTAATTAGTAATAAAACACTAACACTAATCATAGCACTAGGAAATCCCCGCTAGGAGACATTTACTAGGAAAAGTTTGTACTAAATTTTGAATGCTAAAACACTAGGAGAAATCCACATTACTAGGAGAAGTTGAAAATTTTGGTTGTGCTTGGTACTCATATTTCTCAAGTTTTGATCTTTATCGTGTCCAAAACGATAAGAACTTGAATTAGATGGCATACGAAAGAAAGAAATTTTGAAAAAAAAAAAGACATTCCCATTTGGTTGGGGATTGTGCTCTTTGGTTTTGTCATTGTTCCTAGTTTTACTGGGCTCACACAACGGTCCAAAGTCAGCGGCCTGCATGGGCTCAAGGCCCAGCTTGTGTTGCCCAGAACGTTAACTCACAGCCCAAGCCTGGCCCAATCTGCAACAAACATCCGCTCCGTCACTCCCGCTGCGAGGGTTTTATATCGGGCCGGCCCATAGCACTTCACTTCTGTCAAGTGTACTTCGCGGGCTACCATCAGTTGCTTTCGCTTGCAAATTTGCTGCTACCAGACATTGCAATTGCAAGAAACTATTGTTGCAGTGACAAAACCATCTCCACTTGTGAAGACAATCAGGCTAATACCATATATATCTTGATTTTTCATGATTAGCTTTCTTTGACCTAATCTACAATTGCCAGCACTTGCATGTGCATCTGTGCACAGATGACAAAGTAGAAGGTTCCCTTCTACAGTACATGAAAAGGAATACATACAAAAGGGGCGAACAAGAAGAGAACAGAGAAGACATCTCTTTTCGTTTTGCGGCGGCTTTCATGGATTCCCCATCAGACTACACATATATACCCACAGGCACCTGCAATGTGTGTATCTGTTGCTGCACCTGCACCTAACTAAGTTTCCAGGCTTTGCCTCCTTTCATGCTGAACTTCTTAAGCCTCCCAAAGAACATCACAGCAATGAGTATGAGTTTGCCGGAGTCGCTCCACCTCCCGGCAAAACCAGTCCATCTGTCTGTGCAGAGCCCATCTGGATTGATCTGTCTGCTGCAGCTGTAGCCCATTGAGAAGCCAACATTTCCATAAGCACTGCATGCAGAACGTAGATAAAACATGTCAGATTAACGGTAGCAAAACCTTCCAACAAATATGAATACAAATGTGAATTCGTTCATCAGGCATGTGCATTTACATATATATTGTCGATTTGTTTTGTATGCATGAGATTTTTTTTTCTCTCCTTGAACTACTCGGAGTAAGGCTGTACCTGACGACTTCGACAACAATGCTGAGCACGTTGAAGTTGAGGGGATCTTCTTTCAGCTTTCTCCTCTCGGTGATGCAGATGGCGATGACGAAGATGGTCAAGTAGGAGAGTTGTGACAAGACTGTGCTCTTGAGCAGCCTTATTCCTTGGCTCTCCGTGGAATGATGACCCCTCTTGGAATTCTCTTCAAATGGAAACCATGTCGTGTATGGAGGAAGATACCTAAGAAGAAAGCAGGTTTGAGATGAGAAATACAGTACTAGACAAACAAAACATTACTACTTCCTATTTACCGTTTTTACTCAAAGTTACAGTACATGGCCGGCCGGCACTTGTTTTTTTTCGTCAGATGGAACAGCTGGTCAGATTGCTTTACGCAAATTGAAGGCCGTTTTTAGATGCCATGATTTTCTGTAACTGCCTTCATTTTCAGTAACTGCTCATGACAGGATATATAGAGTCCATCCGCATCTGGAAGGGAGATGTATGCAATTTCGTATCCACATGAGAGAATTCAGAAAGTTTTGTGTGAACTATTTTGTCCTCATGTGTTCTTGACCCCATATATATGGATCCTCTTGGTCTGCGGGCAAGGTCAGCTGAGCTCTTTAGCTACTTTGCCTGTCTGCAAAACTAGATACCCAAGATGTGTTTGGCTTGGCTTGGAATCAAAGAGCCCAATTTGGACAAAACTACCCAAAGCAATCGTACTGCACCCCTGGTCCACAAAACTGATAAGAGTCTGTGTTCTGTTGGATGCTGTCATTCGTAGATGGTAGGCTTCCATTTCATGAGAAATTAAAAGAAACGGTGGTCTTCCTACCACCTGGGCTTGCTTGGGAATTGGGACGCCACAAAATATTCTCGAAAGCAGCTTAGTGCTCCCCAACGATGTTTTTCTAGCTAGCTATTTGACGACGTGGCAGATAGAGAGCGCCAAAAAAAAAAGAAAAAGAAAAGAAAAACAGCTCGCCTCGCCTAACTCGCACAGATACAGTGTCTCTGACCGAATGGCCCACTCCAAAACTCTAGAGTGTTGGAAGAACTTTTCGTTTTTTTATGTCTCCTCAGCTGGCAATTTCATTGTCCTCGCATGACGCCCTTAACGAAGGCAGCGTGTGAATTGTGAAGCTAGCATGGGCCTTTTTTGACCTGGAAACTATCAATCCACATCTTGAATTCTTGATTCTCTGGTTGTCGATCTCGACTGAATTTGAATGTTGCTTTGTGCTTACATGAAGCTCACCGGCCGCTCTTCATTTCCGGTCCAATTTTGGGTGCTTCCGTGTTTGGGGGAAAAAAAAGGTTTCGTTGCGTCTTCCATTTTTCAAATTATTTTGCTCTATTATTGGCAGATCGGTCAAATCGAGGAGGTAACACATGCCCTTGAATAAGAAATTGTGCCATCACCTACCTAAGACGGAAACCTAAGTGCCTACCACTTGTTCATAAAAAAGCTGCAATGATTCATGAGTTGAAAATTCTGTGCCGGTGCTTGTCCGTTAGACAAGATTTTTTATTAGGTTGTGTATCATCATATTATCTATGTGTGTGGTTTTTTTTTTGAATTTAGATAACATTTTTTACCGTGGTTTGCACGGATTTTCACAAATACTGTGGTTTCCACTAGATACGTTTCCAGTTAGGGAACCGGTTAATTCGGATATAGTCATCTTGTTCATGTGAAGGTGAGCTTAATTATTTTAGTTCAATCACTACTCATGGAGTTCCCTGCCACTAAATCTCCTCCTAGTGTGAGGAGGATGAGGAGGTCAGCCACAAGCATCGCACGGGGGCTTAGAAAGTTGATGGCAGCGGCCCTGTGTATACAGAGGAGGAGGTCAGCCACGAGCGCACCCCTCGCAGATGGAGGAGGAGGACGGCAACAGCCGTGGCGCGCGAGGAGGAGGAGGATGGCGTGTGCGGAGGGGGAGAAGGATGGTGGCCACTGTGGTGCATGCGGAAAAGGAGGATGACAACGGTCGTGGCGCGCGACACGCCATGGGAGGCGGTGGTCCTCTGATGAATAGGGACGAGAAGGTTGTGGTCCTCTAGCGAATTCCATGCGAATGTCGGGGGCGGTAGGAGCAGAAGGCAACGATGCTAGGACGTCTGACATTGATGAAGAGAAACACTAGAAGGTAAGGTGAGGGCGGACACATTATGTTACAGAACGGAGGGAGTAAAGGAAAACACCCACCTTCCTTGTTTTCACCTGGCTTGACTTTAATTTGACGTGGTCAATGCATAGGCCGGGCCAATTGAAATCATGTTCAGCCAACTAAACAGGTCGTTGGCTCCGTGAACCAAACACAGCCACGGTCCATTCTGGTAGGCATCGGCAATGATAGTGTACCGCTGCCTCGATCCCAAATCCATAACGTGAACTGCGATGCACACGGAGCCGAGAAGCCGACGGAGAGAGAGAGAGAGGTGGGCGATCGAGGGGCGGTCAGGGAGACACTCACATCATGAGGACGAAGAGCACGAGGATGGCCGTCGCCAGCGTGGAGAGGTCGAGGGTGGACTCGCCGGTGTGCCGAGAGTTCACGGCGAGGAACAGCGCGTTGGACAGCTTCTCCCCCGCGCTCATCCCCCGCAGCGCGCCGCCCCACTCCATCCCGCACACCAGCGCCACCTGCACGGCGATGAGCCCGCCCACCGTCCCTGCGAGCATCCAGCACCGCCGCGCGGGTAGCAGGTGGTAGTATCCCGTCGCCTCCCTGCCCTTCCTGGCGATCTCCACCATCTCCTCCCGCCGCGTGGCCGCGGCCGCCGCCCACACGCACGCGGCCAGCAGCGGCGGGAACAGCGTGTTGCCCACCAGCGCCTGCGGCACGAGCAGCAGCTGCAGCGGCACGTCCCGGCTGAACACCATCATGTTCTCGTTCGTCGGCATGAACCCGCAGCTGGAGAACGTGGACACCGTCGTGAACACCGAGAAGGTCCACACGTTCAGGGCCTTGCGCCGCAGCGTCTGCCTCGCGCCCGGCGCGGCGTAGACGTACGCCGCCACGGCGACGGCGCCCACCACGTGCACCACCAGCAGAATGCCCAGGACGATGAAGAACAGCGAGCGCACCGCATTGCGCCGCAGAACCTTCGCGTCTACCGGGATGTCGTCGTCGTTCTCTTCGGTGACCGCAGTAGTTATCGACCTGGAATCGGCCTCGGCGGCCGTGGTGGTCTCGAGCTCGATATCGTCGTCGTCGTGGCTCTCGACGCGCCGTGATCTGTTCATGATCTGCTTCCTCATCTTGGACCATTTGGAGGCGAGGCCCACGAGCGACAGGAACACCTCGCCGCCGCCGAACATGAGAGCCGTGAGGACCAGGAGCTGGCCGTGGGAGAACACCTCCATCTCGACGGCGGACATGCTGGACACCGTCGCGGCCGACACGGCGGTGAAGAACGTGTCGATGCCGCGGGGTCTCCTGCCGGAGGGCGCCCGCACCTTGAGCGCGTCGAGGAGCCCCCACCCGACGCAGGAGATGGCGACGAAGTAGACGACGTGGACGAGGAGCGAGTTGAGGCGCGCGGCGACATCGGCGGCGCGGCGCCACGCCTGGCCCGCGCTGCACCGGAGCGTGCGCCGCGACCGCGCCACGCGCTCCATCACCTGGTGGTGCGCGTAGGCCTTGGAGACCGAGCACACGAGGGACATTGCGCTGTCGAGCACCGCCGCCGAGCACCGGCGCAGGTGCTGCAGGAACCCGGCGAACTTATGCGCTCCGGCCATTGTAGTGGTGGCGCCGGCGCTGTTATGTGGGACTCGCCGAGCTATGTGCATGTGCATGCGCGTTCTGTGCGTGCCTTGGGTGCTTTCGACACACACCTGGACCTGTATATATACAAGTAATGAGGAGGACATTAACGGAACCTTCGCTTCTAGTTTCAACACGTGGCAAATAAACTCATTATTCCAGTTTCTTTATAATGCCCATGAAGACAACCAATGTGGCTACTCACTCCCTCCCAAATTAAGTGCATTTCTTCTAGGTATAGTCCACATAGTCCTAGTAGGGTTTTTTTTTTGTACTTTCTCTATTTCTAAAGGGCAATCATTAGAGACTCAAATAGCTTTTGATGGGAACACTGGTAGTCTCCAAGAGCTCTGGAAGTGTATTTATTTTGGGGACGAAGAAGATGGTAAGAGCATTTCCAACCGTTTGGCAAAATTCGTTTTGCAAATCTTGTTGTTTGCCAACTCCCAAAATAATATAGAGAGGAAAAAAAGATCTCATCTCCAACAATTTGGCAAAATTCGTTTCCAAAAACCCCAAAAAATCCGCTAACCAAACGAAGAGCTCCGCTAAACGAACAAAGAGCCCCACTAAGCATGAGGAGAAAGACCGATGTCAAGCACGAAGCCCGCGCACATATTTGCACACTAGACAGAGGGATATGTCAAGTAAAAAAATGAAAAATTGAGATGTCAAATTGTTGGAGAGAATTTTTCCTTATTTTGCTAAGAAAAAGTATGGATGGAAAGTCATTTGGCAAAATGCTTTAACTTGTCTTCCTGCTATAAACAAATTCAGAACTGAGAGATGAACTAGAATAGGTAGTGAAAAATACCATCCCACTTGTACTATCCCACCCCCTCCTTTTTTGAAAAAAAAAGACTTCTAGAAGCCACGAGTGAGATGAGAATATGCATGCTGCACCAAACAGTAAAAATGAAACTCTAGTAATATAAGTCTTCATGTTTGGAGTTATATATTTCTGTATAGGTATTGATATAGTCAAGTGCCATATTAAAAACCATGTTGATGTTGTACTAGGCTTATTATGGATTTGTTTGGTTCAGTTGTGAGCTGTGAAAAAACTAATGTGAGATATAAGCTGCAAAAAATGTAGTTTTGAGTTATGTTGTGCTATTACAAATTATAAACTATTTTTAAAAATAATCATAAAGCTTATCCTCTCTCTCTCTCTCTCTCTCTCTCTCTCTATATATATATATATATATATATATATATATATATATATATATATATATATAGTGTAGAATACTATTTTACACCCTAGGTGTAGAATACTAGTTTACACTGAACTGTTATACTGAGCAAAATTCAGTATCGTTCAGTATTCATATTTCAGTATTCCTTTTAAGCAGTAATAAAACATCACTTTATTTCTATTTATTTAGAAAAACAGTCAAAAGCGGAATCCAAGGTGCTAAAAAATTATATTACACAAAATTAGTTACTTCTCGTTTTACCTATTTAGTTAACGTTGTGCTTTTGACCGTAGAACCTGAACCAAAATACAGCCTCTATCTTGGATCAAAGCAAAATATTTTGTCTTAATGAAATACTTGTGAAGGCATGTTCGTGAAAAAAAAGGTCAAAGCAAAGGACATACTGTGTAATGTGTATACCCATAGATCACGTTCCATCCATCGTTTTTTGTCACTGCGGGATATAAAAGGCAGTCACTCTTACACAGTAACAGTGTTGAAGAAGTATCATGAAATTAGCTAGGCCCAATTGCTACTCCGTTGAATAATATACACAGTAACAGTGTTGAGTAAGTAGATGATGTGGACGTATATATCTTCTGTCTATGAGGTGAGGGCGTCCATTAATCTGGTACTACAACAAACAGCTCTGGCTGAAAGCGTAGTTCTGGTCAAACTGTATTCACTATATAAGATCCACATTCATTTTTACCACTGGTTTTTAATTTCATCGCCGTGCGCTACACTTCGACCTATCAGACACGTGGCATTCAACAAGAAGTTTCATAGTTCGGCCTCCATGCATGCATGTGAATTGTGCGAAATATTTTTTTATCACCTCCTCGGAGACTATGCTGGCAATAATCGAACCAGCGTGTGGTCATAGTATACTCCCCATTTCAAAATGTAAGTCGTCGTGACTTGACCCAAAACGGTCTTTACAGTTATATTTTAGAGATATATTTCTAGCAACAAAATCATGATCACACAAGATATATAGCGCTTTCAAATATAAATCCAGCTATATATATATATATATATATATATATATATATATACACGACTAAGTATACATCTTATTATGTCTAATTAATCAATACTGTAGTCAGTGGCGAAGCTAGAGTAAATTGGAGGGGGGTGCACTTAGCTTGTGGGTGCATAGACATCTTCCGTGGAAGGTGCATATATGGTGAAATTTTGAGTCTAATCACTGTTTTTATAATTTTTGGAGGTGCATTTGCACCTCCTAATCAACACCTAGCTTCGCTACTGACTGTAGTAGTTGAAAAGTGGCATGTTTGAAAATTGTTAAAGTGCAGAGGCGCTTTATAAACAAAAAAAAAGGTATTGAGGGAGTACATGCGTACCCTCGTTTAAAATGGTGCATTTTTAGCAGCTTGCTTTATTTGTTCTCTAGCCTCTATTTATTTGCCTCTCAGTATGTACCTTGACGAGACATAGTAGGATTATAAAAAATGTGATTGTTGGTACGATTAACCACCATTCTGACCAGTACGCGCTGTCGGAAGAGCTTGGAAACACACGTGACCTAATTGACGCCTTGAGCATGCATCCTTTGGGGCTCGATCCATTCCCGACGTGCTGCTGGGTAGTCCGCCGCTGCATGCATGCATTTCCAGGGCGCAACACGGAGTTTGGTGAGCAGCAGGGAGCCGGCCGGCCAGTGTCGGTGCGTGCGTGTGGCCGGCGCGCATGCAACCGCACAAACCAAACCCGGCTGGCCACGCGTGTTCAGCAAGCAGGAAGCAGGATCTCTAAACCATACTGCCATGGAGCAAGGGGGTTCCATCCTAGGCACTATGTTGAATGGTATTTTGGCCCTTGCTCTAGAAGGGTCCCTACGAGTCATGAGCAGCTTAGGTTTACTCGGGTTAGTCGTACCGCCCATTTGGTGCCAGGGTCGTGTTAAGATTCATCTCTGCTCAGAGGGCCATACGTCAGGTGAGCTCGGGAAGCTCCAACACTAGTCACTGGGGCTCGCGCTTGCAAGTTCAAACCCATCAGGAAGGCATATGTGCATCATATGTGTAGCCCTCGAGTCCCTTGCCAACTGGGCATATTTGGTCGGGCCGGGTTGGTGCATCTTTGCCTGTTGGTGACGGTACTTATGATACTAGTACTCATTAGTAGTCCTCGAGCCTATGTGATTTGGAAAATTTCATGGAGGTTCCAGCATAGTCGGGGTGTCCCTCCATTTTTGAGAGCATAAGGTACTAGCTGATTTAATCATAGTAGTATATGATGAGTTAGATATTACAATCCTAATTAGTTCATTATCGTGTTCATATGAGTTATAAGATCCCTAGTGCAACCATGATATAGACCTGATTTCAAAATTTATTAGCACAAATGATGATGATATAAATTCTGTTCCAATGCATGGTGCTGCACTTTCTTTTTGCATAAAAAAGTTTGACAACTAGAACTCCCTCCACAACAGATTGTTCTCGGCGTGATAACCTAGCCTAGACCAACACACAACAGGGGCTTGATCCAAGCAAGCCACCACAAGCAGATGGGTAAAACTTGAACATATTGGATAACTACCTTATTTTCCAAGTTTATTACTGAACAAATTTATCCTGGAACATTACGTACTAAGGCCTTGTTTAGTTCTTTTTTTTTGGCAAAATGAGCACTGCAGCACATTCGTTTGTATTTAACAAACATTATCCAATCATAGACTAATTAGGTTCAAAAGATCTGTCTCGCAAATTACAAGCAAATAGTGTAATTAGTTATTATTTTTATCTATATTTAATACTCCATGCATATGCCGCAAGATTCGATTTAACGAAAAATCTAAAAAAATTGCATTTTTTTTGGGAACTAAACAAGACCTAACTACATCATCAGATAACAAGTCTCATGAGCCCACTCACAATGCACAAAATGCTAAAAAAATGTATGATGCAAGTATATTGACTAAGCAGGGACGGAGGGTGAATGAAAATTCAGAGAGGGGGAGGGAGAGGGGCTAATTCAAATAGATCAGCTGGTTAGGTTCCTTGTGGTAGAACCTGTCCAGCCGAGTTCAAGTCTCGGACTTGACACGGGTACTCACATTTTTCTAGATTTATTCTAGGATTCAACAACGCTATGCTTTTAGTAGTAGGCGACGTGCCCGTCGACAGCGAGTCGCTGGTGGTGACTTCGTCAATTTCGAGATTTGTCGGTCCAACTTGGTTCTTCGGAGGTGCTCATAGGGGTAGAGTGTGAGTGTGTTCATAGCAGTGAGTATGCGCTCGTGTTTGTGAGCGTCTGCGTCTGTGGGTCTCCCAAAAAAAGAAGCGGCCTTATTTAGTTCTAGAGTGCAAAGTTTTGACATACACATGAGGTGTTCGGATACTAATAAAAAATAAATTATTCCATAAGACGAATTTATTAAGCCTAATTTATTATGAAGTTTCGGAAATCCTCATTAGCACATCGCACAACCTGTAGGGGAACTACCCACAAACCATTAAAAAAGTTGAGTTCTTATATATGTCACTGCTCTAAACTTTTTTGTCATTCACGGTATTTCTGTTAGATGTCAAACTGCGGGTATAAAAAGTCAAAAATACCCTCAGATCTGAATATGCAATTAATATTTTTAAGCATCTTAATTATCTCAAATGAAAAAAAATTCAAAACTAGAAAGTAAAAATTATCTTCATTTGATTCCGTACAAAAGATATGATTTCTTTAAGACATATTAAACATATCAGATCATATCTTTTTGGTCTGGAATTAGATGAAGATAATTTTTATAAAAAAATTATAGATATTATCGAGATCTACAACTTCCTAGTTTTTAGTTTGTTTCATTTGAGGTTATTAAGATGCTAAAAAATTAATTACATATTCATATCTAAGTGTATTTTTGACTTTTCACAGACGCAGTTTGACATCGTTAGAGCCAAATCTAACGAAAGTGGCGTGAAGGACAAAAGAGTTTAGAGCAGTGGCATCTGTAAAAACTTTTTTTAATGACTTGTAGGTAATTACCAAATTTTGTTATGACATAGAGGTAAAAGCCTCTAGAAAATAGATAAATCTAGACCCTTACTATAGTACCGGATGCAGCTAGAGCTCCACCAAACAAGACCTCAGGTCACTCAAAACAATTAATAATTAAGAGTTTCTGTCTATAAAGTGAAGCCAAAACAATCGAAGACGCCTTACAACTTCCTTAACTCTTCGATTAACTCTGTGTCATCATGTCACTAGAAAATTATATGTGACAGTCATCTAATGTGCATGATATGATGTACACATTGAGACTTCTCTCAGGATTAAAGACCGCATTATTTCAATGTTAATGCCGATATATTTGAACATTTGGGAATGAATGCATTATGTGTGTAATTAACTAGTAATCATTGTGTTAAGTTCAGAAAAACTAGTAATCATTGTGTTGAGGACTTAACTACTACTACTACTACAAGCTTAATATATCGTCAATAATGAGAGTTTGATGATATGGTGATGAACAACTTTGAACACGTAACTAATTAAAAGCTTAAACTGCCAAGGCCGGGGGGAACAACCAGTTGAGAGCATCTCTTTCGCATGCTAGCTGCAGCTCCGCCAGTGACATGATTCGTGTAGTCATGTTCATGTATGACCCGTTTGTGATGAACTATACTATGTATGGTCAACATCTATCCTCTCTAATCGCCTTGTAATGATTGGTGATTTTATACTACATACAATCTCAATCTGTGAAGCCAAATCCTCTTGGCAGCCAACCAACAAGTAGTATGGCGAAATTCTGAAACCACACTTGAACTCAGCAAAGTAACATGTGTCGCCAAACCGTCGTAGGCTGCATCCAGACCGGCCAGGCCCCGGGAGTAGGCAGGAATTGAACTAGCTAGGATATGATGCCAGGACGCAACGCAACTGCCGCCAGCCTTCCTCGCCACCGGTCGCGTTCTAGAAACCACGTCTTCAGCTAAAAGATTAAAAGATATTTTATTTTTTTCTAGATACGTAATGTTTCCTATATATTTAGGCAGTGCTCAAAAGATCCATCTTATAAATTACAAGTAAACTGTATACTTTATACATTTGTCGCAAGATTCGATGTGACGAAGAATCTAAAATTTTTTGTAAAACTTTTTAGGAATTAGACAAGGCCTTAGATATACACTATGTCTAGATATATAAGTAATAAAGCTATTTCAAAATCCAAAAGATCTTATATTTTTAAACATGAGTAATTAAAGAATACACTTTGGTAACTCAAAAAATAAAACTTTCGCACATATATAGTGCATCCATATGTTTACTCACACGCAAAAGTTGAGAGACAAACTTAATTACTTTTGGAAGACTCATATGAAAATAGTAAATTTCACTTATTAAGCTTGTATGTGCACTCATTGAGGGAGCAACCGCACATGGGCTCCTCGGCAAAGTAAAAAGGAAAATTCTTTGTATTATAGAAAAATATTGTATATTTTTAGATAACTAATTTAACATAATATGAATTGTCTAGGTTGCTAAAAGTTTCTTGTTCTGACACAGTGAAACTACAAAAAAAGGGTTTTTTGTGTTTTACAGTACACATTCGCATGGATTTTTTTTTTATTTTCTATTAGTATTTCAAAAAATAGTTTAAGTCTCAACTTTTCAATGACTATATACATGGATGAACTAAAATTTTCGAGTCACTGAGGTATACTTTTTAATATTTTATATTTTTTCCACCGAATTTAGTCTTCACCGAAAATCATGTCATCTTCATAGGAGACGGGCAACCAGCCCGGCGGTCACGTGATCATGTCTGCTCAGCTCGATCCTTAGCCGGCCGGTTATGTATATTATTACATGCTGCCAATCAGTACTCATTAATTAAGATTCTTATAGGCGTTTAATAATTCTCTATTATTGTGTCCAATCTTGTATTATACCCTGAGCCTGAGTTGGTTAACGTATAGGACGATAGCGAGAAGACCTGACGGTGACGGCCAATCATGCCGTGGGAGCAGCGCAGCTGCATGATTGCCGTACATAGGTAAGAAGATGGCAAATCATCAGGCACATTGCATCTCATCCCGTCATCTGTGGTCCAATCCGTTGGTTTAGGCCTTGTTTAGTTCCGAAAAGTGAAAACTTTTCGGAACTGTAGCAATTTCGTTTGTTTATGACAAATATTATCTAATCATAGACTGACTAGGATCAAAAGATTCGTCTCGTGATTTACAGCTAAACTGTGTAATTAGTTTTTATTTTCGTCTATATTTAATGTTTCATGCATGTGCCACAAGATTTGATGTGACGGGGAATCTTGAAAACTTTTTGGTTTTCAGGGTGAACTGAACAAGGCCTTAGTGCCCTTTTTCTGAGCTTGAAATAATTGCATAAAGTACACGGCTGCACATGTACGGTCTAGGACATGCCTTGTACACGTACTACGCTGGTCCGAACAGCTGCTTCTGCATGCATAGATCATTGGTGCCTACTGTCTATACCTTCGTCTCTCGACGTACGTGCGAGCCCGTTCGCTTGTCTTTATTTTTTCTATCAGTCAGCAGCGTTTTTTCTTATACTTCCTCCGTCTATGAATACTGCTATTTTTAGGAGAAAATTTTGTCCACATATACTGCTATTTCTACTAGCATACTTGGTCCACCAACTCATTTAATTTCTTCTCAGAACTTTCATGGTCCACCAGCTCATTTAATTTCTTCTAGGGAGTAGTACTTTGGCTCATGGTAATTGTTTGAGTCTGTTTAGTTGACATTAAATATAGCTCGTTGGAACCAGAGAACCATGGCTTAACGTGCATGATTAAATGGTGGAACCCAAATTAATTGAGGGTAGAATGGTCTTTTATTTGCCACACTAATCTGTCTGAAATCAGCTAGAAATAGCAGTATTTGGGGACGGAGGGAGTAATAAATCAACTAATAGTAATTTTAGTTATAATTTTTCAGATCAGCAAACAGTTATGTTTTGAATTTAAAATAAACAGCGAACTGTGAATTAATTTGACTCTCGGCGTTATGCGTTTGGGTGTGAAATAATGCTCGAGCAATATCCGAAAAACTAACATGCGTCCCTTTTGAAGTTGGAGCTAGCGCACATTAGTCCATTATTATCGATCGCTCGTCACTGTGAGATTCTGCAGGTTGACACAGCGGACTTTAGCAACCAGGCAAGCTTCTCACCTGATTAGTGGTTAGACTCGTTCGATCACTAGCAAACCTCTCAATGATTCGGCTTACTTTTATCCCTAGCAACCTCGCAATAATGCACATTATTATTATTATCATTAAGCGTTAACTCTAGGGCTCGATCGTCCGCGAGCAGAGGCCGGCCGGGCCATATATGCCGGAACGATGCCATTAGCACTAGCAGCACCATGGCATCGTCATCGATCAAGCAGCCATCAACTCACACCTGCTCGATCTGCCAGTGCCACGTGCCCACGTACGTCCCTCTGTCATCCTTGCCTTGGTACGGTCCTTGTCCTTTTGCTTTCTCAACCAGTCAACCGCCAAGAAAAAAAAAAGACAGTTGACAAAGAAACATAAAGAATCGCCTATCGTGGCTGTGTGGACTCTTTGAGGCCGCCGCGGATAAGACGCGTTGGGGAATCCAAACCGCCGCGCCATCTGCTGAGTGGCGCGTAGCGCTCAAGCGTTGGAAGCAGTCGTGGATAGCGATTGGGGGCTAGTAAGGGCTTGTCCAACGCGATGACATGGCGTGCTGCTCCAAACTCCACCTCAACCCCGTGTATCCATGTCAGCTATGAGCTATGCTAGTGGTCTCGCAGAGCTGTAGAGACTCCTGCAGAAGTAACGTTGGCCTCCGCTGACAAAAAGCCGAGGATAACACTCAAGCAAGCGTTGAAGAGCGAGAAGCTGAGACTATGTGGTCCCATTACAACAAAATAAATTAATATATAATTGAAGTTTGAGCTGCTTTTCTACTGCTTGTATTGGAAGATTAACTATCTCATTGTGCTGCTTCATCGATGTGGCTTGTCTTTTAACCGAAACCACCACAGAACGTTCGCCTCCATTGGCCCTGCCCTAAGATGAGATTGCGCCTTGGCAGCCATGCATTTTCTCGGAAGAGAGTGAAAATGTTGAACAGAAACAAGAATATCGGCGCGATACTTTATAATACTTTTTTTTAATGTCATCACATATATTTTTTCTGAATCTGAGAATGAAAATATTCCTGAAACAACATTTTCTAATTGAACTTATTCATTTAACTCGAAATAGTAACAAAATTGCTGAATCAAACACTCACCTCTAGCTTTCAAAAATCTTGGAGCTGAAGCGAGCTTAAATAAATCCTAACAAAACGTATGCTGGTTTAAGCATGCACAGCGGTGAGAACACATGTAAATTAAAAGCACTGAGCCAAAGCTCGACATGAGCATGTGTTCATTCTCTTTCCTTCAACCACCACTAAAACATTATGTGCTATTTAGTATTTGTGATGATTAATTGGTTGTACTACTTTCTAATGTCAGTTGTCATGTTTATTGGGACCTATTATTGATCTATGATGTAGTATTCCTGTTTTCTTTTTATGTGTTGTTCTAGAATGCTACTAAGAGCAACTATTTATATTGCTTAAACTTGCTGATATAGTTCTATCTCTTCTAAATGATTTTATGGTTTTCGTTAGATTGGGATACCAACCTGAACCTCAAATACCAGGTACTATTTCCTCAAGACAAATTTCAACAAAATTTGAAATTATCAAGTAAACCGAATGTTCACCTCTAAGCAGAGCACTTTTACTCGTCCTTGCTCATCGTTCTTGTCGAATGATGACTTTACTGGACTAGCTAGTACTAGCTAACTACTACTACTTGTCCAGTTTATAAGGTGTCTTTTGATAGAGCACAATCACCTAAGTTATACTTTAACTGTTTATTTATTTTATTATATTATATTTTTTATATTTATAATCTTATCATTATTGTTTAGCAATTTATCAAAAAATTCTAAAGATCCACATTTAGAGTGAGATTAGTATCATATGGAAAATTCACCGTAGGAAGGTGCTCAACTTAAATAGAAAATTAGTAAGTGTTTCTATAGACAAGTTGAGGATGAGAGTTAAGGGAGGAGGGGCACACGTGTGTGTCGTCATGCCGAGCCACGCCCATGGCCTTGGCCGAATGTGATGGGCCGCCTTTTAGACAGATAGTCAAGGCAATGGTTAGCAACGATGTAAAAGGGCAAATGGGTAAAAAATGTGTTATTTACCATTGTGCCCCTCCCAGAACCCATCTAGGTTCATCCCCCTCTAATCCTGAGCTTGCTTAAAGGCACCTCCTCCTCCTCCTCCTCCCAGTAGAAGACTACATTTCATCTTACTCCTCATTCCACTATGTCCTTGTACTTGAAGCTGCTCTTAGTGTTCTTCAGTCTGAGCTCCTTGCGCGCACAATGGGTCCGCCTTTGCTCTTCCTTCGTTCTGACGACTTTGATCTAGCAGCTACAATCTTCACCAAGTGAACGACTACTTGGCGACCGCTCGAGGGTGATAGGATCTGCTATTACTTTGTTTCATAGTAGATCTGCATATGCGATGATGGATTGCTCATGCTCGTTTATGACATGATGTATGTTATGTTTGGTTTCTAGATTAAAACATGTCATAAAATATTCAGCAATTATTAGATAGTATGATTACGCTATTGGTATTGCGTTTGTATTACAATAGTTAGTTAAGAGCTGTCAACCAAACCATTGATCAAAGTTTACAAAATTTAATTTCTCATACGTGAATTGAAATGCCTTACAAACTGGACGGAGAGTACTAATCCAGTAGATCGAGTTCCAAGCGCAACGGCAAGGACCAAGCGCAGCGGCAAAGACTACTGGACTAGTTCCACTTCTTTTTACTCAATACAACTTACTGCTACGTTTAAGCTAAAACCAAACGCTTCGCGTCTCAGCTCTACCATTGCCTGCGAAAAAAGCGAGATTTGGATTGCGTGACGCGTCCCCGAGCTCGCTCGCTTTTCTGGCTTCACGCAGCGGAAACAGGGCCGCCACAAACGAACCGGCCAATGCCACGCTTATTGCCATCGATCAGGAGCGCAGGTGAGGATCGGGCAATATGACGCGCGCGGAGTCCCCGGGCTCGCAGACCAGCACGCGGCGATCCGCGGGGATCCTGGAGACCAGCTCGGGCTGGGCCTTCTCGTACTCGGCACGGACGTACGCGGCCGCATCCTCCGCGCGCTCGCTCTCCACGATCGCCAGGCAGCAGCCCCTGAAGCCGGCGCCGCTGAACCGGGCGCCGAGGACGCCGGGGGCCTTGAGCAGGATCTCGTACAGCTGGATCATCTCTTTGCTCCCTGCGGTTTCAGATAAACCATTGCATCACGTACTGCTTACCTGACGATCAACAAGTATGATGGCGCTAACGAGACGGTTAAAATTATAGAGTGAAGCACAAGGTGCCAAGTGTTTCGAGTACAATTAGCATACCACATTCGTAGTTGAGTATGGAGCTGCGACCAGATGCAGAGATCAGCTGTCCAAGTTCTTGTAGGTTCCCACGACCCCATGCATCCCTGCCTGAACAAAGATCGGCGATGAATTATCAGGCCATTGCATGGAAATATAAGTTAAAAGAGTGAAGCGTTAACTGTTGCTGGATAGCATTAGCATACCCAGTGAAACTGTATTGTGAAAGGGAAACAATAAGTGGTCAGTAAGGTTAAACTAAGTCCAATTCATTCATGAATACAAGGTAGAGTAGTACTTATGCAAACAGTACATTTATGCTTATGCAGATGCTGGGAGGTGGCCAACTGTATTTCTTTTTTTTTTCTTCTTTTTTTGAAAAGAACCTAACCGTATTTCTTTGTTAAGATTGTGGTGTTGGTGAGTGGTTGAAATATGGCGAAAATATATTTGAAATAATGAACAAACACTTTGTAGTCACGAGCATGGAAATATGTCATGAACAAGTAGTTTACACACTGCAGGAACACATGCACCAAATGTGTGATTAGCTCACCCTTAGTAACCCGCTTCATTTCAGAAAAGTAGTGCTCAGCTCTCCTGGAAAGATTTTCTTCTAATACACACTGCAGGAATAAATTATGTTAGAATGACATGAAAATGTTAAGAAATTGGACCTAAAAGCGATAAGTACCTTCTGGGCCTCATATACAACTGGATCAACTGTAATAAAAAAGAAAATGTCAGACAAATTATACTTTTACATTGGGTCATGACAAGAAATATTACTTAGATCATGTACCATTGCAAAGTATATTTGGTGTATCTTCGCAGCCTGAAGCACTGAGGATTCAATATCAATGAATCAGACTACATTGAACATGACAATGAATAACAAATACTGTAGCAGAACCACAAATGTCAACCCATATAAAATTGAAAAACATAAGAGTATATTTGTTTACATGATGAAATATAGCTATATCAAGTTATTAACAGAGGAACTCACTGCAAAAGAGCACGGGCAGCCTCTTTGCACTCAAAAACCCGCATATTATACCCACTCTTCTTTGGCAGATTATGTTGCAGTCCTGAAAATGCCAATAAAATCTTGAATGGTAGCTGTCCCTGAGGCTGTTGGCTTTTACTCAGCTCCGAGAAGCAGACGTAGGAAGGTGAAGCAGTCTACTCAAGTAAGAGAGTCTCAGTCACAACAAATGCAAACACTCTCTCCAGTCACAAATACTTGACACGTTTAACTTTGCATGGTTCGATGCGTATCTTTGACCACTGATTACTTCTAGAATAAGTCGTAAAATCCTTATGAGATTTTGCAAGTATTTTGAACACAAATCAACACATATAACTTACACTTCGAAACTAAATAATGTAATAGTTATTGATTTTGTAGTAGTTTTTAAGGTATGACCAAATCTTGGCATAAACAACAAGTTCTTTGTAACTGGAGGCAGTAGAGAAAGAAACACTGCAATGAACACTATCTAACAAAGTATGTACATGTACAACACAAAAAAGAGACACTTGGCAGAATTGACCCAATTAAAGGGTCCCAAAGTTTAGTTTTATCAACAATTGAACTTATGTAAACATATATCCTCATATGTGTTTTATGGCACTAGTTCATCATGCAAACATATCATCATGTGTGTTTTATTAAATAACCCAGTGGCCTTAAAAGTTGAAACATTATAAGAAAAAAAACTCTATCAATAAGAAATTAAATAAATTCGTATAAAATGAAAATATATTACCTTGCAGTCCATGAAGGTGAGATAGCCATACCGTGAAAGCAAAATGGCAGATGGATCTAGAATGCCATTTTTGAGACCCAAGTATTTATTTTCAATGTACCTGACATATAGGAACAGAGTTAAGTGGACAGCTGAAATCCTAACGACCATGAATATCCTTCTAAGAGGGTGACAACAATTAATTTAATATAAAGCAAGCAGTAAAGTCTAAAGTACGAACAGCACTTTCTTGCATTAAGACATTGCTAAGGCGTTAGCTTATGGTAACAGGCTTGCAGTGAGCTCAACATAGCTGTTTGTAATTAAAACAGGTATCAATCAGGTGCATGCACCCATGAAATTATCCTTGTAGGATATTAACGGGAACCAAACAAACTTACTTGTCTAACTGAATGTTGTCCACTGGTGATATAACCAGATCATTTACATGTTCTAAAGCCAGCAAGTAGGCGATGCCAACCTGTTGAAGCAAACAGACAAACAGTTATCTTATAATCAATATCATTGGCCAAATTTTCTTAAAATGCATTTTGAGGTTGTAGGGTAACGGAAATGTACTAGAGAAAAATCAGTGATCTGGGACAAATTTCAATCTATATGCTCGTGAAGTTAATCAGGTTATATATCAGAGTTTCATTGAGATGAAAACACATACAAAAATTTACTGCCACCTTCCAGCACCTAATTTAACACTATCAACAAACAATAGATAGGCCTAGAAGTAATATCAACTCAGTAAATGTATACAGTATATCAGTAAACTTACCGCCGCAGAAGAACTGAGCCCTGAACTATCAAGACCTTTCACACCAGAAATATATCCTATGATACCCTACAAGAAATCATTTGCCAAAATTTTTAAAGTACAAAACAATCTGGACTGTTTAAGAGATAAATGTGATGGGTTACCTTCCTTAGATCATATCCACTATTCTGCAGTGCATAAACAGCGCCTCTTGCATAACTTTCCCAGTTTATGTTCTCAGGTTTATCAATAGGCTTTTGCAAGTCATCAACTCTGTTGGGAAAGAAAAGGATGGAATATGTATGATCATCTTAGCTTGGTGGTATTGGAAGCTTAAATAAGCAAGGATTCAGGTATAAGAACTACAGCTGTTAGCCTGTTACAGAGTGACCTAGAGTATTTCCTAAGCAATGTTGTCAGACAGATGGGGCTAGTTTTCAATACTACGCAGTGTTAGAAGTGCTGAAACACAGTGGAAACTTTGATCAAGGAAAAACAGACTTTTCACGGCATTACCTGAATCTTATAACACCTTCAAATTGACCAGATTGAAGTAACACCTGAAAGAAAAATAAAGTTTGCTGACTTTATAGATAATATAGCACTGTCCTGAATCATGAATGATGCACAAGAACTTCAACTTTGCACAGGGACCATCAGTTCTGCTTGTGATGCATTTTTACCAAACATGTAAACAAGCAGACATGAATACCAAAACACGGACTGATGAGGAGCCAAGGCAGTGTCATATATTATTTCAGGACAAAGAAGCTGACTTGATTTTTTTTAATAAGAAAATTAGGTAAAATATAGTAATTTACCAACCTCAGAACCATTAGAGGGAACAAAACCAAGGAGTACTCCATAATTTATGGTCATAGCTGTGACAACTCCACCCTGCCAGATTGCAGACGAGAATTTAGATAACAATTATGGTGTGATGACTGTCTATACACTGTTTGAAGTTAAAATCAATTATTACTGTAATAGTACAACACTCAAGCATTAATCAAATTGAAATTATGGGTTCGTGCACTCTGATCAGTTGGACTATCTTTGCCATAGGTTTTGAAAGTTTTTACCAAAACTAGTATAAGGCATAGTGTATTCAGGCATCATATTCCAAATGAAAATACCAAAACATGTTCCAAACAATACTCAGATGGTTTTTTGTTTATAGGTGGTGATCAGTTATCATCACAATGTCAAGCCATAATTTCAACAGCGTGACCTCTGGAACATGCTCTGTGTAATATGTGTTGTCAGAATAAAGACTGAATTAATATCAATGACCAAACTGAGATAAATTAAACTAATATGTACTTTAACTTCTCGATTCTAATCGTGACTTGATCTTCTGGAAAAAAAATATATGAACAACATAGTAACACAAGGTCACCTGATGATCAATGTGAGCCCCCAAAGGGCAAATTCTGTAGGGGCAAGCAGCAACCCTAACCTCTTGTTCATCCCTTCCACTAATGTCCACCACCTTCTTCCGTACAATGTCAAGCTGCAATACCAGCATCAAGATGTAAACGGAAAACATAGCCATACACTAACCAACAAGATGAACCTAAGGTCAACCACCCTGCACTAACATGGGGTTTCCCATTTGAGATCATACAACTTTGACAAGATCAGTTTCAGTCCCATTTGTTCGGTTATTTACATGAGCAGGTGGGGTCATCGAAAATTAAGAGAAACGCAATAATATGGACACATCCTTCCTGTCCACAGAAAGTTGAAACTAGGAAGATTCAGGTTGTTGCTCACTTGAAAGTTGAAACTAGGAAGATTCAGGTTGTATTGAGACAAGATGAAAGGTACAGGTCATTATAGCCAGGCACGAACCAACAATGCGAACTCATTATCCAAACAAAGCATACTGGATATACTTTTTGTTTCATCAATCAAATCAAAAGGGAAATAATAGCACCTCACTTTCCTCTACAGGACACATCATCAGAAAGCAAAAGCAGGGCACGATCTTATCCCAAACAAGTCAAGTATCACTAACATTAACTCGGAAGCTAATAGAGACGTCTCAGGAGCATAAGCTTAATAATCAAAAGAGATGCATCTGCAACAAGCAGAAACGGCACGAACGGATCCAGGTAAACTACTCCGAGATTGATTTAGTGACAAATAAATCGAGCACGGGTCACGGGACACGGCATCCCACAACATCCAACAATCTGAAATCGCTGCACCCCTGGATTCCCCGAGGCGGCAAAACCCACGTGGCCGCGAGATCGCAACCCAGCAGCCTACGCCCGCCGCCCCCGCAGCTCCATGCGAACCCCCCCGCGCGCCCCATGTCGGTGCAATGGCACAGGAAAACCTCTCACCTCCTCCGCCGCCGGCCACCGCGACGGACCTCCTCCTGCTCCTCCTCCCGGCGCCACCATTCCTATCCCGCCCACCGGCGGCTCTTGCTGTGGCCTCTCTCTCTCCCTCTCTCTCTCTCTCTCTCTCTCTCTCTCCCGCGCGCGTGCGTGGCGGCGCTGGCGCGGCCGCGGTGGCGAAGGCGCAGCGCGTGTGATGAGAGTGCGGCCGTGCGGGTGGCGAGGCGATCGTACGTGGCGCTCCTAAAAAGGTACTCGTACGTGGTGGGATCGGGGGGATTTGCTTTGATTGCTTCGGCCGTGCGGTCAGTTTTAACTTTAACCCCCCCGTGCGGTTCGACCGTTCGTTCGTCGTGTCGTTTTGCTATAGGTCGCGTGAGTCATTGGCGTCGCCGGGATTGGGTCCAGGTCCATTCCCCGCAGGCAGCTGTAGAGTTAAAAAATACTCCCGCGACCGCGAGTGGATCCGTGAGATCCCAACAATTTTTTTTCTTTTTGGGTGGATTGACACCGCGAGCGAGTGGTAGCGTCGGTGGCCAGTGGTGCATCAGCGGACGGATAAGGCCTCGTTTAGTTCGTGAAAATAAAAATTTCATGACATTGTAGTATTTTCGTTTGTTTGTGGTAATTATTGTCCAACCATGGACTAACTAGGATCAAAAGATTCGTCTTGTCAATTTCGATCAAACTGTGCAATTAGTTTTTATTTTTATCTATATTTAATACTCTATGCATGCGTCTAAAAAATTCGATGTGATGAGGAATCTTGAAAAAATTTAGGTTTTTGGGTGGAAGTAAACAAGACCTAAAGGGATAATAACGGTCGAGCCACAAGGACGAAGTGCGCCGCTGTGCTCCGGGCATGTTTAGTTTCAGAAAGGGAAAAAAATTTACGATATTGTAGAACTTTTATTTATTTATGATAATTATTATTTAACTATGAACTAATTAGTCTTAAAAAATTCGTGAAACGGATCACGAGGACAAACGACGAAGGACACGGAGCAAACGGTTGGTTTGGTTCTTTGTGCCGGTGAGCCCGTGATCCATCCACCGCCGCCGCATACGGCGATGGTCCTTGTTTGTGTTTCTTTCTTCAAAACTCAGAAGAGATCATGGCAAATGAGATTACAGGTGGGCTCGTTTCCCTTTTCCGATCATGGCAAATGCGATCATGGCAAATGACCGGGCCATTTCCCTTTCCCTTGCTCGTCTGCATCAAAGGACGGACCAGTCTTTCTTGCTCGTCGCTACGGAGGCCCGCTCCAGGTTTGCTTTGACGCGGTCATGGCCCAGTTGGACCGAGACTGTTCTGGGCCGTCTACTCGGCTGGCTTACGCAGTCTGGTTTAGCCCACATGTGTGATGCCCAGATTGCTTGATAAATAGTAAGGCCCAAGCGGCAAGCGCCGGAGGGCAAGACAGCACCAGACGAAAATGGTCATATATAAGCAAGTACAAATATATAGACAGACAATTTTCGTACCCATTTTTGTCCTGTTTGAACATAGGAATTTCATAGGATTTACGCATAACACAGAAATTTTACATGAAAAACACAGGAACAGAGGGGGGAGGGGGAGGGGCGGATTCAATGTTCCAAACAGTCCATTCATCTCCATTCAAGTTTATATGGAGAAGTTATGATTTCTTTAAGATAGGACTCCGTGCAAAAATGAGAAACTATGCACGTTGAGTTGCCAAAAACTGGAAATTCCGCCAATTTAATCGGTGCAATTAAAATATCGCCAGTTCAAGTGGACGACATGAGTATATATTCAGGCAATTAATTTTTTGAATAAGGGGATGGATTGAATGAAAAAAAATAAATGAATAAAAGGCCATTCGTTGTGTGGGCGTCTTTTATGTACAACAACCCAACAAAGGGGCAAAGCAGGCAACCGGACCCGCGAACACGAGAGCGGCCGTGGCGTCAGCCCAAAATTCACCGCCTCGCCCAACCAAATCCGCATCTCCTCCGATCCCTCCTAGAGTCCTAGGCAGCGCACGGCCCAGCTTGACCCAAAGCGGTCCCGTTCCGTTTCCAGGTCATGGTCAATACACAAGCGTCATCAGAAACACCAAGGGAAAATAAAGCACAGCGTCGGCGTCGGACGTTCTGCGCACGGGTAAACTGCGGCGACTGACTACGACGAGGACGACGAACGTTTGGCTCTTTGCAGCGGCCCGCGGACGCGCCCAGCTGGCGGCTGATGATGTCGACGGACGACACATTATATTTCCAAAAGATCTGAGAAGATGATGAGCTTGCACGATAACCTGTGGTGTGCATTCCATGTTGGCACAATAGTTATTTTGGTCTCTTAACTATTACTCGAGGCTCAATTTTGTTCTTAAATTTTTAAAACGGTCATTTTGGTCTTCAAATTTTAGTTTTAGGCTCAGTTTTGTCCTACAACTATAAAGATGATAGTTTCAGTCCCTAAATTTTATATCTTGGGCTCAATTTTATCCATAAACTATCAAAAGCGCATTTAACTTTTAATTTTTAACTCGATTTTGTTTATTCAATAATAAAACATTATATTTTAAGTATAATTTTATACATAAATTATCAAAATTATAAATCTGCTATTGTTTTCAATATATCCATGTATTCTTGAAGAATAAATAGTGTTCGATGTAACTATAATTGCTTCCACAAATATCGATTTAGTTGAATATATATAAATGGTACAAATATAAGGTAACATTAAAAATAACAGCTTGGTATTATCAATGGTCATGAAAGAGTTTTTGGATAAATATTATTTTTTTATCTTCAACTGTTGATGGTGTTGGAGCTAATAATGTGCAATAGTACAGCGTTCCACGTACAACATAGATGAAATTGTGTTAAAAATAAAAGTTTAAAGAACAAAATACACTTTAATAGTTTTAAAATAAAAATACAAAGTTTGAGAACTAAAACAATCATTTTGAAAGTTTAAAAACGAAACTGAGCCTGGAGTAATAGTTAAGGGATCAAAATAACTATTCTGGCTTCCATGTTCATACAAATCATTCTACCAGTCTTGGTCCTCGACGTGCCGACTGGGTCACTGCCTCATTGGCAGTGATTGTTGCACGTACGTAATTCGTAGGGCAACTCTATGATCTATCCGTGCGTGACTTGACCGCTGGGTTCTCGGTCTGTGCCGCATGTTTGAGTTCCAAGATAGTTTAGAGTTTTGCGCCTGGTTTCCATGCGCTGTTTTCTTCGTATGGATAAAGAATTCCTTGCCAACGACGCTGAAAGCTCGATCGAGCAGCAGTCGATCGGCCGCCAGTCAGTGATGTGCTGTGGTGGACTGTTACTAGAACCAAGTTTTGAAGATGACGACGGTGAAAAAGCGAGAGGGAAGGTAAAAGTGCAGAGATGACAAGTGAGTGGCAGCCGGCCATTGCTTTTGCGTTCCACCAGTTCTTGCCTGCGTGTGCGCTTTTCCTGTGCTTGTACTACTAGTCGAAAGAAAGCGAATACTAGTACTGTCTACTGACGGAGAGACGCAGCAATAGCATGCGCATGCCCTGCCTGCCTCTGCGTCTGCCTGCGGTCCAGCGACACGCCGCACGCGCGCGCGAGTCGTCGGCTCCTCGGAGCTAGCTGTAGCAACTGCATGCATTTTCGACTCGGGAGAAAGCTCTCGTAGGTCGACAACTTTTGCCCGCAAAATCAAACGCACATGCTGGACATTGCATACATGCCTTTAGAGGGGTCGTCGCATCAATTGTCCCCCCAAAAGCACGAGAAATTTTGGTGCGGCCGAGACCGCGCAAGTTTTCCAACAGGCAACAGACGTCGACGACGATCAGTCGCAGCAGCTGGGCGCTCGTCCTTCTAATCGATCACGACGCCTCTACTCACCGGGCCGGCCTTGCTAGCTGCGGAGTAGTTGTGGAATGTGGATGTCTACAACGACATTTAGTGTTGAAACAATAATTATTAGCTAGCTAGCCAAACACCTAAACTGTACAGTATATGGACATGTTAACGGTTAAAACACAAACTTAGCCAACCAAGTTATACTTACTACATGATGCTATTTATTCAGTTCTACATGCCCCTCGATAATCTCAAGATCAATCTAATCACTTTGGACACGCGTGTGTGTAGTCATACAGGTGTGATACTACTAAAAAAACTTAACCGTGACGGACAAAAGGCATTAACCGAGACGGTTTTTGTAACCGTCTCCGTCGAAAGGTCACGATAAATCAATGATTTATCGAGACGGTTGTCATGCCCGCCACGATAAATAAAATAAAAAACAAAAAAACCCATGGACAGGCCCAACGAGCCCATCCATAGGCCCGCCGAGCTCATCATGGGTTGCCGCCGCTGTCGTCGCTCATCGCCGGGTCTGGTATCCCCGCCACCATATCCTCCCCCATGGACACCCGATCCAGCCTCAGGGCCGCCGCCGCCATGCTTGTGGAGAGGGAAACGGTGCTAGGGTTTCGAGGGGAGGGGGCGCCACCATTGCTGCCGGATCTGGAGGTGCTGGTGGTGGTGGACATGCCATTGGGAGCTCGCCCCCGTGGTGGTCTGGCCCCTCGCCATGGCCGACCGACGCGCCCACGGGAGGGGAGGATGGGCAGATCTGGCCGAGGGGAGGGGCAGGGCGCCGTCAAGGCCTCCATGGCTGGGCGCGTCGCCTGTGCTTGGGGCCGTCACTATGGGCGAGGGAGAGAGGAGGCCGGTGAGGGCCCTCCACGCTCCTGCGCGCCACCTCTGCTTCCTCACCGTTGTGTGCCGTGGTTTGAAGGGAGGGAGAGGCGTCGTTAGCTGGATCTGGGAGGGAGAGATGAGAAGATGACTCAAGCCGAGGGAGGCGTCAGGCTAGGGTGTGGTTGCAACTGAGAGATTTCCTTTATATATCGAAGATAGTAGTGAGCTGGTGTGGGCTAATAATCTGGACTTTATTTATCGTGGCGGTTATTATAAGAGACCGCCACGATTAATGTATTAACCGTGGCAGATGGCTTACAATGCCCGCCACGGTTAATAACCGTGGCGATAACTTTGCAATGCCCATCACGATTAATTATTAACCATGACGGTTAGCTTATAATACCCGCCACGGTTAATGATTAACTGTGGCGGTTGTTCAGCCGACCAAAAATACCCGTGACGGGCAAAAATAACGTCTGCCTCGAAGCTCTTTGTGAAACGTTGTGTAAAATAAAACATGTAGTAGTGTGAGTATGTGTGCGCGCATACCCGTGCTGACATTTCTATTGTGTTTCAAAAAAAGGTAAAGATAATAATAATGATAATTATATCTTTATTGGTTAACCTTCTCAAGCATAAATATATTTTGCCAAATTTACATATGCAACTCTCAGGGCATTCACAGTGCAAGACTCTATCACTGAGTCTAAGATAATTAATTACATATTATTTATGATATTTTATTGATGTGGTAGCATATTTATTGAAAAAAAGAGGTAGAAAAAAATAAAACTTCAAATCTTATTTAGACTATAAGTCAACATTGTTCAAGGTAATAAATAACTTTAGACTCTATAATAAAGTCTGCATTTCGAGTGCCCTCATGCGTCAACTTTTAGCTAGCAACTAGCATGCGGGCAGATCAACTAATTTGATTCTCACAAGACCCAAAGCTTCTAGAGAACGAGAGATCTCCCTCCGATGCTTCATGGCTTTGAAAGTAAGTTACGTCATTAGTCATTACGTACGTGCATGTTTTCTGCTGAAAATTCAGTACTGGCAAATCAACACACCCTCAGCTAGTCAGCTGAAGAAACTTGCAACAATACATCTCGTAGCCGCCCAACATATTCAGCTTTCAGATTTGACACATCATTTTCGCCCGTGCGCAACCACCTCTCGCGCTGAACGTTGTGTTGGACGTATATTCCCACGAGGAGAATAGTATGGCTAAGGGGCTATTTAGTTCCTGAAAAAATTGTATAACTCGCCTGTAATTTGTGAGAAAAATCTTTTAAACTTAATTATTTGGTCCATGATTCGACAATTATTATCAAATACAAACGAAAATGCTATAATTACCAACTAAACTGCCTCTGAGGAGATCTCTTATGTACTAACTCCATGGGAGAAAAAGATAATACTATATACTCCTCCGTTCCAAAATAAATATTATTTTCTAAAAGTCAAAATGCATTTAACTTTAATGATATATATAAGAAAAGTTAATATTTAAAGTTCATAATTAGTATCATTAGATACATCATCGAATCTATTTTCATAATAAATTAAATTTAAAATATTACTATTTTTTTATAAACCTAATTAAATATATATTTTTTATCAACATAAATATCATAGCGACACTTATTTTTAAGATGAAGGGAGTAGTTTTGCTCTAAAACCAAACTATTTTAAGTCTCATCAAGTTTACTGATTTTATATAACCAAATGGTATATCATGGAACTAACATCACTTATTTAGTAATAAAAATATAAATATTCTTGTATAAAAACTTAGTCAAATTAGTTCACCTCAAAATTCAAAAACTTTTCAAGATTCTTCGTCACATCGAATCTTATGATACATGTATGAAGCACTAAATATAGACGAAAACAAAAACTAATTACACAGTTTGTCTGTAAATCACGAGATGAATCTTTTGAGCCTAGTTAGCCTATAATTGGATAATGTTTGTCAAATAAAAACGAAAAATGCTATAGTACCGAAATCCGAAATCTTTTCGGAACTAAACAAAACCTAAAAATGGTTCGTCGTCCAATCAAACAAGGGCCTTGTTTAGTTCCCAGAAAATTTTGCAAATTTTTTCACATTCTCCGTCATATCGAATCTTTAGACGCATGCATGGAGTATTAAGGCCTTGTTTAGTTCGCAAAAATTTTCGTTTTTGGCTACTGTAGTATTTTCGTTTTTATTTGACAAATATTATCCAAACAAAGAGTAACTAGGCTCAAAAGATCCATCTCACAAATTACAGGTAGTGTAATTAATTTT
Organism: Sorghum bicolor; assembly: GCF_000003195.3. NCBI lineage: Eukaryota > Viridiplantae > Streptophyta > Magnoliopsida > Poales > Poaceae > Sorghum > Sorghum bicolor. The sequence goes on from NC_012875.2 coordinate 55,801,450, forward strand.
TATTTTTATCTATATTTAATACTCTATGCATGGGACCAAAGATTCGATGTGATGGGGAATCTTGAAAATTTTTGCGAAGTAAACAAGGCCTAAATATAGACGAAAATAAAAATTAATTGCACAGTTTAGTCAGAATTGAGGAGACGAATCTTTTGAGTCTAGTTAGTCCATGATTGAACAATATTTGTCAAATATAAACGAAAATGCTACGGTATCGATTTTCTAAAATTTTTTGAACTAAACAAGGAGGACAAAGATGATCGCACCCTGATGTGATGGGTGTCCACACTTTCAAAGTCCGGTCATCAGATTGACCGTTGGTTGGAGACAATCAGACAATAGACAATCACGCTTGTGTAGGGTTTGACTGTGCGAAAGAACTACTGCATGCATGCTCTGCAGTCTCGAATTTCGATGCTTTGGGGTTTGGCCCTCCTGCTGCGGGAAGTACTGTTGCCTTTGCATGCAGCGTGCAGCGTGCACCGGCCGCACATGAATAGTCAAACTACCCCACAAGAATCTCAGATAGCGTAGGACGTACTGGCAGGTCATGTTACCTACCGATGCAGGTACGGATCAAATGTAAGCAGCGCTGCATTACCAAGTTGATTTATTTTTGAACTAGCTATTTTTAGGTTCGCGGTTGCAGATTATTAATGATGTCACTAAATAAGGCACCAATTATTAAAAATATATTACTAGTAATATTATTTAAAAAATAAGGCACCAATTATTTAAAAATATATTACTAGTAATCTGAATTCTGATCCTAGAATAGGGCCTGGAGGTCGATGTGTGTAACTGTGTATGCACTGACCACCTTTCATTTCCATTTCCATTGAGGTTTAGGATTTATGGTCTCGGGCTCTCGGCCTATGTCACTAATTCTGATCCTTAAGGCCATCTTTAGGGGCTATGGTCTATGGATCGACCCTGTAATCTAAAGGCCACCTTCTTGGCTGGCTTAGGTACCATGAGTCAACCAAAACATATTTTTTTGTTATCATAGACCACAAATACTATCCACACTACTTCTACAGAAGATGGTGTCGAGTACCACAACTAGGGGTATCCAAAATTAGGGTAAAAACGCCGCTTCCTCCCCCTAGGCCAAGCTAAAACAACTGACAACTATTCTACGTCTCGCTCGAGGCCTGACGACGAGCGCTCGGACATGCCCGAGATCAATCATTTCTCCGACTCACCCGTGGCTAACCATTCTTCGACTTGTCCGAGACTGGCTCGGGCCAGCGGCCTTGCAATCTTCGTCTCGCCCGACCCTGGGGATCGGGCGCTACCCTGCCATTGGTGCGCTCGAGGCCCCCGTGACGTTAGCCACGTTCCCACAACGGAACCGTGGTACGACAGGACGAGACAGGGGTCAAACCGTCACTCCAATCACGATAGCATAGGACAGGGTCTGACCACCACTAAGCTGCCAACTCTCATCACTGTGCGTACGGATGAGACCCGTGCAAACATGCAGGTGTCATTCCAAGCTCATGTAGCCACGAATCTATCAGAGTCAAAGCACGATCCCCAGTCTGGGAGGCCTCAGATCTCTCTGTCAGTCAATCAACTGGCCTTGGCACACCGTTCACAAGGTCAAGCATGTCCGTGCAGGGACCAGACATGGTTCAACATGACGTCTACCGGGACAGGCTTGCGGAGCACTATTGCTCCAAGTGCCCACAGTGACTAAAGGACAGAGGCCATCCCTCGACTGCATCATGCCATGACTACTGTGTCGCGCCATACCTCCACGGTATAAGGCTACAAAGCCTCGTATCTGATAAGAGCATCTTCAAGGGCTTTCCATTCTCAGCTTTGCATTTCAGGGGATTTGCAAAGTTGCAAATGAGTTTGCAAAGTTCCCAAAGGGGGGATCTCCAACCGTTTTGCATTCTCATCAAGTCCTTTCCCGAAATTTTTTCCCACGCGCCATCCGGCCAAAAAATTTCGCGCGCAGTGCCAGATCGCGATGAAGATGTTGTGTGGCGGCGGCGAAGGGAGCTGTCGCGCGATGAAGAAGCCGAGCGATGAAGAAGCCGCGCGATGAAGAAGTCGCGTGGCGGCAGCGGAGGGAGATCGCGGGGGGGAGATAAATCGCGCGGGAGCCCTTTGGCGCGCCGAGTCGGGCAACCGCGATGCCGTCCAAAATATTTCGCGCGAGGGGACCGAGCGGCCTACGTGGCGGACCGAATTCCTTGCGAATCCCAAATGCAAAGCCTTGAGGAGGTTTGCATATATGCAAAGTTTCCACCTCTATTTGCAAACCTTACCAAATTGCAAACCTCATTTGCAAAGCCATTGGAGAGGTGTTTTCTACTCTTTTTTGCAAATTGGGCAATGCAAAGTTGATTTGCAAAGCCCTTGGAGATGCTCTAGGGAATCCGATATAGTACGCATGTGTAACCCTACACCCTCCTTGTGGCTATAAAATGAAGGGCCAGGAACAGCTTCTTGCGACAACCACACTGCACACACGCACACGCTCACACACCTAGAGAACACACGCTGATAGTATTCTCTCCACTCATACCCACATTGAGACTTTTTTTTGTGAAATTACCCACATTGAGAGACTTGGGAAGAGCATCCTTGCGCATGACAGTTGTGACTTGTGACACTCTGCAGGAGAGAACATATTAAAGTACAGCATCCTTGCGCATCACGAGAGAGGTTGTTAATTCTGTTTCCGCTGGATCTCGAAGTTTTAACAGTACTACTAGTACTTCTTTAAGTAGTGTTGCATTGCTAGCGGAATAGTTTCATGTTCTTCGCTTTGCAAATTGTCGTGTCACGTTTAATTTCCGTTCATGAATGTCTCGATTAGCAAGGCCGGCTACCAAACAAAGTACGTATAATTCAGAGGCACGTACGGTACTGTACCCGCCAGCAGGGATCATCGTGATGCCAATGAGGAATCCACATGACCTGCATGTTGTGTCGACCAAGAAGAGATAAACTCTCTCTATATTCAAGCTCCCACTGGTTACTGTGACTACCAACGGCTTATCTTAATTTAATTTACAGGGTATAGAAGTACTCCTACTTGAACAGATAGCCATATATGTTAATGCTATTATTAATTAGTGTCTCGCGTCACCTAGCTAGGGCACTCATCTTGATGTGTACGGCATCCACGCGATGTCTTGCAGCTGGTATGGTACGGTACGTTATGGTTTTGAGCGAGAGTCTCTTGGAACGTACGTATTATCAGGACATGTCATCGGGTTTATCTCACCCAATGGTGTGTAAAGAGCTTGTTCGAATAAACCATTTCTCATAAAAATGGTTTGTTCGAACAAGTTATGAGGTGTGGTTAATTAAATACAATGAGACCACAAAGGGGCAAAGTGCTTCATCAATATATGTTGCTAGAATGAGGGTTCCAATGTGCGCTGCCTAGCTAGCTAGGTGGAACCACTCTCCAGTCTCCAGTCTCCACTAGCTAGTTTAGTAAGTCTAATATTTAGGCCTTGTTTAGTTTCCAAAAAATAGATTTTCTGTCACATCAAATCTTTAGACGCATACATGAAGTACTCCCTCCTTTCAAAAATCTCCAGCGTTTAAGCCCTGGACGCAATGACCAAGAAGCATGGAAACATGCAGCCAGAAGCGCCGATTTTCATTTAATCGCCATGCATGTCTTAACGCCCGGCGTCGGTTCATTTGCCCGAGTAAACACCGCTGAAAACGCCGCCGTTAGCGCACGCAAGACCGAACGGCGAACGCCCGCACTCACGTATGCATTCTAACGGGAGGAAACGGAGGGGCTAGTCGAAGCGATGGGCAACATTGCAGAAGTGAATGTGTACGCGTACGAGGAGCTACGCGGGTGCCTGGAACGATGCATTAGCGTGGTCCCAGACTTAAACGATGGAGACTTTTGAAGAAAAAAAATTGCTAATACGCTGGAGATTTTTGAAAGGAGGGAGTATTAAATATAAATAAAAGAAATAACTAATTACACAGTTTTGTCTGTAATTTGAGAGACGAATTTTTTGAGCCTAGTTAGTCTATAATTGGATAATAATTTCCAAATACAAACGAAAGTGCTACAGTAGCCAAAACTAAAAAATTTCTACAACTAAACAAGGCCTTAAGAGAGTCCTCTAATAATGATGGTTCATGGTAGAGTAATCAACTATATGCAAATTATTATGCTTCGACCAGATGATAGTCGCCATATATGATAATGGTGGTATGTTAGTATTGGGAAAGGGCACATGAACTTTCTAGGGATGACCAAGTCTAAATAATGATGTTATATATAGCAGCATTATGAAGGTGGAAGTACTTCCACTTGCGCTGGTTATTGACTAGTGATAACAATTGCGTTTGCTTTAGTTGGTTTAGCGACGAAATATATATTAGTGCCGATCTTTCTGGAGCATGCATGCGGCTTAAGTCTGTCATCACGTGCCTCACTGGAATTTGCGAGTAGTTTAGGACGAAGAACAGCCCGGAAATGTAATGGAGCTAAATATGGCTGCACATTGTATTGGCTGGGGTTTGTCAGTCGTACAAACCATGCATATGCATCTCGCCGCCGACGCGAGCGCTGATCAGAACACATGACACACAACTACACAAGCCTGCTGGCCGCGCGCCTGGAAGAAGTGTACCGTATATACTAGTATTAGTAACAGGAGCAGCCACATGTCAAGGCATGCAGTCAAGTTGCGATCACCCATGCAAGTGTCCATCATGTTACCTCTCTGGAGCTGAACTCTAGGTTCAGGCAAGAAGACGATCACAGATGCTTTGTTTCATCTGTAGGGTACGGCCTGGGGTTATTTTATCATTTATTAGGCCCTCTGTCCTAATACATAAGATATAATTATTTTTTTCAAGTCCAATAATGCAAGATGTGCTCTATCTAAATGCACATAGAAATATATCCATGCACTAATAATAGTGTTGAGAGAGAGAGAGAATTAAACGTGTTATATTTGGTCTTTAAACTAAAGATAGTTACTCTCCGTCCATTTTAAATTATAAGTTATTCCAAAAATTTTAGAAAGTCAAAACGATCAAATTTATATTATAACATAATAATATTTATGATATCAACTAAGTATCATTAGATTTTTTATTAGTTATATTTTTATAGTAGTATCTGGTTAATGTTATAAATCTTTCTATTTTGTTCTATAATGTTTGTCAAACTTGAGATGTTTTGATTTTTCAAGATTTTTGTAATAACTTATAAATTGGGACGGAGAGAGTACATTAGACCGAGGGAGTAGTAGCTTATGGATCTATTGATGAATGATGAATAGAGCAAATAAAGGAACAGGCCAAACTCTCAGAGCAGATAGCAGACGAGTAACAACAATGCAGAAAGGTGAAAGAGGAATCATGAATCTGCCGCTCACTCACTAACTAACTAACCTAACGCGCCAACAAATGATTGGTTTGTTCTGCCTCCCGTCGTGGTCGCAACTCGATCGCAAGTAATCGAGCTTACCAACTAATGCAAAATGATGAGACCTCGATCGCGAACAAAATCCGCCACCACCAGCTAGCAACTCCTTGATAGAAGAGAACAAGACGACGATGATGACGACTTAACGAACACGAACCCGTTGGCATTGCGATTTGGGGCACACTTGCCGTTGCGCCGGCCCGCGTTATTAACCACCAGCCATGGCGGTGTGCCGGTGTTCAGACTATAAGGCCTTGTTTATTTACATGTAAATCTATTTTTTTTCAAAATTATTCGTGATATCAAATCTTGCGGTACATATATGACACTAAATATAGATAAAAAAAAAACTAATTATACAGTTTACCTATAAATCATGAGATAAATCTTTTGAACCTAATTAGTTTATGATTGGATAATAATTGTCAAAAACAAACAAAAGTACTACAGTAGCCAAATTCAAAAATTTTGACCAACTAAACAACGTCTAATTTGGTTAACCGGCCAAAACCGATCAGACTAGCAGAGAGAGTAGATCAGAATACTCCACTGATCATGTGGTACGTTTCGTACGGGACAGCACGCGGTTGCGCCGGTGCACGCAGGACGACGCCGGAGAGACGACGCCGCCGTAGATGCCGAAATCTGATGGGAGGACATTTTTAAAGTAAACGAGCACAGGCCGGCCAAACTTTTTTTTTTCTTTATCCAAGTCAATGCTGCCAGTGCCAACCGCCAAAATGATTAGGGCAATGCAAGGGCAATCACAGGCCGCAGCAGGTTGGCTAATTAATTAAGCTTAGGAAATTAGTGCTTGGCTGGTGCATTATTCAGTGTGTTCATCACATGGATCATGGATGCAGCTAGTAGCTTCTTCCACCTGCCGTGTTCATATATATTCTGATCCCGGCCTCAGGAAGAAGGAGACGTACTGTACGATGGAGCGACCCCGTAGACACGACGCATGCATCTGCATGCAGTGCAGGTCTTCGCTGGATTCCTGGCCGCCCAAACCGCAGAGGCCCTGACACGCCCGACCTGCTGTAGATCTGTGTTGCAGTTGCAGCAGATGCTAAGGGGGGAAACTGTTGGTCAACTGTTGGCAAAATTGCAAAAAGCTCTGGAGATCGGCAACGCTTCGTTTGACTGAATATTTCAGTTCAGGTGACGGTAGATTTGCGGTGGTCTTGGATCCATTTTCCCTTCGCTAGATCTGACTGAGCCGCCGTCAGAATAGCAAACGAGTTTTGGATTATACTAGGTCAGCATTTTGTCCAAGATGGCAATGGCAGGGCGCCAGAAAATCTACAGCGTCTCCAACACGTCAATTAGGAGAGAGCACCGCTAGTTCTCTCGTAACCTTACAAACCATACATACGGGTTTATATCTATTCCGTTAGTTCGTTCACTAAGTAGAGAAATGACTTTATTCACACCTTTAGTCTTGGTTGTGTTAGGGTCCACAATGAATATGAACATTAGTCCTAGTTCTAAATTTCACGGGCACTAAATGACCTTTTATTCTGTTTGTAAAGAAAGTTGATGTCATCAACTAGAACTAAAGATCTCCTACTTGAGATTAAAGATCCCCCACGAGCGAATTTAAAAGGAGAGTACCTAGGACTATGTCACATGTGATTTATAGTTGAGTTATATTAGTCCTAGGTCTAAATTTTACGGGCATTGAAGGACCTTTTTGTTCTGGTTGGTAAAGTCAGTTGGTGTCATCAAGTGGAACTAAAGGTATCCTACCTTAGAGTAAAGATCCTCCACGAGCGAATTCAAAAGGAGAGCACCTAAGATTTCGTCACATGTGATTTATAGTTGAGTACGTAAGGAAGGCTAGGAAGCTATATGCATGACACAAATGGTTCTGGGTTCGAATCTCATGCACCGCAAGAGAAGTCTCTACGTTTTAAATTAATTTTTAGTCCTGGTTGAAGCTCACCTGTGTACCTACAGTGGTTCTAAGACTTATCCAAGATTGGTTAAGTTTCTCTTTCTAAAAATATATATAAATATATAAAAATATATATTAGCATCTAAAATTTGAAAATAAATGCAATATCAAGATGTTAATATATTTTATTTGACTGGTTTGATATTTTAGGCACTCTCAAATTTAAAGCTCTAGAGATAGGTAGAGGCACTTTGTCTGGTTGAATATTTTAGCTCATGTGACATAGATTTGTACTACCTGCATTCCAAATTTTAAGACAATTTGACTTTTTTTCTAAATATATAGTTTTTTACTATACAGTTAGAGCAACTACATATCTAGGTTATTTTTACATTTTCAAAGTAAAAAAATAAAGTTCAACAAGTGTGCTATCTGGTTTGCTAAAATAGTAAGTTTGTTATTCCTAAACTTTCACTTATCATATATAGCATGTCGTCCTCACTAGCTATTCTATAGAAAGCTATTGTGGAACTCTATGCTTTGAGTGAGTTTTTTATTTTACACAATGGCTAAATCTTATAGTTTAGAATATAATTTTATCTAGTCTATTAGAGATGCTCTTAGATATATAGTAAAATCAATAAATTTTTAAAAAAGTTAAAATATCTTATAATTTAAAACAGGGAAAGTAGTGGGTTTGGATCCATCTTTCATGGATTTTAATGAATGACCGAAAAGCTACAAGTTTTGCATTCACATACTGAAGCTAGCATTTTGTTCGAGATGGGTTCCTTATTTTTGGTCTTGTTTAGTTTACCCAAAAACCAAAAAGTTTTCAAGATTTCTCGTCACATCGAATCTTGCGGTACATGCATGAAGCATTAAATATAGACGAAAATAAAAATCAATTGCACAGTTTATCGTAAATCATGAGATGAATCTTTTGATCCTAGTTAGTCCATGATTGGACAATATTTGCCATAAATAAATGAAAGTGCTACAGTAGCGAAATCCAAAAACTTTTCACATCTAAACAAAAGCCTTTTTCTATCCGCCACCACGAAGACACCGATATATTCTGTGGCCTTGCCATCTCTAGTGGTAAAGTCACCATCCGAAGACACGAATAAGGGCAGCCCTTGTTGTTCTATATAGTAGAGGCAATTTAGGATGTCTAGTGGTAAAGTCACTATCAATAAGAAACATCTATACACTAGAAAATGAGACAATTTAGGATGTCTCTAGTGGTAAAGTCACTATCTATAAGAAATATACATATCAACCGAAGATATAGACAACAATTACAATGGATAAATTATAACTCGCTCTTCAAAGTTAACATGGGTCCATATGGCATAGAGCTTCATTAGTTACTTCTTTAACTAAAATAAGATATTTTCAGGTATCCTAAGTCAAACCATTTTGAGTTTGTATATATTCACTATCAAATGTTTTTCATGATTTATGATTTTGATATAGTAGACATTAATAAGCTTCTCATAAATCTGATTAAATTTAGTACATTAATATCCTCTCTGGGTTTGAATGATGAAAGGACTGACGAAATCATGTCTAAGGGCAATCACAATGCAAGACTCTATCACAAAGTCCAAGACAATTAACTACATATTATTTATGGTATTTTGCTGATGTGGCAGTATATTTATTGAAGAAAGAGATAGAAAAAATAAGACTCCAAGTCTTATTTAGACTCCAAGTCCACATTGTTCGAGGTAATAAATAATTTTAGACTCTATAATAAAGTCTGCATTGTGAATGCCCTAAGGGCACTCGCAATGCAAGACTCTATCATGGAGTCCAAGACAATTAATTACATATTATTTATAGTTTTTTCTGATGTGGCACCATATTTATTGTAGAAAGAGGTAGAAAAAATAAGACTCCAAGTCTTATTTAGACTCCAAATCCACATTGTTCGAGGTAATAAATGACTTTAGACTCCATGATAGAGTCTGCATTGTGAGTGCCCTAAGGGCACTCAGAATGCAAGACTCTATCACAGAGTCCAAAACAATTAATTACATATTATTTATAGTATTTTGCTAATGTGGCAGCATATTTATTGAAGAAAGAGATATAAAAAAAAAGACTCCAAGTTATTTAGACTTTAAGTCCACATTGTTCGAGGTAATAAATAACTTTAGACTCTATGATAGAGTCTGCATTGTGAGTGCTCTAAGAAGATGGAGAGAGAAGAGCTTCCTTGACCAGTTAAAAATCATGCCTCAGAAGATGGAGAGAGAAGAGCTTTCTTGACCGGTTAAACTAAAATCGACAGTTTGCTTGAATCAGCAGGGCTTAAGATAAATCAGCAGGGAGAAATTCACAAAAAAAAAAAATCTAAAGTGGACCCACCCGAGAAAGAGCCTAAGCAGGGGCTGTGGGGTCCATGGCTCTCCTGCCTTTAAAACCCCCTCGATGGGCGCGGCAGAGCTCCACCACACCATCAAAACAAACTCCGTCGAGAGCGCCTCAAAACCACCAGAAAATTTCCCCAAGATCGTCCCCAGCACAAAGAAGCAGCGCAGATCGCAGATGGAGCAGTCCGGCGCCAAGAAGTCGAACAAGATCACCGAGATCGTGCGCATGCAGCAGATGCTGAAGAAGTGGCGCAAGCTCTCGGTCACCCCCAAGGACAAGGAGCCAAGCTCGCCCACCGCCGCCGGCGGCGGCGGCAATGCCGGCGAGAGCAAGGCCAAGAAGTTCCTGAAGCGGACGCTTTCCTTCACGGACGGCCCGCCGTCGGGCTCCCCTCCGCCGCCGCCCAAGGGCCACCTCGCCGTGTGCGTGGGCCCCGCGATGCAGAGGTTCGTGATCCCGATGGAGTACCTGAAGCACCGCGCCTTCGCGGCGCTGCTGCGGGAGGCCGAGGAGGAGTTCGGCTTCCAGCAGGAGGGCGTGCTCCGCATCCCCTGCGAGGTCCCCGTCTTCGAGTCCATCCTCAAGGCCGTCGAGAAGAACAAGAAGGACGCCGCCTTCTGTTACTGCAGCGTCGAGTACGCCGCCGACGAGGTCGGACGTGGCACGCCCAACAACCCGCTCTGCAGATAGGCGGAGCTCAAGAGTCAAGAACAAAACAAAAAGGAATATTTTCTTCCTCTTTTTTTTCCCCCCTTGTTCTTTGTAACGTGGTGTGGTGAGGGATGAGTCAATAGTATCTCCCCCCGCGGATTAGAATTACTGCTCTGATTTTTATCTCTGCTGAACTGAGCTGATCTGGACTGGGTAATGCAGCCCTCATGGATGCAAATTATTATGGAAAAATTGATGCGGAAACGAAGGATTTTCTGTGTTCTTTTGAAAGGCATTGAGGAGGAGCTAGCTATCTGTAACTGAAAGATTCGATTTTTTTTCTTTCCGTTTGTCCTTTGTCATCCTCGATTTGCAGTAATTGCTATTCTATCTCTATGTAGTACTCATCACTGGTTTATAAAGAATCTTGACTAGTTGGGCATACTATAAAATACAATGTACATTGTGTACTTCATCAGTACATTAAATTGTTCCCAAAATTGTTCAAGATTTCCGTCACACCGAATCTTGCGGCACATGCATGAAGCATTAAATATAGACGAAAAAAACTAATTACACTGACTGTAAATCGTGAGATGAATTTTTGGATCCTAGTTAGTCTATAATTGGACAATATTTGTCATAAACAAACAAAAGTGCTACAGTAGCGAAATCTAAAAAATTTCGCCAACTGAACCAGACCTATGTAGTACTGATATTTTAATGAAACGGTTGCTACTTTAAAATTAATTTGTGCATAGTTTGATGGACTCTGGAATATCAGTTGTTGTTTAAAGTGATTACCAAATTTTGATGTTTTTTGTTCGGATGAGAGTTTTGACTATTTAGTACTTCACATGAAGGCAAAGTATGAGGAATGCATCAGGTCTTACTTTTTTTTTCTCGAATACGTAGGAGATCTACGTATTATTATATTAAGAAGAAAGAGTTTACAATACAATGAATGCGCAACAAGTAGCTAGGTGGTCACCAGCTGGACAGACCTAGCAAAGAGTTTTGTGGACCGATATTACATAAATGGATGAGCGAAGAAATGAGCAACAGCTCTGATACTGATTGCTGCAAATTAGCAGCTAGTTGTTTGACGTAGAAAAACACATCTTTTGAATTCCTGAAGCAATGTGCTGATACCTGATGTATGCATGTTTGTTTTTGATCCCTTGTGGAATATAGGGTGTGTCATGGACTCATGGGATAAAAAACAAACACGCATTTGAAAATTGTGGCATATAAGAGATGAGAACTTTTCCATCGGCAACCAAGGAATGATGGATAAGAAATAATCTCAAGATGATTAGCACGAAATTTTCACTTTGAAAATGAAAAAAAAAACTTTGTAAGCACGAGGGATCTGAAAAAATTCACTCTTGTCAAAGTATGATGGTTTTTTCCTTTCTCTAGAACACTCAGGAGATCTGAGTTTGATGTTTCTTTGACCTTCTTTTGTTTCATTTTGCTGTTTTATTTTCACCCTTTCTTAGTGGTGATACTAGTAGTTATCTAATGGTCTATTCCTACTTATCCTTGAGAGTTCTCTACTAATTCTGCACCTTTCCAGGTCAATGTTTTGTTTTTGTCCGTTGTTTTCCTCCTTTCACGTTGGCTTGAACCCAAAGGAAAAAGCGAAGTGCCTTTTTCTCAATTAAAAAGGAACGGCCTACTAATGATTTCATCTGTCATCTTACCATTTCATTTCCAATAAATGTGGCGAGAAAATTAGTCCTTCAGGTTATGATGAAGACATCTCCATGCTACTCCAAGAAAAGAAGACATCTCCAAGAAGAGTAGCTTCAAACAATCGAGCATCTGATTGCTCCCCGTGGCTTATAGTATCTTGGCCTCTCAAAAAGGTCCATCCATCAGCTGGTCCAACAATTCATCTCGATAAGGTGCGGCTTCGCCTCCCAATGCAAGCGCATGCAGTACCTCACCGGAGGTCTACTACGCCTAGTCGCCTACGTTGAAATTCGGGTTAGAAGCACAAGGTCGTTCACCCCGAGGAACGTGGATGCCGATCCCCTGCCTGAAGTCCAACCCAATTATGCAGCTTCTATATTTTGAAAGCTTCAGTCCAACTCAATTATCCAGTGTACTATATATGCTATACGAAATTGTGAACAAATGAGCCGTTTCTCAATAACTTGCAGCAAATTCTTCGCATGTGCTTCTCAAGACTGCAAGAGGATATCGCCTCAGAAAGACTTGTGCCGGCTGCCGGGTCTATTATCATTTGTCAAGACTGAAAGGTGAAGCTGTCAAAGGTTCTGAACCATTCAGATTTGTGACTTAATCGCACTGTGAAATTGTCCTCATTATTAGCCTGTTCTTAAACCACCGCCATGCATCTTCGACGACCGTTACACATCTGAGAAAGAAGAGTGAAAACTTGTAACGGGTTTCATGCCGATCCCCATGAGCCTTTCGAAACTGCAAGAACCACCGGCCATGTGAGCGCGGGCGAGCATGTGCTCGGCACGTTGCGAAGTGCCAAGCAAGCAACCGTGAGCGTCCCCGTAGGTTGGGGGGGCTAGGCAGACTTGTTTTTATTATGGCCATGGATGATGGGTCACCAGCAGCCAACTGAGGCAAGTCATTGCCCAGCCCAGGTACCTGCAAGGACGTACCTGCAGGTGCGGCTCCAGTACTTGCATATGCATTGCGTCTGCGTTGGATCCCATGGATCCATTGAATTGAATCGCATTTACCAAGACGCGCAGTGCAGCACACACATTGCATCCATCCGCAAACTACCAGTGGTTGCCGGCTACCGCTGCTTGTTTTTGGGCAGTCGGGTCGCCGCATGTGGGATTCACGCGACTGCCGATGGGGAGAACCGTCCGGGCCGGCCTACTATGCAATCATAGACAATAGGAAAGTAGCACTGAGAGTTATCTGCTCTACCTGTCGCTGCCTGTGAATATTGCAGATGATAGGGAAATAGGAGCAGCATTGCTTGCTCGGCAGGCACAACAAAGATGATGAGAAAGTGTCTTCGCTCTCTTGTGCAGATAAAACATAAAAGTATGAAATGAGAAAACCTAGTTTGAATTGTGAGACGTAACTGACGTTGTGAAATAGACGTCCTGTTCTTTTTCACTGTCGCGGTTGCAAAAGAATCCAACAGAGTTGGAGCTGGAATGAAAGTAAAGGAAGCATTATAATTATTTGCTGCCATATGGTTTATTATGCAGATAAAGAAGTATTACTGAATGGACCACGAAGGAAGCTTGAGTCAACTTTGCATCTCCACTTCTCAGTATAAGATTCTTTTTTGGAATGGAAGGAAATATCAGTACATGTTTGAATTCTGATTCTGAAGAAATTCAAAGCTATAAAAGTTAGACCGAGCATTTGGTTGTTTCTGCAACTAGCTGTTGACAATTAATTCAAGCCAAAGAACGATGCATCACCATCTTCAGTTGTCAGGCAAATGATCGCCATGTTTCGTCTGTCTGAAAAGAAGTTTCTTGTTGTAGCGTGGCATTGCAAACAAAAGGTGGACCACAGCAAAGCTATAGCAGCAATTAACAAACAACCACCCTTGCTCGGACAGTGCTCCTGGCCTACTGACAGTTATTCAGCTGAAACCATACGTCGGGTTATTGGAATGGTTTCATGTTCCGCAAACTGCAAACATCAGAGCGTGAACGAAATGATGTTGCCATGCAGGCGCATGTGGCAAGGCACCTCGATTTGAAGGCAGCATACAACTCGCATTACTTGCTCTGCCCTACGGATGGATGGCCAGGGAGATCGTGTTCATGTGCATCTGTTTGCAACTGTCCATAACACAGGAGCATCAGAAGCTTATGCAGAGCTGTTGTCATTCATTTGCACGTGATGGGATTTGGAGAAGGATTTTGCTCGTGTTTTGGTTCCAGTTCGTGTCGGAGGTATGTGTGTCTGAGTTGCCGCTTGCAGAACCAAGATCGACAACTGAATAGAGAGAGATTAGAAACGAAGGCACACATGGTTCTACCAAAGAAAGAAGATATGGATGCACATGACCTAAATCCTATAGCACGTTTTGTGCCCAAGTTTCATGTGTAAAAGGAAGAATAAGAAGAAGGATTGATCCCGATTTTCTAACCATGTGAGATTCTGAGAGGGTATCAAAGGTTTCAGAACATGTTCGGTATGGTATGACTGCCGTGTCTCTGCAAATGGAATAGAAGTATTGATTACGACCGCGATTTCCATAGTTGCTTTGTTTTATTTTCGATTCCAATGACTTCCAAGATAGAAAAGAAGCACAAGCCACAAGGTGACAAAGCATACATCGCCTAATACTGATATCATTCATGTGACAAGATCCTAGCTCATGTAATCATGTTTTCTGTCGTAGGGATGCCTAAAACCTGTAGCTTAAGCAGTTAAGCTTCAGATATGGATCTGTGTAGTTTCAACCGTTATCCAGCGCAGACAAGACGGCTTTGCACGAAACGCTATCAGAAATTCAGAATCACCACATCTATCAGACTGACCGAGCAACGAAGACAGATGAATCACTGACAGATCTGCACTTCGTTCGCCGCTGCATCGACTCATGAACACAGACATGGATTCAGACATTGTGGCCATGCCATCCATGTGACGGAGGTACGCAAGAGGTTTTGGCTCCACGTTTTGCTGTCCTGAGCAACCTGCCATATGGACTCTTTGAGTAACTACACATGTCCAGAGACCAGATAGGCAGACAGAGAAGCCATTCAGTTCAGAAATGTTCACAATAGCTGCTTTGCTCCAATTGCCATGAATAGGGTTCATGAAAACTGCAAAATCATATGAATCCAGCACACCGTCTATTTTGAGTAAATACATATGATGATATCGCCTCATGAATCATGATCTGATCCCTACAAAAATGATGAAGAAGACTACCATACGCCTATTGCTATCCCTTTTTCTTGTTTCTATTTTCACTAGGCTATAAATTGTATCCTTGTACTGTGCGATTATTTTGGGCCAATTTCTAAATGGGCCCTTGATGTGTCATTTTGGGTTTTATAGATGGGCCTATGACACAGCTGGGTTTGTTGGATTGTGTGACGTGTGGCCCATTTTTGATAATCTCAATCCAATCAAAACTGTAACTCCAGCCCAAGTAACCTGCTCCCGACCGTTCCACTACACTCGTCGTCCCCGTCGTCGCCGATGACTCGCATCACCGCGCCGCCGCCGCCGTCCTCGCCCCCGGGGTCCCCGCCACCCATCCGCCACTCCCCAGCGCCGGCAACCCCACCCTCTCGCCGCCGCGGACGCCACTCGCCCTCCCCATCCCTCGCGCTCACCCCCTCCTCCGCTTCCACCTCCTCGAGGACGAAGCTGCGGCCCACTCCGAAGCGGGCCTACTCTCCGGCGCAGTGGGTGCCTCTGAACTCTCACCCCGTCTTCTCCCGACGCGACGGCGGCAGCGGCGGCGCCGCGTGGGACGCCGTAGCGTCGCGGCTGTACGCCTGGGACCCTTCGGCGTGCGGCGCCCACCGGATTGGCGTGCGGATTAGGGACCCGGACGCGGAGAATGGTGAGGTGGATGTCGTCGTGGAAGCCGCCGTGCCTTCCGAGGTGAGGTGTTTCCCCTTGCTTTTGCGTTTTGCTGCTAGTGCAATACTGCACTCCCCGTGTTCGATCTGATGGGACGTATGCTTGAGGATTCAACCTAGGGACGAGCTTAATACACAATTCACTGCCACATCGATATCCAATTTGATAGTAAAGCTTCTGTTGGCTAAGTGTAATGCAACTGTTTGCATATTGGGTTTTTTTAGTGCTCTGAGGGGTATTAGAATTCAGACATTACTTTTTTGCTCTATTATCTTCAGTGGTACCTTGTACTTTCGAATTTGTAGAAATGGGAAGCTTGTTTTCAGCATCATACATGGCAAGATGGGGAAGGCTGGAAGAGGCAGGACTACCTTCCTATCTCTGTTACCATATGGCTTCAAGGCCCCTTTCCCTCTTCCAATCATGCTGAGTATTTCATAAAAACAGGTCAGCAAGGTCAGATTGTTAGTTCAATAAGTGTCAAAAAAAAGTGGTTAACTAGTGTCGTTGCGTAAAAGGATAACTAGTGGCCTGTTTGGTTGAGCCAATTTTCTGTTTTGTATTAAACACAGAAGTTTGGACCACTTTTTATCTATCATACAAACTCCAACTGCTGCATGGGTCTTGGAGCTGGAGCTCTGCTAGACAGCCCTGTAGCACTGTAGCAGTAGTAGTATGTGTGCAACATGAAACTTGCACTATAGTGATTTGACTTGAACAAGGATGCAGCAGCCATCGCCATCCTTATTACTTCTGCAAAGAAATTTCTCATATTCCCTCCTTTGTGCTGGTGTATTTGTGGTATTCCTAATGGGAGCTGAAATTCGTCGCATCTAATGCAATTCTCCTGTCTACCCATTTGAATTTTATCTTAGCACTATTGTCTCATCTGGCCTCAGTTTTGTACATGAAATTGTTTCATCGTTATGCATCAGTTTATTATTGAGATCATATTCCATGTTATCTCATTGACTCATTCTGATATGTTGCTTTTACTATACAGCTGTTGATGCCAGAGTCCGATCTTGGTTATACGGTCACTCACATATCACTTAATGCTGATGGTTCATCACTGCTACTTGTTGGATCACATAACTTAAGTATCCTGTATGTACATGAGAGGGTGTCTGAAGATGGGGATACAATCATATGCAGGTATGTAGCTCCATTACTCTATCACATGCTGACAGCATTCTCTTTTTTGCTTCATTTCCTAACTGTTATGATTATGTAAGTTACTGAACTAAAATCAATGGAAAACTTGTGTCCCCTGCATTCCATTGGTTATGCACAAGATTATTAATTATTTGAAGATTGTGCCCAAAAACTTGTGTTATTCTGCCTTATAGGTTAATGAGCTGTTTAGCTATCTCTTTGCTACGTTTGACTTGTACATATGAAATTCACAACAGGACTGCACCGGTTGCTTCTCAGATCCTACCCAGTGACAGTGATGGCATAAAAGTTCTCCAGGCATCTTGGCATCCCTTTAGCAACAACCATTTTGCAGTTTTGTCATCAGATGCTGTTTTCCGGTATGCTACATGGATGAGTGTCATATTACCTCATCTCTGTCCAGTTTATAGTTGGTGTGATGAAGTGTGTCTCACCAGCTTTCTTATATTTTTCTGAATAAACCTTTTATTGAAACTCAAGAAACCATTCTGCAGGTTATTTGATCTTTCATCCGATTTAGAACAGCCAGAGCAGGAATTTTATTTGCAGCCAATTCTACCTGGGAAATGTAAAAATGCTTCAGCGATTTGTCCAGTGGCTTTCTCTTATGGGAGTGATCATCTGTGGGATAGATTTTCGGTATGTCACATAAATAAGCATATCAATATTTTAGAGAAGTCCTTTAGAAAGAATACTTATCAGTAGCGTTGATAACTTATGTTAGGTGCTAAGGAGAAAAAACTAGAGTTGATTTCACATTCCTGGATTATTATGGTAACTACCAATGAAGATTACAACCAAGATAGTTCTACTTCAAATAGATAACCTGTTCAAACCATCCTTGAGTTGATTTACTGGTGACAATTTTTTAAGTCTTCAGGTTTTTACAATATTAATCTACATGATTTGCATTACTGCAAACTTTGTACAGTGAGCATGGGAATGGCATGCTGTTTTTGTTTGTTTGTGTGTGTGTTTACATGGCACATGTATTTCTTTCTCTTTTTTTTTGCGTGACTATGCCCGCACCATAAGTCATAGCAGAGTTCACAAATACATGACATGATTGCCATGTATCACGTTTGGTTTTAAGTTACCATTTGGACATGCATACTCTTTATAGCTATCATTTGGTTTTGTGTTGGTGGCTCATTCTTCTGCTTGATTTCACATGCAAACCCATTCTTTATGCAGGTTTTCATCTTATTCAGTGATGGTTCAATCTTTGTGCTCTGTCCTGTTGTTCCATTTGGAAGGTAATATGGCGTTTTTCTGCTTTATTTGTTGAATTCTTATGATTTTCTGTAATGCCTGGCATTTTGAAGCTACAAATTGTTGAGCTGATTTTCTTTTGTAAAAGGAAAATATGGTGCATCTATTAGGCAATGAAATGGAAATTTAATGTTTCAGTATCCTTAAATCCACAATATACATTCTTTTTTATCTGTGGGTTGGTTTTAAATTTTGAAATTTCTTTTTCATGATGCAGTGACTATAGCAAGAAACATATTCAAGAAATATATGAAGATGTCAATGCATTTGGATTGAAATCTTCAAATCCAAATGTTGTCACTAATTCACATTTGGCCATAGCTTGGTTGGAAGCAACGTTTCCTGACCTGTTACATCAATCAACAGATACCAGTTTTCTGATGTCAAAAGCTCATGCATATGCACCGGTAGATGATTCTCTAACATTACAGGTCTGGTTCCACTATGCATCTATAACTGATATTGTAAGATATAATCTGCTGTCCCTCTTGTACTTTTGTCCTGCATTCGGCAGGTTCAAGTGGTCAGCTCTTGGCTGCCACTGTAGAGGTATGGCAATAGGCCATTTTAGTCTTCCATAGTTGGTAGAAGTACACCAGCTAGAGTAGTGGGCTGGTACAAGAGTAGGAATTGGCTGAGATAAGCCATGTAGAGTAGTTGTTGGAGAGGTGTAGTCACCATCCAAGTAGTGTACCAGCAGGTACATAGTTTGTGTATATATATCCTACCTAATGCAATGGAAAAACTCAGTTCATTGCCACTCATTCAGTCCTCCAGCTTTCAGTTCAAGTCTGAAAGCTGAGTGTGTGTGTGCTGCGTGAGTGAGTGAGGGAGCTCAGGGCTCTTCCTCTTCCTTGGAGCAGGGGTGAGGGAGAGGGAAGGTGAGCAGGGTCTGCTCACCTGGTGCTTGTGTGCAGGTGCCAACAATTGGTATCAAAGCCGTACAAGCCGTGTGCTAGGTCCATCGACCAGCAATGGCGGAGGATGCGGGCCGGAATGGTGGCGGGGAGGGCGCGGAGCGTCAGCTCCAGCCGGCGCCACCGCAGGTGGAGGTGCGCGTGGTCAAGGAGTTCGGTGGCAGCGGCTCTTGGCCCACGCTCACCCGCACCAACTACGGTGAGTGGGCGATGCAGATGAAGTGGAAGCTGCGCGCGCGGAAGTGGTGGCGGGCGATTGAGGAGGATGACCGCACGGAGGACGCCCAGGTGGGAGTCATGGAGGCGCTCATGGCCTCGACGCCGGCGGAATACCACGAGGCGCTGGGCGCCAAGGAAACCGCGAAGCAGGCCTGGGAGATGCTGGAGTCGCTGCGTGTCGGCTCGGACCGAGCCAAGCGGGCAAGAATTCAGCAGCTCCGCAGGGAGCTAAACGACATCAAGTTCAAGCCCGGAGAATCGGTGGGAGGAGGAAGACTTGGCGGGAGAAGAGGGCGCGCTCGGGATCGGTGGGACCTTCACCGTCGAGCAACTAGTAATCACCAGTCAAGCCAACGCACCAACCGGAATCGTGGAGGAAGCAGCAGCCCCTGGAGCAGGGGAAGCAGGGGGCGAGGCGCCAGCAGCAGGGGAAGCTGAGCCGCCCAGCCCCACCACGACGGGTGGCACCCCGCCTCACTATGTCTCAAGACAGGAGCAGAGGACTCCGACCACGACTCAAGTGGAGTATGCCACTCCACCACCAGACATCACCAAGTTCGTGGACGCCTTCCACGACGGCGAGGAGGTACGATTTCGTCGTATGGACAATGTTCTCGGTGATGCAGCAACTCCGGGACTGGCAGCACGGCTGCTGGGCGAAGAGGAGGAGCTCATGATGCTGAGCACAGAAGAGCCGGCCACCTTCGCCGCAGCAGAGCGCGAGCCGGAATGGCGGCGCGCTATGCTGGAGGAGATGCGACAGATCGAGGCAAACCGGACCTGGGAGTTGGTCGATCCACCGGCTGGATGCCGGCCGATCGGACTCAAATGGGTCTACAAGGTGAAGAAGGACGAGCACGGCGCGGTGGTGAAGCACAAGGCGCGGCTCGTCGCTCGGGGGTTTGTGCAGCGAGAAGGGATCGATTTCGAGGAGGTGTTCGCGCCAGTGGCGCGCATGGAGTCGGTGCGACTCGTCCTAGCCATGGCGGCGGCCAAGGACTGGGATGTTCACCACCTCGACGTCAAATCCGCCTTCCTCAACGGCGACTTGACGGAGGAGGTCTTCGTCAAGCAGGCCCCAGGTTTCACTGCACAGGGGGCTGAGCACAAGGTGCTCCGCCTCAGGAAGGCGCTCTACGGCTTGCGGCAGGCGCCGCGAGCATGGAACTCCAAGCTCGACGCCACCATGGCGGAACTCGGGTTCACGCGGTGTGCAACAGAGCATGCCCTGTACACCCGCCGACGGGGGAAGGAAGAACTCGTCGTCGGGGTGTACGTGGATGACTTGATCGTCACCGGCGCGCGGGAGAAGGACATCTCATCCTTCAAAACCGAGATGGCGGCAAAGTTCCAGATGACCGATCTCGGTGCGCTGAGCTACTACCTCGGCATCGAGGTGAAGCAGGGAGGCAAGGCAGTCACGCTGGGACAGCGTGCCTACGCGCGCAAGGTGCTGGAGCGGGCGGGCATGGAGAATTGCAGGCCTGCGGCGACTCCGATGGAGGAGCGGATCAAGCTGTCGAAGCAGAGCACGGCGGAGAAGGTGGACGCAACGCGCTACCGGAGCATCGTCGGCAGGCTGCGCTGGCTCACCCATACTCGGCCGGACATCGCGTTCGCGGTCGGATATGTAAGCCGGTTCATGGAGGACCCGCGGGAGGATCACTGGTTGGCAGTCAAGCGGGTGCTGCGCTACATCCAGGGGACGATGGACCAGGCTCTCGTCTTCCCGAAAGGCGGGGGGTCTGGTGGAGGCGGGCTGGAGCTCGCGGCTTTCAGCGACGCGGACATGGCAGGCGATGTCGATGGACGACGCAGCACCTCAGGCGTGTTGATCCTCCTCGGCACGGCACCTGTCGCCTGGCAATCGCTGAAGCAGAAGACGGTGGCCCTGTCGACTTGCGAAGCAGAATATGTCGCTGCAGCCACCGCGGCATGCCAGTTGGTGTGGATGCGCCGGTTGCTAAGGGAGCTCACAGGCATTGAGCCCCGGCCGCCTGTGCTCAAAGTGGACAATCAGCCAGCAATAGCGCTGGCAAAGAACCCTGTTCTCCACGACCGAAGCAAACACATCGATGTGAAGTTCCACTTCCTACGTGATTGCGTCGAGGAGAAGCAGATTGTTATCGAGTTTGTTGAAACTGGTCGACAGCTCGCTGACATCTTCACTAAGCCAGTTGGGCGACTTCGGTTCTTGGAGCTAAGGAGCAAGATTGGCATGGTGGAGGTCAAGAGTACACAGCAGGATTAGGGGAAGATTGTAAGATATAATCTGCTGTCCCTCTTGTACTTTTGTCCTGCATTCGGCAGGTTCAAGTGGTCAGCTCTTGGCTGCCACTGTAGAGGTATGGCAATAGGCCATTTTAGTCTTCCATAGTTGGTAGAAGTACACCAGCTAGAGTAGTGGGCTGGTACAAGAGTAGGAATTGGCTGAGATAAGCCATGTAGAGTAGTTGTTGGAGAGGTGTAGTCACCATCCAAGTAGTGTACCAGCAGGTACATAGTTTGTGTATATATATCCTACCTAATGCAATGGAAAAACTCAGTTCATTGCCACTCATTCAGTCCTCCAGCTTTCAGTTCAAGTCTGAAAGCTGAGTGTGTGTGTGCTGCGTGAGTGAGTGAGGGAGCTCAGGGCTCTTCCTCTTCCTTGGAGCAGGGGTGAGGGAGAGGGAAGGTGAGCAGGGTCTGCTCACCTGGTGCTTGTGTGCAGGTGCCAACAGATATGTGTTGGGTAACAAAATAATTTTTCAATGGATTAGTATGGAAAATGGTGAAGAAATTCATATTTATTTTGGAATATGGGCTGGTATTTCTCACAATTTTAGCTAGTTTTATCAAATTTTGGGGGTGTGGGATGGTTAGCTTTGTAACATGTCCTCATACTACATTATTACATCTATTATTGCACTATATGTGCATTGACATCAAGTCAATACTTTTTAAAAGGAAAGAAGGGGATGGCTATGTTCCCAAATTATATATGACACTTAATTTTGTGTAAAAAGAGGATAGAATCTCTACAAGTTTGGGTATATAAAAATCTACACTTTTGGAGGTTCACAGTATTTATGGATAACTGAACTCAAATATTAGAAGGTCACCTTACTTTCAATATAGGTCTAATGTCTTCTATAAATCGATTTATTCTAAACCTGAAGTTTCTTTGATTGCCATTTATTTTTCTTATTGGTGTATCTGAATAGTTAATAACATATATGGAATTTACAGTTTTTATTAAAAGGAAAGTTTTAAAATATCATATGGAACTGAAAAACTACTCAAAAAGTGTTCATTCGTTTAGATTTGGCATTCCAAATTTGAACTTCCTATTGTGTATAACTTGTGTTCTTTGCTTTTAACGTGAAGCTCATGAATCACTATCTATGTTGATCTTGTTGAGAACCTATGCAGGGGCCTCTTTGTAGAGTTTGTGAGGAAAGTAATGAATCTGAAGGCAAGAACAGCAGTTGCGAAGGAAAAGCTGTAGGTTTTATGTACAGTTCTGCTGGCAAAGATTCAATTCTTGTGACTGCCTGGGGTAGTGGACAGCTCCAGATTGATGCTCTTGCAGATGAAATTCAACCGCAGTGGAACATTGGGGTTCCTTCTCGCCTTAATGTCGATCCACATGGACAAATAAAGAGTGTTGCCATGATATGTGACTCCAATTCACAAGATCCATTGGCTTTGAGATCACATCGACCATCTAGTACAGGATCAAACATGAAGAGCAACATAGAAGCTGTTTGGATGGGGAACTCTCCTCCTTTGCTAAGGCTCGCAATTGTGGATTTGGCACTACCAAAAACTCCTAATGATAACTCTCTGTCATTGTTTCCTGACCCCCTTGTTCCAGAGAGATTTTATTGTGCGCATGGTGGGGGGCTTGACATGGTCACACTGCACTTCCTACCTTTTTCATACCCCGAAATGTCTTCGACACCACCCTCTGTGCATCCTGTCCTCACTACAGGCAACAGCGAAACAAGTTCTCCTTTTCTTTCTGGATTTGTTATCATAGCTGATGCATATGGTCATGTACAGTTAGTTGGCATCACATGCTTGGGTGAGTGCTTTGTGGTGGAGATGAAGGGTTGGAAGGAACCGACACCTCTTCAGCTAGACATAGAAAGCAAAAGCACCAAGGATGTGGAGCCTCCTGCAACTGGAATGATCAGCAAAGAGCTTATTGCTGGTCCAGACCCACCCATACTTCCATCTTCATCAAGCTTGAAATCGTTGACCCCTGACTCTATTGAAGGAAAATCCACGCTTCATCACTATATTAAGGTCTTCCATGAGTACTATGTGGAGTACGGGCACAAGGTAAAAAATTGCTACAATGATATTTTTGTATTCAACCATTATCGTTTTTGCAATTTTTTCAGGCCGTAAAACATGTTATCTGGAATTATTAACCAAAGTTTGGTGGACAACTGAAATCACTTGATTCTGTACACCATAATATAAATGTGTCATTATTGATCCAGTAATAATGAATGAAGGGATGAAAGGAAAACACACTGATCAAGAGGTTTATTTTGTTGATAATTAGGTTTTCATCGAACTCAAGGAGCATGCGGACTATTTAAAGACAGAAATGGAAGACAAACAGAAACGCTTAGAAGCAGTGAAGAAATCACTTATATCCATAGAAGCCAAAGACGGAGACATTAACAAGAGGATAGATAGGGCCTTCAAGGTGTATGAACTGTTGGAGAAGCGAATAGATAGCTTCAAGATGCTTCCTGCTGCAAACAAGAAACCATTATCCCAGGCAGAGCAGGAGTTCAAGGCACAGCTTGGTCCGTTTACGTGTTATCTGACTTCGCATTCTTCACCTTGCAGTTTCATGTGCTAACCGAATTTGTATCTGCTAAAACCTTTTGCAGATAGGTTTGCAGATGTGGAGTTGGATGCTTTGCGCTCTTCCATTGCCGCCCTGAGTGCTAGGATGAAACGGTTTGCTCAGCAATCCATGGGCGGTGCAGCTAGCACAGGAGTGATACCATGGCAGGCACCAAAGGCTGGACGGAGCCATATCTCAGAATCCCAGATGTCACTGCTGAAATCTTCGCTCGAGAAGCTCTCTCTCCTCAACGAAGAGAACAATCTGAAGCTGCGCCTTATTGATCATGAACTCAAGAACCAGGAACAATAGGTTGGCAGGTCCATGCGACTTATTGTACAGGATCCTTTTGCTATCACTTTCTGCGGGGGCGTGAAAGGGTTGGGTCTGTGGACTGCCCTTGATTGCAGCAGCAGAACCTCTACATATGTGGCGAACTGCATTTGCATGTCAGCGTGATGTAACTAGCACTCCAGAAGCACGTGCAAACCCCTTCACTTTATTCTGTGTACTGCGTGGTCTGAAGCTGCAGACTACGATTGAGGGTAATGAGGTTTTGATATTCTGTGTACTGCGTGGTCTGAAGCTGCACGATTGAGGGTAATTTGTAATGACAGCAAGTGGTACTGGAAAAGTAAGTGGTACAGGCGAGATGGCTTGTGCCTGAGAAATGAGAACAGAGTGATCGAACATGATTCGAATACGGCTATCGTTTAGGAGACATGATTTATGATTACTTGCTGCTCTTATGTCATTTTTTGGCGGCTTGGCTTGTACTGGATTTAGTATCGACGCTTGTTTATTTTGCTATCAGGTATAGCCTGTTTGTGTGTCATTTGCCGTGCTGACCTTTTCCCACTTTTGTGCCGGTACTGCTACTGTTCTTGCTACCGTATAAAACACATATACGCTCGCGTGGCGATCGTTGGCGCACATTGCATTCTCGGCGAAACTTTTTTTTTTGGGAAACATTCTCGGCGAAACCTGGAGGCGACGGCGTGTTTAGAAATTGTAGCCACACATTGCATTTTTCGGCTAAACCTGGAGAAACAAGCCTTGTAGAGTGAGTGACCGACCATCGATTTCTGCAGAAAGGTGGTGGGGGAAACGATAGCGCCGTCGGTGCTCGACTTCAATGGCGCGTGCCTTCGCGCTTGGTTCAATTTCAATGGTCTGCACGGTTCAATTTCAATGGTTAGCACGCTTGCTAGTTGCTACATGCTCAGAGTCACAGTGCATGCGCCTCTGGTTCATCTTCCGGTCCACCTTACATTGGCGTGACGTTGCTGACGTAAACAAGAATGCTACCTTCACATTTGCAAGGGTGAACCCTGCCGCCGTGTTCTGTTCATGTATACTCCAGACTTTGCATTCAAGCTCCAGATTACGTAGGTAGATCAGATTCAGATAGAACGCACAGCAGAGAAAAGACAAGTATCATGCTCACAGGTGTCCAGCGTCGACATTTTTGCAATACCAGCATTGCAACAGATAATGAAACCGTGGCAA
Source organism: Sorghum bicolor (assembly GCF_000003195.3). Lineage (NCBI taxonomy): Eukaryota > Viridiplantae > Streptophyta > Magnoliopsida > Poales > Poaceae > Sorghum > Sorghum bicolor. The sequence goes on from NC_012875.2 coordinate 55,827,327, forward strand.
AATTGTGTTCCAGGGAAAATACTTGAGCATATTACATCACAGGGAAAAAAAAAAGAGCAAGCAGGAGCGCAGGGGTTGACCCAGGTGATATCCCAGATTTCCAACGTTGACCCTATAGCGCCAATTCAAGTAAAATTCCCTGCTCATGTTCTACAAAAGGTCTTCCAACCAACAACAAATTTCCGCACACTACATACTCAAAGGGGGAAAAAAGGAACAAAAGTCCCAGGCATCTACGCTTATGAGGTGTACTCAAAGGGTTGTGGCGGCTGTGGCTCATCGTCGACAGCCATAGCTGATGATCCGGACCCCTGTTGACCTGCAGCAGGGGCAGTGTTGCCGGTGCTTCCTGCAACTGTTGTGGGAGCATCGGTCAGTGCAAGGTCCTCAGCCTCAGTGGGCTGCAGGTCTCGGAGGAGGATGAATCCAGAAGGCGCTGGTTTCACAGGGACATATCGGCTGTTTTCAAGGAACTTGATGAACTTCTCCTGGGCAGGGATTACGCGAGCTGGGTTTGTCAGGAGCTGATAGGTTGCTTCTGGTTCAGGAGCTTTCTTCTCGGTGGCATTGTCAACCTTGAAACAAAAAAGATCAGTCAGTTAAGTTTACGGTCTAACTTCAAATAGCTCCAAGCCAGTTTAGGTAAAATAGCAAATTCATTTGATCATGGCAGTAAATTATAACCAAATGTCCAATAAAAAAAATACACACTGTTTATGAGCTTATCACAGTGGTCTTCACTGGCACAGCAGTGGCTTTTCAAAAATACTTTTTTTTTCTGAGTAAGTTCATTGAATTTTTGGGCTGCCATCATCAGTGAAGACTTCCCAAGGTATGCAGACCATAGCCCCTAGGTGACTAGATGTACATATACTAGGAGAATTCCCCACGCGTTGCCGCGGGTATGAAGGAGAAATATAAATGTCCTCACTGTAGTCTATCGAGTCATCTATATATAGCTTGATTATTAGTAGTCAGTTTTCGAGGAGGAAAAGAGGAAGTCATGTGAGAGAATAATGCTAGTATGTGTGTATGGTCATGTGTACGTAACTGCATCCACTACTGAAATCATTTATGAGTGGGCACTTGCATGCGGCGGCAGGAGAAGTGGATGATGACGTGGCTCAAGGAGGTGCGAGAGAATTAGGCTAGCGGGGTTTATCTTTATAAGAGATATAGATTTAGCTGCGAATTAGTTAAATTGATTGATGGGTAGATTGTTGATGCATTATGTACTTTGTTGAATTATGAAGAGGGATTGAGATATGAAATAAAAGTAAATTTGATTCATATTGTGTTATTTAGTATTTGTGTACCGTGGGGCAAATACTTTGATTGTTTATCAATTTCCTAAATGTGTTTGACGCTAAATGTGTTTTACCGAATTACATATGGAAATATTGTTGTGGCATGGCCCATGAAAAAATCCTAGGCCCTTGCTCATGGATGTTAACACAATGAAGACAAAGACATAGTTGTTACCTGCATTGCATCAGCATCCTTCTCCTGAGCTTTAGCCGCCTTGCTTGAGGTAGAACCCGAAGCCTCTTCTGTGGCCTTCTCCTGGTTAGCTTTGCTTTCTGCGTCCTTCTTTGCTCTAGATTTTGCCTTCGCGTAAGTTGACAAAATGGCTGTTGGCAGCTTCACTGTTGAAGTAGTAGTCTGCTGAGTTGTCGGTTTGGGATACTCAAAGAGAGACGGTTTAGCATGTGATAGGAACTCAAACTTTGGCACTTTCAAATCAGAGTTGAGCCCAATGAAGGCTGTTGGCGAGAAGGCCAGGCTGATGAAATACAAGAGGGGATACCAGTACCAGAACTGACTGAAAACAGCAAGACCAACCACAGCAGTGAGTTTGTCATGCTTGTTTCTTGAGAGGAGCTTGATTGTAACATTCCTACCACCAGCATCGAGGATACCAGAAGCTAGTATGGCACCCATCTTGCTCATGGTGTCCTCATGTTTGTCAAGAATGATCTTCTCCAACTGACGCCTAAATGCCCCAACACGAGAATCAAAGGATTCATTTGTTTGGATCATTACCATTGCCATGGCAATGAGAGCTCCCTGACGCACAAAGTCAACAACATCTGATGTAAGAGGCTCCAACAAGGAAATTGCATCACTCAATCCAGACCCTGCACATGATATCCCAACAGCTAAGGCTGCACCATAGCGAACATGTGGGTTGTATGATTCAGAGAGCAGGGATACGATTCTTGGAGTCTGCAAAAATACAGCATGAAATGTGCGGGTTAAAAAAATGGGATTGATGCTTGTGGGTCAAATTCATGTATGATAACCAATGAAACAGATTTCAGCAAAAGGCTGATTGTTCAAATAAGATAATTTAATCTGACGACAGATTCCAGTATTACACAAACCTGCTCAGGCTCATTGTACAGAACAAATCCAAGAGCCATAACTGCAGTCCTCCGAACATCATCACTGACGTCTGATACAGCAAAATGCAACAGCTGGTGGATGGCTTTGTTGTTTGCAGTTCCCCTGTAGGCTAGAGCCAATGCATACATACCACCATAACGTAATATGGGATCTTGATCTCTAGTCATTTGTTCAATCAAGGTGTCTGCTTCCTCTTCCCTGCCATATACTGTCAATGCAATTCCCAGTGACAAACCCCTGGAGAAAGAGAGAATTGTCAGAGGATTGTTCTTGAGATCAAGTGCATAAGCACTGTACAGAAATCAAACAGCACCAACCTTATAATCTTTTCATGCTGTGTATCATGTGCATAAGCAAGCATCTCACTAGCCTTCTCACTGGCGGTCCCAACCATGAGCAAGCCCATGCCAATACCAGCTGCCTCACCAGCAACAGCACTGTCAGTGTAAAGGACATTCTTTATGTCCTCATATATTTCCTCATCTGCTGTGCCCAAAGCTGCGAGCCCAAGTCCCAAACATGCACCATGCTGGATGACCTGTATGACATTGGGGGTTGGAGTTAGCACAATATGCATGAAATGAATAACAAAAATTAAGGACAAATAAAAATAATCACCTCTGCACTGGTGTTGCGAAGACTTTCACGGAGGAATTGTTTGATCCCTTCACCATGATTGGCATGAATCAGACCTAGCGCATAGAGGGCACCACCTTCTGAATATGGACTGCCACCACCAACTGCACCACTTTGAGGTAGGTAGGGGGCCATCAAAGCCCGGCCTTGTTGAAGGTGGCCTCTATGAATGACACCTAGTCCAGCAGTCGCACTGAATTTCGCCCAATTAGTTGCCCTGCTTAACCACTCCTGGAACACAATGGCAACATGAAACAGTGCAACAGCTAAAATTAATGCAGAGGCAGCAAGTAGAAAAAACATATACCAGGTTCTCTCTTAGAAAGGTATCTACAGTAGTCCCCGCATGCATGATTGCATTGGCACATATTGTTGCACTGTGGCAAACGCTATTCCTCATTTCCACAGCCTGCTTTATTGTCTTCAGAATTAAAAGATCAGATCTGTTGAAACAACCAACCACACCACATCAGTATCAGGAGGAAAAGGCATATGCTCAAGGCCAGTTGCCACCATTTAGCAAGAAATAATTGCTTTACCTGTTGTGGCTATATAGAAATTGCAATGTCAGCTGAATAGAAGTCTCCCCTGACAGTATCCCTTTAATTTTTGCAAGCCTGTCAGCATGTGCTACCTCATTCGGATCCACAGTGTGGGCATTTCCGTTTGGTGTAGTTGTATCATCTCTCATCTGAACATCCCCAGCTGCTTCTGTGCCTGTACCCACAGTACTGGCAGTTTGATCATCTTGTACAGTTGGCTCACTCTCAGGGTTAGATGGCTCAGGAGTCGGTGAGGCCAAACGATTCCTCACATTCAAAAGGAAAGCCTGGTTTTCATTCTCAACAAGATCGAAGGCAATTTGATACGCAAGTAGAGCATCATCCTGGAGACCGAGCATAACATCTCATATAAGCAACTGCAAATGCCATTAATAATGCAGCAGAAGAAAGAACAAAAATGAACCTTGCTTCCAGAAAGCAGCTTGTCCAATATGCTTGCAACAGTTTCGGGCTCACCCAAAAACATAAGACACTGGCAAATGCTCAGATAGTCTGGGTTAGGCAAAGTTTGGTATATTTTGACAAGACAACGGAGAACCTGCAAAAAGTGTAAGATATTTGATAAGTCAGTTAATTTCATTTTACCAGTATCTACTATATGCCAGAAACAGACACAAAAATCTAAAAAGAACCATGCATTTGTCTCCAACAAAGCAAAAGGAATAAATACCTCAAAACGATATTCACGGTGATTGACATACTGATGAGAAAGATTGATGCAATACAATAGAGCCCCTTGAATATTATCACACCGAACAATTGCTTCCTCCAACTTATCCAGCCTTCTGCATTCAACAGCCATACCCATGGCCTGTTGATATTTCCCATCAAGAATACACCTGAGTCAAAGAATTTATATTAGATTCATAACCCATCCGACAAATTGATGGCACCAAACAATATAATCTTATCATACTTCTCAAGCATCCTCTCCACTATGGCCTCTAATCGAGGATCAATGTTCTCTTCCTCCTCTGTAGCTTTAGAGGCTCTGGTCTTGATACTAGCATATTCATCTAATGCTTTGGCTGAAAAAGAATAACCAGCAATTCAACATGATGACCAAAAGATCATGATAAAAAACTATCATTCATAATAGCTCAAAACTTATGACCCTTATCACCTAAAAGAGCATGGGCATAGTCAGAATCATCGGAAACATGAAATAGAGGTCCAGCACCAAGTGCGTATGACAGTGAATCATTTAACTCGCCCAGGTAGTAAAATACCTACATGATATACAACAAACATCAGTATTGACATTTAACAATACAGAAGAATGATCTTTTCATAGGAATAAAAAAAGCTATTGAGGCATGATACCTTAGAAACAACAAGTGCTGCAAGTTGCCTCTGCTCAAACTCCTCATCTTCATACAAGCTCTCGCTGCAGGGAATGGATAACAGTTGGAAACTAATGAGTGATTAAAATTATTGGAAATGGCCAAATGGGAAATACAAAGGCACACTTTTTGTGCTTCTCTAGTCATGAACTTCAAACGATGATCCGATCATCTTCACCGCAAAAAATAAGGGGCCGAGTAGCTTCATAAACTAAATGAGAATTAAAACTAAAGCTACATTTGTATCAAAAAATCAGACATCTACCATGAAACAAACATAGGCATGTAATGAAATCTAACTAGCTGTATAGCAATTAAAAACAAAATTGAGGTTAATAATTCAAACAAAGAAGGGTGCTCCATGTGGAACAGGCATTCCAGAAACAAGATGTTCATAATATATATATATAAGAAAGCAACTACTAACGAGATACATAACGACCAAAAACAACAAGCTTATCACACTGCAACCGAATTATATATAACTGAGCAGAACAGGGAAGCCCCTAATAAATTAAATAAAATTGTTGAAGGAAGATGATGCATGTATTCATTTTCCTTTGATATGTGAAGACCAAGCCTTCCCATCCTCACTTCACAGTTTCACACAATATTTCCCTTAGCATATCAAAACACAACAGCAATTATAAAATGTAAACCTGTCCACCCATGAAATTTCAAAAAAAAAAAATCTGAATTACCTACACTCAGTTCACTCCTACTGATATCCTTTCCTTATATAGTTGCCTCGAATAGCTTAGCCTCTCCACCAAAACACACGCTAAATCCAAATATAATAAGGGCAAAAGAAGTACAAGACCATGACCAGTTCAGCTGCAATCACTGTACGAAAGTATGGTTAGCAGTTAGCGCACTGAGACACTCTTGCACACGGACGCTAATTGGGTCTCTGGAATCCGCATCTAACATATCAGAACCAACCCATGACCTACGGTCACCTCGCACAAACGCCTGATTCTGAACGAATTACGCAAAATAAACTGTATCTAGGGCAAGGTCTCCTCCAGAGTCATCATCATCAGTAAGAGAAGCAGATCGAAACACTTGAGAAATTCAGCCAAACCAAGGTGGGCGCCTGAACAAATCGCGCAAACACTGCAGCTACAGCGGCGGCTACTGGGACTCTCAGCGGAAGCGAGGAGGGGAGGAGGCCGGACTCACATGGTGGGAACGCTGGTGGAGATCTCGGGCCAGAAGAGGTGGACGACGGAGTTGAGGCTGGCGAGCGCGTGCAGCTTCAGCTCCGGCGCCGGCTCCTGCAGCATAGCAAGGAGCCCACTGGCGGAGCTCACCGTGGCCACGGCTGCCATGGCCACCTCTGCCGTCCCGTACGCCGCAGCCGCAGCCGCCGCCGAGAAGGTGCGAGGGTTTGGGTATCGCGGGGGTCCTGCTTGGACGAGTCGACGACAACTGATGAAAACAATAAGGAACGAAGGTGCTGTATGCAAATATAGAGACGATAATATGAGGGTTTATATGTCAATGTAATTTCCATTTTTTTAATGTATTCCAAATTATATAATCCTGTGTCGCTTCTTAATAAGTACTCTTATGTTCCTAAATAACTGTTGTTTTCATATCAATAATAACATTAACATCATAACTTCATAAGATAGATCGTTAAATCTATTTTTAAAGTAAATTTATTTAGAGATATAAACATTGTACGTATTTTTTAAAAATTTAGTCAAATTTACGGTATGAAAACAAAAAATAACTGTTATTTAGCGACAAAGAGAGTATATCGCTAGATTTTTGTGCCAAACGTTTTCTCAAACACGACTAGATTTATAGAAAATATTAATAACATTTGTATCTTCCAATAAGTATATTATAAAAATACATGCAATGATTAATGATTAATTTAATAATATTTATTATAAACTGTAAATATTGATAGTTTAGTTTATATATTTGATTGTTCATTTGTGAGACGATAATTAAAAGGGGACGGAGAAAGTACTTTATTTTAGCTTTGGCCTAAAACTACTTTCATTTTAGTCTTGGCCTACAAGTCAAATAACTTAGACTAAGTTTATCACCAAAAAAGTGTCTTAACAAATGGACTAAAAGAGTGTATTGACATTTAAAATGTCAATAGATGCATTATCAAATTATGTTTATGGTGTAACCAATTAATCTAGTTTGATGTTGTAAATACTTGTACATTTTTCCATAACTTTGATCAAAGTTGAAAAAAATAACTTAAAACAAAACTAAGAAGGACTTAAACTTGTTTGGCAGCCAGGGCTCCTCCTCAAAACTCCTCCAGAGGAGCTCGAGACATTTTGAAAGAGTCAAGCCACAAATTATGGCTCATCTAAAGAGGCTTCAACTCTTTTTTAAAAAAAAAATGACTCCAAACGACTCCTCTTACTAAACCATTTGGAAGGTCTCCTCCACATGAGCTAGAGTCAGAACTAGAGAAGAGCCCTACCGAACGAGGTCTTTATGTTTGGTTCAGCTTCTAAAAAGTGCTTTTGCTAAAAAAAAGAGTAAAACTACTTCTGTTGCTATAAAGTATAACACCAACTAAATGGTAGAATCAAAAGTTGTTTTTAGGTAGCATATTTTTATAGCACCTTGGGCCCTATTTTTGGCTTTAAACTTTCTGCTTTTCTAAGTGGGTGGAAATAGAAAAAAAATATATAATTGTTTCAAGGGAGATAAAGATATATGATAGATTTTATAGTTGTTGCAACCAAATAGCTTATAACTTCTTTAAAGCACATAGCGTACAATAATTATGTTCATAGCTCATAACTTATAGCACATCTATTAGAGCCAACCTTTTAGTATACAGATTCTAAAATATCCTCTACAGCAAGAATAATCAACCCGTTGAAGTTACTCTAAGAGGATTTTCAATAGTTTCTTTTCCTAATTCATTTCTTTGTAAAAAATAGCCCTCAAAAAAATCTGAACTTTTTAAATATAAACATAAACACTCAGTAAATCTCCACATCAGTTCATCGTGGCCACTTTCTTTCTGTTTTTTTTTTGAGGGGACGTTGCACACTTTCTACAAATACTTATTGTTGGTTTTCCCGCATGAGAAAGTCCCTCGTTGTTGTTCTACCACTCATGTTTGTCGCCTAGTTGGCTGTGGAGTGCTTGACTAACTCTAGCTTCGACGATGTGTCTTGTTCGTTTGAGTTTATCAGTCGAATCTGTCAGCCATTTAGTAGTGTTTTTTCTCACAACAAATCAACCAACAGTACTTTCTGTCATAGCTTATTCAGCCAAACGATACAACAGAAATTTGATGATGAATGGTTGATTCCTAGAGTTTGATTATAATAATTAAATCTCCAAGTTGTATGTTCCTAAGTCATCTTTTTTACGACTATGAGTATGATAATAATTGTTATCTAATAATATTACTGCTTGGGAGAGATATGGAGGTGAAAAAGGACCCACATGGACATCAAAACCAAATTCGAGTCTGTCTCAGATATGTTGCGCATAAACTAATTACCATGGAGTGCATCATAGGTTTTTATAGTGCACTCTACCTTAACTAAGCCAATAAAAGATTTATAATGTAGAGAGTTAAGGTTGGATAACGAGCCAGCTCGTTCTGGCTCGTTAGAATAACAAGCTAGCTCGGCTTGGCTCGGCTCGCTATCTTAACGAGCCAGAAAGCTAACTTAGCTTGGCTCGTTACGAGCTCGAGCTGACTTGTTAAATTCATGAGCTAGATAAAAAATATATAAAATATAATATTTGTACTTACCTAGAGCTTAAAAATAGTAATATTACAAAAATAATATATCTAATAATCTTAAGTCAAATAAATTATTTATATGAGCTAATATATTAACTATTTATAAAGCGTAAGACATGAAGTAATACAAAATTAATACAATTTATGATGACTTTTCGCTAAAACTATAGTTCGTTTGGCTCGCAAGTTAGTTCGTTATAGCTTACGAGCTAAAATCTTAGCTCGGCTTGTTATAATAACGACTCGAGTTGAGTTGAGCTGAGCCGAGCCACCCACAAGCTGAGTGAGCTTACGAGTTTCGAGTTTTTTGCCCAGCCTTACGTAGAGTCAATTCTATCAATAGCGTATGGTAATATGAGAAATATTAAATGTGACACAAGACAAATCCAATGCGAAAGCTTAAATTTAAGTAAACAACAAATCAAGATATACCAAACTCTCCAAGAGGATGATGTATCCTATGGGTCTAAGTTAACGACTAATCTATATTTGTTTTTTAAATTATATGAGTACGGACGTAGATACTCAACATGTATGTACACTTATCTCTATGAATACATGTATGCAAACTCTACTCATACGATCTCTATGATTATAAGTATGTAAATCTTATTTCTATAAACACCTAAAAAAACGGTGCCGATGTATCTTATCGTCGTCTATCCTAAAAGCAAAATGTCGTGCTAAGTCGAGAACTTAAACTTGAATGGAAAGGTTCTATCACAAATAACCTAATCAACTGAGCTAGACTTAGTTCGCCTAGTCCATATTTATTTAACCTGTGAAATAACAATTTCGTTGAAATGTTACCAAAATTTCTAAAATAAATTGGTTGTCACTGCCCGTTGGTTATTATCGTGCTCTAGCGTCATACCAGCATGGACTCGCAACAGAAGTCCTTTTTAGGTCCATGATGTTGTTATATAAAATACGAGTAATTCAAAACAAACACAATAAGGCAACTTGTTAAATAAGGCTATGGTTTAACTTGCTATAATTATAAGTTTTGACTTTTTTACATTTTCCCTCATCTTAAAATAGAGTGTATTTTGACGTTCAAGAGATGTTTCCAAATATAATGCATTTAGAGAACAAAAAAGAATAATGTTTACTTAAATAAAAATATGTGTTTTGCTGTTTTCTTTTTCATTTATTCTCTCTTCTACTTAACTAATGAAAGTAACTCAATGTTTACTATATTTTCTATAAGGAAACGTAGGTTCTACCTTTTAGTCATGTAAAATAGGATCAAATTTTAATAAATTAGAAAGTTAAGTGAGGAGTACTGTCGGTGTTTTCCCCACGGGGGGTCACACCAACGAGTAAATTTGTATGCGTGCTCCTTTTTCCAGATGGTGATGCAAGAAGACACAGAGATTTATCCTAGTTCGGACAAGAGAAGGCCCTACGTCCAGCGGGGGGAGAGAGTTTGTATTATCTTGCACCTAAGTGCTTGTACAGGGGTGAATACAAGCGTGGTATGGAGTGTGTGTGTGTGCTACTGCGTATGAGCGTGGTTTTGTTCTTGTCGTCCCCCCTGATCTATTCCTGAGTCTCTCCTTTTATAGCTCCAAGGAGAGACCTAGGGTACATGCTTAGATGTTAGAGTAGGGGTCGATAGCCGCATGGAGCGCTGACCTACTCGAGGCTTCCGTACGGCATGGCCTCGAGCCGTCCCATCTTGATAGCCCGGTGATGATTACACGTGCTCCTGCGTTCTGCCCTGCACGCCGCCTCGCGCTGGTTCTGAGGTCGCACGCTTGTACGGTGTGGCGGCAGATCCGGCGGGGTAGTTGTGGTGTTGTCAGTCGACGCCCAACTCGTCCCTAGGAAGGGTCCCTGTTCGGTCGAGGGTCGGACGCCGTGTAATGTGCTGATATCTGGAGCGCTGACCTTGGAGGTCTCGAGGGGGTCCCGATTAGACGTTTCATCTTTGTTTCTCGCGTCCTGACACGCCCTGGGTCGTTCGGTGGGAAGGCTGCAAAAAGAACGATGGGACAGAAGCCTGTTCCCTATCACGCCTCCCGTGACCTGTGTGTTAGGTGGGGAAGCATCCGGCGCATTTAATGCCCCGGCCCGCGTGCGCGCGTCAGGCGGCGGACAGTGTCCTTGCGCTCGACGCCTCTCGGTTCGCTCGAGCCCGCTTCCGTATTCGACGGCTGTTGTCGCTCGACCCCTGATCGATTCGCTCGACGCTATTTCCGTCTTCGAGGCTGCGGCCGTCGATGGCCGCGCGTGTGTGCGGACGGAGCGTCGAATCGAGGAGCTAGTTTTATGTACGGATGGTCTCGTTATACGCATTGGTGAGGGTACCCCTTGTTGATACCCTCGACAGTAGCCCCCGAGTCTTCATTCGAGCGCTGACGCTCGAGTGGAGACTTTCGCTTTTATGGTCGAGCTTCCGCGGGGGCGCGCGAGCGACCCTGTAGGGGTAGCCCCCGAGCCCTCGAGGGAGTATTTAACTCCTTCGAGGGTTATTTTGCCAAATTTGCAGAAACGCTGTCAACACCCATGGTGGAAGGTTCTGTTTGGCTTTGCCTTGCGTGAGGTTTCGACGTACTCTCGATAGAGCGAGCGTCTTCCACCCCAGATTGAGTTCCTAGCGGGTAGTCCAAGTGAGAACCTGTGCCCCTTTCGAGGGGGTCAGCTGTAGCCCGGAGGCGTCCTCATAAAGCAGGGTCGGCGTGGTCGGGGATACCGGTCTCATTCGATAGAGTCCAGCGGCTCGATGCCTCCCTTCGGGGGGATTCCTCTCGACTATCTCGACCCTACCTTGGACATCGCCAGCGAGTCCTCGAGGTGGGCCTCGATTTTCGACCGCTCGCTGGGGATCCCTGACTCTTGATGCTCGAGATCGGCTGTCGAACCCTTTCGACGGGCCAGCCATCGACCTCTCGAGACTATCGTGGGCGCATACCTTGGCTTACGAAGTAAGGAAGCTGTCGTGCCGGTTTGTCTTTCTGCCCGTTGGGCGCACCTTTTGAGGTAAGTGACGTTGCGACACTATATCGGCGTGGAATTCGGAGCGCCCAGCCTGTGAAGGGGGAAAGACTGTTAGGTAGCGCATTTATGGGGGACGTTACCTTATTTCTCGGATCTGTCCGTTGGCGGATCTTGGCTTATAAATACGCCGCGGCACCACCGCCGTTCTTTCTTCCGCCTCCCATCTTCGCTCTCGCCTTAGCCTTCTTGCCGCCCTAGCTCTCTCGCCATCTCACGCGCACATGACCCCTCGAGCAGTAGCGGGTCCACCGTCCCTCCGGTTGTGATGCCTGTAAGACTCGTCGCCGCTGACGACTGGCGCCCGTCGTCGATGACGGAGCGCCGGTTGTTAGAGCTCGAAAAAGAGGGACTGCTGCGCCGCCGTACCTCGTTATCGTCGCCAGAGTGGATCGCGCCGCCGGCGAATCACAGGGAGCCCCAGCCGCCCGAGGGCTACGTGGTGTCGTTCGCCAAGTTCCACCGCCACGGCCTGAGCGCACCCCCTAGCCGCTTCATGCGGGCCCTCTGCTTCCACTATGGGGTGGAGCTCCAGCACTTCTCCCCGAACGCCATCACCGTCGCGGCGGTCTTCGCCGCTGTGTGTGAGGGCTACTTGGGGATGATGCCGCACTGGGAGCTGTGGCTCCACCTCTACAGGGGCGAGCTTTTCCATGCCCCCACCGGAACCACGGGCGTAAGGAAGCCCGTGCGGGCGGGATGCCTCAACCTTGTGCAGAAGACGGGGAAGACGGACAGGCCGCGGGAGTACATCCCGATAGGGTTATCGACCAACCACGCCGGCTGGGACTCCCAGTGGTTTTACCTGTGGAACGATGACAACCTCCTGCCTTCCTACTCGGGCCGTCTGATCATGGAGCGTCCGGCGGACTGGACATACGGCGTCGTCCAAGCTCATCAATCTCGGCTCGACCCCCTCCTTGACACCATGAAGAGACTGCGCTCGGAGGGCTTGACCGCCGCCCTCGTCCCCTCGGCCGTCCATCACCGGAGAGTTCTCCCTTTGATGTCTCGGCCGTTGAGGATGGATGAGATAGGCCCTGGCGTCTCATCTCGGGACCTCGAGGCATGCCGGATGTCCAACGAGGCTCCGGCGGATGACGAAGTCGCGGCCCGAGTCAGGGCTGCAATTGCCGGTGATTTTCAGCCGGAGCACGTCAACGGCCTCCCCATGAGGCCAGATGCTGGCTCGATCGATCTGGTATGTTTTCTCCATGCGCGCAGCCTCGATTCTGGGTTTCTTTTCTTCCCCTCTCTTTTTTCTTTCTAAGTCTGCCTTTATTTCGACAGGGACGGATCGACGTCCGGTCCTCGAGGCCTCCGGTAAAGGAGGACGAGGTCGATCGCGACAAACGGCGCCAATCCGCCGAAAAGCTAAAGTCCGCCAAGGACTCTGCCAAGAAGGGGGAGAAGAAGAAGAACCTCGACCGTCAAGCGTTAGAGGCGCGTCGAGCCAAATCCAGGCAGAGGGGGGAGCCTGAGGAAGAATCCCCCAACGACGATGATGACGACGACGACGACAGCGACGATTCCGAGGGGATGGCGTCACGCCTTGACCGAATCCTCGAGGGTCCACCTCGAGGTGATGTCGACGCTCCTCGGACGGAAGTTCCGACGGGGGGTCCAGGTGGATCCCACCGTCCGCGCGCCGACTCCCCTCCTGCGCCCGTGGCTGGTCAGGTCGCCCCGCGCCCTCCTCCCGTGCCCAAGACGGGTGGCCACGCTAGGTCCCAGGCGACTGGGCCACTGACTCGTGGTCGTGCCGCGGCCTCCGACAAAGGAGAGGCCGGTCGCAGGAGCGCCAGTCCCGGCGCCCGCCAGGCGGGTACTGACGCGCCTGGGCCAGCGCCTGCCCTCGAGGGGTCTGGAGCCTTGACGCGGGGTGGCTCGAGGCCCACCGGTCGGGGCGGCGAGAGGCGAGCTGTTCTTCCTGTGGGGTAAGCCTTTTCGACGTTGTGGCTTTTGTCTTTCTCCTCTTCCGCCTTTCCTCATATGCTGATCTTTTTCGCGCTCGTTTCTTTCTTTTCTCAGGCTAAAGCGGATCCTCGAGCAGGCCCAGCCGTCCATGGCGAAGAGGCTCAAAGCGGGTGCCGCCTCCAAGGAGCCAGGTTTGTGGCTTACTTTTGGGATCTGTGATGTTCTCGTGTCGGTCATTGTAGTGACCGACCTTTATTCTTTGCTTCGCAGGCTCCTCCGACTCTCAACCTCCGGCCGACGCTGGGAGTGCTCCGTCTCGTCCCGAGCCTACTCCGTCGCCACCAACTCGTGGTGAGGCGCCCCAGACGCAAGCGTCAGGGGGAGCCCCCGAGCCCCCTCGATTGGGGGTCGAGGTGGAACCCATCACCATCAGCGATACGTCTGATGGTAACGAAGCGTCTGGGGATGCCCGCCCTATGGAGGAGGAAACGTCGACCTCCCGCGTCGCGGGACGGACTCCCTGGCCTGCTGGCCTTCGAGCTCTTGAAGAGCAAAGGAAAATGGAGGAGGAGTGGGAGCGCGAGGCGATGCGGCCGTCACCGGAGCAGCAGCAGCAGCAGCAACCCCAGCCGGAGGAGCAGCAGCAGCAGCTGGAGCAGCAACAGCAGCAGCAGCAGGGGGGCCAAGAGGACGAGCCACTCGAGCCCCCGCCTCAAGTTTTGGCCCAACCGGCGCCACTGGCGCCGCAAGAGCCCGGCGATCAGGAGGAAAATTTGCCGGTGTACGGCCCTCCCACCCCAGCGTGGCTCCTCCCGGGGGCGCCTGCCGCGATCCGGGCAGAGCCGGGGCGAGCGAACGGAGTGGTGGCGCTTGCCTGTATGATGCGCACCCCCACCGACCCCGAGTCCGAGATCAAGAGGACAATCTATGGTATGGACGGGATCGCGCCAGGGTTCCTCCGGGAGCGTCGGGCGTGGGAGGACCACTTTCCCTCTGAGGAGGATGAAATCGGGACATCGGGGACCAAGGACGGTACCTGGCAGACGGTGGACGACGATGGGCGGTTCCCATGCCTCGTCGACCTATTCCTGTGCCATGGGGGTTTCCTCGAGACCGCCGAAGACCTCATCCGCGGCGTCAAGGCACGGGCCGACCGGGAGATGGAGCACTGGTGCCCCGATCGGATCCGCATCTGGGCCTCCCACGACCCGTCCGAGCCTAACATCTTCCTGGACGATCGGAAGGAGGCGGAGAAGTGGGAACACGTCGAGGAGCTCCGCCTTTGGATGAAGCACGTGGTGGGGCTCCTCGCAGACGTTATCAACAACGGGCTTGGACCGGCTTATTTCGTAAGTGTTTTTCGATCTTCAACGCTCATGGAGTCTTTCGGTTTTTATGTTCTAACCGCTCGACCCTTGGTTCGCAGGATATGAAAGAGACCTCCCGCATCAAGTCCAGTTTCATTCACGCCACGAGAGGCGGCTGGGAGCAGCTCCCCCTCCTCAAGGATCAACTCCTCGAGTCGCAGGAGAAGCTCCTTCAGACCTACAAAGACCTCATAGCGCTCGGGGAGGAGAAGAAAGCGAGTGAGGCTGCCTTGGTCGAGGCTCGAGAGGCCTCAAGGAGGGCGGAGGAGGAGACGACGATGCTGCAGAAGAGGGCTCTTACGGTCGAGGAGGCCGCGTCCAAAGCCTGGGAGGAGGCCCTGTCCTACAAGAGCGTCGCAGACCTGGACAAGGAGAAAGGCCTTCTCAAGACCGACCTGGACTCCCTCCGCGACTCCTTCTAGAAGATGAAGGTGGCGTACGTTGACAGTGAGGTCGCCAGGGGTGCCGCCGAGGATGTAAAGAAGAAGGCCCTCGAAGACCTCGAGGCGGAGCGGGCTCGATCCCGCAATCTCTCTGACGACATCGAGCGTCTGAAGGGAGAATTGCTGGAGAAGAGTGGAGCCATTGCTCAGGCTGGCAAGGCGATCGAGGATCTCCGTGTTGCCAATACTGAGCTGGCGCGCTCCAACAGGGAGATCGAGAGGGCCAATACCAGATTGGTCGGCGAGAACACAGCCCTGGAGGAGAGTATTCGCGGTATGTTCTTGTTGCTAAATTTCTTCTTCGAGGTGCGCTTGGTTCTTCCTAAAGTTTCTTGGTTTGATGTTTACAGGGCTCAAGGACGAGCTCCTAGCTGCCCAAGCCGAGGCCCGTGATGTCAAGACCCAGCTCGAGGCTGAGGTTGCTTTGAACCGTCGAGTGCGGACGGCGATAAGCGACCTCTCGACCTCCTGGGAGGTCGAGCCTATGGATGAGTCAAGGGAGGGCGCTCGAGGCGACGCGCTGGTCGACCAGCTGTGCTACATAGGCGCGACGCTGCGAGATCGGGTGCGGGATGCCCTCCACATCGGGGTGAAGCGGGCGATGGCAGTTGTCTGCTCGGGCTTCTCCTACGACATGGAGGTGGTGTCCCACGGCTTCGTCACCGACATTTCCAAGACCGACGCGGAGAACGAGGAGAGGCTCCACGCCTTGATCGACGACGCGGAGGCTCCTGGGGAAAGGTTGGCTAAGCTTTTTGAGCCTGAGGTGCTCCCTCTCGAGACTAGCTCAGGCGGAGGCGAGGGCGGTGAGGATCGTGCCGCGGACTGAGGCCTGTGAGCCTGCTCAGGGCGCCTGGGGCCCCTTGTATGATACTTTGTTAATTCTGTTGCTAAGTGATACAGTGTCTTTTTGTAATTGTTAAATGCTTATTTGTCTTTCCGCTCGGGGTCCTTTTATTTCTCTTTGTTCCTACGTTTGTATCCCCTGCTCGATCTTTCGTCAGAAACAACCTCGATCACCTCAATGGTGAGGAAGTGAGTAGAGTTTCCGTGGCCCGAGGGCGTAGGAGTTCTCCGGCTCGTTGTCCTTCGGCCTTTGAGGGGCTCGAGGCGCCTCTGCTACTCGAATCGTGCAAGGTTTACTCAATAAGAAAAGAAAATTTCTTGGCTTTGTCGACGCTTGGGGGGGGTCGTCCCCCTGGTAGCCCCCGAGGGGGTGTTGACTATGATGGGTCATAGTCGGCACCCCCTTCTAACGTCGAGATTATTTGTAAATCTTTTGGCGTAAAAAGAAGTTGCTCGAGGGAAAGACTTTATTTATTCATTCATTCGTTTACGAAGTGTTGGTACAAAATGTACGTAGGAACATAAATTTAGAACTTCTAGGGGTAGAATCGACGTAGCTGTTCGATGTTCCATGCGTTGGTGAAGACTGCCCCCTTTTCGTCCGCCAACTTGTACGTTCCCGGCTTCAGGACCTCGGCCACCACATACGGGCCCTCCCAAGGTGGAGTCAGCTTGTGGCGTCCTTGATTGCTTTGCCGGCGTCGTAGGACAAGGTCACCCACGTTGAGGTCCCTCTTGCGCACGTGCTTGTCGTGGTAGAGTCGAAGTTTCTGCTGATATCTGGCGGAGTTGAGGAGGGCCATGTCTCGAGCCTCCTCGAGTTGGTCGACCGCGTTTTCTTGAGTTTCCTTATTGGACTGCTCATTGTATGCCTTGAGTCGAGGTGACCCATACTCGAGGTCTGTGGGGAGGACAGCCTCGGAGCCGTAGACCATGAAGAATGGGGTGTACTTTGTGGCCCTGCTTGGTGTTGTCCTCAGACTCCATAGGACCGAGGAAAGCTCCTCGACCCATTTCTTGCCGAATTTCTTCAAACGATTGTAGATCCTTGGTTTGAGTCCTTGCAAAATCATGTCGTTGGCACGCTCGACCTGGCCGTTAGTTCGAGGGTGGGCTACCGCAGACCAGTTCACACGGATGTGATGCTGATCGCAGAAGTCCAAGAACTTTTTGCCGGTAAACTGAGTGTCGTTGTCGGTGATGATGATGTTCGGAATCCCAAACCGATGAATGATGTCGGTGAAGAAAAGGACGGCCTGCTCGGAGCGGATGTTGGTGATGGGTCGAGCCTCGATCCATTTGGAGAACTTGTCAATGGCCACCAGCAAGTGGGTGTACCCTCCTTTCGCCTTTTGTAGAGGTCCTACTAAATCGAGCCCCCATACCGCAAACGGCCAGGTGATGGGGATCATCTGAAGAGCGTGGGCGGGCAGATGCGTCTGCTTGGCGTAGAACTTGCACCCGTGACACGAGCGTACGAGCTCGATGGCATCTGCCATGGCCGTCGGCCAGTAGAAACCTTGTCGAAAAGCGTTCCCTACGAGGGTCCGTGGAGCAGCATGGTGGCCGCAAGCCCCCGAGTGCAGGTCTTCGAGTAGTTTCTGGCCTTCTTCCACAGTGATGCAACGCTGCAAGACCCCCGTCGGGCTTCGTCGGTATAGCTCATTGCTTTCGCCGTAAATCACGTATGACTTGGCTCGTCGAGCGATACGGCGGGCCTCAGATCGGTCTTCTGGCAGCTCGCAGCGGATTGGGCAGTCGAGGAATGGTGTGCGCCAGTCGAACGGTCGACCGGATCGCTGTTCCACCTCCATCACCTCTGCTGAGGTCAGCAGCATGTCGACGTTGTCGGTTGGCTGGGCGGGAGTGGCGTCGACGCCAGCCCCCGAGCCCAAGTCGACGGATGGTCCGTGGAGATCTCTTGAGAGCGCGTCAGGTGGTACCGTGCCTCGGGTCGACACGATTTTGGCAAGTTCGTCAGCTGCTTCGTTGTAGCGTCGGGCGATGTGCACGAGCTCGAGGCCATGGAACTTGTCCCCGAGTCGACGGACTTCTTTACAGTACGCCTCCATTTTCGGGTCGTGGCAGCTCGAGGTTTTCATTACTTGGTCGATGACGAGTTGGGAGTCACCTCGGACGTCGAGGCGTCGGATTCCTAGCTCGATGGCGATCTTGAGACCGTTGACGAGGGCCTCGTATTCCGCGACGTTGTTGGATGCGGCAAAGTGAATCCTGATGACATACCTCATATGGATGCCCAAGGGTGAGACGAACAACAGACCAGCCCCGGCCCCCGTTTTCATGAGTGACCCGTCGAAATACATCGTCCACAGTTCCGCCTGGACCTGGGTCGGGGGGAGCTGGGAGTCTGTCCATTCCGCGATGAAGTCCACCAGGGCTTGCGATTTGATGGCCTTGCGAGGCGCGTAAGTGAGAGTCTCACTCATGAGTTCGACTGACCACTTAGCTATTCTTCCCGTGGCCTCCTTGCTCCGGATTGTCTCGCCCAAAGGGAAAGACGAGACCACCGTGATGGGGTGGCCGAGAAAGTAATGCTGCAGCTTGCGACGGGCAAGTATTACGGCATAGATCAGCTTCTGGATTTGGGGGTAACGCGCCTTGGTCTTCGAAAGCACCTCACTGATGAAATAGACTGGCCTTTGGACCGGCAGCACATGACCCTCCTCTTGTCTTTCAACCACCACTGCCGCACTGACGACCTGGGTCGTCGATGCGACGTAGAGGAGTAGCGGCTCTGCAGGTTGAGGTGGAACCAGGACTGGTGCCGAGGTCAGCGTCTTCTTCAGTCTTTCGAGCGCTTCCTCAGCCTCGGGGGTCCAAGAAAAGTGCTCGACCTTTTTCAGGAGTCGATACAATGGTAACGCCTTTTCTCCTAGTCTCGAGATGAAACGGCTCAGAGCCGCCAGGCATCCCGTGACTCTCTGTACACCCTTGATGTCTCGGATCGGTCCCAGTCTTGTGATGGCCGAGACTTTCTCGGGGTTGGCCTCGATGCCGCGCTGCGAAACGATGTATCCTAGGAGCATGCCTCGAGGCACACCGAAAACGCATTTCTCGGGATTGAGCTTGATCTGGTTGGCGCGTAAGCAGCTAAAAGCGATCTCGAGGTCCTGGATCAGGTCCCCTCGCCGTTTTGACTTGACAACAATGTCGTCGACGTAGGCCTCGACCGTTGACCCTATGTGCTCGCCAAATACGTGGAGCATGCAACGTTGGTACGTGGCTCCCGCGTTTCGAAGCTCAAATGGCATGGTCACGTAGCAATACATCCCAAAAGGTGTGATGAAAGAGGTCGCGAGCTGGTCGGACTCCTTCATTTTTATTTGGTGGTAACCAGAATACGCATCAAGGAAAGAAAGGGTTTCACATCCCGCGGTAGAATCGACAATCTGATCAATACGTGGCAATGGAAAGAGAACTTTTGGACATGCTTTATTTAGACTAGTATAATCGACACACATCCTCATTTTCCCATTCTTTTTCTTAACTAATACAGGGTTTGCTAACCAGTCGGGATGATGAACCTCCTTGATGAATCCGGCCGTCAAAAGCTTGTGGACTTCCTCGCCAATGATCTTGCGCTTCTCCTCGTCGAATCGGCGCAACCGCTGCTTCACTGGCTTGGAACCGGCTCGAATCTCCAAGGAGTGCTCGGCGACTTCCCTCGGTATGCCTGGCATGTCCGAGGGACTCCATGCAAACATGTCGGCGTTTGCACGGAGAAAGTCGACGAGCACAGCTTCCTATTTGGGGTCGAGATCGGCGCTGATCGTCAGCACCTTGCCGTCGGAGTTGTTGGGGTCGAGTGGGATCTTCTTGGTTCCTTCTGCCGCCTCGAAGCTGCCCGCTTGGCGCTTGGGCTCTGGAGCCTCGGCGGCCAGGGCCTCGAGCTTCGCGACGAGCTCGGTGGAGTTTTCGACCGCCTCCCCATACTCGACGCACTCGACGTCGCACTCGTACGCATGCTCGAAGGAGGAGCTGACGGTGATGACGCCTTTGGGACCTGGCATCTTCAGCTTCAAGTAGGTGTAGTTGGGTATAGCCATGAACTTGGCGTAGCCCGGGCGTCCGATGATGGCGTGGTACGTGCCTCGGAATCCAACTACTTCAAAGGTGAGGGTCTCCTTCCTGAAGTTGGCCGCTGTGCCAAAGCAGACCGGTAAGTCGATTCGACCTACTAGCAGCGCCTTTTTTCCTGGTACGACGCCATAAAAACCGCCGGCGCTTGGTTGGAGCTTTCCTCTATCTATGCCGAGGAGGTCGAGGGTCTCCAGGTAGATGATGTTGAGGCTGCTGCCACCGTCCATCAGCACCTTTGAGAGCCGGGTGTTGACAATGATAGGGTCGACGACGAGCGGGTAGACGCCTGGGGCGACTACCTTGTCGGGGTGGTCCTCTCGGTCGAAAGTGATGGGAGTGCTCGACCAGCTAAGGTACTGGGGCACCGCCATTCTTGCCGCGAAGACCTCACGACGTTCCCTTTTGCGCTGCCTCATGGTTAACTGAGTCGAGGGCCCACCATAGATCATGTAGCAGTCGTGGACGGCGGGGAAGCCGTCGTCGTTTTTGTCGCCCTCTTTGTCACCGCCCTTGTCCTTCTTCGAGTCGTCACGCTCATCCCTTTTGAGCCCTAGACTGTCGAAATGCCTTTTCAGCATTCGACAGTCCTTGAGCTTGTGGTTGGCGCCTCCCTTATGGTAAGGGCACGATTCTTCGAGCATCTTGTCAAAGATACCTCCGTCCGGGGGGCCTCTAGGCTTCTTCCGCTCCATGGCGGCGACGAGATCATCGTCGAAGTTCTCCTGCTTGTACTGCCGCACTTTCTACTTCTTCTTGTTCTTTTTGAGCCCTCGACTGGGGGTTCCATCTTCATCGACAGGCCGCTTGCCTTTCCCCCCTTCGCAGCTGAAGAAGGCGCCGACTGCCTCCTCTCCTGCCGCGTAGTTTGCTACTAAGTCCATCAGCTCATCGACGGTCTGAGGGCGATTTCGGCCCAGTTCCCGCACTAAGTCTCGACTGGTGGTACCAGAGACAAAAGCCAGGATGACGTCATGGTCAGGGATGTGCGGAAGTTCAGTGCGCTGCTTCGAGAAGCGTCGAGCATACTCTCGAAGAGTTTCTCCTGACTTCTGCTTGCATTTGCTAAGGTCCCACGAGTTCCCGGGCCGTATGTAGGTCCCTTTGAAATTACCCTCGAAAACTTTTACCAAGTCGACCCAGTCGTGAATCTGATTTGCTGGAAGTTCTTCGAGCCATCGACGGGCGGTGTCAGAGAGGAAGAGTGGTAGCTGTCTGATGATGGCTCGATCATCACCTCGAGCGCCACCTAGCTGACAAGCCAGCCTAAAGTCAACCAACCATAACTCTGGCTTGGTCTCCCCATTGTACTTTGCGATGCTGGTCGGGGGTCGGAAAGGACTGGGCAGGGGCGTGCTGCGGATCGCTCTGCTGAACACTCGCGGGCCTGGAGGCTCAGGAGCCATTCGGTCTTCGTCGCTGTCGTACCGCCCGCCGCGATGTGCACTGTAACCGCGCTCTTCCGCATCTCCGTGCCGACGGCGTCGACTTTCTTCGATGTCATACCGCGCGTCGTGCCGACGCTGATTGTCGACGGGGAGAACGAGAGTGGTTTTTCTGCCTCGAGGAGGAGGTTGTTGATGGACTGATACCTCCTTTTCATTTTGAGGCTGCTCGTCGCGTTTTTCAGTGGCAACTCCTCGCCGTCGAGAAGCCGAGCTTTCGGCTTGTTGAACTGCCGCCACCTGGAGCAATGTCTGTACCTCATCTCGAATGCGTCGAGCCTGGGAGCTTGATGGCTCTGGCATGTTACGCAGCAGCATCGTTGCTGCCACTACGTTCCGGCCTGCTCGAGGGAAACGGCTGACAGGTTGCTCTGGTTCTGCGTCACCGACGATCTGTCGATGTACTTCTCGAGCGCGTCTGCGAACACTTCCGCCCGGCGGGTAGGGCAGGTCTTGCTCAAGGATTTGTTCGAGCCGGACGAGGCGCTCGCGGTCTTCGTCGAGCTTCATCTTGAGCTCCCGCATATGCGCGAGCTGTGCGGTTCTGTCTTCCTGTGGAGGGGGGTCGACCTGTCCGTCGTTCCCAGGCGTCCTGGGGTCTTCTCGTGCCGCGGGGGCTCGACCGCCCGCAACAGCATCCTGTGTCTCGTCGGTAGTTTCTACCGCCCCGTCGATGTGACAGCATTCTCTCGTAGGGTCGTAGCTATCAGTCTTGGAGTCGGAGTCTGGTTTGGCGGCGTAGAAACACCCACATCCTTCCTCCAGCAGCCGTTGTCTGAGCGAGGTGATCGTGTACCGCCCAGGGCCTAGGCGACGGAGGCCTCGCACCTGGGAGAGATTCGGCAGTCCGGGCGTCGGCTGTGGTGCTCCTGAGTCACGTGGGAGGACCATTGGTCTTTCCACGTATGCCTGGGCATTTGGGCATATCGCCCTGGCAAGCGACGCCGCGGCGTCGTCCAATTCGAATGGCAGTGCCCTTCTTGGAGTGAACAACCCGTGTGGAAGCGGCCTAGCAGCGGCGGGGGAGAGTGCGCGAGATGCGTCCCCTCTCGTTGTTGTGCGGTGCTGAGCCGTCGCGCTCGTTGCTTCGACACACGGCGCTGCCGACTTGTGGCCCGCTTCCTGCTTTGCACGAGTTGTTGGTCGTGATGAAGCAGAGGGACCGCGGTGGTGCTGTCCGCGCCTCTTCTTAGGCGGGGAGGCGTGGTGGTGAGGGCGTCTCGGGGCCCCCAACCGTGCTGGCGCAACGTGGGCTCCTCCTGGTCCTCTGACTGAGAGCAAAATCATGTCGTAGCCGGAGCCCGTAGACATGAACTCGAGACTCCCAAACCAAATAACCGTAGAGCGTGGAATCGGCGAGGCGAGAGTTGCCATCTGGAAAGGAGTGGGAAATCGATGAAAAACACGCAGGACCCCTACCTGGCGCGCCAACTGTCGGTGTTTTCCCTACGGGGGGTCACACCAACGAGTAAATTTGTATGCGTGCTCCCTTTCCCAGATGGTGATGCAAGAAGACACAGAGATTTATCCTGGTTCGGGCAAGAGAAGGCCCTACGTCCAGCGGGGGGAGAGAGTTTGTATTATCTTGCACCTAAGTGCTTGTACAGGGGTGAATACAAGCGTGGTATGGAGTGTGTGAGTGTGCTACTGCGTATGAGCGTGGTGTTGTTCTTGTCGTCCCCCCTGATCTATTCCTGAGTCTCTCCTTTTATAGCTCCAAGGAGAGACCTAGGGTACATGCGTAGATGTTAGAGTAGGGGTCGATAGCCGCATGGAGCGCTGACGTTGACAGTGAGCTCCAAGGAGAGACCTAGGGTACATGCGTAGATGTTAGATGAAGGTGGCGTACGTTGACAGTGAGGTCGCCAGGGGTGCCGCCGAGGATGTAAAGAAGAAGGCCCTCGAAGACCTCGAGGCGGAGCGGGCTCGATCCCGCAATCTCTCTGACGACATCGAGCGTCTGAAGGGAGAATTGCTGGAGAAGAGTGGAGCCATTGCTCAGGCTGGCAAGGCGATCGAGGATCTCCGTGTTGCCAATACTGAGCTGGCGCGCTCCAACAGGGAGATCGAGAGGGCCAATACCAGATTGGTCGGCGAGAACACAGCCCTGGAGGAGAGTATTCGCGGTATGTTCTTGTTGCTAAATTTCTTCTTCGAGGTGCGCTTGGTTCTTCCTAAAGTTTCTTGGTTTGATGTTTACAGGGCTCAAGGACGAGCTCCTAGCTGCCCAAGCCGAGGCCCGTGATGTCAAGACCCAGCTCGAGGCTGAGGTTGCTTTGAACCGTCGAGTGCGGACGGCGATAAGCGACCTCTCGACCTCCTGGGAGGTCGAGCCTATGGATGAGTCAAGGGAGGGCGCTCGAGGCGACGCGCTGGTCGACCAGCTGTGCTACATAGGCGCGACGCTGCGAGATCGGGTGCGGGATGCCCTCCACATCGGGGTGAAGCGGGCGATGGCAGTTGTCTGCTCGGGCTTCTCCTACGACATGGAGGTGGTGTCCCACGGCTTCGTCACCGACATTTCCAAGACCGACGCGGAGAACGAGGAGAGGCTCCACGCCTTGATCGACGACGCGGAGGCTCCTGGGGAAAGGTTGGCTAAGCTTTTTGAGCCTGAGGTGCTCCCTCTCGAGACTAGCTCAGGCGGAGGCGAGGGCGGTGAGGATCGTGCCGCGGACTGAGGCCTGTGAGCCTGCTCAGGGCGCCTGGGGCCCCTTGTATGATACTTTGTTAATTCTGTTGCTAAGTGATACAGTGTCTTTTTGTAATTGTTAAATGCTTATTTGTCTTTCCGCTCGGGGTCCTTTTATTTCTCTTTGTTCCTACGTTTGTATCCCCTGCTCGATCTTTCGTCAGAAACAACCTCGATCACCTCAATGGTGAGGAAGTGAGTAGAGTTTCCGTGGCCCGAGGGCGTAGGAGTTCTCCGGCTCGTTGTCCTTCGGCCTTTGAGGGGCTCGAGGCGCCTCTGCTACTCGAATCGTGCAAGGTTTACTCAATAAGAAAAGAAAATTTCTTGGCTTTGTCGACGCTTGGGGGGGGGTCGTCCCCCTGGTAGCCCCCGAGGGGGTGTTGACTATGATGGGTCATAGTCGGCACCCCCTTCTAACGTCGAGATTATTTGTAAATCTTTTGGCGTAAAAAGAAGTTGCTCGAGGGAAAGACTTTATTTATTCATTCATTCGTTTACGAAGTGTTGGTACAAAATGTACGTAGGAACATAAATTTAGAACTTCTAGGGGTAGAATCGACGTAGCTGTTCGATGTTCCATGCGTTGGTGAAGACTGCCCCCTTTTCGTCCGCCAACTTGTACGTTCCCGGCTTCAGGACCTCGGCCACCACATACGGGCCCTCCCAAGGTGGAGTCAGCTTGTGGCGTCCTTGATTGCTTTGCCGGCGTCGTAGGACAAGGTCACCCACGTTGAGGTCCCTCTTGCGCACGTGCTTGTCGTGGTAGAGTCGAAGTTTCTGCTGATATCTGGCGGAGTTGAGGAGGGCCATGTCTCGAGCCTCCTCGAGTTGGTCGACCGCGTTTTCTTGAGTTTCCTTATTGGACTGCTCATTGTATGCCTTGAGTCGAGGTGACCCATACTCGAGGTCTGTGGGGAGGACAGCCTCGGAGCCGTAGACCATGAAGAATGGGGTGTACTTTGTGGCCCTGCTTGGTGTTGTCCTCAGACTCCATAGGACCGAGGAAAGCTCCTCGACCCATTTCTTGCCGAATTTCTTCAAACGATTGTAGATCCTTGGTTTGAGTCCTTGCAAAATCATGTCGTTGGCACGCTCGACCTGGCCGTTAGTTCGAGGGTGGGCTACCGCAGACCAGTTCACACGGATGTGATGCTGATCGCAGAAGTCCAAGAACTTTTTGCCGGTAAACTGAGTGTCGTTGTCGGTGATGATGACGTTCGGAATCCCAAACCGATGAATGATGTCGGTGAAGAAAAGGACGGCCTGCTCGGAGCGGATGTTGGTGATGGGTCGAGCCTCGATCCATTTGGAGAACTTGTCAATGGCCACCAGCAAGTGGGTGTACCCTCCTTTCGCCTTTTGTAGAGGTCCTACTAAATCGAGCCCCCATACCGCAAACGGCCAGGTGATGGGGATCATCTGAAGAGCGTGGGCGGGCAGATGCGTCTGCTTGGCGTAGAACTTGCACCCGTGACACGAGCGTACGAGCTCGATGGCATCTGCCATGGCCGTCGGCCAGTAGAAACCTTGTCGAAAAGCGTTCCCTACGAGGGTCCGTGGAGCAGCATGGTGGCCGCAAGCCCCCGAGTGCAGGTCTTCGAGTAGTTTCTGGCCTTCTTCCACAGTGATGCAACGCTGCAAGACCCCCGTCGGGCTTCGTCGGTATAGCTCATTGCTTTCGCCGTAAATCACGTATGACTTGGCTCGTCGAGCGATACGGCGGGCCTCAGATCGGTCTTCTAGCAGCTCGCAGCGGATTGGGCAGTCGAGGAATGGTGTGCGCCAGTCGAACGGTCGACCGGATCGCTGTTCCACCTCCATCACCTCTGCTGAGGTCAGCAGCGTGTCGACGTTGTCGGTTGGCTGGGCGGGAGTGGCGTCGACGCCAGCCCCCGAGCCCAAGTCGACGGATGGTCCGTGGAGATCTCTTGAGAGCGCGTCAGGTGGTACCGTGCCTCGGGTCGACACGATTTTGGCAAGTTCGTCAGCTGCTTCGTTGTAGCGTCGGGCGATGTGCACAAGCTCGAGGCCATGGAACTTGTCCCCGAGTCGACGGACTTCTTTACAGTACGCCTCCATTTTCGGGTCGTGGCAGCTCGAGGTTTTCATTACTTGGTCGATGACGAGTTGGGAGTCACCTCGGACGTCGAGGCGTCGGATTCCTAGCTCGATGGCGATCTTGAGACCGTTGACGAGGGCCTCGTATTCCGCGACGTTGTTGGATGCGGCAAAGTGAATCCTGATGACATACCTCATATGGATGCCCAAGGGTGAGACGAACAACAGACCAGCCCCGGCCCCCGTTTTCATGAGTGACCCGTCGAAATACATCGTCCACAGTTCCGCCTGGACCTGGGTCGGGGGGAGCTGGGAGTCTGTCCATTCCGCGATGAAGTCCACCAGGGCTTGCGATTTGATGGCCTTGCGAGGCGCGTAAGTGAGAGTCTCACTCATGAGTTCGACTGACCACTTAGCTATTCTTCCCGTGGCCTCCTTGCTCCGGATTGTCTCGCCCAAAGGGAAAGACGAGACCACCGTGATGGGGTGGCCGAGAAAGTAATGCTGCAGCTTGCGACGGGCAAGTATTACGGCATAGATCAGCTTCTGGATTTGGGGGTAACGCGCCTTGGTCTTCGAAAGCACCTCACTGATGAAATAGACTGGCCTTTGGACCGGCAGCACATGACCCTCCTCTTGTCTTTCAACCACCACTGCCGCACTGACGACCTGGGTCGTCGATGCGACGTAGAGGAGTAGCGGCTCTGCAGGTTGAGGTGGAACCAGGACTGGTGCCGAGGTCAGCGTCTTCTTCAGTCTTTCGAGCGCTTCCTCAGCCTCGGGGGTCCAAGAAAAGTGCTCGACCTTTTTCAGGAGTCGATACAATGGTAACGCCTTTTCTCCTAGTCTCGAGATGAAACGGCTCAGAGCCGCCAGGCATCCCGTGACTCTCTGTACACCCTTGATGTCTCGGATCGGTCCCAGTCTTGTGATGGCCGAGACTTTCTCGGGGTTGGCCTCGATGCCGCGCTGCGAAACGATGTATCCTAGGAGCATGCCTCGAGGCACACCGAAAACGCATTTCTCGGGATTGAGCTTGATCTGGTTGGCGCGTAAGCAGCTAAAAGCGATCTCGAGGTCCTGGATCAGGTCCCCTCGCCGTTTTGACTTGACAACAATGTCGTCGACGTAGGCCTCGACCGTTGACCCTATGTGCTCGCCAAATACGTGGAGCATGCAACGTTGGTACGTGGCTCCCGCGTTTCGAAGCTCAAATGGCATGGTCACGTAGCAATACATCCCAAAAGGTGTGATGAAAGAGGTCGCGAGCTGGTCGGACTCCTTCATTTTTATTTGGTGGTAACCAGAATACGCATCAAGGAAAGAAAGGGTTTCACATCCCGCGGTAGAATCGACAATCTGATCAATACGTGGCAATGGAAAGAGAACTTTTGGACATGCTTTATTTAGACTAGTATAATCGACACACATCCTCATTTTCCCATTCTTTTTCTTAACTAATACAGGGTTTGCTAACCAGTCGGGATGATGAACCTCCTTGATGAATCCGGCCGTCAAAAGCTTGTGGACTTCCTCGCCAATGATCTTGCGCTTCTCCTCGTCGAATCGGCGCAACCGCTGCTTCACTGGCTTGGAACCGACAGGAATCTCCAAGGAGTGCTCGGCGACTTCCCTCGGTATGCCTGGCATGTCCGAGGGACTCCATGCAAACATGTCGGCGTTTGCACGGAGAAAGTCGACGAGCACAGCTTCCTATTTGGGGTCGAGATCGGCGCTGATCGTCAGCACCTTGCCGTCGGAGTTGTTGGGGTCGAGTGGGATCTTCTTGGTTCCTTCTGCCGCCTCGAAGCTGCCCGCGTGGCGCTTGGGCTCTGGAGCCTCGGCGGCCAGGGCCTCGAGCTTCGCGACGAGCTCGGTGGAGTTTTCGACCGCCTCCCCATACTCGACGCACTCGACGTCGCACTCGTACGCATGCTCGAAGGAGGAGCTGACGGTGATGACGCCTTTGGGACCTGGCATCTTCAGCTTCAAGTAGGTGTAGTTGGGTATAGCCATGAACTTGGCGTAGCCCGGGCGTCCGATGATGGCGTGGTACGTGCCTCGGAATCCAACTACTTCAAAGGTGAGGGTCTCCTTCCTGAAGTTGGCCGCTGTGCCAAAGCAGACCGGTAAGTCGATTCGACCTACTAGCAGCGCCTTTTTTCCTGGTACGACGCCATAAAAACCGCCGGCGCTTGGTTGGAGCTTTCCTCTATCTATGCCGAGGAGGTCGAGGGTCTCCAGGTAGATGATGTTGAGGCTGCTGCCACCGTCCATCAGCACCTTTGAGAGCCGGGTGTTGACAATGATAGGGTCGACGACGAGCGGGTAGACGCCTGGGCGACTACCTTGTCGGGGTGGTCCTCTCGGTCGAAAGTGATGGGAGTGCTCGACCAGCTAAGGTACTGGGGCACCGCCATTCTTGCCGCGAAGACCTCACGACGTTCCCTTTTGCGCTGCCTCATGGTTAACTGAGTCGAGGGCCCACCATAGATCATGTAGCAGTCGTGGACGGCGGGGAAGCCGTCGTCGTTTTTGTCGCCCTCTTTGTCACCGCCCTTGTCCTTCTTCGAGTCGTCACGCTCATCCCTTTTGAGCCCTAGACTGTCGAAATGCCTTTTCAGCATTCGACAGTCCTTGAGCTTGTGGTTGGCGCCTCCCTTATGGTAAGGGCACGATTCTTCGAGCATCTTGTCAAAGATACCTCCGTCCGGGGGGCCTCTAGGCTTCTTCCGCTCCATGGCGGCGACGAGATCATCGTCGAAGTTCTCCTGCTTGTACTGCCGCACTTTCTACTTCTTCTTGTTCTTTTTGAGCCCTCGACTGGGGGTTCCATCTTCATCGACAGGCCGCTTGCCTTTCCCCCCTTCGCAGCTGAAGAAGGCGCCGACTGCCTCCTATCCTGCCGCGTAGTTTGCTACTAAGTCCATCAGCTCATCGACGGTCTGAGGGCGATTTCGGCCCAGTTCCCGCACTAAGTCTCGACTGGTGGTACCAGAGACAAAAGCCAGGATGACGTCATGGTCAGGGATGTGCGGAAGTTCAGTGCGCTGCTTCGAGAAGCGTCGAGCATACTCTCGAAGAGTTTCTCCTGACTTCTGCTTGCATTTGCTAAGGTCCCACGAGTTCCCGGGCCGTATGTAGGTCCCTTTGAAATTACCCTCGAAAACTTTTACCAAGTCGACCCAGTCGTGAATCTGATTTGCTGGAAGTTCTTCGAGCCATCGACGGGCGGTGTCAGAGAGGAAGAGTGGTAGCTGTCTGATGATGGCTCGATCATCACCTCGAGCGCCACCTAGCTGACAAGCCAGCCTAAAGTCAGCCAACCATAACTCTGGCTTGGTCTCCCCATTGTACTTTGCGATGCTGGTCGGGGGTCGGAAAGGACTGGGCAGGGGCGTGCTGCGGATCGCCCTGCTGAACACTCGCGGGCCTGGAGGCTCAGGAGCCATTCGGTCTTCGTCGCTGTCGTACCGCCCGCCGCGATGTGCGCTGTAACCGCGCTCTTCCGCATCTCCGTGCCGACGGCGTCGACTTTCTTCGATGTCATACCGCGCGTCGTGCCGACGCTGATTGTCGACGGGGAGAACGAGAGTGGTTTTTCTGCCTCGAGGAGGAGGTTGTTGATGGACTGATACCTCCTTTTCATTTTGAGGCTGCTCGTCGCGTTTTTCAATGGCAACTCCTCGCCGTCGAGAAGCCGAGCTTTCGGCTTGTTGAACTGCCGCCACCTGGAGCAATGTCTGTACCTCATCTCGAATGCGTCGAGCCTGGGAGCTTGATGGCTCTGGCATGTTACGCAGCAGCATCGTTGCTGCCACTACGTTCCGGCCTGCTCGAGGGAAACGGCTGACAGGTTGCTCTGGTTCTGCGTCACCGACGATCTGTCGATGTACTTCTCGAGCGCGTCTGCGAACACTTCCGCCCGGCGGGTAGGGCAGGTCTTGCTCAAGGATTTGTTCGAGCCGGACGAGGCGCTCGCGGTCTTCGTCGAGCTTCATCTTGAGCTCCCGCAGATGCGCGAGCTGTGCGGTTCTGTCTTCCTGTGGAGGGGGGTCGACCTGTCCGTCGTTCCCAGGCGTCCTGGGGTCTTCTCGTGCCGCGGGGGCTCGACCGCCCGCAACAGCATCCTGTGTCTCGTCGGTAGTTTCTACCGCCCCGTCGATGTGACAGCATTCCCTCGTAGGGTCGTAGCTATCAGTCTTGGAGTCGGAGTCTGGTTTGGCGGCGTAGAAACACCCACATCCTTCCTCCAGCAGCCGTTGTCTGAGCGAGGTGATTGTGTACCGCCCAGGGCCTAGGCGACGGAGGCCTCGCACCTGGGAGAGATTCGGCAGTCCGGGCGTCGGCTGTGGTGCTCCTGAGTCACGTGGGAGGACCATTGGTCTTTCCACGTATGCCTGGGCATTTGGGCATATCGCCCTGGCAAGCGACGCCGCAGCGTCGTCCAATTCGAATGGCAGTGCCCTTCTTGGAGTGAACAACCCGTGTGGAAGCGGCCTAGCAGCGGCGGGGGAGAGTGCGCGAGATGCGTCCCCTCTCGTTGTTGTGCGGTGCTGAGCCGTCGCGCTCGTTGCTTCGACACACGGCGCTGCCGACTTGTGGCCCGCTTCCTGCTTTGCACGAGTTGTTGGTCGTGATGAAGCAGAGGGACCGCGGTGGTGCTGTCCGCGCCTCTTCTTAGGCGGGGAGGCGTGGTGGTGAGGGCGTCTCGGGGCCCCCAACCGTGCTGGCGCAACGCGGGCTCCTCCTGGTCCTCTGACTGAGAGCAAAATCATGTCGTAGCCGGAGCCCGTAGACATGAACTCGAGACTCCCAAACCAAATAACCGTAGAGCGTGGAATCGGCGAGGCGAGAGTTGCCATCTGGAAAGGAGTGGGAAATCGATGAAAAACACGCAGGACCCCTACCTGGCGCGCCAACTGTCGGTGTTTTCCCTACGGGGGGTCACACCAACGAGTAAATTTGTATGCGTGCTCCCTTTCCCAGATGGTGATGCAAGAAGACACAGAGATTTATCCTGGTTCGGGCAAGAGAAGGCCCTACGTCCAGCGGGGGGAGAGAGTTTGTATTATCTTGCACCTAAGTGCTTGTACAGGGGTGAATACAAGCGTGGTATGGAGTGTGTGAGTGTGCTACTGCGTATGAGCGTGGTGTTGTTCTTGTCGTCCCCCCTGATCTATTCCTGAGTCTCTCCTTTTATAGCTCCAAGGAGAGACCTAGGGTACATGCGTAGATGTTAGAGTAGGGGTCGATAGCCGCATGGAGCGCTGACCTACTCGAGGCTTCCGTACGGCATGGCCTCGAGCCGTCCCATCTTGATAGCCCGGTGATGATTACGCGTGCTCCTGCGTTCTGCCCTGCATGCCGCCTCGCGCTGGTTCTGAGGTCGCACGCTTGTACGGTGTGGCGGCAGATCCGGCGGGGTAGTTGTGGTGTTGTCAGTCGACGCCCAACTCGTCCCTAGGAAGGGTCCCTGTTCGGTCGAGGGTCGGACGCCGTGTAATGTGCTGATATCTGGAGCGCTGACCTTGGAGGTCTCGAGGGGGTCCCGATTAGACGTTTCATCTTTGTTTCTCGCGTCCTGACACGCCCTGGGTCGTTCGGTGGGAAGGCTGCAAAAAGAACGATGGGACAGAAGCCTGTTCCCTATCACGCCTCCCGTGACCTGTGTGTTAGGTGGGGAAGCATCCGGCGCATTTAATGCCCCGGCCCGCGTGCGCGCGTCAGGCGGCGGACAGTGTCCTTGCGCTCGACGCCTCTCGGTTCGCTCGAGCCCGCTTCCGTATTCGACGGCTGTTGTCGCTCGACCCTTAATCGATTCGCTCGACGCTATTTCCGTCTTCGAGGCTGCGGCCGTCGATGGCCGCGCGTGTGTGCGGACGGAGCGTCGAGGAGCTAGTTTTATGTACGGATGGTCTCGTTATATGCATTGGTGAGGGTACCCCTTGTTGATACCCTCGACAAGTACATATGTCTATTACCCTTTCTCTCTTATTTTGTCTTAGAAGATATATATCAAAATAACTTATAATTAAAAACATGGGAAGTATGAGAGAGATTTTTCTTTCTGAGAATCGAGAGATTTCTAATAAATAAAGAAAAATACTAAGTTGATATAAACCAATGAAAAGCTCTTTCATATAAAAGCTGGAACCAGTTTCCCTATCGTTAAAGTTCACCTGCGTGGCTCCATTTGAGTCACCGACAGGTAGGCCCAGGTGGCCAACTGCTAAGGAGCCCCATGCCCATCCGTAAAAACTGCAAGGGCACATCTGCCATGAGAATTGAGTGACGAGGGCGTTAGTGCAATTATCCATGTGATTTGTTCGGCATCTCTTATCCTGTTCCATTCAATCTTCAATGTCCATTCCGGACCTCGATTTCCCCGTCGTCAATTTTGCCCGCCTGCTAGTTGGAGCAAGGAGAGGAATTCCTCTTAAATAGCATAAATTCTCGCGAAGCTTCCATTCATGGCCGCATTTAATCAGTTGACTGTTAATCCTAAGGTGATTTCAAGCAATCATGATGTGCTCCTTTGTTTGCGTTCTTCAAATTTGAAGCCACCGTTTTTCTTATGATTCTGAAACTGCGGCTTGGAAACCAATATGTAGCGCCATTAGAACTCTTCAAGTCTTCAGTTATACTATGATTCCTGGAAACAAAAGAACAACTTTTATGTGTTGTCTGAGTGTTAATGGCTGCATGCCATGTGTTTGATGAAATAGCTATATGAGATTTTCCATGGGGTATGACCGTATGGGGGAATTACTGAATGTCCATTTTATTTGATGAGGAGTCCAACAATGTTCCTAAAAACCATCATGTAAACATATTGTTATTAAGTCTTTAGAATCCATCCTTTTATACCAAGTTGATATGGCATTCAAGGAACTAAGAGTCTTGCCCATTACTTTCATTGAGTCCCGTAGAGTTTAGAGTACAATAGAAACATTTGCCAGTCCATTTTGATGATAGAACTTCATACCTTTAACTATATATATATACATATCTTAGATGATGTCTATTTTATTTTCTAATACACAAGAGGGATGAAGATCAAAGTTGCACTGCTTACAGGAGAACACCCAATACCTCCCCTTCTTCTGGCATTCATCACAAACATAGGCCTTAGCCATGTCCAACTCAAGCACGTGTCTGTGTTTTGGATCATTCACTTGGCGAGGCAGCTTGTCTCCTTCCTTTCTGAGGGCTTCATCCACTTCAGAAACTCTAGATTCCGTGAATGGGAATGCTGTTGCACCATAAGTTGATATTGCTGTCCTGCCATCTGTTTTTAGAACTTTACCATCCAAACCAAGTATCAGGAGTCCTGGGATGCCCTTGACAGCGAAGATTCTTGTAAGCTTTTGCCTGGCAGTGTCAGAATAAGGGATGGCAAGCCATGGCATTGAACTCATGCTTGCTTGGAATTCCCCCTTATTGCGGTCTATAGAAATGAAGATGACCTCGAAGCTTTCAGGTCTCAAGATTTTCAGCTCATTATACACCTCCTTGAGTTGTTTGGTGAATACATGGCAAGGTGGGCACCAATGTGCTCCAAAATACAGGCCGACTGTCTTGCCAGTAAGGTCAGCTATAGGAATCTGAAAAAACATTGTCATAGGAGAAATTGAACTGTAAAATTAAACCAAATTAACTAAATGGTCAGAATGAAAAATTCAAAGGAGACATGGATCATGGATTGACTTAGTATGGCAACACAGTTACAAACAATTGTGTATCATCTAAAGAAGTGTTTTTGGTTAATGATGCTCTGCAATCTAATTATCTGCAAATTTGTCAAGCCCCAATGGTGGCTAGTTTGCAAATGCATTTTGAGATATCACACCCTTTTTCCCATTTCTAGTTTTGTATTCTTTATATGATTACAGCTTTAAGCATAGCTAGATTAACAATATCTATTAATCTTCCATTTCCAATTTACATGGTATATATTCTTCTACAATAAAATTAGAGAGATATTAGGAAGAACAAGATTGTGCTTGCATATTAGCTTCCATTATGTGCACTATTGGGATCTTGCTATAATGCCTTTCGTTTATTTGCAAGGTTGTGTGTTCTTGTTCCCTGTCATAGGACATACCTACTGACACAGTTTCTCAAGTCTGTATCTAGACTATTTTCTCACCTGAATCATGTCCTAGTTTTTTTAATCAAACTTGCAAATGTAGTATGTAGTATCAAACATATTTCCTATTAACAGAGGTATTTCATGAGTTTTTTTTGTTCACCTTTATGTCATCTGCACTTATGACATAGTCTCTCTCCTTGCAGCCAAGAAGCTCCTGAAGCTTACCTCCTTTTCTCCTGGCATCATCCATGGCCTCCAGCTCCCTTCTCCTCTGTGCACTGAAGGGGTATGCATCTTCTCCATACTCGTCAACCAGCCTCACTGCATCCTCTTCAAATCCCACCCCACTGGATGGTGTTGCTGACAAAGGGATCAATGCGGGGATATGCTCAATGCCAAAGTGCGCACACAACTTTTGACTTAAGCCAGTGTCAAATGGTAACGCAAGCCACGACATGCCTTTGAAGTGATCCCAGAAGCTTGCCTCGTCATGGTCCAGTGATATGAAGATTATTTCAATATTCTTGCCGGTGTTCCGGAGCGCTGTGTAGATCTGGACAAGATTTGGGGTGAAGCTCCTGCATGGCCTGCACCAGTGAGCTGAGAAGAAGAGGCAGGTCGTCTTCCCTTCAATGGAGGACAGAGGTACTTCCTGTTTTTTCGCAAACAAGAAATCATTTTCTTATTAGAACTAGCACAGCAGAATTTTGCAGATTTGTGCACTAAGGCACTGTTTAGACTATAGTGTTGTTTAAATGAAATAACATGTCAGTTAGTGCTATTATTCTAGAAGAATCATGTCAGATACGCGTGTTTCAATTTTGAACTTAGGCAAATATTCAAGTTATGATTGAGGAACTAAGGAGCACTACAAAGTTCTTTAGATAGAAAGACGTTCGATGCTTGTTTACTGTAGTATAAAGGCTTGCTCACATAACATGTTTTGGGTTTTGGAACAGTAAACGCAAACTGGTGTAGGAACTAGTTACACAGATAAACTTATAATCGTGCTTTGTTTCTGGGCATATGATTAATTCTCATGAGAAAACTAGTAACACACTTCGTCATATTAGAAGATGGGAACAAAACAGAAGATTGAAGGATTACCAAACACTATGATTCCTCTCACCTTTCCTTCATTGTTGAGAAGAAACTGAACGCCAGCCAACTGTGACATGTTCACCTCTTTCTTCGCCTCTCCATCTCCTTCCATCTCTCCCCTAGTATGTGTGAGTGGCGCTAACAATGGAACAAGAAAACCTGCTGTGGCTTTGTGGTTTCGTTGTAAACATCGATGATTTTGGGCTTTAAAGAGTACCGTTGCTAGGATAGGATAGGAATAGCATATTTGGCATGTTGTGTGTGCGATTGGTCGAGTAATAATATTCTAGCAATATGCTTTCCAGTATCCCAGCGGAGGGAGCAGCCGTGGTGGAAACAGCAAGGTTAGCTTTCACTTTGGATGGATAAAGATGGACGGCGGGCTGAGGCGAGGCATGAGAACGCAACACAGAATTTGTGTGCTCATCCTCCAATCAGCATGGATCCATGCCGATGATAGCGGACTGCAAGCTGCTCCACCGCGTGCAAACTCCTTTCACCGCGGTTGCTGTCATATCTGCTGTGTGCTGCCGCAGAGTTGCCCTGCTATCTGCTCTAAAATGCAATTTTTGTAGTCTGATTACACAGTATTACAGTCACAAGTCTGTGGAATTTCTGACGTTTCCGTCTCCTAACGAACTCGGCGAGCCATCAAGGACTGTGAATATTGCCCGGCGACGGTTCTTTCGGGAGTTTTGGGCTTCGCACGGAAGGGAGCATGCCCGAAATCTTGCCGAGGCTCGTCAGGCGGAGGTTTGTTCTTTTCGTGTATTGCCGCTCCCCTTCAGTTGTTTGTTTTGCGGTAGAAATTCTTGTGTCCTGTCTGGTTGTGTCTCAGGTGAGGAAGCCTAAAGGGACGATGCTTCTGGTGGAGATTTGAAGGATGAGCAGGGACGATCCTTTGTGGATATTGGTGTAAATATATTTCGCAACTCGATAGATTTTTAACCTGCGCGGGTTCGTTGCATCGAGCCGCGGGAGGTGATACCTTTAACTATGACGCGAGATGGATTTTATGCGAATGGTGAACTTTGGTCACTTTGTGATAGAGCTTTTACTGCTCGAACATTTACCGTGTGACTGTGAGTATGAATGAATTAATTGGCACCTGGTTTCGGTTGAACAGTGTGGTCTGTTTTCAGATGGCAGGACGACAGTATTCTACCAACGCTTATACTCCCTCTATATGAGCTTCACCTTGTCAAAGCGTTGTACGTCAAAATTGTGCGCGATCTCTCAGCTGAAACGACATCGGTGTGGTCCAGTGTCATTCTGCACAGACCACATAAAGAGCACCACCGATCGCGCGGCCTTGCCATCCTGTCGCGTGTCGTGGTCCGACTCGGCCGTTCCCGCGCAGGCGGGTCACGGGAGGAGGGCTCGCGACGGGCCGGCAGGCGTGGCACCGCAGCGGAACCGATCGTGTGCGGCTGTGCGATCGCGAATCGGGCCTGCCCATGCCGCCCCTCCCTCCCCCTGTCCCATTCGCCCCGTCTCCGTCGTGCCCCGGCTCAGGTTCGCGCCGGGAGAGAGCGAGCGAGACAGACAGAGACAGTCGCTGGGCTCCGTGGCCCGATGCGGGACGCCGCGCCCCGCGCGCTACGCTACGCCGATAGCGCCCTGCGGGTCTGCGGGCATCGGTCGTTGGGCCCGCGTCCCGCTTTGACGCTGGCACCGCGCGCCGTACCTCGCTCTGCGCCACGGCCGTTCCCGCGACGAAATTTCCCAGCACATTATTATTCCTTCCCTAGCGAGCTAGTACCGTCCTCGGTTCCTGCCTAGTACAGTAGTACGTGCAGCGACGTGCGTCGCGTAATCTTTATCGGCCCCCGGAGAGGCGACGTACGCCTCTCTTTGTTCTGAGAAGTGCCTCTCGGCTTGTCAGCCACTCCACGGGGCTCTCTCCATAGACCATAGTCAAGGTCCCAAGGCCAAGGACGATGACTCACGAGTCACGAGTCGTTCGCTTAGCAAAGACCGCGGGCTGCCTGCCTCCCCCTCAACATGATAACATGATGACATCCCCGCGCTGCCTTGGCCTCGAATCAACCAGTCTGCAGGCGGCACCCGCCTTGTTCTCTACTCCTACGTCGCGTCGCGAGGAAACCACGCGCACGACGCGCTAAGGCCACGGTCCGTCCGTCCGTCCGTCCCTGCGCTCTGAGTCAGACTTCACAGCTTCCACCATCCAATCCATCCATCCACCCTCGTTCCGCATCGGCATCGGCG
Source organism: Sorghum bicolor (assembly GCF_000003195.3). Lineage (NCBI taxonomy): Eukaryota > Viridiplantae > Streptophyta > Magnoliopsida > Poales > Poaceae > Sorghum > Sorghum bicolor. Next base: position 55,865,314 of record NC_012875.2, read on the forward strand.
AGGACATCCGATCCGGAGCCTACTCCTCCTCGCTTTTCAGCTCCCTGCTAGTGCTACCCAAACTTTCTTCCCAAGAATGAAGGTCCACATCACCACGTACAGTACGTCGCCGTGTCAAGATGGTTTGGGAGAAGGAGAAAATGACAATAGGGCCGAGCAAAGGCCACGAGTGACCATTGCCGAGTATTCACACATCTTTATCTTTTTTCCTCTCGATGTCGACCTTCTTCTTCTCCTTAGCTTTTTCGAGGGTTTTCACATGGGATCGACTCATGCATGAGTCCCCTGTTCCTATGCCAAAAACCCTTTCTAGCAGACTATTCCCACAATTTTTCCACAGAACACGTACAGTTCAATTACCAATGGATTTAGTTGCGCTTAAAAAAAAAATCCAGCGTCTGAAGCATTGATTTTGGCCGAATTTAACCCACCACACACACACACACACTATATTAGACCTAATTTGGGTGGCTAAAATGACATTTCTCCCGTCGCATACCATGATCTAAAGATAAGGAACCAAAGTTAATTAAACATGAAGAATCACGCAAACTGTCTCGAGGCACACCCTTTTTATACTCGGCCGGCCACCCCCACCCACAAGTTCAGTAGTCAGTACTCGTTCAGACACCACAGCACTGCAACGCAAACCCCCGTCTCCCTCGTCTCGTTCCGCTTCCGGCCCCAACTCCTGCGTCGGCTCTCGCCACCGCAGCACCGCCCGCCGCTCGCCGAGTCGCCGAGCACGCCTCCGCCGCCGCACCGCTCCAGTCCTCGCTTCCTGCCTGGTCCCGTAGGCGTCCTCTTCCTCCCGCCTCTGGAGTGGGTATCCGCCTGGACTTGGATTAAGCTCTCCTTTCGCTGGTAAGGATCGGAGGACTCTTCTGCTTGCCGTGATACCTCAGCTCCAAATGCTACTTTGTCCGATGGATGCTTGATTCCGTTCAGTTCGTGGTGGATTATTCGCTTGGCGGAGTGCTAGTGGTAGCTTATTAATTTCTAATTTCTGAGGGGTTCAGGTTCAGTCGAACCCCCATGCCCTACGTGAAGTTCGCCCGTGATCAGCTTTTCTAGGGACGGGAGTTCCTGTGTACTACTCCAGTTGATTCGCAGGTCATTTGACCATTTGCGCTTGAGCAAATGTTTAAGGCTTGTGAAACTTCGGCCGTGGGCCGTGGCCCCTAGGGTGTCGCTTCATGATGTATCCCCTGTTCAGTGCTCTTCAGTCTTCACTGAAGAATCAGCATTGCTTTACTGTATGCCGTATAATGGGAGCTTGTTGCCGATGTCCTATTCGCATGAAATTTAGCCACAGAAACGGGGACGGGCCCGTCTGCATTTATTTATTCAGTATGATGATAACTTCTTTAACCAATTCGTGTGTTTGGTTTGGCATGTTAGTGGCATCCCATTTCTAGTTTCCTTTGTGCTCATCACAATGCAACTTATACTGCTCACTCAACTTACATATGGCTGTTCCTTTTCATTAGGTCATATGGTGCCATTGGAAACACAGATTGTAGTTGAGAAAAACCCTTCCACAAGTGCGGATGCCAAAGAGGTTATAGCAGTAGTAATGCTTGTTCCTTGTTTTCCCCTTCTTTGGTAAACATGAAGTTTGACTAACAGTAATGTTTCTTGTCTGTCAGCTTGTTTTGACAAAAGATCAAAACACATCTACCACTGTCGTTCAAGGTACAAGCTCCTTAACGTCACCAAAAGGTGTTCAAGAGCAGGCTAGCTTTATGGGTAAAGGTGGAGAACAACAGTTCGGCTACCAGCCCAATGTGTATGCCCCTCAGCCACACACACCCTTTTCTGGAGGTTAGACCATGTTTTTGTTTCGCCGTGTTGATGCTTACACCTACCTGTATATTGTTGCACGAGACAGCATGCGCTGATGCTGCATAATATGGTTTAAAACCTGCCGCCTTTCCTAAAAGACAAATTCACGCCTTCACCTCTATCCTGGTCCTGGCCTTATGGGAGGGCAGAATTACCTATTATTCGTGACTTGATCTAAGCTTTTGCTATCATGATTTCATCTACAGGATACTTGAACCAATTGGGTCAATGGGAGGGATACCCATATGCAGATGGACTTGATGCCACTTACCCTGTAAGCTTGTTTCTTAATTTTTGTGATCAGGTTTACTTAAGGGTAGTGATTTTACTGCAAAACTGACTAATCATGTATCTTCTTAATATGCAAACAATTCACAGGTGACGTATGGAGCTTATTCCCCTTTGTCAGCCATTGGAGACAGCCAGACATATTTCTCTTTGCTCTACCCCATGTCAAGCCCTTGCTACCAGCCACCTGCTTCTCCAAGCACAGGATATTCAAGTCCTGGTACTGGAATATCACAATTTGATCCGATGCACCAGTATTATTTTCCTGACGAAGTTCATTACTCATCGGCTCCTGGCTTCTATCAGCCTTTTGGTTCTTTCAATGAAAGTAAGAATTCATTTCGTTGATATCTTTGTGGCTCTTTATAATATATATGGAATTTGATTTCTGTTTTCATTGTCACATATTTTATTATGTTATTCACATGCCATTTTGTGAATTTGTTACAGTTCCAATGCAATCTAGTGGTGTTCCTGGATTTTTTGAGCAAGGAAACATACCCCTGGCTTCTAGAATGGTATGTGGTCATTTAATTGCATTTTAACTTGTTCTTATTAATTGATTGTATTAGTGTTTATGGTCCAAAGATGACTCTATAACTAGATTTTATAGTTTCACTGCACTTTCCATGCCAGTTATGTTGTTTTGGAACTAATAGCATCCATTCTTTTAGCATCAGGAATCCATGTCTAATTCTGGATCATACAAGGCATTCCAGCAAGGTGGTAAATTTGGAGGCAGTACACAAAGTTGGAGCACTGCTAGTTGCAGATTCGACACCTTCAACAAGGGCTTCAAGAATGAGAAGGGCTCTCTTGACTTTCTGAATGAGCAATGCCATGGCCCAAGGGCCACCAAAACACAGAAAGAAGTGGGGATCTCTTCAGCTGAGGACAAAAATAAGAAGACATTGCCAATAGCTGATTCTGAGAAGTACAACCACCCTGGTTTTGTCACAGAGTACAAAGATGCCAGATTTTTTGTAATAAAATCCTACACTGAAGATCACATTCACAAGAGCATAAAGTATAATGTTTGGGCCAGCACTCCCAGAGGGAACAGGAAGTTAAATGCTTGTTATCGTGAGGCGAAAGAGAAGGAAGACCGTTGTCCCATTTTCTTGTTTTTCTCGGTATGGTTATTCACTTTACCACTAGTTTTTCTTTTTAATCTTTTGCTATTTTGCTGAGGAGAAATAGAACAATCTCCATGCCTATGGGTGACAGGTTACTATATGGTTTTGGCTAAGAGTTGATCACTGTGCTCAAGATGACTTATGAATTTATAACTATTTCTTTGCAGGTTAATAGCAGTGGTCAATTCTGCGGTGTAGCTGAGATGACTGGGCCTGTCGATTTTGACAAGAGTGTTGATTACTGGCAGAATGACAGATGGAATGGCCAATTCCCTGTCAAGTGGCACATTGTTAAGGATGTCCCAAACAGCATTGTCCGGCACATCACCCTGGAGAACAATGAGAACAAGCGAGTTACAAATAGCAGGGACACGCAGGAGGTACGAGTGATGCACATAGCCCCTATCTTTCTTTGTGTTTCTGGACAATTTTTGAACAATAGTTCATTAACTTGAAAAGCTAACTTGCAGGTGAAACTGGAGCAGGGTCTCAAGATGTTAGCCATCTTCAAGAACCATGAAGCTGAGACAAGCATCCTTGAGGACTTCGACTTCTATGAGCAACGAGAGAAAGCTATGCTAGATGACAGACAGCAACAGAAGCAACAGTGTTCCAAGACTGGGAAGCAGGTGCAGCAGGCCAGTGCACCAGTGAACATTGTGACTGGTATCTCGGACGCCTTTGCAGAGGCTGTCCAACTGGAAGAAACCAATGACAAAGAAGACAAACCAAGGATTGAAGATGCTGCAGCTGCTGATAACGTTCCTGCTGCTCCTGTGAAGATCGAAGAAGCCATGCTGAAAACAGCGGAAGTGGGAGGCCTCTTGAAAGAAAGCGGGTGACTGCTCGTTCTCCTTTCATGACTAATCCAGAGCAGCAGCTGGGTCCATTTCTGATGGTATTTCAGGGAGAGAATGAAGGTTATGCAAATATCGCAGCAGGTGCATCTTTTGTACAGCATGGTAGGCTAGAGGCGTAGACCTTGTTTCACCTTCAGTTAGGCAGGCTTTAGTCTAATTACAGAGCTTCCTAAGTTGTCACCGTTTTCCACCACTTTCACTGCTTTCTTCTGTAACTTCTTTCCACTGACCCCCCTGAAGAATTGTGCTCAGTGTTTTAGCCAATTATCCAGGAAAAAAAGAAAATATTATTCTGTATTAGTCCTGATCAAATTCTACATATTAGCTAAGACGGCCACTATCAGAGCACTTGTCATAGGAACAATCATTGCCAGGAAATTATACATGCTATATACTCATAAGCAACAAAGTGTTTGTGCATATTCCAGTAGGAGGGTTATAACATGAACAAAGCAGCAGGATCACAAGGACATTACAAGAATAGGAAGCCTGCATGATGTTTCCACAGGACATAGGCTAGCCCTAAAACATCTCAAGAGTCTGAAAACGCAAACTAGGTATATTTCTAAGGGCAGGAATATTTCAAAGACAACAGGATTACACCTGAGTATACACACACACAGCCATACACTCAGGTGTGCTTTCTACTTCAGCTGAGCGGAGTCTGGACACATGATAAATACACTCAATTATGCTTCCATGGAGTTCTTTTCGACTCTCTTTTGTTTGATTCAGTCGGTAGTCATCGGTTGGGAGATGCAACACCGAAATCGGGCCTTGCGGACAGTGCTCAGGATCTCCATCTCAGCATGCTCCAGCATCCTCACAACATCAGTGAATGGCGGACGGACATCAGGATTTGGATCCCAGCACCTGGTCATGATCTCAGCAAGGGTGGGCAGACAGTCCTGGGGTATAGCTGGGCGGACACCCTTGTTCACCACAGCGAAAGCAGCCTGCACTGCTGTCATGTTAGCAAAAGGGAGCATGCCAGTTATGAGTTCCCAGAGCACAATGCCAAAGCTGTAGACATCAACTTTTTGGTCATATGGCCTGTGCTGAATCATCTCTCTGCAAGATTAAAAAACATATATGTAAACATCTTCAATCCTTCTTTTATAACTTTATCAAATGTGTATGCATGAATAACTTAGGTTCAAACAAGAAAAACGTTCGGCCAATGAGCTGGTGGACCCCTATACAGTCCACCAAAAGCATCATAATCAACCATTACAAAAGTAAATTAAAGAAAGACACAACATATGTTACTACTCCCACCATTGCAAATGTAAGCCGTTTTAGTTTTTTCCTAAGTCAAACCTATCTAATTTTGACCCAGTTTATAGAAAAATGTACCAACACCTATGACATCAAATTGGTTTCATTAAAACCCACCATGAAATGTCTTTGAAGTGCATTGATTTGGTAGTGTGGATTAGTGGATGAATATATTCTTCTACGAACTTGCCAAAGCTAGAGTAGTTTCACTTAGAAGTAAAACAACCTACAGTAAGTACTATGCAACAACTGTTTTAAAACACTGGTGCAAAACTACTAATTATTTTAATTAACACTGGTGCGAAAAAAAAACCGTTTCTATAAACTTTACAGCAGATGGTGCTTTAAGAGCAATTCTTTTCTTTTCAATGGTCAGTAATTATTTTTACCAACAAAAGAGGAATATGTAATTCAGTTTTCCATTTGTCTTAACACATCTTGAGATAACAATGTAATAAATCCACATCTATTCTGGGATAAAAGCTTCTACTAAATATTCAAAGACAAAGCATCAATTTACATTCTTTCTGTGCCGATGCAGCTCAACAGGTAAATAAAGCCAAAAAAAAAGTAGCAAGGCTATGCATAAAAATAATTCCTGGATAAGAATCATACGAGCAACCTGCAAACAACTTAATAAAATCATAAAAGTCCAGTATAAAAAAATATAAGTGGAATCATTTGACCCATACTTTTTTTACTATTTATTAACACTACTGTACAATATATGATGTGACTTCTAATTTTAATACGTAGCACCAGCAATGTCAGAGTGTTCAACTTACGGTGCCATCCAACGGTAGGTTCCCGTTTCAGGTGTCATCCCCTCAGTTTTTACTTCAATCCGAGCTACTCCAAAGTCAGCTATCTTGATAGATTTATCACCAGATATCAAGAGGTTATCTGACTTAAGATCCCTATGGATGAACCCAAGACCATGAACATACGCCATCCCCCTTGCAACATCCAATGCTTGCTTAACCGCCAGTTTTAGTGGAACTGACCTATTCTGCCTCTTCGCCAGAAACTGCCTAACCGATCCACCCTTGGCATACTCCGTCACAATGCACCAAACCACTGGCTTCCTGCATGCTCCAATAAATTTAACAATGTTCTGGTGCCTCAAGGTTGCAAGCATCATAACTTCTTGCACAAACTGCTGCTCCATTAACCCAGCTCTCTCCGGATCAGCCTCTGGCCTCTCCAAAAGCTTAATTGCAACATCTTCACCATTGTAGGTACCCCTGTAGAGCTTTCCAAAGGCACCCTGTGCAAAGGGCATTCCCATGTGGAGCTTGGCTAAATCAATTGTCCACTCCTCATAATCCTTGAGCGTCTCAGTCGGGTACCTTGGGTCCATCAATGCCTGTGCTAGCGCATCATCGCTCAAGGCATGAGACACCCGTCCATGACGGAAAATACTGTGCCCGCCAACCGAGTAGTTGCCAACAACAGGCCCCTTGAGGCCAGGATGATTGAGCATCCTAGTATGGGAGTCACAGGACCCTACACTGCTATTGTCCACAGACATTGCGATGGAGCCACCATGTGTGCTGGTCTGCATGCTGTTAAGGCTATCTATCGACATGGTTGAGCCCTCACCGAGCTTCCGGTAGTATGCCATGTCGCAGAAATTCCCACCATTGTCATGACCACCAATCATGCCAGCGAAATTGGGGCCTTCCACCATCGTGCAACAGCCTAATGTTCTCCTTTTCTCTGCAATTCACCTGCCGCCCTGTTATCTTCCTTACACCGCTTAGAGGAAAAGTGACAGCCTGCACAGCAAGAGTAAATCAGAATTAAGAGCTAAATTCTAGGTATTGCAAACAGCTGTAAGTATATGTAACTACTAACTAGGGTCTAAAAGTTACGAACATTTAGAGTTATATAAAAATTCAAGAAACGCTTCGAAACAGCTGCAGGCATCGAAACTATATCAAACCGACCTGGGATGGGAACTTCGCTTCTGTCCACAAAATGGCCAGAAATCCACGAATTTGAGCAAGAGTGCAGCCAGTAAGCATCCCAAACCCACCAGAAAACCATGCAAACCATCACGAAAGCTGCAGGCTATCCAACAAATCACCAAGCCCCGCCCAAAGAAACAAAGGGGAAACGGGAAAAAAAAACCTCTCAAAACCAGCTCATATTTCCTTTCCTATCCTAAGGAGCCTAGAATGGCTAGAAACCAAATCAAACACAAGGAAGCAAGTAAGCAACCAGACACCTCGACCAGAACCCCACCCGGACGAAATCCCAAGCTCAGACCACCTCCAGAAACTAAATCAAGCTGAGACGCGGCCCACGAAATCGCACCTCGCGAAGTCCACGGTTCCCGGCGATTCGAGGGTCGATCGGGACGAGGCGGCGGCGCTGAGTCGAGGGCCCGCGTCCTGGAGGCGGCGGCGCGGGCGGAGTCGGCCGCTCGGGACGGAGTCAGAGCGGGGAGACGGGTGCGATGACCAGAGACCAGAGGAAAGCGGAGGAGAGAGAGGGGGGGGAAACGGCTCAGGAGGGGAGAGAGAGGACCGGAGGAGACAGGGGAGACGAGACGAGTGGAGTCGCCTCTCGCTTTTCTCTCTCTCTCTCTCCTGATAAGTGCGGGGTGTTAGCAAGGGTGAGCTGGTTAATTGCTCGCGGCGCCGCGACAGGGTTGGTTCGGATAGTATCTTACTGTAACCGAGGGTGTTTCTGTAAATTTTTCCTCTGCGTGCTTCCTGCCCTTGTTGAGCCCGGGGGCTTATCTGTGAATCCCGTACCGTCAGGAGGATGCACTCGCGAAAAGTACTCCGGTAACAGCAGAAGCCCACGTGACGTGACACGACTGGAGGCCGTTGGTGTCGGTAATCAAAGAGGGAGCGCGCCGCGCACGCAGCACGGCAGCGTGCTCCATTAATTTTGGCAGCAGGCCCGGCTAATAATAATTCTCGAGGGCTTTTCGTTAACAAGGTGCCAAATCCGTGGTACTACCGGTGGGGGCCGTGGGCGCACCACGGCGTCGTGCGTTTCTTTTGTTTCGTACTCGTACGCCACGGCCAGCCGGCCTGGGCGGCTGGCTTGGCGCGATCGCACACCACTGCTGGTTGAGCGAACCGCGTGAGAGAAGTCCGGCTCGTGACTGTGAGCTCTTCTGAGGGGAGGGGAGGGGAGGGGATCGCGCGCGAGTCGCGTGCGTCACGCTCTTTACACACCTGACCTGGGCCAGCGCTGCGGTTGGCTGGCTGTTTTTATTTATTTATTTATTTATTTATTTAAAATCGGATAGGCTGGCTGGCTGTCTAGCTGAGGTTCCCTTTAATAGTGTTTGGGTTTCTCTAAAATCGGAGAAGCCAAGAAAAGCTATAATGCTATATTTTAGTGATTTTGGCTTCTGTCTCTTAAACGATTTTGGCTTCACAGTTTTTTTTTGACTGGTTTTGGCTTCAAAGTCGTTCTTGTGTGTGCTCATTAAGCCGGTGAAAAAAGCTAGTACAACAAAAACCCTATTAAAAGGGCTAAACGTTGTTCTATGGCTGAAAAGTAGTGCTGCTAAATTTAAACGAACAAGGTGTTAATGTTTTTATTTGTGATGTTACAATACTATGAGGAAAAAGTAATCACAACATTAAAACTTACTTTTTCCAACACATGAAGCATCTATTATAATATTTGAAAATTGTCTATTATCGGATTTGGGGTGGAGTGAATAATACATAGATGTGGATGTGGATTTTTTCAGTAGACGGAACTGGTACAGATATGGAGTGGAACCTGATTGGAGACGGATTTTAATAGTCGAGTAACATGTGCATACATAGAGAATTATATGCTTGTTAAAAATTGATTTAGTAGATAACAAGAATAGGCAATAGATAATAACCTTGCATTGCATTCTATGTTGCGGCTCTCACATTGAAAATTAACACTTAACATGATATCTTCACTAAAAATAATAAGTTGTTGGCCAATAAATAATAGCATCTAGCAAACTTAATTTAAAAATTAGAACATCAAACAACCATGTCACAAAATAAGAATTGTCAACTAACAAACTTTTTAAAATCCTAATTTTTTTTAGTCTAGGGAGAGAAACTTTTGGATATCCTATTTTGAATATCGGATAATCTACATAGAATTTACGGATAATACATTACCTATTCCATATCATACCCTGTAGCCGTAGACAAATCGGATTCGGATTATCTATATCCGCATAGATATTAAAAATTCTTCTCCACATCCTCAAAAATGAATTTGGATCGGATTGGTTCAAAGAATTATCTACACCACTTTCACCCTTAGCCCTCTAAACCATGTATAAAATCTTATATAATATATAGAGGCTAATTTTACTTTCATAACAAAAGCAAATCTTATTGTAAAATTTATGTATAGTATCTTTTTATGATTGATTAAACTGGTCCTCTTGTTTTTTTGTTTTTTTTCTTCAGGCCCTGACAAATGTTTCTTAGTTTTCATTCTAAAATTCTAACACCTAAATTAGAAAAAATATGACAATATGAGTACAAAGTACTAGAAGTATGGAATAATATATAAATAAATAATTTGGATTAAAAAATAAACAAGAAAAAAATACCTAAGGCCTCAACCTGAACTGAAGCAACTAATCGGTGATCACAATTCGCAAGAAGGCAAGAACCAAGATGATGTCGTCGTGGTGCTCTACCTAGGCCTTGTTTAGTTCTAAAAAATTTTGCAAAATTTTTCAGATTCCCCGTCACATCGAATCTTTAGACACATGCATGAAGTATTAAATATAGATAAAAATAGAAACTAATTACACAGTTTGGTCAAAATTGACGAGACGAATCTTTTGAGCCTAGTTAGTCCATGATTGGACAATATTTGTCAAATACAAACGACAAAGCTACAGTATCGATTTTGCAAAATATTTTGAAACTAAACAAGGCCCTAGTCGCCGGCATCGTGCATCGTTCTGCGGCAGTCCAGCTCTTTGTGAGTCTACAACAGCGCAACTCGTCAACTCTGACTCCTCGTGTGTGCATCGCGAACTCGAGTTGCGGTCCAAGTGAGGCAGGACTCCTCGCTTGCTCTCTGCCCAAGGGTCATTGTAAAAACTGAGAAAGAAAGCTAAAGAGGCCAATGATCTTCTTGGGACGACAAGCTCTCTGCTTCTTTTCATGTTAGTTTGCTCATACCTAATAGACTATAGGAGCCGTAGGTTTATATATCTGGATTTAGGCCCCTCCGCGGCTTGGGCCCTCAAATGTTGCACCCCTTGCCACCCCTGTAGGGCCGGCACTAGCCATGGTGAAAACTGAGAAAGAAAGGCCAATAATCTTTTTGCATTGGAACGGCTAGCAAGTTCTCTATCTCTCTTTACGTTAGTTTGCTCATATCAAATAGACTATAGGACCTGGAGGTTCGTGTATGTGGGCTTGGGCCCTCGCCGTCGCACACCTTGCCACCCCCATAGGCCAGCACTGTCTGAGGCCTATGCAAGATTCCAAAAAAAATCCAAAAAAAATTCAAAAAAAAATTCAAGATTCCCCGTCACATCGAATCTTGCGGCACATACATGATGCATTAAATATAGACGAAAACAAAAACTAATTACACAGTTTGTCTGTAAATCGCGAAACGAATCTTTTGATCCTAGTTAGTTCATGATTAGACAATATTTGTCAAATAAAAACAAAAATGCTACAGTAGCGAAATCTGAAATTTTTTCGGAACTAAACAAGGCCTCATCATGAGAGAAAGGAAGGAGAAGACCATCACAAGTAGCCTGCATCCACCCCTACCAGGCCGCCATGGACAAGTCCACACCTATGGTCGTACGATTGTAGCAACTGACCTTCTCCATAAGTGGTGATGCGAGCATGACCCTGCGAGAGACTAGGGTAGCCAATAATGGTAGTTGTCGATTTGGAAGCAAGATCGATTGACACACATTTGAGTTTTGGTGATTGGGTTATGTTGATGTTGCAACACTAATTTATTTCTTTTTCAAATGTTGGTTTTCTAATTAATATGAACATTGATTTTAATTAACCTAGTGCTAGGTTGTGCTCATTATTCACGCGGCCCAAATGTCACCATATTCTCTGGTTGTTGCAATTTTCTTCTTTTCTCGTTATCCATCTGCCGCCTCGACTTGTCAAGGTCGAGGAAAGACCGATGATCTGGTCCGTGCGTGTAATAACGAAGATAAGATAAGGGATGGGCTGATGTTGCACGCAACTTGGCAGTAAATGTTTATTTAAGAGTTTTTCTGTTCTAATATAGTAGGGTCTTGTTCAATTTTCAAAATTTCCCAAAAATTTTTAAGATTCTTCGTCACGTCAAATCTTTAGACGCATGCATAAAATATTAAATATAGATAAAGATAAAATCTAATTACATAGTTTGCCTGTAATTTACGAGACAAATCTTTTGAGCCTAATTAGTTTATGATTAGATAAAATTTATCAAATACAAATGAAAATGCTACAGTAGCTAAAACCAAAATTTTTTATAAACTAAACAAGGCGTAATATCCACTTGCTATGGTGATAAAAGCGTCCGATTTACCGCTAGTGTTGGACGTCCGGCCGCTACAAGCCTACAAGTGCCATTCGTGTCCGCGTAGCTACGTACGATGATAAACCGGCTATCTACGTTCCGCCGACGTTCAGGATCCTCACGGAAAATATATGTTTCCATCAGTCGTTCGAAAAACTAGCTTAAAACCCAAAAGAATCTGGAAAATGTTCTTCTCATCTGGAGCATGGGTTGCACATGTCTTAATAACGTCAGTCTTAATGAGATTTATTGGAATTTTATAGACATTTAAATATATTAATATAGCACCGTATTAATAAAGAGAGAGAGGTGATAAGAGTTTTATGGGAGCAGAGAGAGTTTCATGAAGATAAAACTCTTCTACACTGTTTCAAAATATAGATAAATTGAAAATTTAATCATAAAACTTACACTGAGGATGGTCTAACTTCAAATAAAACCCCAGCCCTACATAGCTATGAGTGATAGCTGAACGCATATATAAACATCAAACATCATTCCGGGGAGGGCCGGAGAGGTGACAATCTACTGGCTGATCCAATCATTAACTTTGACGAATACATATACTATATTGTTCATACTAGCTAATATAAATGACGATGCACGAATAGTACTAATATAAATGACGATGCAACATGAGTAAATAAACAAGCTAGACCTAGCATTGCTACAGGGTATCTATTGTTCGTTTGGGCTTATCAGTCAGTATTTTTCTCTCATAATAAATCAACCAACAATACTTTCTACCATGACTTATTTGCCAAACGAACAAGACGGCGTGCGGCCATGCATGTATACGTACTCGATCAAATCAACTGTTTGACGAGAAGCTCGACGAGAAGAGGGAGACAGGTAGCTTTCATACACCCAGGGCGAGCCATGAATTCCACGCACGCAGCCTTGAGAGCCTGGCACCGGTGCTCCTTCGCGGCCACCAAGATGCCCGCCACTGTGTCGACATCGATGCGCCTGCACAGCGCCTCCTCGCACATCAGCTTCAGCCTCTCCAGCTTGTACCTGTGCGCCGCCGCGAGAAGTCCCCGCGCCATCTCCACGCCATCGCCGTCGTCGCCGTCCTTCTCCTCCTGGGGCAGTGCGTCGGTGTAAATGAAGTGGAGCATCGCCTTGAACACCTTGGGCTCCATGCCTTTGATCTTCATCATGCGGCGGGCGGCGGCACCCGTCTCCTTCTCCTTCTCCTTCTTGCTACTGGTAACCGCTTGCAGCTTCGCCTCGAACATCGGCTACCACGCCGCCAACAGCCACCCGTGCGCGTCGAACGTCTCCCCAGCGACGTCGATGGCCACGTCCGCTCCATGCTTTTGCTTCCACAGCAGGTCGCTGAAGTCTCTGATGGCGGTGATGTCGCACCTGATCGTGAAGCGGTCGTCCTTGAGGGCACCGGACTCGTACAGGTCTTTCCACTTGATGAAGTCGTCTAATCCTATCGAACCATTCGGTGATGATCCGACCGGACTACTCGATGGCTATCGCCAGAAGACGCATTCTTCTCTCGACCGGCTGTAGCCGGGCACCTGGTTCCCAGCCAGATCGAGCAAGCTGAACTTGAACTGGACAGGGACGGGATGATTGTGCAGCTGGGAGTGGTGCTGGTCGCCGTAGTCTCCATGGTCGCCAACTCGCCATGAGCGAGCTCGAGGTACAGGGAGATGCAATCATCGTCTCCACCTTCGTCGTTGCGGCCATTGGGGAAGTGCCTGATCTGCCAGGTGTAGCCTGCCGCCACTACAGGAGACAGCTGCTTTGCCGAGTGCCTGCGGCACTCGGCAAAGGCACTATTGCTCTCGGCAAAGGCTTTGCCGAGTGCCGCACTCAGCAAAGGCCTCTCAGCAAATTTTAGGTCGGCAAAGGGTTCTTTGCCGAGTGTCTTTTATCGGGCACTCGGCAAAGACTTTGCCGAGTGTCTTCCAGGAGGCACTCGGCAAAGAAAAGTTACCGTTATGATAGGTTACAAACTAACGGTTGCTTTGCCGAGTGTCTCCAGACAGGACACTCGGCAAAGAAATTAATTTTTTTATTTAAAAAATTCTTTGCCGAGTGCCCTGCCATGAGGCACTCGGCAAAGAAATTCAGGATTTTTTTAAAAAAACTCTTTGCCGAGTGTCTAGCCTGGATGCACTCGACAAAGAAAATATATTTTTTTTAAAAAAAGTCTTTGCCCGTACGGGTAGTGGACAGAGAGCGGTGACGACTGCTGGAACGCGATGGTCGGCTAGGCGTGGTGCCCGTACGAGGCATAGCCGCCCATCCCAGCTTCGGCCAGCTGGGAGATCACGCTGCCGTACATGTCGGCGCGCCAGATGGTGCCGCTGTGATCACTATTTTATGCTCCCATAGGGCAACATATAGAATATCTAATCTTCAGTTCTACGAGACGAAGATTTCAAGAAATTTGACTAAACAAGTACAGAGCGAGATGACTAGATCTTGGGGACATATATAACACTATGAGTAGTCATTAACTAGCTTAAGGATCTCCATTAATCGAGCAATTTGGTTTTGATGAGTCACATTACTCACTTAATAGGTGCTAGAGGCTTCACTGAGTTCTCCAAACAAACAAATAAACAAGAAAAGAAGGCAGCTAGCTTACTGAATTTGCCCAAGTAGAGATCCTTGTTTCCTGCAACTCTCCCTATCCTTGCTTGCCATCTCTCCCACGCTGATGATGTCTGCTCGATAAACAACATTTATTTCAATAATAAAAAAAGGAAAATAAAAACATGTTCCATAAATCTCTTGTAATTATGCTTTTCACATAGCAGGCATCTAATGATAATGTGAAATAAAAACATGGACAATTTTGATTGTATGAACGCAAATCATATATTGCCTACTACTTGTGTGAAGTTTAGTTACCTAGTTACTCGACGATATTTTGACGCACCACGAGAAAATCCACTGCTATTTCTGAATGTATAGGATCATATTACTGTTAGCCAAATCATGCATCTATGGAAGTGAAACATTGAGAATGATGATAAAAGCATCAAAATACTACCTTCTTAGGTATGCAATATACTCCTGTCTAGTCATATGTTTCATTTCCTCTAGCTCTTTTTCATAGCTGCTTATCTGCAACAATAAAATTTTGGCAAAAAAAATGCATTCAAGAACTAAGAGTAATATAATACTTAACCATTCCACAACTAGCCATGAATTGTACATGCATATATACTGAGTTCTCAATTAATCGCCCATGTGATCAGTGGCATATGATGCTGTCATCACAGCACGTATGAAAAATACATCAGTACATATTGCATCCACTTCTTAGTAAACAAAAATGGTATACTTTAATTTAGAATTAGTCAAGTATCATATGAACTACTACAGAAAATTAAAAAGAAAAATAGCATGGCCACTGTTTCCAAAGGTTGCATTAGCATATATCTCTGATGATAGTTTTATGTTCTCGATGGACTGATCGCTCAACAAGGCCATGGTATTTTGCCAGAGTAGTACTAGAAATTTAGAAAAAGGTCATGCTAATGCTATGTTCTCAGATGATAGTTACCTCTAAATAAATAACTCTAGAGTACTAGACCAATTTGAAACGAACGAATCCAGAACAATAACAAAATGTATCGAAGACACAAACGAATCCAGAACAATAACGTATCGATGGACTTCCTCGGGACGGCTTCTACCGCACTGCCGGGCGAATCCATGGCGCCGCTCGGTCGCTTGTTCTCCGACTACGTGCTCTCCGAGGCCGCTCCGCTGGCGCCGCCGCCGGCCACAACCATCGACAGGTGCGAGCCCGTGCTCATCGAGAGCGCCAGGCTCTGGGAGCTCCCAGCAGCCGCCACCGTGCCGTTCCTTCCCATCGAATCCGAGCAGCCAAAGCTGCTGGCGCTGGCGTCGCTGCTCATCTCCTCAGTCTGCCGGCCGGGATGGGCGGCGCGCCGGCAGGGAGGGGCGGGGCTGGGGTGGGACGACGCGGGGCTGCGGGACGGCGCGGCCGTGGCCCAACGGTGCGGCGGGCAGCAGGGAGGGGCGGGGCTGTGGCGGGGAGGGGCGGGGCTGGGGCGAGGAGAGCGGCGGCGGCGAGGAGGCGCTCGCGGCAGGCGGCGGCGAGGAGGCGCTCACGGCTCTGGCAGCGGGGTGCGGCCGAGTGCGGTTGCGTTCTGGCGAGTGCGCGTTGCGGGCTGCTTTTTTTAATACCTTCTTTGCCGGGTGCATCCGGCCCTCGGGCAAAGAAATTTTTTTAAAAAAAATTATTCATTGCCGAGTGTCATCCGGCGCTCGGCAAAGTTTTTTATTTTTTTTGAAAATTCATTCTTTGCCGGGTACCATTCGGTTGAGCGCTCGGCAAAACATTTTTTTAAAAAAATTCATTCTTTGCCGAGTGCCATTTGATCCGACGCTCGGCAAAGCAATTTTTTTTAAAAAAATAATTTCTTTTGTCTTGAAAATTTATTCTTTTAATTCTTTTATAAATATTCTGTGCCGAGTGTTTGACCCGGCGACACTCGGCAAAGACAACGGCCATAGTTTTATTTTTTTTTCTTTTTATTTTTACTTTTCCAAAAAAATATATATTCTTTGCCGAGTGTCTTTACATGAGACACTCGGCAAAGACAACCATTTCAATTTTAGTTTTTTTTAAAAAAAGACACTTTAACCTTTGCCGAGAGCCGTAGGTACGGGCACTCGGCACATATAGTCTTTGCCGAGAGCCAAATTCGGCACTCGGCAAAGATTTTTTTTATTATTTTTTTTTGCCTCCAAACTTTTTGTACTTACTGTACACTTTATTTTGATGTGTATGTTAAAATTTTTCACGATTCTAAATAAATTTCCTATATATATTTAATTTATTTCGCTTAAACGTATTTTTCCTAAAAATACAATATTGAACTACAGATGCATCGAATTATAGGATTCGATAGTTGGAAAAATTATATTCAGGATACTCGTTATAGTTTGAGGCCATTTCTAGAAGCACGTCCGTAATTTCGAAAATCTTATACACAAAATATGGCGAGAAAATTATGAGAGAAATGCATTTTAATTATACAAATTAAAAATGAAGTCCAAAAATCTTAAAACCTAGCGACACGACTTGACATCACATGAGAAGGTTACGATAAATTTTTGAGATCATTTCGCGAAAGTTGTCACATACGATTGTTATAAACCTATACCTCTTAGTTCATTTCACATGTGATCACATACGAGAGGTGTAGGTTTATAACTAACGTACGTGACAACTTTTGGGAAACGTTCTCTAATTTTTATCATAGCATCTACATGTGATGTAAAGACATGTTGCCAGGTTTTAAGATTTTCGGACTTTATTTGTAATTTATATAATTAAAATGCATTTCTGTCGTAATTTTGTCGTCATATTTCTTGTATAAGACGTTTGAAATTTTGAGCGTGCTCCTGGAAATGGTCTCAAACTATAATAAGTATTGTGAATATCATTTTTCCAATCAACTAATTCTATGATTCGATGCACTTGTAGTTCAATATTGCATTTTCGGAAGAAATACGTTTAAGCGATATAAATTAAATATATATAGGAAATTTATTGAGAATTGTGCCAAATTTTAAATTAGGCTTCAAAATCAAGTTTAAAGTTAGTAGAAAAAATTTGGAGACAAAAAACCAAAAAAAAATTCTTTGCCGAGTGTCAAACTTCTGGCACTCGGCAAAGACCATCTATGCCGAGTGTCAAACTTCTGGCACTCGGCAAAGACTAACGGTGTGTACCACCGTCATCCTTTGCCGAGTGTCTTGCTTTGCCGAGTGTCCGACACTCGGCAAAGACCATCTTTGCCGAGTGTTTGACACTTGGCACGCGAGAAGCGAGAGCGCCTCGAGTGGCTGGGACGCTGCCCACACTTGGGGCAATTGGGGGATCTTCCTTGATGCCGAGTAGCCGTCGATGCCGATGGTGAGCTTGTGGGAGGCGCTCTCGCTTCTCGCGTGAAGATGGTGGAGGCGGAGCGTGAGAGCTGCCGAGCAGCAGACGACACAGAGCGAGACCAGTAGCCGCCGCCATGATCAACGACGAAGTACGTACGCAAGGACCGAAAGAAGCAGATGGATAAATCTAGGTGATCTTGGTGGTGGTTGGTTGCATTGCAGACTTGCGGATTGGATTGCATATATATAGTCAAGTTTTTTTTTATTTTGGTATCGCAAAAATTTCGATCACCATCTAAATTACCGAATTTCGCAAAATTCGGTTTAAAATTTCGTCAATTTTTTTTTGAGACTAGCACATAAAGTATGTTTTTTTTTAAAAAAAAATAAATCCAAACAGGGTTTATAACCGAATTTTACGAATTTCGGTAATTTCGCTGCAGATTCGGTGGTGGCTGGGTATAAACAACTTCCTTGCAACTAAAATCAAAGAGGGTTTGGATTTCGCCGGTAATTTGGACCTAGATTTGCGCTTCAGAAGTTAGTATTCCTTGTAGTGGACTCTATCCACCCGGATTTAAGTCTCCGACTTGACATAGGTGTTTGTTTTCTGGATTTATTTTAGGATTTAATGGCGTTATGCTTTCAGTGACAGACGACGTGCCCATCGATAACGAGGCGTATGTAGTGACTTCGTTAATATTGAGATTTGTCGGTTCTTCAGAGGTGATCATAAAGGTAAGTATACACTCGTGTTTGTAAACGTCTGCGTTGTAACTAGGCCTCGCAAAAAAAATATTAAAACCACTTGCATGGAGTAATAAATGGAAATTACGTGTACGGGGTGAAGGTGTGGATGCGTGGGTCAGGAGGAAATAATGGCGTGGAGGACTGTGGATTAAGAAAAAATATTAGTAGGGTTTTGCTTTGAGTATCGGATAGGATAGGATACGATAGGATAAAAGTTTTCACTGCTGTCTCTAGGCCGAGGCCCATCTATGCCCAGCTTGCGTATCGTCAAGTGGCCCACCGTCCTGGGCCACTTCTTTTAGCCCTGGAAGCCGCTGGGCTTAATGTTCTCGTTGTGATCAACAGTGTTCATTTGGAAAGGAAACGGTAATCTATACCTTGGATGTACACACAGGAACTAATTCAAAATCTGAACTTGTGTAACGTGATTCTTTTTTGAAGCTTGATGTATCTATAGATTATAGATATATGTACTCATACGAAAAGGTTGACACACAAAATCAATTTTGAAAAAATATACGAAAATGACAATTTTTTTTTTGCGAGTATGACAAAATTTATTTGCATGTGTATTATATAAGACCAAAATCCAGAAATTTTGTCACCTAGCGCACATATAAGTGAAACTTGTCGTTTTCGTTTGAGTGTCTCAAAAACGATTTTGCATCTCGACCTTTTCTAGTGAGTACATCCGTACATATATATGGATCTACATGAAATATATATAGATGCGTTAAGTTTCAAAATTTTGCGCGACACACAAGTTCATATTTTAAATTAGTTTCCATGCATGCATGTTCCCATCAAAGAAGAGGTTTGTATGACCACTACTCCTACGTACCTAACTAGTTGGGTAGGTTCACTAATATACCGGAATCTCGTGATCGGTTCAACCATTTGCGGTATGCGCTTATTTAGTTATTACCTTGCTCTCGGCCTTTCTGGTGAGACAAATATTACTAAACTCTAACATGTCGCTTGCTAAGCATCATATAGAAAATAGATTGAGTGGTTGTATCATCACCGGCACACAGCTGCACTGCACGGCTGCACGCCTTGTTTCTTACCAAGGTGACCAGTCATGGGCTTGTTGACTGCAGCATGGTCATGCCTAAATCACTATCCACGTACACGGAGAAGCAGTCGTTTTGGCAGCTAGCGTGCAGCTGGGAGTAGGGCACAACCACACAACAGATTAGAGCATGAATAACATTTTGGACCTTTCTGTACCAAAGCCATTTATTAGTTCCATAATTCCATTGGAACAAAGAGAAAAATAGAGGAATTTTGTAGGATTGAAATCCTATATAAGGCCCATTTGGATTATTGGAATTGAATTTATTTTAATAATCATAATTTAGACACATAATGATTAAGCTAATGTAGTTATATATGGATTATATTTGTATATTATTGTTGGCTATACGAGAGATACTTATGTGTTGCATTACCGTAGGGGAGAGAATTGAAGAGCTTGTTATAAGTTACAAAGTAGAAATATAATGATGATCTATAAAATCAATTTCTATCTCTCAACCTATGAATTTGAGATAGGCTTATATATTAACTTTGAAAAGTGGTGCAATGCCAAATTCCAAGCCAAATAGCTTGATTTATTAAATAGATTTCAGTTCCTCAAATAAAAGGATCCAAACGTCCCCTAAGAAAAATTCCTATGAATTCCTTTAGAACAAAAGATTTGATTTCTACAAATCATATGAATTTTTTATGGATTAGAATAGCTTGTTTCATAGGAATTTTGGAAGAATTCTATTTAAACCTCATGGGAAGTTTCTTTTGTGTCGCTCTCTTTCATCGAAGTCCTGTGTTTTCCCTACACTCTATCCAAACATTCTCAATTATGTTCCAAAGTTTTTTCTATTCCTCCATTATTTCTATAATTGCACGTTCCAAAGAGGCTATCTTATTGTCACAGAAAATGTGCAGAGATTTTTTTTCAAGTTTCTGCAAAAGAAAAAAAAAACTGCAGAATAACTATATATATGCAGGTGTCTTTTTTTTTGGGGGAACATATATAAGGTGTTTTCAGTCTCTTGCGTCCTCACATTTAATTTATCGTTCTCGATCAGTCTAGCATCTCTCTGACTCATTTACATTTTTGTTCAAGTACACCGCATGGCCATGTTTTTTCGAAGGGCTCCGCATGGCCATGTTTCCTACCGAAATTTTGCAAATATTTTACACTAGATATCAAATAATTCTTTCACTCCTCGAGTATATAATGTATGGATTGAATTGAATGTGCTCCACATCGCAGCAACCATCGACCCGTATATATATTCTGCGTTATTAAAAACGATATGCAGATGGTATGCCCTTTTCATGTGGCCAACCGAACCTAATATTTGGCTTGAACAATGATAGCTAGTTTCTGATTGATTTTGTATAGATATGCCCATTCGTTGTAACCAACGAGATATCTCAAGGTTAAAGCCCAGTCCTCAACTAGATGAGTGAGGTTGCTTGTTCATTTCAACTTGCTTTCACGTCTCTTTCTTTTGACGATCTCTTATAACTTCCTTTTCTATACAGAGGACTAGAGGAGCAGGATCATCTCTGTCGAACAAATTCAGCGGCCGGCTTAGGCCTTGTTTAGTTTCTAAAAAAATTACAAAAATCTTACGACGTATGCATGGAGCATTAAATATAGATAAAAATAATAACTAATTGTACAGTTTGTCTGTAATGTGTGAGACGAATCTTTTGAGTCTAGTTAGTCCATGATTGGACAATATTTGTCAAATATAAACGAACATGCCATAGAGTTTATTTTGCAAAAAAAATTGAAACTAAACAATGCCTTAATGTAGTCTTTTGGCTCCACGCGTTAGGTAGCTTGAGATTAGTTCAAGCATCACTTTGTGTAGTAGGTAACCACCAATGTATTTCTTTTAATTTTTGAAAATATATTTTTTATTTTGGTCTCTATAAGAGTTTTGCATAACCAAAATATTATTATAGTTTAAAACTTGGGCTATTTCTAAAAACTTTCAAAGAACAAAACCAAGCCAAGATGCAACTACTTAAGCACTAAGTCTCTTAAAGATGAGCACATCCATAACTGACGAAGATCTCCATGGTTATGGACGTACTATAGTGTGTGACAGACCCACTTTAGAAGAGACATGTTGCTCTATTTCTGCATCATACTTTACAAGCATATCCAATATGTGTTCCCTGAAATAAAATAACCTACGAGTATAACCTTATTTTTTTCATCAAAGGTCACAACATTTCTACAAAGCTAATAAAGCAAAAAAAAAATTGCACTTGCTCCTACACAAATTTGAGATTACATATACCGATGTACCTACAAGGAGTCCCACGTCATACCTCTAACTTGGATGTCTAAGTGAAAGGGCATGGAGCTCAGTGGTTACAAGAGCCTCAGTACAGGTCCTAGGTTTGACTCCTCGTGGGAGCAAATAT
This sequence comes from Sorghum bicolor, assembly GCF_000003195.3. NCBI lineage: Eukaryota > Viridiplantae > Streptophyta > Magnoliopsida > Poales > Poaceae > Sorghum > Sorghum bicolor. Next base: position 55,887,347 of record NC_012875.2, read on the forward strand.
TTCGAAATTTAACAACGTTGTGCTTTCAATAGTAGGCGATATTATCATCGATATTAAGGTATTTGTGGTGACTTCGTCAATCTCAGAGATTTTTCAGTTCAGTTTTTGAAGATGCTCATAGAGGTAGGATTTGCATTTGTGTGTTCATAGAGATGAGTGTGCGTGTGTTGTTAGTTTCAACTTATGGTGTCTGGGCGTCATCGGGAATGGAATGGTTGTTTACCTGATTTGTTTGGCTCAATCGCACGACCTCATGGGAGTTGCATGGTAACGGGATCGCATAAAACTCTCGCTAGTGGACGGAAGCGATTTTACATAGCGCCTGCGCCTTATTAGATCCCACTATAATTTGATTACAACCTGTCGCACGACCTCACAGAATTAAGGAGTTGTATGGTAACAGGATCACATAACTCTCGTTAGTGGGCGGAAGCGATTTTACATAGCGCCGTATTAGATCCTGCTATATATAATTCAACTACAACCAAAACTAACCAAACGTAATCTACGGAAACCGATAGCGGCGTGAACCATTTTACGGAACCAAACTACACCTATGTTGGTATATCTTATTCGCCATGGGTTGGTTATCTATATTTTTTGGTCCAGAATATTTGTCCATTCCTATGCTGTGTCGATCATGAGCAGCCGCATCTTAATCAGACAAGATATACCGGGTGATCTTCACGGTTGGAATGACCGGCAGAAAAGGATGATAAAAGTAAAGTAGATTTGTCCAATTGATCTAAGAGGACAAGTAGATAAGAAACATGCACGAGATATTAGTGCATTCAGCTCCTCATCCCCACTGAGACTTGTCTTACACCATACAGAAGATCGACCTGATGCGTGGAAATGAACGGTGTAGAAAAACATGATGCTTGACTTCACTTCCTGTTTACCTATCCTTTGCGTGTATCGCGTAAATCTAACTCCTACAAAATTGCTGCCGTTGTTTTGCCTGTAAACGTCATACGTGTATTACTTGTGTCGTAACTTGCTCTACTATTTGATTCACAAAAAAAAACTTGCTCTACTATTTGCCTCTTTGTGTGAGTTGCCTCCACTTTAATAATGGGGGAATAGCCAAATTCGTCTCTGAACTATCGCCAAAAGCTCAATTTAGTTATTGAACTATGAAAACAGTTGTTCTCGTTCTCGAACTTTCACAACCGGCTCAACTTCATCCCTAGAGAGCCACGCTGACTCACATCATCATCACTAGGGTTATGAATTACCCTTTTTGTCCTTGCCCGTTGGCCATTTCTCATGTCTTATGATCACCCCCTTACGTAAGGCATTGGGTCAAAGGCCTATAGTTTGTATTTGACAATTCTTGTTCAATCATGGACTAACTGGGTTTAAAAGATTCGTCTCGTAAATTACATGCAAACTGTCTAATTAGTTACTCCCTCCATCCCAAATTATAAGTCATTTTAAGAATGTTGGAGAGTCAAAACATCTTAACTTTGACAAAACATATAGAGAAAAATTACAAAAATTTATAATATCAAATATATATATTATAAAAATATAACTAATGAAGAATGTAATGATATTAAGCTCACACCACAAATATTATTATCTTACCATATAAATTTGGTCAAACTTAAGATGGTTTGACTCTCTAAAATTTTTTGAATAACTTATAATCTAAGATGAAAAGAGTATTTATTTTATCTATATTTAATACTCTATGCATACGTCCAAAGATTTAATATAACAAAGATCTTGAAATTTTTTGAAACTAAACAAAGCTTGTAGCGTGCCCAACATCCCAACGTGACTTTGTTGAGCAGAGTTACTGAATCCTTCTCCCCGAACTGTGTTCTTGAAGATTTGCGTTCGTTTTCTTCCAAAGGGACCAAGCGAGACCAACAGCATCATATCGAATCAAACGCCGAGCTGAGCATTTCGCCAACCCTTTGATCTCTGAAGCAACCACCACTCCAGTATTTCGTCTTCAGCATTTGGCATAATGTTCAGGAGCCCGAAGGATCGGATCCCAGGCGGAGGATCAGAAACCACACCAGCTAAGCTTATCAGCCGAATCTGGTAGCCACTAACTATACTTTCTACCATGGCTTATCAACCAAACAAATATTGTCTCCGCATGGTGGGTCTCGGAAAGGGCATGCCTCCTAACCTACATCCTGTCGTAATTATTATTATAGTATTATGGGTGATGATTAGAATTAGTAGCTAGTAATACTCCAGTAAGATAAGTGCCGGAGGCCGGGCTATAGATGGCCAAACGGGCCGATTTAAACGGACCGGCACGAGCACGGTACGAGAAAGCACGGTCCGAAAACGGCCCGGCCCGGCCTGCTTCGTGCCCGTGCTGGCACGGCACGCCCCCGTGTCGGTGCCCGTGCTGGAAGCCGCACACAACAGCACGGCACGGGCACGGCCCGCTCCAGCGGCCGGCACGGCCTCGGCCCGCTCCATCAGCCCGCTCCAGGCACGAGAGCCGTTGGATCCCTTCCCCAAGCGATCTCCTCCGTCCATTTCTTTCTGTTACGCGGCCGTGTCGTTCTCGTGCTCGTGCCGGGGTGCTCGTGCTCGTGCTCGTGCTGGCGTGCTGCCGTGCCTAGCGGCACAGCACGACACGCTCCAGATCTAGTCGTGTCGTGCTCGTGCTGGGAGGCTGACACGGTAGCACGTCAGGCACGGCACGGCAGGCACGCGTGCCAAATCGTGCCCGTGTCGAATCGTGCCCGTGCCGCGACGTGCCGTTCCGTGCTCGTGCCGTGTGGCCCGTTTGGCCATCTATAGGCCGGGCTAGCAGGCTAGCAGCTACCTCACGTCCTCGATCTCCTATATAAATCAACCCAGTGTCGCATCTGCACTTCGAACCAAAGCAAGTGCTTCCTTCTCCCTACTCTACTCCCTCACACTCGTCGCTCGCAACGACATGGTGAAGGAAGGCAACACCACCGACGGCGCCTGGGCTTGGCACGGGCACGGCCGCGATGAGGTGACCATCACGGCCGTCTCGACGGTGGCGCCGGCGCTGCCTGTGCAGGAGCACCGCCTGCCGCTGTCGAACCTGGACCTCATCCTGCCGCCCATCGACGTCAGCGTCTTCTTCTGCTACGTCCCCGCCGCCGGCGGCCGCGGCCACCACCACCCGGCCGCGGTCCTCAAGGCGGCGCTGGCAAAGACGCTGGTGGCGTACTACCCGCTGGCCGGGGAGGTAGTGGCCAACGCGGCGGGCGAGCCGGAGCTGCTGTGCAGCGGCCGCGGGGTGGACGTCGCGGAGGCGACCGCCGACGGCACCGCGCTGCAGGACCTCCGCCTGAGCCTGCCCGACGAGAGCGTCGAGCCGCTCGTGCCCAAGAAGAAAGCCGGCGTCATGTCCGTGCAGGTTCGATCCATTCTTTCACCTTTCATCTGTATATCCGTATATACAGAAAACCTACAGTTACATGTGCACGGAACTGGGAACTAGCAGCACAAATTTACTTTGGAAAAAAATACAGTAAAAAGTACAGTTTGACTGCGACGACACTGGACTGGCTGGTAAGATCGATGGCATCATGTGCCAATATAAATACTCCAGTTAGATGTACACATGTTACGTGCATCGTGTGTATATAAGAACAGTAAGAATTTGAAACAAAAGCTTGTATATACTGTAGTTTCGACTGTCAGCAAACCGGCCGTTTAACTGATCAGGGTGAAACGCTACGGGTGCGCGAGGTTACCTACGTGTACGGTTACAGAATTGTATGGTTCACCAACTCACGAAGATTCATTTCTGTCGACACAAAGTTCACCTATTAATAATAAGAAAAAAAAAGTGATCCCCGTTGACAGTTTTTTTAGAGAGATTCCATGTGGCAGTCAACTACTTCAATCATGTATATCCACCTCCAGGGCTCCAAGCCTCCAACTACACATTCTTTAACTTAATTAGCAGTATGTCATATGCCATTGCCACCTCACAAAGACCAAGTGTCCCGCTTTTGCATGGAAATGTTCTTTTCCTTGGGACTACGACAATATGGCATTTTCTAGTTTGGATTGGTACGTAGGCCACTTTCATATGTTTCGTCAACCTCATATCCTACCAGCTTTTAAATATTTGCACACAAAGCTTATTTATATGGATATTATTTCTTTTCCAATATAGTGGTTTTACTGCTGCAGATTAATTATTATACATCACTATGCTAAGTTATCGTAGCCTAACTAAGATCATCAACGTGGTGGGCAAACAATTTTTTGTTGGGCTAACTAAGATCATCAACTTGTGAGAACCACTGTCACCTTCCATGACAACAGAAGTATTAAGGGCAAGTATAATAAAACGTTGTAGGTGACTCTATGCTGAGGTGGATGAGAAAAAAGAGAAGTGAGCTGTAAGTTTATAGCCAACTTATGCACAAACAGAAAAAAATGTGAGAAAAACAAATGGATCATAGGTAAGTCAACCACTATATATATATATGTGTGTGTGTGCTGAAATTGAAAGTTAATTTAGCTTCAAATGTACATATGGCCAACAGTGGACTATCTTATTAGCCTTCGCTAATAGTAATAGGTTACTAGGGTTCGAATCCTGATGTTCAGGATTTGCGCATATTCAAGAGATTTTAATAATTTATTCATATAGACATGTTGTATGAGTCAAACCAATGGATGTGCAATCGGTGGTGGCTTTTTTTTTAATATATATAGAAAAAAAGGCCCGCTTGGTTTTGAGCGAGCTAATTTTGCAAAAACCAATCAAATTCAATTTTAGTGAGAACTGCGGCACTCAGCATTTTAGCTAAACCCCGTACGGCTAACGCCACGATCTAGGCACAACACGTTCTCTTGCAGAAGCTTGTCATCGCCGTCGGCATCAACGCTGTGGACGCCGAGGGGTCGTTCAAAAGTTTCGGGTGGCATTTGCTGCCCCATGTCGTCCTACAAGCATAACGTATTGCATGTGCTGCTTTCGGGCGATTTGAACCCAATGGCCATGAACTTAGTCACTTATGTGGCGATGTTTGACGTCGACGATATATAGGTTGTGTGCTTAGTCGGTTTGTCATGGTTTATTATTGTTGTAATCACAATCTTAATCATGCAATGGCGGATCCAGAAGCAACTCAAAAAGAGGAATAAAAATAGTGCAAGATATTTTTAGGACACATCAGATAAAGCCAAATCTATATTTTTATGAGTTAATTTAGCATGAATAAAGAAACTATTAAAAAGATTTCTAGACCAGGGCCTCGATCTGCCCCTGCAACCACGTGAGTATTGTTCGGTCGTTGGTCTCAGTAATCACTGGATTACCGTGGCTATCTTAGGTTGTAATAAACTTTATTTCTTTTTAATGAAAAACGTGCCACGGCACAATCACGGAGAAATGGCATTTCAGCTTCCGATCTGAACACAAAGATGCAGGTGACTAAATAACTTCCCACGAACTGTTGCAAACTATACAGCACAGCAGTATACATGCACATGGACTTAATTTCTACAATCATGACATCATCATTCATCACTGTAATTCTATTTCTAACACATGCACGTAGGTGACCAAGTTCAAGTGCGGTGGCGCCGTGGTCGGGTGCACCTTCGACCACCGCGTCTGCGACGCCTACTCCTTCAATATGTTCCTCGTCGCTTGGGCCGCAGCTGCCCGTGGCGGCTCAGCGCCTCCGGCCCCGTCCTTCCACCGGTCGTTCCTCGCGCCGCGTGAACCAGCACCACTCTCCACCGCCGGCGGCAACAACCTCGCGGACCGCCTCTTCGTCCCCGTGAGCCGCGCGCCGGCCCTACCAGACACAGCCGCCGCCAACCGCATCTACTGCGTGTCCGCTGACGACGTCGCGGCGCTTCAGGCCTCGGCGGGGTCAGGGCGCACGAAGCTGGAGGCGTTCACGGCGCACCTGTGGCAGCTCTACGCCAGGGCCGCAGCGGCCTCGCGGCGCCAGCAGCGGTGCCAGTCGTGCTGCATGGGCGTGGTGGTGGACGGGCGCAGTCGCCTCCGCCGCGACGGCGCCATGGAGGCCTACTTCGGCAACGTGCTGACCATCCCCTACGGCGTCATGGGCACCGACGCCCTGCGCGGCATGGCGCTCGGCGACGTGGCCGGCGACGTGCACCGGTGGGTGGCGGAGGCCGCGACCGGCGAGCACTTCCGCGAGCTCGTCGACTGGGTGGAGGAGCAGCGGCCGGAGCCCACGGTGGCGAGGGCGTACCTGGGCCGCGGCTACGGCGGCGAGGACGCGATGGCCTGCGTGGTGTCGTCGGGGATGCGGCTCCCCATTGGCGAGGTGGACTTCGGGTGGGGTCGGCCGGCGTTCGCGTCGTACCACTTCCCCTGGCCCGGCGGCGCAGGGTACGTGATGCCGATGCCGAGCGCGCGCGGGGACGGCGACTGGGTGGTGTACGTGCACGCGGCGCCGGAGGTGGTGGGGGTGATGGAGGCGGAGCCGACGATGTTCAGAGCGCTGGAGGGTAGCGACATTTTCGGGTGAATTGTTAAGTGCCTGGGCGGTCGGCTGGGGCCCAGGGTGCGAGCAGGAGCAGCTGCTGGAACGTGATGGCGCCATCGTGACATCGTCGTCCGTATACGTCTGTTTGTATGTACGTACGTGTCTGGTTCGTGGTTTACGTTATGTTGGGTTCAATCCGTATTACCGTGCGTGTAGTACGCGTGTGCTGTGTAACACGTACGTACGTAGTATACTATATGTGGGGTGTGTACGTACGTGTTCATGCATACCTGTGGAACTTGGGGGTAAAGTGTACTAATAAGTGAAAATTGTGTATATATACAGCATTATGTCCGTACTACGTTGGATCTGGTAAAAAAACGGCATAACAATTGTAATTTACACATGTGTTTTATCGTATCCAAAATATAATATTTTGAGTGTGGTCGTGACCCATCACCTGAGAGTAGACTAACTCTGCGATATCTCATTGTGTTCCGAGCCTTGTTTAGTTTCGAATATTATTAGGTTTATTTTTATTTTAGTAATTATTATCTAATTATGAACTAACTAGACTTAAAAGATTTATCTCGCCTAAGATGCTAGCAGCTGCTGCCTTGTGGAACGTGATGGTGCCATCTTGTGCCACCAGCTTCCTGCCGGACTCATTTGTGATGCGCAGCGAGAAGGGCGCCTGCAGCCTATGGTTGGCGTCCAGCCTCCAGATGGATCCCCAGGACTCGCGCATCGGCGTCCAGTAGCCGGAGTTGGCCTCCATGATGTCCACCTGCACCACGTCGCCGTCGCCGTCTTCGAACTCGACGAGCACCGCGAAGTAGACGGGGTTGGAGCCCTCCTCCACGTGGAACGTCACCTTCTGCCCGGGGTAGTTGCAGGGCACCCTACACACAGGAACAAACCAATGTGATATGCTTGGATTAGGCAAGAGCTTCAGAACACTTTGTCCACAGGCAGACACATACGTAAACGCCAAATTGTAAAGCGGAAGTACTACACTAATATTTGTGCGAATTGAATCTACATGGGGCCCTTCTAAAAAAAATAAAATAAATGAACCGGTCGTTATCGTTAGAGTTGGTTGAGCAAAAGTACAAGGGCTGGAGGTGATGGAGGCGGAGCCGACGATGTTCAGAGCGCTGGAGGGCAGCGACATTTTCGGGTGAATTGTGAAGTGTCTGGTCGGCTCGGCTGGGGCCTAGGATGCGAGCAGCTGCTGGAACGTGATGGCGCCATCGTGACATCGCCGTCCGTACGTATACGTCTGTTTGTATGTAATACGTGTCTGGTTCGTGGTTTACGTTATGTTGGGTTCAATCCGTATTACCGTGTTGTACGTGTGTGTGCTGTGTAACACCTACGTAATACTATATATGTAACACTAACGTAATACTATATGTGGGGTACTGTACATATACGTACATGTGCAACATCGGGGGTAAAGTGTAATTAATAAGCTGGGGGTGTTCCTATCACGTTACCTTACCTATCATGATGGAAATTATGCCTGTGTATTGCATCGGGTAAAAGAAAATACTAGTCCTGTTGTCTAATACTACTTTAGTAGTACTTTTTAGCTAAGGAATATTATTTTTCTTTTATAATATTTCAGTATCAGTATAAGACAAATTTCAGCAAAATGAACAATATGCATGAGTCTAACTATGGAAAAAAAATATGTTTTTGTTATTTGTTATTTATCAACATATATATTAATTTTGTCATAAAAACACATATAGTAATTTTTATCCTTGTCTAACCATGGAAGAAAAAATTGTGACTTGTTAATTGTCTTTGTGTCAACGTGAACTGATCATAGATCAGCTGGTTGGCTTCCTTGTGGTAGTTCATAAGGGTGAGTGTGCGTGCGCTGTGTAATTCTAAAAATAAAGTCTTTTTGTTAACATATATATATATTATTTTTTTGTCCTTGTCCAAATGTTGAAAAAAATTGACCTGTTAATTATCTTTGTGTCAACATATATTAGATGCTGTCAAATTTATAGTTTTATTGTCTATCGTTTTTTATAACCGGATGTTAGACTATAATTAAACGTGACACGAAGAGTCACGGTGCTGGCCTGTCTCCTGACCTCCCCGGTGCTTATTCCCATTAGCTAGTTGTTAAGATAAGGAGGGGCTTGGCCTATATATATATAACCTTTTGATAAATCAATTAATATAGCGTGTATTGCATCTTGCTTCTATCGCTTTCATGGTATCATCAAGCGGTACGCTCCTGCGACCGTCCCTTCCGCTTCTCTGATAATTGCAGATTATATCTATATAGAATTACAACGAACTAGAGATGCAATTTTAATATAAAATATATGTAATAATCTTCGCCTGAATTATATGTGTAGTTGTATATCATTGTGACCATCGGATTATGATCTGAGGATCTCTATTTGGTGTGTTTTTTTGTTGCTGTAACACTCAGGTTAGGCTAGTTGTAGAAATCGGGTATTGTTGGCTGTGCCTACACCCGAGTGCCAGAAGGGCATAAAACAACCTATTGCTTCCTAGACAAATATAATATTTTGAGTGTATCATGACCCATTACCGGAGAGTCAGCTAAGTCTACGATATCGTACTGTGGCTCATATTCAGCCTGCCATATGTTAGGGTCCTTTTCCTCCCTGCAAAGCATAAAATGATTACGTACTTACGTTCGTACTAATCAGCAAATGTGTTTACGCAGCCAAAAAGGGGGCTAGCAATACAAAAAATGTGATTGTCACTCCCAATGCTAGCTCCAAGACTTCATAACTAGAAACCATCTTTCATAATGCAAGATTGTACAAAGTAATTTCTATAGAAAAAGAAATTTAATAAACAGTTGTATGCAACACAAACAAACAAGGATCAGTTGTGCCAAAACATTATGTAGCCTTTCTTGCAAAAAAATAGTGGTTGTGCACTTGATCAGTTTAACAAGTTTCAGTTCCAGGTGACTGAAATTAGCACTGATCACAGAAATTAAAAAGAATCAGTTACTGGAGACTGGAAACAGCAGCCTGTACAGATGAGTAGTTGCCTTATAGAAATACGAGTACTCTATATATTTAGTTACTTGCAGTCTGCACATATGTAATTAGATATTCATCAGTTAACATTTTAACAATTCCAACTATGCATAGTTCATACCACGAAGGGACAGAGAACGTGTACCATGGGCACCACTGCCTCGTCGATTCGACCGCTTGATTTTGTTAACTGATTCATCCCCTAATTCAAAGACTGGGGCATGGATTTATGTTAAAATTACTAGGGATGAGATCAGTTGCAGAGGTTAGGTCATGGGAGATATGGGTGTGTACTTCTAATTGAAGCCAGCTATTGGTATGAATTTGCGATTGACGCAGGAGGATGGAGCCCCCGCTACCGGTATGAACCAGCGCCAACCAATTCTGCGGGTGTGCGCCGGAGGGGCTAGGCCACGCGGGAAGTTGCGAGCGCGCATGGAGCAGCGCAGGAAGGAGGTCGTGACATTTTCATGGCCGACGGTGGCGATGGGCAGTGGAGCTGGGCGTACGGGGTCTGAAGAAATGATGGAGAACTCCCCAACGCCGGTTCTGAGTAGTTTCGTATGCATCGGTTCACAGCTAGACATCGAGTCTTGTTTAGACTCGTTTCTTAGTGATATGGTACCACATCAGCCAAACTCAATAAATAGAGTGGTAACAAATAGCTATAGAAATTACGATAAAATCTACATTAGGAGTGTCCTGACGGAGCCAAAGCCTCAAATCACTGGCGCTCCTCCCTCCAGTTTTTTCTCCTTAAAAGCATATGCTCTCACTCCCTCTACTACTGAATTCGCATTAAAAAATGTACAAACACACATTTCAATGTAGATTTATATCGAGATGTGTGTTTGTATATTTCTCAATACGAATTTAGTGGTGGAGAAAGTAGAAGCATATGCTCTCAAGAGCAAAAATAACTTTACCCTCCTCTCGCTCCTCCATTTTGACAGTTATAATTTTGCCAGAGTCTGCCAGCACCGTGTGCTAAAGTACAGCAAAAGGCCCAGAGCACCCGTGCCGGGAGCCAAACGGCGCCTTAGTAATATACGTACTCCAAATTAAATCTCCATCATCAAGTAAGATAGGTTAAAGTGCCGGCCGCGGCCGGCTAACAGCTACCTCTCCTATAAATCCATGCATCCTGTACGTGTGGCATGTGCAGTTCGAACCAAAGCAAGTTCTCCGGCCCTCTGTCTCCTCTGCGACATGGTTAAGGAAGGCACCACCGACGGCGCCTGGCACGGGCACGGCCGTGATGAGGTGACCATCACGGCCGTCTCGACGGTGGTGCCGGCGCTGCCGGTGCATGAGCACCGACTGCCGCTGTCGAACCTGGACCTCCTCCTGCCGCCCATGGACGTCGGCGTCGTCTTCTTCTACGCGGACCCAGGTGACCGCAACCACCACCCGGCCGCGGTCCTCAAGGTGGCGCTGGCAAAGACGCTGGTGGCGTACTACCCGCTGGCCGGGGAGGTGGTGGCCAACGCGGCGGGGGAGCCGGAGCTGCTGTGCAGCAGCCGTGGGGTGGACGTCGCGGAGGCGACCGCCGACGGCACCGCGCTGCGGGACCTCCGCCTGGGCCTGCCCGACAAGAGCATCGATCCGCTGGTGCCCAAGAAGAAGGCCGGCGTCATGTCCGTGCAGGTTCGAGGCATTCATAATATATAGCCTTTCAACTTTTTCATCTCTAGAAAAACAAAATAAAATCTACAGTAACATACATCGACGTCACTATTCTACGAACGTTCATTGGAAATGAAAGCAACGGTCAATTTCCGACATCCATTCTCTTTCCTTTTTTGGACAATGCATATGTTACATGGACAGAACAGGAAATTGTTTCTCTTTCCTCGAGGCATTTGATTCTCTTTTCACTTTTTTTTGTTGGATCACTCGTTCTTAAATATTTTTTAATTTTTAAGAAGCATGTGCTCATAACTTATAAAACGGAATTAAAAAGCATAACTTCACGGTAAACTTAACAGCACTAACTTAGAAGTGCTTCTAGACAACATAAGTTCGAGGAATAGCTCAACATTGCTAACTTAGTCGTTCTCCTGCATTCTCTTTTAGGTTTGAAGAGTCGTTTTTTTCTCTTTTTTTTTTTGGAAAACTAAACATTTGGAAAATGGGAAGAGGGTTTATAAAAGGGTGGAGGGATGAAATAAAAGTAACTTTTACAACTTATACTACATAATACATTCCATAGAAATGATGATGCATCATTGGAAAACCAAGATAAAATAATTGCTTTTTAAACTTGTGCAGTGATAATATCAACATCTGTTTCTTCAATTCGTAGATCTGTAAAATAATTAAATTATAAAATTTAAAATAACAAATACAAAACACAAGTTAGATGCATTACTGTTAATAGTAACTTAGACAAATAAGTTAGCTAGCATGCAGCACATGAAAAACACAAGATACTTATATAACTTTGTACACTAACTTAATCTCGTAAGTTAGTAGCCTATACGTAAAAATAGGAATTAGATATATAACTCAGTACAATAAATCTAATGAACTAAGTTACGCTGCATAGCCATGAAAAATGTAATTGACTTTTCTAAATTGAATTTACCATGCATCTAGACACAACTGTATATCTATACACATAGCAAAATCAATATATGTAGAAAAATCAAAATATTTTATAATTTGGAATAAAGGGAGGCATAAATTACACGATACAACTTATGTACATAAGTTACACAACTGATACACTAGTGTATATAGAAAGTTATGCAGTTATTATACACAAACAAAAGTTATACAATACAAGTTAGCAGAATAGGTTAGCAGCATAACTTAGCAGAATAAGTTAGCAATATAACTTATATGTTATAAGTTAATATACATAAATTGCTACTAGAGAAATAAAAATCTTCGAAACATATAGAAGTGGGATCTAGTTTTGTTCGTCTCGTCATGTTGAACACACCGGTATAGATGGAATTAAAAATAGATACATCATTTAAAAGTTATAGTAATTTGAAATAAATATTTTGCTTTTTTTATGATAACGTTAAGGAAAGGAAAGTGGGGGGAGAAGGGTGGGCGACCGACGTGGATCGTTCACTAAATTAAAAACTAGCGAACGACTGTATGAATGGAATTGTGAACATACACGGAGCATGGTTATTAATTGGAAGCCTGCACAAAACTAGTAATACAAAATTTACTTTCGAAAAAAATGCAGTTCGACTGCGACGACTGGATTGGCTGGTAATCATATCCCCTTTGTATTGGAGGACTGGGATAAGATTTTTGTAGTATTCGACTTCCTAAGGATTATTTCCTACACACTTCTTTGTTTAGGGAAAAAGGACCAAAAATTCCATAGGATTACTTTCCTATCTCTTGAGTAAAGTCCATCACCGGTCCCTAAATGTCATATCGGTCCCTAAACTCGTAAAATGATCGTTTAGGTACCTAAAATTATTCGGTTGTGTTATCCTAGTCTCTAAATTTAGAAATCTCCTATATAGGTCCTCAAACTTATTCAGTTGTGTCATCCCGGTCTAAACTTGTTTTTAAGTCTCATCTGGATCAAAACAGAATGAATTTAAAAACTCTATATAGAAAAATAATTAACTTTTTCATATAAACTCAAATAAAGATAAATTTTATATCAAAATTGTAGTCAGTATCACGATCTACAACTTTGTAGTTGATTTTTTTTTCAATTGAAATATTTTGGGGTCCCAAAATATTTTTTTTGAAAGTTTTTAGATCTAGAAATTTAAAATTTAAAATTAAATTTTGTGACACTACACAACTTTAAATAAAAAAAATTCAACTATAAAGTTGTAGATCGCATTGAGGCTACAACTTTGATATAAAATTTATCTTTATTTGAGTTCATATGAAGAAGATATGAATTATTTTTTGATATAGAGTTTTTAGATCGCTTTGTTTTGACCCAGTTGAGAATCAAAATCAAATTTAGGGACCGGGATGACACAATTGAACAAATTTGTGGACTTAAACGGGCGATTTCTAAGTTTAGGGACCCGAATGACATAGTTGAATAATAAGTTTAGGGAGCAAGATGACATAGATGAACAAGTTCGAGGACCTAAACGATTGATTTACAGATTTAGAGACCGGAATGACACGATAATACAAGTTTAGTGACATGTGGTGAACTTTACTATCTTGTCATACAACTATGAGGTCGGACTTTATGGAAAGAATCCTGACGCGGAACAAACTACTTCCCGCGCAACGCTCACGCTGGTTTCACGATCACCGTGCAGCTCGGTACGACTTTGGGCTCCACTCATCCAAATTCAAACCAACCAGAAAAAAAAAGGGTCTCGATAAAAAAAAAGAAAAAAGAAGGAGGCGGTCAAGCACTTGGGCAGCCCTGCTCTCCCCGCACTCACCTACAGCGCACGTGACGACGATGCCGTGGCCAGTTCCTATGTGCAGCGGTTAGTTCCTGTGTTTCACATAGGATTAGAGGAATATGTCATCTTAATTCCTGAGCTTCTTCTTTTTCTATCCTTTATCTAACCTACAATCCAAAGGGGCCCTAAGAATTTAAAACAAAAGCTTTTATATATTACGTAGATTCGGTCATCACACACTGAAAAGGAAAATTTTCACGTCTGTTCCCCACCCCATCTTGGTCCTCACGGCGTTGGAGAAGGCTCAAGCCGGTGGTGGCGACCTCAGACTCCCGTTGGAGGATCGAAGGAGGTGAGCCACGCGCGTGGGGCAGGGGAGCCATGACAGATTGACGGTACAGGTCGGTCGAGAATCAGTGGACACAGCTGTAGCGACACCTCTCGCGACTCCCTCTACCTCCCTTGGCCGTGCAGGGGTGCTACGCCGCCACACGGAGCAACCCAGCCGCACCTCCCTCCATCACACGGGAGCAACACCGGCCTGCTCGCTTCGCTTGGCCCCCTGCCCTGTGTGTGGAGGGGAAGAAAGGATTTATTCAATGACGTGTGGGTCCCCAACGTCATTCTCTCCTCTCCTGATATGAATTTTGGGGGCTTTGTTTGAGGAGTGCTGCTAAAGTAGAAGAAATTTATTGACCCAACAAATATGGAGGTGGGCACCCAAATATAAAATGAGAGCTCTGATTTAGGCTATTGTTGGAGATGTCTAGTAACCTCTCACGAACTGTTGCAAACTACGCAGCACTGCATTATACTTGAACATGCACTTCTATAATCATGACATCATCATTCATCACTGTAAAATCTAGCACATGCACGCAGGTGACCAAGTTCAAGTGCGGCGGCGCTGTCGTTGGGTGCACCTTCGACCACCGCATCTGCGACGCCTACTCCTTCAACATGTTCCTCGTCGCTTGGGCTGCAGCTGCCCGTGGCGGCTCAGCGCCTCCGGCCCCGTCCTTCCACCGCTCGTTCCTTGCGCCGCGTGAACCAGCACCACTCTCCACCGCCAGCAACCTCGTGGACCGGCTCTTCGTCCCCTTGAGCCGCGTGCCGGCCCTGCCAGACACAGCCGCCGTCAACCGCATCTACCGCGTGTCCGCCGCCGACGTCGCTGCGCTTCAGGCCTCGGCAGGGTCCGGGCGCACGAAGCTGGAGGCGTTCACGGCGCACCTGTGGCAGCTCTACGCCAAGGCCGCAGCGGACACTTGGCGCCAGCCGCTGTCGTGCTGCATGGGCGTGGTGGTGGACGGTCGCACTCGCCTCCGCGGCAATGGCAACGAGGACGCGATGGCCTGCGTGGTGTCGTCGGGGATGGGGCTCCCCGTCGGTGAGGTGCATTTTGGGTGGGGCCGGCCGGCGTTTGCGTCGTACCACTTCCCCTGGCCCGGCGGCGCAGGATATGTGATGCCGATGCCGAGCGCGCGCGGGGACGGCGACTGGGTGGTGTACGTGCACGCTGCGCCGGAGGTGGTGGAGGTGATGGAGCCGGAGCCGACGACGGTGTTCAGAGCGCTGGAGGGCAGCGACATTTTCGGGTGAATTGTTAAGTGTCTGGTCGGCTGGGGCGCGGCCTAGATGCGAGAGCAGCTGCTGGAACGTGATGGTGCCATCGTGACATCGTCGTCCGTATACGTCTGTTTGTATGTACGTACGTGTCTGGTTCGTGGTATATTATTGGGTTCAATCCGTATTACCGTGTAGTACGTGTGTGCTGTGTAACACGTACGCAGTACTATCTTGTTGTTCGCTTATCTTATAAGCTGTATTTTTTCTTTCAATTAATATATTTTTTCTCATAATAAATCAACAAACACTATTTTTAGCTATGGCTTTTTAGACCAGCGAATATGCTATATATGTGGGGTGTGTATGTGTTTATGCATACCTGTGGAACTTGGGGGTAAAGTGTACTAATAAGTGGAAATTGTGTATATATGCAGCATTATGTCCGTACTACGTTGGATCAGGTAAAAAAACGTAGTACGAACATCTCATTGTGTTCCAAAAAAGTGCTAGAGAGTACGTATAGCTACATTTTGGGTGAGTGATTAATCGCCGCCTGGTCGGCTACGATGCTAGTAGCTGCTGCCTTGTGGAACGTGATGGCGCCATCGCGTGCCATCGTCGTCGCCCATGTATGTGTATGTGTATCAGTGTATGTGTATGTGTATGTGTATGTAGTTATGTTGGTTCTATCTGTGTTACCGTGTACGTACACGGTGTATGCTGTGTGTAACACGTACGGTGTGGTGTACGTATGCGTATGTGTGAAACTTCGGTACGTGTAAAGTGTAATTAATAAGTGTGGTATTCCTATCACGTTACCTGTCACGAGGGAAAATCTGTTTTTTTTCAATTATATATGTATATTTTTTAGCAAATATATGTATAACTGTGGTGATGAGGCGTACACCACAGGACGTGGTGCGGCCCGGCGGCCCGGCCGTCTGGAGCCTGGAGCAAAGCGTGAAAGCGATGCATTGGAAAATCAGATGAAAATCCTGCGGACCGGGTTTCTACGCTCCGGCAAAAACGCTATTTGGTTGAGGCATCAGTCCTAAAAAAACTATTATGGATTCTGAGCTGTAGAAAAAATTGTTGTGAGCTAGAGCTGTGAGAAAACTAAAAATCATTTGATTAAAATGCTTTAAAATCATAGTTTTGGTAAGAAATGACTATATTTCCTGTCAAGGCTTAAGAGTTGTTTATATGTAAATTGGTCTCCAAACACTGTGTTGTTACGGATATACATGTAAATGACTATTTTAGAAAGAGAAACTCTTTTTAGTTCTGCATCCACCATTAACATATGGCCTTGTTTAGTTCTTAAAAATTTTGCAAAAGTTTTCAGATTTCTCATCATATCGAATCTTGTGGCACATGCATGGAGCATTAAATATAGAGAAAAAAATAACTAATTGCATAGTTTACCTGTAATTTGTGAGACAAATTTTTTGAGCCTAGTTAGTTCATGTTTGGACAATATTTGTCAATACAAACGAAAGTGTGACAATGTTCATTTTGCAAAAAAAAAAAATGGAACTAAACGCGGCCCATGGTCCATATAAATACAACAATAACATTTGACAAAAGATGTATGGTTCATATTGTGATGTCCTCCTTCAACATAATTATGTCCCTCTGACACTAACCAGGCATTAGCTATCCTACTGCGAATGGTATTCATGTACATCTAGATTCTCATCTCCCTGTGTGTGTGCGCGCAATGTCTACTTGTTTGTTCTAGACTTCTCGTAGGTACTCCTCATCAACATCACATCTATTAAACTCGCTATCATATAAATTGACGTCACAAATAAAATTATGCAAAGTCATACAAGCAAGAATGATATGCTTCTGAGTACAAGTTGAGAAACTTGACATGCCTATCAAAATACGCTACTCCTAGAGTTTTTTTGCACCTCAGCCACATCCTTATCACTTTACTCACCAGAGGATATATCTCCAAGATAGGATGCATTAATCCCACTAACATGCACCTTGTCAAACAATATATGTAGATCAATAATGTGCTTTGGTCATTGTTTTTTAAACCTCACACGATTGCAATTTGATTCTATTACATATCTAAAATTAAATGGAAAATGTTAGCAAGTCACACCATATCAAAGCATGCATGGCCAATGAATATTGAACAATGATAATACAAAACTTACAACTAGATGTTCAGCCCACCATTCCTTAGAGCAATCAACAGTTTGTTATTCCTCATCCCATTGCCCAGTCACACAATTCTTGAATTCCATGAATCATGTATATTTATTTTTCATATTGTCCAACTTGTTCTTCAATTATTTCTTTGTTCGCTTCTTACCTATTTTTTCTTTAAACTTACCTACAAGATTTTTCCAGCCACTCGTATTAAAGTTTTCCATCGACCTATTCCAAGCTTATATCTCTCCTTTAGATATCAGTCAAATGCCTCACATAGGCATCACCCTAATCTACATTATCAATCATTCTTGAAGCAAGAAAAAGATTATTTAGGCAATACAGTTAGCACAACAACATATCATCAATTTTATCATGCACACAACAAACTCTCGATACAATCGCGCAACCAACAATATATCATAGAACAATTTTGTTTAACTATCCAGTGTGCTCAGATCTAGAGGACATTAAGGACGAAGGAGGGAGGAGTTTGACATGCTTGGGTTGTGAATCCGGTCGGCAGGGGTGCAAATAAAAGCGGTAAGGGTGCAGATCAGACCAGGGGAACAAAGAGACGGAGAAAGGAGGAGCCACCACCTCCTCCTGCTGCTTAAACTTGTGTTGGGAGGAGAAGAGGAGGCGCATAGGGGAGCTAGGATATGATGCTTTTGCTTGCGTCCAAGAGGAGAACAGGGGTGTTCGAGAAGGAAGCCGCGAGAGTGGGCCACTAGCTAGGCTGCACTATCTCATGCTCTACTAGATCCACACATGGAGTGCCTCTTGCTTCCCGACTTGCACACGAGGAGAAGAGGGGAGCGGAGAGGGGATCCACAGGCGGCTGCTAGCGAGGAAGTCTCAGGCACGACCAAAACTATGTCCTATAGGTTTTGGTTTGTCGAGTACTAAGAGAGGAGCCACACGCTCACTTTTTTTCCAATAATAGTCACTCTCATGTTCAGGTGGGAAAAGAACAAAGGGGTACGCTCGTAAGTAATGGTAGACGAGTAATTTTGATGAAAGTCTCACCCCTGCAGCAGCCCTATCCAGTCGCCACATAGCGGCGGACACCCATGCCAGGAGGAAGAAGAACCTGGCAGGGGCAAATGGGCAAATCACAACTCTTCTCTCTCCTCTAGATCTAGAAATAAATATTTTATTAGATACAGTGTCCACCAACAAATTTGACAAGCATAAGTAAAGTGTCCACCAACAAATCACACTTATTTCCATGCCCTATGGCAAATAGAGGTCAATTTTGCTCGTAAAAAAACATAGGTCAATTTTGATGTCTCGTGGTCAATATTGCCTAGTACGCATTGTTTTAAGAAAAATGGTAGTATTGCTAGGTTCCACAATTTTGTTTAATCTCATTGAAATCATAAGGATGGGTCCCAGAACGCACGATATGATGTCGAAGAGATTTTCTATAAACTCGGAAAAATATTACTCATTAGTCATAACCATGCTCTGTTTGGATTGTTGGAACTAAGATCCATTCTAATAATCTCAAATTAGACATAGATCAAATAAGTTAATATGGTCATGTACGGAATATACTTGTATACTATCATTGGCCATATGGGGGAGATATTTATGCGATCTTGGCCACATGGGGGAGATATTTATGAGATCCACTTCTGCTACAAAGAAGTGGGGCATAGAGCGTGCTATAAGTTGCTAAACAGAAACATAATATGGTGATTTATGAAATCAGTTTCTATCTCATGCTCCATAATTTTATATTTAAACAAATTCCAAATTAAATAGCCTAGTTCATAAAGTACATTGTAATTCCTCCAAAATGAAAGAATCTAGATTTTTTTGGTGGAAAATGAAAAAGATTCTAGATGGGCCAGTCTTCTTCGGCAACAAGCCCAGAGACCAGAATTACATTCGGGATTGGACCTGTAGGATCATGGTACACATCGAACCAAGCTCGTCCCGACTTCTTTTTCTTGGGAGATATTCCAAAAGACGACATGATGATGAAAAGATTCTACAAAGCGTGAGCAATAGAGTTCTAATTAGGAGCGAGGCCACTCATGCGAAATCAAAAAGGCGCCACTGTGTGTATGTAAGTGGCCAACATGGGTACCCGTTATGCACTAGAGCCGTTGGATGGACCATCAAGGTTGTCCGCGCGTTGTTGGTGCACCTATCGTGTAAGCGTGTGACAATTTGCGTACGCGCAGCACGCGACGATAAAGGAACTGACTGACAGTGAGATCAGCAGATAGCGAGCGACGAGGCTCCCCACTATACAGTTACTACTATATGTATGAGCTATTTTGATAGAAAAGTTATGTCTAAAAATATTGTTTGCTGGTTTGTTGTAAGAGAAAAATATTACTAAGGCCCTGTTTAGTTTCCCACCCAAAATTTTTTCATCCATCCCATCGAATCTTTAGACACATGCATGGAACATTAAATGTAGATAAAAAAATAAACTAATTACACAGTTTAGTTGAGAATCGCGAGACGAATCTTTTAAGCCTAGTTACTCCATGATTAGCCTTAAGTGCTACAGTAACCCACATATGCTAATGACAGATTAATTATGCTTAATAAATTTGTCTTGAAGTTTCCTGACGAGCTATGTAATTTATTTTTTTATTAGTTTCTAAAAAACCCTCCCGACATCCTTCCGACACATTCGATGTGACACCCAAAAAAATTTCATTGCCAATCTAAACAGGCCCTAAATGACAGCAGGATTCGATAGATAAACTCAAGTAAACAAGATCATATCCTTTTTCTCGTCTCAATCCTAATAAAACCAAAAAAAAAGATATAAACGTTTGTGTAGTGGATGCAAAACCAACGGTTGGCAGCTCCTGTAGTCGCACTAGTACGTCACTATTAGGGGGGAGTCCTGTATGAAGATATTTCAGAAAGATATATCTACATCTCTTCAGTTCCTTTTCGTACAAATTTGGTTGTCGTTGTTACGCTGTATGTAGTGATCTAGAAGCTAGGTTTATGCCTCTGTTTGAAGAAAGCTGCAGGAGACCGACCTGTATGATTAGATATGCAACAATTGTAGAGTGGCTCCGATCCAATTTGTACAAAAAAATTGGGGAAAATATTTATAGAGTTGGTGAGCATGGATGTGATTACCGAGAATATAATAACCTCATCATAAGTCCAAGCTAACCGTCGATCGGGATGTTGTCATCAGCAGGGGGTCATCAGGGTCTCAACACTCACTCACCAATTGAAGTCACCAGGCGCTGAACTGAGCTTCACCAATAACTCGCAGGAATCAGCAGATCGATAAACATGTCGTTTTGATGAGTGCTAGCTTGCTAGCTCGAGTGTACTAGCTAGTGAATGTAGGTGGCTGTCCCTGTTGAGTGTTGACGCGCAGGTCGTCCATCCGTCCTCTTTGATCGTGGGCGAAAATAAACGAGATCAGATAGGCTGATAGGTTCAACCTAGCTACCTGTCCTTGATGGATCCCAATTCGATCTTATAGCTAGCGTCGAGAGCCACCCCCTTTGGGCTTTTGGTGACCTGACGTGCTAATTTCCGTGCTACCGATCGCGCTCAATCGAGTGCATGGGGGAATATATATTATATATTGGTGGTGGTTACGTAGCTAGGTTATGTTGCTAATTGTAGCTTTATGTGCTTTCTGTGTATGTCGATCTGCGATTGGTTGCAGGCTCCAACATTTTCCTAATCGACGCTTACTACGCTCTGCTAACCGTAATCGTTGAGTCGATCATCTCGATCGCCTTTAGAAAATAAGAGGGTCGAATCTCCGTGTACTCTTTCCCGGCTACTACCCGTCTTCGTCGCCGTCAGCGCACGCCACGCCTCCCTTTTGAACTTGCTGTAGGTGCAGGCGATCAGCTGGTATCACGTCGTCGATGATATGCCGGCCAAAAAATAAGGTCGATCGACGATCGCTCACGGCAGCCGGGCATTCAGGACCAGGTAAAGGACGCCGCACCGCGCGCACAGGTTCGGGGTGCATGCGAATGGCGACGGTCCGCCGGCCAGTGCGGAGGTGTGGTTCGGCATCTCATCGTGGATTGCTTGAGCTTCACTGCAGCTAGCTCACGCACGCATCGCGTCCGCCATGTATGTACTATAGTAGTAGGTGGTGCTGATAATACAAGATTCATATACTCCCTAGCTAGCTAGTCCCTATCTGATTGTGGAGTCTCAGGATTTCTGGCAATGCGTATTGTTGATTCCACTATATATACGCTCACCTATAGGAGTACGTGTACAGTTTGGTATAGGTTCCTCCTGCTTCAGCTTCTTTTGACAACTACTATAGCAACACTAAGGTTGTTTCCAACATGAGACTCATTTAGAAACTCAAACACAAAATGGATCTCCAACATATAATACTTATAGCCTTCAACAAAGTACCCATATAGAAAAACTATTTTGGATACCAGGAGAGGCATAACCCAAATTTGAATATTCTCTCTTCGAGACTCATTTGCAGAGAGTGTTGTCTTTTAGGTCGCGTTGTTGGCTCTAGCGTTACTCAAAGGTCAAAGGACAAATGGATCTTATATTTTGGGTAATGATGTTAGAGATAGTCTAAGTGGTGTTTGGTTTACCCAGCTCCTAAATTTAGTCTCATTTAATCACTTTTTATTCAAACACTATGACTAAATGAGAGACTAAATGACTTTTAGTCCTCTCTAGTCACTTTGGAGTGACTAAACCATTTAGGAGCAACTAAAATTTCGAAGGACAAACCAAACAGAACCTAATTACATCTGCAACGAGAATTATTCCGTCGTTTCGGATCCTGAGGTGCCAAATGAACCAACAAGAAAGAGGTGAAGCACTACAGTTTTCGGCCCCACCAGCTTCAGCTGTGTCATGCTAGGGTGCTACCACAGTTATAGAGCTGGAAGCTGAATGAATCTACGACCCCGCTTGGTAGAGCTTCTACCGGCTCTAGTTTCTTTGACGCATTTACTATTTGTGCACTGTTCACAGGAGCTCTTTTTCTCTCTCATCTCTCCTCCTCTCACCGAGCCCGTGGGAGCAGGTGAAGCCAGTTTTTTAGTTTCATTTGCTCCAACTGGCTCTATGAGAGGAGGAGATAGGAGAGAGAAAAAAACTTCCGTGAACAGTGCATGAACAGTAAATACGTTAGAGAAGTTGAAGCCCGTAAGAGCCTTACCAAAGGGAGCCTACATGACACAGCTGGAGCTGAGTGAAGCTGTTGCTTGCTTGCTTGCATGCTCGCTTACATATTCTCCATTTTCGTCATTTTGTCTTTTGCTTGGGCCTTGTTTAGTTCCAAAAAAATTTGCAAAACAGGTACTGTAGCAATTTCGTTTGTTTGTGATAAATATTGTCCAATAATGAACTAACTAGGCTCAAAAGATTCATCTCATCAATTCCGACCAAACTATGTAATTAGTTTTTATTTTCGTCTATATTTAATACTCCATGTATGCGTCTAAAGATTCGATGTGACGGGGAATCTGAAAAATTTTGTAAAATTTTTTGGGAACTAAACAAGGCCTTGCTCATATATGCTTGCCGTCCTAAACAAGAATGTGAAGTGTCACATCCTAACTTCCTAAGTTCCTAACCGTCACATAGGCACATATAGGAGTAGCTTACTCCTACCTGCTTGATGCGTGGCCAGTGGCCTGTGTAGGCGTACGTGACAGGTAAAATTAAAAAGATCGTGCATGACGCGTACCTGTGGTTGCTCGGTTCAGTTCAGCTGCCTCGCTCGGAAACCTGAAAGCCGTTGCATGCATTGCATTGGCAGAGTGTGGTTTGTTTGGTTTATAGTATCTGACGAGCGTTAAACGACACTTCTTCAGTAGTTCCGAGCAATGCAACCAAATCGTGGACTGGTTGCTTTGGTTCCGTCGTCACTCCCGCACTAGCTGGCAGTGTGGAACCTATCCTTCTTGCGTGTTTCTCTCCCAACCGTTTGACAAGTAACACAAGTTTTTCGGTTGGACATGGTTGGCACATGAAAGCTACTTATATTAATTGTACCACCAAAACTAGTTTGCCCAAAGGGTTTAGTAATCGTGAGTTTCTTTGTAAACTCAGCATATGGCCCCATTTAACACACCTGCAGTTTTGAGATCCAGGTTGACCTATAAACTACAGACTAAATTAAAGTGACATAAACATTTACACCCAGTCCAAACTATATATACAAAACGAATCATCTAAATGCTCTCAACATACCTCTCGCTCCAGATCCAAGATTTCTAGGAGCAATATAGAAGCTTTAAGGAAATACTCCATCTATCCCAAATTATAAGTCATTCTAAAAATCTTGCAGAGTTAAAACATCTCAGCTTTGACTAAATTTATATGATAATATACTAACATTCACGATACCAACTAAGTGTCATTAGGTTCTTCATTAGTTATATTTTTATTTTATAATAATATTTATTTGATGTCATAATTTTTTAAATTTTTTCTATAATATTAGTCAAACTTAAAATACTTTGACTCTCCAAGATTCTTAAAATGACTTATAAATTGGGATGGAGACAGAGTATATTCAAGCTAAGAGCCCGTCCCCACCCCCCCCCCCCCCCCAAAAAAAAAAAAAATGAACCGTTTACATTATGTTATCAGTTAAAAGACAGTCCTGAGCTTAAAACTTGGCTAGAGATATTGCGCATTATTTGTAATCCGAATATGCCACCATTGCATTGGGAGCTTATAATTTGTATAAAAAATATGTATTTTAAACTGATGCATGAAATTCAATAGCAAAATCCATTTTTCTCACATTCCGCAACTTTTCACAAAGGGGTCACTTTTGCTGATCGAATGCAAAGAATATGATTGCATTACAATGTCACTTTTCTCCTCGATCCACAAATCATGTATTGTACTAAGAACAAAATGCAATGTTCAATTTTAATAGACAATACTAGTATCCATCTAGATAGTACGGGTATATAAGCATACGTCCAAACTCTACAGATGCTGATCGACCGGCGATGATCTCTCATTACTTTTGTCTATAGCAGAAGAGAATCCCACCAAACCTGCAGGACCAGCATAAGTGCATAAATAATAGCATGGACAACAAGGTACGGAAACAATGTACACATCAGAACTTCTCGATTGATGGTCAAGGAAATAAATAAAATAACATTATATACGTATTAAACTTTGCAAATAAAATAAGGCACTACATTGTAAATGTGCAGTATACCTAACCTCATGCGCCCCCATCCCTTTAAATACTGATATCATGTCATGGCGCCTTATTACAAAACCTGAAGACCTAATAAGTGAAGAACTAAGACCTACTAATAAGGGTACACTTCCTCCATCCTCACCCTTGAAGTCACTAGCCAACAACAACACGCATACCACACAGGCAACATGGTGAAATTAGAAGCCACCAAAGAGCACGACGATGGCCGCGCCGTGACCGTCACGGTGGCGCCGGCGCTGCCGGTGCAGGAACACCGCCTGCCGCTGTCCAACCTGGACCTCCTCCTGCCGCCGCTCGACGTCAGCCTCTTCTTCTGCTACCTCCACCCGGCGCCCACCGCGGCCGCTCTCAAGGAAGCACTGGCCAAGACGCTGGTGGCGTACTACCCGTTGGCCGGGGAGGTGGTGGCCAACGGCGACGGAGAGCCGGAGCTCCTCTGCAGCGGCCGCGGCGTGGACTTCACGGAGACGACCGCGGCCGGCGGCGTCGAGCTGCGCGAGATCCGGCTCGGCGCCGTGGACGAGGGCGTTGAGAAGCTGGTGCCTGCCAAGAAGGCCGCGAGCGTGACGGCGGTCAAGGTATGTATGATCGATCGACGACATGGTTAAGCTTCGTGTAGACGTAAAGAATGTTGCTTTTTCCCATAATACACGTTTCTCGTATGATGCGTTTATTTGCATTGCATGACGTAGCATTGCATCACGTACGTACGCAACGTCCTTTGAGTCTTTGATGAGTGATGACGATCGACCGTAGTTCGTTGTTGCATGGCGCATGACATGACATGCACGCAACGCGTGTACGCTCGCAGGTGACCAAGTTCAGGTGCGGCGGCGCCGTCGTCGGCT
The DNA here is from genome assembly GCF_000003195.3 of Sorghum bicolor. NCBI lineage: Eukaryota > Viridiplantae > Streptophyta > Magnoliopsida > Poales > Poaceae > Sorghum > Sorghum bicolor. Next base: position 55,912,961 of record NC_012875.2, read on the forward strand.
GCACCTTCGACCACCGCGTCTGCGACGCCTACTCCTTCAACATGTTCCTCGTCGCGTGGGCCGCAACCGCCCGTGGGAGCTCTGCGCCACCACCGCCGGCCCCGTCGTTCCGCCGCTCCCTCGTCGCCCCACGCGACGACCCAACACATGAGCGCGCGCCGTCCACCGACGCCCTCATCGACCGCCTGTTCTCTCCTCGCAGCGCCGCGCCACCGCCGCCGCCACCCGCCGCCGCAGCAGGCCGCCGCTCCGTCAACCGGATCTACCGCATAGCCGCCGCGGACATCGCCGCGCTGAAGGCCTCGGCGGGGCCGGGGCGCACGAAGCTGGAGGCGTTCACGGCGCACCTGTGGAAGCTCTGCTCCAGGGCGGCCTCGTCCCCGCGCCAGAGCCAGTGCTGCATGGGCGTGGTCGTGGACGGGCGCACCCGCATGTCCCCCGGCGGCGCCATGAAGGCCTACTTCGGCAACGTGCTCACCATCCCGTACGGCGTCATCGGCTCCGAGGACCTCCGCCGCATGGCGCTCGCCGACGTGGCGGGCGACGTGCACCGGTGGGTGGCGGAGGCGGCCACCGGCGACCATTTCCGGGGGCTCGTGGACTGGGTGGAGGCGCTGCGGCCTAAGCCGGCGGCGGCGAGGGCGTACCTAGGAGGAACCGGCGGCAACGAGGCGATGGCGTGCATCGTGTCGTCCGGCATGACCTTCCCGGTGCGCAAGGTCGACTTCGGGACGGGCCTTCCCGCGTTCGCGTCGTACCACTTCCCGTGGCCAGCCGGCGCCGGGTACGTGATGCCGATGCCGAGCGCGCGAGGGGACGGCGACTGGGTGGTGTACGTGCACGTGGCGCCGGAGGTGGCGAAGGTGATGGAGGAGGAGGAGTCCACCGTGTTCCAAGCCCTCGAGAACAGCTACGTGTTTGAGTGATTGACATATATATTGTCGTGCATGCGCATGGTAATAGTGTTGTGTCTTGTGAAGCTAATGTATGTCCTGGATGCCCGCCTGTGTCTAGAGTTGATTGGTATGGAGTACTCGCTACTCATCAGTACTAGTAGTGCTACCAATTGTCCAGTGTTGGTAACTATATATATATATATATGTTTCGATCTGAGAAAATAGTAGTACTTCATGTCACGTGACATATGTGTAACAAATGTTAAGGCCTGCTGTGCCTAGTGAAAGACCAGTAAAAATGGTGGTGTGGCAATTTTCCTAAAACCCCGGTATAAATCGATCTATATTGGCAGTATACTTGCACGAACTACTAGTGTAAAATTTTCAAGAATTTACAGATCAAGCAAAAAAATAGCAATATATATATATATATATATATATATATATATATATATATATATATATATATATATATATATATATATATATATATATATATATATATATATATATATATATAACAGGAGAGGCCCACCAATTAGCCCCCAAAGTTCGTGTGTGACAAGTCATTGCACGAAATACACGCGCATGCGGTTGACGAGGATCAAACTCACAACTTTAGGCCTCACAAAGTCCTTCCTTAAACCACTACGCCTCAAACTCAATTGTAAATGAGTCTCAAATACATTTCTTTTGTATTCACTTTAGTAAATATTTCAATCCATATTTGAGATACTAAACGAATTTAAATGAAAAGTTTTACGTCCCTTCAAGTACTACAACTTTGGTTTAGACCATTTTTCTATTCAAGGTCATTATTCAAAAAAAAAGTTCAAAAGTGTTAATCTTAAAATATAATTTAAATCTTTTCAGAGTACTAAAACTTTTATTTACATCGTTTCTTCATTAAGATCATATAAAGAACTCTTTAAAAAAATAAAATTATTTGTCCTGACGCTATGTTAAGAAAACCATCCATGTAAATACATCTTTACTGATGAATTTCTTATTAAGCCTATTGACAATATAAATCACATACTCACACTAGCTGTTCTCTTATGTCTAACGACACCGTTCATGTATATCGTGCAAAATGAACCAATCTTGAGATGTTCACCTGGACTCCCGAATCCGATGGGCTGTTCAATCCGAATCAAGTTGGCCGTCTCCAGCTCCGGGGCTTTATGTGGGCTGGAGACGGCATGTGGCGTCTGGTGCTCAGGCCGACCTGGGGGCGCAGACATAGTCTGGGCCTTGTTAAATTTTTACAAAATCAACACTGTAGCACTTTCGTTTGTATTTGACAAAAATTGTCTAATCATGGACTAACTAGGCTCAAAAGATTTGTCTCGTCAATTTCGACCAAACTGTGCAATTAGTTTCTATTTTCATCTATATTTAATACTCCATGCATGCGTCTAAAGATTCGATGTGACGGGGAATCTGAAAAATTTTGCAAAACTTTTTGGGAACTAAACAAGGCCCTGATTGGTACCAAAATTTATCATGCCAAGGATACGACAAGCCATGATTTTGGAACACCTGGGACACACGAATTTCACAAGAATGTAGTAACTCCACGGGAATCAGTTCATCTTCATAAGAAAAACGCAGGATATAGGGGAAAAAAATCCTTCATTCCAAAGATGGCCTGAACTACTAATATGTTTCATTGAAATCAGATGCATCTACCCTACGAAATGCGAGCCATGAAAACTAAATTTAACCAAATTACATATCAACAAGTTCCTTAGCCACCATTAGGTCCATTACCATCACAAGCACACAAGCACTAGGTCCTGACAGACTCCCGCAAAGTCCCAGTCAACGGATGCACAGTCTACGCTGGTGTATATATGCACAGGCGAATGGGCACACTGCACACACTCACCAACCAGCTCTCAAGTCTTCACTGTCCTAATTAGTTCCAGACTTGTCCACAACTACGATAGGTACAGCAGATTCTATCAGCGAAAAAAAATTCGGCAAAGGCAGATGATTACAGACACAAATTGTCTCAATCGCTATCATGAGGCGAAGATCGGAGATCAGTGCCGTGGAGAGTGGGTAACTCAGCAGCGGAAACGGATGACAATGCAAGAGATATCGTCCTTGCTCTTCCTTGCCAATGCTTCAGTTGTCAATCGCTTCGCTGCTGCCTGGGGATCCTTGATCGACTTTACGAGATCGACTGCTTCTTGGTTCTTCATTACCTGTATTCAGAAAGGAAATACAGAGTACATTAAACTGGTGTACGAACATACTTTTCAAAAAAAATATATCAAACATAGACGAATCACCCAAGAGCTCGTCTTTTTTTTTCATAAGGTATGTTTTTTTTGAGACCATGGTGATTTCGTAGTGTCTAACCATTTCTTGCCTGCTTATTGCAGGGGCCAGGGAGAGAACATGTCGCAGATAATGCAATGGTCAAAAGTGACCTAAGTTAATGCATTTCAATCTAGGCCCAGGGAAGTACAGGATTAAATAGAAACCAAAGTACACCATTTTTTTTTCATAAGCATGAGAACAAACAAGATTAATAAAGGAAACAGCTGGCACAAACCTTCCACAATCCATCACTGGCAAGGATGACGAACTCTATATTTGAGCTTATTGGTACATGTCTAATGTCAGGTTCAGAGCTCAAGTGGGCCTTGAGGCTTTGGTCACCAAATGCCCTAGCAACAGCAAGCTGGCCATTCACCCGAGGAACATCGCCTGCAAACAAACCATAAAACATAATAAGGTAATTGCATCTTATTATCAATGATGAAACGATAACACAGCTGCATTCAAAAAAAAGAAACGATAAGACAACAAAAGTTGTACCAGGAAATGTCGTTACAAAACCACCGTGCTTTTCAATCCTCTGTCTTTCATTAGTTGTATGAGGCTCGTGGTCAACAGTGAGCTGATTAGCAGCGCCTTTTTCACACACAACAGCTCGAGAGTCACCTACATTTGCTATCCACATGTCCTTACCATCAACTACAATAGCAGTAACTGCTGTTGAACCACCTGGTCCAAGTTGTTTGGCATTTTCTAGAATAAATTTGTTTGTAGAGCAGTATGCATTCTTTATTGCTTCTTGAGGACTAGACCAGAAGAGAGGCTGCAGCAACCAGAATAGGGAAACAGTGAATGGTAAAGCTAAAATGGATTCCTTGGTTTCCAACACAGAATGGAAAGCCAAAAGTAACACTTACCTCTTTCATTATGTTGCTAAAAAGGTTAGCTTTCAGGTAACATGGCACCTTATCTCCTAAATGGCCATCAAAAATGGCAAAGAGACCAAGCTCATGGTTCTTCACATACTTGTACTCTGCCACATGGTAGTCTTCCATGTCATGGCCGGACTTGCCTTCCACCAGGTGGAATCCATGTGCAACTTTGTTGGTTGACAATTTACTCCTTCCCTTGCCGGTATCAGTAGATGATGAATTAAGACAGGCTGCATTCTGTACAGCCACGCAAAAGAACCAAATATAGTGTCAGTACATTCTGCCTGCAAGTGTTCTACACACATTGACAGAAGACTGATTCTAGCAGCAAGTGTTCTACACACATCAATACATCAGCAAAAGACTGACTCCGGCAGCAAGCGTTATATACACAATGACTAAACAGCAAATACTGATTCAGGCAGCAAGTGTTCCACACACATTGACAAAAAAGGCTCATTCGGCCTGTTTGGATTGGACCCTGGAAAGGCAGCAATCCCAGGCGTCCATTTTTGGTGGTCTGGGGTTGGATGGTGTTGCCTGGCCACCAACTAAACAGGTCCATAGTAGTATCTGAAACCAGTATTAGACAGAACAGAATACCCAAATGTTCCTAAAGTCAAATAAAAGTAATGCTTAAACAAAGAAGCCTGCCAATACAGCTAGCTGCAGAAATGTTGCAAAAGAACAGCTATGCTATTCAGAGACACTATAGGAATGTAAAACTGTATTGATAAGCATGCATGAAGATATTAATAAGCGTATCACCCAGCTAAGATCGAGGTGGAGGGCCCCAGGCCAAGAACAAGGAACTGAAATTGCAATGCAGTAACGGTTTGGCTTAACAGGTCAGCAACAGGTAGCTGACTACGAGTTGCACTCTTTGTTTAGTATCCAAAACCTAGTAGACAACGCACATGGCCGCATCCTGAGTATCATGCTGAGGGATATCTTCCCTGCTTCAGTTTGAGATATCGCAACACTTCAGGTGCTACTTTATCCGTGGTCCATGTCTCAAATGGTGATGGTTCTGATTAGACACGTGGTACAAGTGTCGAGCAATGCAAGTTCCTAATACTTGCACGCCATTTGCCGCAAAAAGAAAGGAAAAAAATGTAATCCACAGGATTTCATCTGTATCAAGTGGCAGGTTTTCCAAGGCGAGTACTATTTTTTTTACTTGATTGTAAAAAGGAAACAAAGTAATTTACTTCATGGCATGATACATCTCATTCTACTCGTTTGCTTCTGCTGATATATCATCGGTAGAACAGGCTCAAGAGGCAGGTGGAGCTGAGGATTTGCAACGAGGGGGTCGCTGTGCCTCTACTTCTACTGGGAGACGCAGACTCACAGAGCAAGGCTCCAAAAGGCACACAGGTTGATTACGGCTGGCGTGACATGCCTAGCCTAGGCCGCATGCGTACCCAGTCAAAAAGGAGCCCTCGTTGCAAAAGTCCGACTTTGCTTGGAAGTCGCGGCCCCAGACCTTGAAATCTTGTGACTCCAACTAGCAAGTTGCACCCTTCTTAAGTTAATCGATTAGTTAATTTCAAGTTGCACCCTTCTTAAGTTAATCGATTAGTTAATTTCCTCACTGGTAGAAAGAATAAACCGTCAAAATGATTTTTTTTTTTCAATCGTGATGGTCTCACCAGAAACTGGCGTTGCAGAGCACCTAATCGATTCTGTCTGGACGAATTATTTATGCACATCAGAGTAACACGGACGCTTCGATTGACCAAAAATTTCTTTTGCAGGATCAACATCAGCACGACGTAAACTAAGCACGACGCGTGAATGGAAAATAAAATAAATTTATCCAGACAAGCGGAGAACGGGAGCAAAGCGAGGGTGAGTAAATTCAGGCGTACCCGGATCATGTTGAGGATATCAGGGCGCTTCTTGCCGCCGCAGACCGAGGAGGAGGAAGAGGAGGCGGCGGCGGCGGCGGAGGGGGAGCATGACGCTGACGACGACGCGGTCTGCCGCTCCATCCGGCCGACCATGTCAGGGAGAGCTCGCCGGCCGGGGGAGGGTAAGCTGATCGACAACCGCCACCCACAGGCCGCAGGAAGCGAGACGGGGGACGGATGGACGGATGGATGGATGAAGAGAGAACTTGCTCGCGGAGACGGCACACGGCCACACGGGTGAGGACTAGGGGAGAAGAGAGCGAGAGATCTTTTGCGCTTTTATGCAAGGCCTCGGGCTCGGGCTCGGGCTCGGCTGCCGCCGCGTCTCCGTCTCGCGTGTGACGGAGTGTGGTGGGAGGGGAGGCAGGTCTCCAATCTCTCGTCTCTCTCTCTCGGCCCCGGTTGCTTGCTCTTTGATCCGATTCTGAGGCCGGACGCTTGTGGTGTGGCTGGTGGCGTGATGAGGAGGAAGAGAAGGAGAGGGAGAGGGAGAGGGAGGGGGCGGTTGCTGTTTTGATGATTGTGGAGTGGAGGAGCCGCGGGAAGTGGGGCCCACACCGGAGGGAGCGGGGAGGTGGAAATCGGCACGACCGAAGAAACAGGGGCCCACTCCACTCTGCTGCCCCCGCTATGTATACAACAAATGCAAATATGCAATGCAGGCGGTTTATTATACTACTTGCCTCTAATCTAATCTAGTAGTAAATTCTTTGTGCGCGGGAGAAAAAAAAATGAAGAAAGTTGATACAGACTTTTGGAGAGAAAATGGTGAGAGTCCCCTTCGTAATTTAGGTAGAAAGCCTTATTGGCTACGTAGAAAGCCATGCATGTACGTCCCCCATATATACACGATAGCGATGAGTTATTTTCAAAAAGTATATATTTTTTAAACTAAATAATTTAAGGATTTATGTTACTGCACTTTAATCCACTACGTTGTTCTACATGATTTGTGAAGAATTAAGATAAAAACTTAACTTAGATTAGTGTTCGGTTAAACAATCTCCGGTATATATCGAAGATTTTTTACGATGACACATTGATACTCCAAAATAGATATCGACAAATAGCTCATACAAGGTGTTTATATGGTTGTAATAGATATCAACAGCTTCATAATAGAATTTTATCAGATAATAAATAAGAGATATTAACAGATAGTTTTTGTTCTATTAACACTGTTTGACACTAACAAAGCTCAACGGTATGATTTCAATATATGAAGCTGATATCTCTTATTTATTATTGGCGAATCAAGGTATCGGCGAATTTGTGGTCGGTCGCATCCATGTAGGATTCAATAGCGTGTCAAATGTGTACGCATTAATTTTTATATACGGTACTTCATGTTTATGAGAAGTATTATCATATCCTTGAGATTAATAAATAAATAGATTGCCTTGACAAATAAATTAGATTAAAAGGTCTACTGCCAAAGACCGCCTTAGTAAGGACGGTAATAAGCATTAATCTCCATTGTGCATGCTATGCAAGTTAGCATCACATTAATCGTGCTTTGTTCTGTTTTGTTTGTTTATTTATTTTTCCTTGTTTCCCTTATTTATTTTTGGTGAGACGACTCATTCTCTGTTGTTGTATCTATCTTGAGTAGAAAAAGGCACTTTAAGTTAGGCAATGTGACACGACTTAAGTGAGCTCAAAATGCTTATTTTAAAATAAAGCACAAAAACAACGTTTGAAAATCGTGGACTGACTTGCTGCCTTTTTATTTTCTTTTTAATTTCATCTCGGTTATCCTTTTTCCTCTCCCGAGCAGCTAGAAGGCTTCCACGAAGCTTCCTCCGCCATTCCCCCTTGGCAAGTATCTCCAGGCGTACAAAGCTGTGCACTGGAGGCAGCAGCATAATGGTCTATCATTTCACATGATTTAATAACAATCCTTAAAGCAAGAAGAAGCTGTCCATAACTTTCATGTGTCTTTTCCTTGGCTGCCAGTTTTTCGTTTTCTAATATCTACGGAAAAACCAGCTCAACAATAGTATATGGATGTAAGCAATCTCTTTCAATACTTCATTTATCTCTGAAAATTTTAATTTCTAAAGTTATCTCAAGTCATTTTTTTTAAAAAAAATTTGATTGAGTTTCTAAAAAAAATACTAAAATTTATAGTACCAAATTAGTAGTATTAGATTTATTATAGAATATATTTTTAGAAGACAAGGTTTTATTAAAGTTGGTTAGACTTTTAAAAATTTTAAGTAGCATAGGTTCTAAGAATTTAAGTTTTGAAAGACACAGGGACTAAAAACAAGAAAAATGCTTGGAAACGACACATCGCTTTGTCCAGCTAGTCCAAGAAAACAGCAGCTGTTGTCGTGTTAAGCCGTGCCAATTCTTGCTCTGGCAGATTCAGGCAAGCAGCCACTCGCTAAGCTACAAGCATACTCCTACGTACTCCAGGACAGCGTGGCGACCATTATGCTGGCGTAATTTATCTCCGTGAGATTTATTCGGAACGAAGCGTGCGTGGCTGGCTACGGAACGAACAACACATTTTCCCTTTTGTTTTGTTTGGGCATTGTTTAGTTCACTCAAAAACCAAAAAAAAATTAAGATTCTCTGTCACATCGAATCTTTCGGCACATGCATAAAGCATTAAATATAGATAAAAATAAAAACTAATTGCACAGTATAACTATAAATCACGAGACGAATCTTTTGATACTAGTTAGTCCATGATTAGACAATAATTGCTATAAACAAACGAAAATGCTACTGTAGCAAAATCTAAAATCTCTTTTGGCATGTAAACAAGTCCGTGCGTGTAGCGAAAAAAATGGGGCGGCCGGGCGCGAGCGGTGGAGAGCTGTTGCTGGTTGACCTGCTCAGAGTCTCTGTGGGATCGCTCGTCGGCTTGCCGCCCTGTGGGCCGAGCTGTGGTGGATGGTAGCCTGCCGGTCAGAGGCCACCCTGCCTGGTCGGCCGTGGCCTTGGGCCCACGTGTGCACGTCCTAGGATCACCGGCACCGGAACCCGGAGACACGACACGAGGCCCCGTGGGCTGGGCCCCCAGCAGCCGCGGAGCGGGTCAGGTGACACGTGCGCGCGGCCACACACGGAGGGTGTGTAATCGAGTGGACGTCTGAACCGGTCTGCCGCTAGCTCGTGCTGACCTGCCAGTTGTCTCCACCTCCACGAGTCTGGATACGGAGCCGCGCCGCTCCCGGATCGTCTGTGGAGTGAACAAGCAAGGCCGCAACGGCAAATTGATTTGTGGTTTCAGTTTCAGCTTCCTTTTCAACTTGTTTAGTTACACCCAAAATTCAAAAAAAAAATTAAGATTTTTTATCATATCAAATCTCGTAGCATATGCATAAAATATTAAATATAGATAAAAATAACTAATTATATAATTTATCTGTAATTTGCGAGACGAATCTTTTAAACCTAGTTAATCTATGATTAGATAATAATTACCGAATACAAACGAAAGTATTATAGTGACCAAAACTTTTTATCCATAGAAAAAAGGCCTGAGAACCAACCAGCAATCAGGTAGTACAGTGTAAAAAAACAAGGTAGTACAAGCAGTAGGCTTGACTTGTGGATGTGTGGATTTCTACCGTAAAGACGTGAATATGAATATGGTGGAAATTTGATTATAGTTACTATTTTTTGTTTTCGATCGGGTGGCCCACATCCACTGATCTCAGCATAGATCTGCCCCTAGTACAGGTGTATAGGGATTGGGAAGCAATCTCGGTTACAAGTTTGTAGCATGGTTGACATAAGTGGCAATTGTAGCAAGAATGGTTAATTTCAAAGGAAATCGCATAAATAGGAAACAACATATAAACCCGAATGAACTTGGGTATGATAGGGAATGTTGAGCATTGTTCATATGTTCGACTATTTAAATGTTGATGTTCATGGATAATAGCAAATAGAAGTTAGAAGGAGTTGTCATATGTTCCCCAATGTAAATGTCAAAAGGAGTCATCAAGGGTCAAGGGGGCCGCATAGTGCTACAGTGACCGCATTCGAGGGCCTCATTTAAAGTGCACATTGACTGATGAAAAATGATATCCTCATATTTGTCACATTTTGAGGTTTCAGAGGTAATCCAAGTCACCTAGGGTGGGATGAATATTGGTGGTGGATGGTGATGTTTTGGCAAGGACATACCTGACCACCATTGATACACAAGGTTATAGATCGGCAACTTACTCAACATCTGCAAGTAGATGTTGTGATTCGTATCACCAAACAACTAGAATTTCCCCCATGGTGTTGAGTAGTTGACACTACTCTCTGATCTAAGTTGGAGTACTCACTAATAGGTGAGCTCCCATGACTCGCCAAGGCTCGATATCAACTTGAAGTACCCATTCTCCATTCTAGATTGGTAGATCTTAAACCAAGCACACCTTTAAGAGCTTTGCAGTAGTATCTTCACCGAGAAGACCACCTAATCCTCCACTGGGGTGTCTAGGAACTTATAAACCCCTAGAGTAACATGTTGTTATTCTTCACTTAATTGACCATCAAGCTAAGAGCATGAAAGATGCACACTAAGAGCGCTCGTAAGCACTCCTAATGAGTTGAACTACCTTTGTGTGTGCATCAAAGTGTCCAAGGGTGACATACTAGCCATTCACTATGTATGTAACCATCTGGGTTGCGGAGAGAGATATAGCCCAATGGTCTTTACTAGCTATTAGGAAAAAGCTAGTGACAAAATCAACACCAAGCAATGTGCCTTACGGTGAGGGATAGGGGATCGTCGAGTGACAATTGTTCTTCCTGTTTTCGAACGATCAATGTCAAGGATGTCTAAATATTCCTCACGAGATGTTTCATTGCAGCCACTAATTATGCCAAGAAAATCATATGACATATACCATTAAGCATGTCCAAGTTGAATTAGTCATTGCACAATACCATTGGATGATTTGCCATATCCACCAAGACACCATTAGATCAAACGACACATTCTATTAGGCATGTCGAGCTTGAGTTGACCCTTAAATATTGTCACATTTGTCGGGTGGGCAGCACTACCGAACACAAAATATAGCACATTGTCATGAGATGATGAGATGGCCTTGGTCAATCTATATATACAGTGAACTTAGAACTTGAATTTTGGCTTCATTTCAAGTATGAAATCATTCGTTTCAACTTCTTTGAGATCCTTCAAGCTAAGAGCACAAAATTAAGATGCACACTAAGACCGCCAAGTAGTCCTATTGACTTGAACTATCCTTGCGCGTGCATCAAAGTGCCCAAGGGTGTGGCACTAGCCATTCAATATGTTTGTAATTGTCTAGGTTGGAGAGATATATATAGCCCAAGGGTAAGGTACTAGCCACTGAAAAAATATTGTTGAGAAATATAATCACCACGCAATTCGCCATGTCTCACTTAGGGACATTGGATCATCCGTCGACATCGTTCTTCCTATTTGTCTCAACAATCAGTGTTGAAGGTTGAAGATGTCTAAACATCCTTCGCGAGATGTTTCATTATAGCCCTTTAAGGTGCCAAGTGGATCATACGATGCATATCATGCTCAACATTAAGCATATCCAAGTTGAATTGACCCTTGGATATTGTTGTCATTGGATGATCTGCCAGACCCACCAAGGTGTCATAGGATCATACCACACACTCTATTAAGCATGCTCACTCTATTAAGCATGTCCACCTTGAATTGATACTTGAACATTGTCGCTAGGTCATCCGCTCGTCCACACATGATCCTTACTACATAGTCGGGTGGACCAAACACAAAATATGGCACAAGTGTCACGAGATGGTTAGGTGACCAATCGATATGGTAAACTTAAAACCTGAATTTTGGCTTCAGATTCAGTTTCTTTGAGATCCTTTCAAGCCACTCTTGATCCAACTTCGTTGGAGTTTCTCTCTGCGTGCATTAAAGTTCCCTCAACTCCAACATTGATCAAGCTACTATTCTCAATCCCACTATAAAAGAAGGTCGAGGCAGATCCCGATAAAATAGGTCATTATCCTTTGCGTCCATCTATATTTTTATGTGTGGATACATCGATCATAAAACGATCGTCAACGACTTTCAAATGAGGCCTTGTTTAGATTTTTATTTTGATTTTGACACTGTAGCGCTTTTGTTTGTATTTGATAATTATTATCTAATTATGGACTAAATATGTTTAAAAGATTCGTCTTGCAAATTATATGCAAACTATATAATTAGTTATTTTTATCTATATTTAATACTTTATATATGTATCGCAAGATTTGAGTGACGTAGAATCTTGATTTTTTTTGGATTAATCAATGCCTGAATCCTTCTTTCTTTGTGCACTGTTTGCGAAGGCACGGGCCTCTCAACAACAATATGTGAAAAGATTTTGGATTTTGACATTGTAGCATTTTCGTTTGTTTGTGGCAAATATTGTCCAATCATAAACTAACTAAGCTCAAAAGATTCGTCTTGTAAATTACAGACAAACTGTGTAATTAGTTTTGTTTTTTCTATATTCAATGCTTAATGCATGTGCCACAAGATTTGATGTGACGTGAAATTTTGAAAAGTTTTTGAATTTCGGAGTAAACTAAATCGTACCCGTCCTACTCCTGTACTCCGTCCGCCCGTCCGGACCATCCCTGCGCCGACGAGGAAAGGCTCGGCAAAAGCAGTCCAAGTCCACCAAATCAGGTTCAGGTGAGATCGAGGTCCTGCTCCACTAAACTGAGCTTCCCTCCGCCGCCGCCTTGCCCTGCATTCCTCGTCCCTTGTAGCGACGAGGAGGAACAAGATGCGTCGTCCTTCAGGGTGATTCCCGAATCCCGACGAGGAAGGGAGAGCTCACGGTGGCGGCGGGAGCAGCAATGGCGAAGGCGATGGATGAGTAGAGACGCGAGAATCCGTGTCAGAATAGGTAAGCCCATAGAGGAATACGGCCCAATGTCGGCCTACAAATTATGCGGCTCCGCAGCCTCTGTTTTCTCAAGTCCCCTCTAGTCGTCTTCTTTCCGAACAACAACAACAAAAAAAGTCTCGTCTCATTTTTTCTTCTCAAGCCGATTCCCCATCTCCGCCCTGCCTGCCGGAGAGCACGAGCACGAGCACGAGCACCACCGTCCCGGCAGCGCGGAGCGCGGTCCGCTCCATCCGCGCACGGCCTCAGACGAGCGGGGGGCGCACGGACGCTGCGACCGGGGTAAGTTACCTCGGTTTTCATGCGGGGTTCAGCGGGTATGGAGCTCCGTCCGGCGGCCGGGGTCGGTTCTAGGGTTAGGTGTCTTGAAGGCGTCCGGGTACTGGGATTTGGCAAGTTTAGTAGCACGGGACGGTGCTTCTCTCCTGGCTGAGCGCAGCAGAGGTGGTGCCATGAGCGCTAAGGAGCAAGAAGATGGGGGTGGGAAGAGGAAAATACCGAAATAGACATCTATTTGATGTCAAATCCTCGAGAAACAACCAACTGACAGGCAGATAATTAGTTTGGTCTTGTTAAGAGCACCGGAGCGTTATGTTGGACTATTATTTTTCTTGCTCATGAAGCTGTTTGCACTTGTTTATCTGCCTTTTGCTTACGAGCATGTTCCCCATTTTTTAGATGGATCTCAAGGATAGCCTCTCCAGATTTAAGCAACAGCAGGAGAGATGCCAGTCATCTTTGGCGAGCATAGCTGCTTCGAGCTCAAAGCCAAAGCACAGGGCCCAACCAGCACATGCTCCCAACGTTCCAGCAAGGCCATCACAACCTGTTAAGTTTTCGAATGATACAGAAAGGCTGCAGCACATCAATTCGATTAGGAAATCTCCTGTCGGAGCACAGATCAAACTTGTCATTGAACTGCTTTACAAGGTATTTTCTCGCTATGCTACAGATTTCTTCCATTTCTCTTTTCATATAACTGCAAATTCAAGAGATGATTCCTCCCTTATGGCCTCACAAATTGTAATTGATCCTGCAAATCCTCATTCTAATTCAGTTTTTTTTATGCCAGGAGCTGGTATAATTCATGATTTCATGTCTAATTAATTATTCCATATTTTTTTGTTTATTGAAACCCTGACTCAGTAGATAGTACTTCTGGCTTTTATGCTTTTTCTGCTATCAGAAGTGTTATTGCTATTGTTGTTTGTTAAAGGGTATAAGTTGCAGTGGTCCATCCTGTTTTGACCCTATTTCTAGCCTTGCTTGTATACCTTTTTTCACATGTTAGATTGTAAATCTTGCTATGTATAGCCTGTAATCTAGAATGTTTATATGCTGCTTATTCTGTATTAAGCCCTTGCAATATATAGTGAAATTTCTGGAATAGATTAAGTTGGTATGTAGTGACAGGTAAGAAATACTGTGGTGGTTATATTTGCATGCATGTTGCACATGAATTGTCAAGTGTTATATGATTACACACCTTTACAGACTTGAATGTAATGTTTTGGTTACTTTTGCTGTTACTAGAATTAAGCACTTCAGCCCAATGTTTAAAAGATTAGAATGACCCTGCAATGATTTCTACTATGGTTGATTAATCTTGACGTAGTGGTAGAAGCTACTGACATCGTCACAAGGGACAGCAAAACAAATATCATCCAAACTCTCATTATGTATTTTGATGCTGCATCTAGTTTGTGAATCCTGATTGTTGTATCTTCTGAATTTGCAGACAAGACAAGCTTTTACTGCAGAACAGATAAATGATGCAACTTATGTCGATATCCATGGTAATAAAGCTGTCTTTGACAGCTTGAGAAACAACCCCAAAGTAAGCTATGATGGGAGGCGTTTCTCTTACAAGGTAAATTAATTTGTGCTTATTTTTGTCCATAGTTAATTTAAATTACCCATTTGTTAATACTTTTTACGTGAGTGATCATATTTGCTCTCTTTCTATAACCTTAGCCAATTCTGAATCATTTGATTAGTAGCATGGAAATCACTTGTCATCCCTACATTTTCATGTGGAATGTTTTTACTATCTGTCCTAGTCAGCAAAATTTTCCTCCAGTTGACACATGTGGGGGTTGTATTATAGTTATTTGTTTTAAAAGGTGGCCATCCGTCTGCTGCAACTTTGGCATAGTTGGCAGGCTAGGAATAGGCGATGCAGTCATCAGCTTCTTCTTCTTAACTCTCTCCTTCTGTACCTGGCTCCCTTCGTCTTCTCTGCTACTTGCAACTGCGTCCTGCCATAAGTTGAGGCTCTGGGTCTAGCTGCCTAGGACCTAGGTCCTAGTCACCTCCCGTACTGTCTGACTTGCACACTGTAACTTATGAAACGTCTATGACAGCAATCTATAATTGATTAAGTATGTTGTATTGGAATTATGTGTCTAAAGAGTTCTGTACTTTGTTATATTATTGCTTGCAGTTGAACTAGTTCTGACTTCTGAGATCTCATGTGTTGATTTGGTGTTCGTATTTGTGCAGTCCAAGCATGACCTGAAGGGAAAAGATCAACTGCTTGTTTTGATTAGGAAGTTCCCAGAAGGTCTTGCTGTTGTGGAAGTGAAGGATGCATATCCAAATGTATTGGAAGATTTGCAGGTGACCCTAATTCTCCTCATCAGATAATTGAGATGTTTCTGAACACAATGTGATGCAGACACTGTTCTTAAAGGTGCCCAACTAGTTAACAGCAACAATGCTACTAAAATAATAACTCCAAGTTAGCACTACATGCTCTATAATCACAAAGGTACCCAGTGTGGCTGAGTTTAGTCAGTGAGCCCATGTATTGGCTTTACTAGACATCTGTTGTGCTGTCTTTGCTAATGAGGTGTTTGATGTAGTTTGCCTAATATTTTATTTTGTTGGTGGTCCAATGTCCACCAATGTACTTGACCAGCCAAGCTGAATGTTCTACTATTTATATTTAAACAGATTTGCATAATTTTGAGTATTTTCTGTGCTCTAGGCTCTGAAGGCTGCAGGTGAGGTTTGGCTGTTATCAAACATGGACTCCCAGGAGGACATTGTATACCCTAATGATCCAAAAGCGAAGATCAAGGTTGATGATGACCTGAAGCAGCTCTTCCGTGAAATAGAGCTACCACGTGATATGGTCGACATAGAGAAGGAGCTACAGAGAAACGGTTTCAAGCCCATGACCAATACTGCCAAACGACGAGCAGCTGCCCAGATCAATGGCGTGAAACCCAAGGCTAAGCCCAAGAAGAAGCAGCGTGAGATCACAAAGCGGACCAAGCTCACGAATGCCCATCTGCCTGAGCTGTTCCAGAATCTCAACACTTAACCTTGTTACAATCGTTGATGACTCAAAGAGGGTTCATGTTACTCCTATGTATTGCTATGTTGTGTGTACATGTAATGCTACCCCTGTATGTTGTACGGCTTATGGGCTCTACAAATTTGTATCTCAAGATTCTGGATGATATACTTACGCATTCTGACATAATAGAATGCAAAACCTCAAGATTTTCCTTATTTTTAATTTTTATTTTATCTTAATTACAACATCTTCTGAGTTTGCGGCACTATGTTTGGTTGATTTTGGATCGATCAGGTTGGTGTGAGGGGAAGCTGAACATATTTTGATGGATTAGCTTTGACTGCTACCAGAATCCTCAGAATTATGAGTACTGAGAAATCTGCAGGTTTAGATTTGTTTTTGCAAGTTCAGATTTGTTTTTCTTTTCCTTCCTGACGTACGGAGTACTGCTCACTTCATTTTTTGAATTTGGAATAGCAGGTTTGGTGAATTTTGTACCCATCAGGGATGCGAACTTTGGTACTGTGGTATACATATGGAGGTGGATTACACAAGGAGGCGAAGACTAGCATATGCATACTTAAACGTCATAATTACGGTTTTTGTTTCACATGTAGGCCTTGTTTAGTTCCAAAAATTTTTACAAAATAGGTACTGTAGCACTTTCGTTTGTTTGTGACAAATATTGTCCAATTATGTACTAACTAGACTCAAAAGATTCATCTCATCAATTCCGACCAAACTATGCAATTAGTTTTTATTTTCGTCTATATTTAATACTCCATGCATGCGTCTAAAGATTCGATTCGATGTGACGGGGAATCTAAACAATTTTGCAAAATTTTTTAGGAACTAAACAAGACCCTAGCTGGTTCACCGAAATGGTGCCTCCAGTCCTCTAGGAAGGACGAGACGATTCCCCATTGTTGTGGTCGCCATCGCCTGTCAAGTTTGTTAGATTTCTAAAAAATATCAACAATATCTATACTTTAAGTAAATTTAAATAGATTCAATGATCTATCTAATGATACTAATTATATGTATATAATTTAATTTTTTTTATATGTTTAGTCAAAGTTGCGTACTTCTTATGTTTAAGTGTTTAATTAACTCTTTGAGAAGTGAGAACGATAATTAAAAAAGGACAAAGAGACTATACATCCCACCAAGTCACTTAAATTTTATTAGATTTAGAGCAACTATGCAAAACCTTACTTGGGCTCCCATACTCAGATTTGAAAGCCAAAGAAAAAACAACATCAGTTCCAGCGCTCCCATCATGGGATTGGATCCGTTTTTTTCCCTCCCCAGCTAAACTTTCCCGCGCGCGGCCGCCTAGTCCCGCGCGCGCCCAGAGTTTTCCCGCGCTCTTCCTCCGCGCGTCGTCCGTCTCCGCGTGCTCCAGGTCCGATCCCCCGCGTGCGGTCCTCATCTCATCTGCAGGTACCTGCTCCGATCTCTTCTCTGCAAATTCATGTGTAAATGTTGTGCGTGTATCTCTTTGCCTGGTGCTGGTTCGTGCTCCCAGCTCCTCATCCCTGTTGCGCAGTACAGGCTTGGAAAGCAGAGCAAGAGAGATACAGGGATCCCTGTTGCGCAGAAGTTCATGTCCGACTCCGATCCCCCACGTGCGGTCCTCATCTTCAGCTATCAGCTTTCTTCATGTAGTTTGTCTTTTTTGCTGGTTTTTGTGGAGATCATAGTAGATGTATACGAACCCTTGATGCCAAAATGAAATCCAATAAAATATTTGGTGCTATCATTTGGGAATGCAATATTGATTGAAATTTATTTTTTATTTATAAGATATTATTGCATTTGCATTGCTGGCATATTTGTAGCGACATGGAATGAAATATATGTACTTGAGATATTAGAAGTCAGTGAGATTGGATCTGAATAGTTCATGTATGAGCTGTTTTTTTCTTGATTGTGGTTTCCACAGCTGGAGATATGTGGAAAGAAGGTCAGGGGTCAAGGGTGATGTCCGAGGACATTGAGATTGATGATATTGATATTTCATCAGTTTGTAGTGAACCTAGTGCATCCAAAATGAAGGCAAGCTGTGCGGCCAACTACTCTGCGCAAGAGGATATCCAACTATGTGAGTCATGGGAGAATATTAGCACGGATCCTATCACTGGAAATGAGCAACCTGGTGAAGCTTATTGGAAGCGAATTCATGATAACTACCATGCCAACAAGAAATTTGAATCTACTAGGACTGCTAACTCTCTTAAGCATCGGTGGGGCATAATTTACAAGGAGGTGCAGAAGTTTCAGGGTTATTTTGAGGAAGTTGAGCATCGCCATCCTAGTGGTGTGTCTTTCCAGGAACATGTAAGAAATCCTTTCATATTGAAGGTTAGGCATGGATCAATTCATTAATATACCAAACATGCTGACTCACACGTGTCTTTGCTTTCAGGTGCTAGAAGCACAAACTATATATGCAGACAAGGAGCCAAACAAGAAGGGTTTCACTTTCAATCATTGTTGGTTGAAGGTTAGGAAATATGCCAAGTTCACAGCTGTTCCGTCCTCCAAAAGGCCTAGAACAAGCAACTCAAACTCAATTGATGTTCTTGATCAAGAAGATAATGATAGTGGCAAGTGCCAAACTCCTGAGTCATCCTTGTGTAGTGTGAAAAGGCCTATGGGGAGGAAGCAAGCAAAGGGGAAGGTGAAAAAGGGAGGGAAAGAATATAAGTATGCAGGGATGCTTGAGAAATTGCTTATTGAAAAGGAAAAAAATAGAGAAGCTAGATGGCAGGAGTACAAGAAGATGCAAGAGCGCAAGGCATCGATTGAGGAGCGCAAGGTTGCTATTAAGGAAAGGAAGTTGATGTGGGAGCAAGAACAGAAGATTATTTTTTCTGATGTCAACACATTGGACTCCAATGTAAAGGTATATGTGTTAGCAATGAGGGCTATTTATGTGTTCCTTTTTAAAAATATTATGTTGTTCATGGATCTTATTATTTCCTTTACTGCAGATGGTGTTTACCGATGATGATGATGATGATTTTTTTGAGCAATGGTGGGAGGAAGAGGAATCAGATGATGATGATGATTTGGTTGTGGCTATGCTCATTCTTGCTGATGCTGAACAAAGGGAACGCAAGAAGGCTCGGCGTGGTTCGAAGGCCTTGTTTAGTTCCAAAATATTTTGCAAAATCGACACTGTAGCTTTTTCGTTTGTATTTGACAAATATTGTCCAATCATGGACTAACTAGGCTCAAAAGATTCGTCTCGTCAATTTCGACCAAACTGTGTAATTAGTTTTTATTTTTATCTATATTTAATACTTCATGCATTTGTCTAAAGATTCGATGTGACGGAAAATCTGAAAAATTTTGCAAAATTTTTTGGGAACTAAACAAGGCCGAAGCCTAGTCGTCTAGTGGTACCGTGAGACATGCATGGTGGGAACCTGCATATCGTAGACTTTATTTTACATATTATGAAGGACTATAGCAATTTATTTGATGTTATGTCATGAACTTTGTGTTTTCAATTCAAATTTAGAACAAGTCTAAATATCTGTATTTGAATCTGTAGATTTAATATTGTTGCTCATTGTGAAATCATAAATATTTTATTGTCTATTTGTGAGTGGTGTTTCAACTTTTGTGAGTGCGTTGTTTGATTGCCCCGAAGTGGCGTAGGCGCGAGTGAGTGGCCAACATGTCAAGGTCGTCGCACTGACACACCACCTGGAGAATCCAACATCAAATAATGATGAGCTAGCTTAGGTTGGATAAAATTTTATTTTTCGTTAGCAGCACAAGTCACCAGGACAATGACTTCGCACAACCGCAACTTTCAAACCTTATTTCCCTATCCTTTCGTCAAGAACAACTCGGGAAGCTTCAGGCACAAAGTTCTCTCCTATCTCAAGTGATCGTGTGTGTGCGTCATCCAAGAACCAACGTCTCACAAAGGCTTTAGACTTCCGTGCATCCTCTAGACTTCACCTTCACCTTGGTGCATGCATGACTAACAGGAGTACCGAATAATAGTGTAGCCAGTCGATGGCTATATATTATTATTTCTATGTCATCTGAGAAATGGATTGCCATTCCTTGCGCTCGTCTTGTTTTCTCCCCCCTCAGAGTAGTCACAAGCGCCATGCAGAAGTTTCTATAAACCCTATTTTAATTTCAGAAAGCATCAAGCCGAGCGTCAAAGAGATCATTCCAACACTCCACCACCATCATCGACAGAGTTAAACAAACTATAATGGACACATCTTGTCAGTTATCACTGGACATAAAGACGGTACATGATGATGATTTGGCTATAATAATATAAATACGCCTCAGTTTTTCTTGTGATATTCAGTTCGGCGTCAGCACTAACTCCACAGGAAACACTATGGCAGCAACAGATTGTGAGGTGCGACTTTCTTTGAGGTTAACCTGATTTTTTTCAGTAGCTTTATTTACATGGCTATACAACATATAAACCAGGTAGGGAACAAAAGAGGAAAAGAAACAAGAGAAACAACAGCGCTACCACTGCCCATTTTACATACAAAAGTTGTCTGTATATACCTGCCTGACCTGTAAGCTAAGAATTTTCATGACTTCAGATAAGTTACCTTGCTATCGCCTTAGAAGCAAAATCAAATGTGCAGTGGCTCTAAATGCTGCTGCATCTAACATCAGAACAGTGTTAAAAAGTTTTTATAAAAACTCAGTAAAATGAATGTGGATGAGAAACAAAATCCAAGCCTTTCCATGTCAGTCATCAATGTCCTGGACCCATTGCAAACCTGCTGAAGACAGCATTTGAATTGAGCTTATGCGTGCAAAAATAAAAATGAGGAACGGAGGTTGAGCATTAGCAGTACATATATAGTAGATACATGGCAGCGTCATACAATTAAACCTCCCAACTCCCAAGTAGTGACAATAATCAACAAAATCAATTTTCTTAAGAAGCTACAAATTGTCCCTGTTGGGTTCTGACACAACTAATACTAGGTTATGAGAGGATCGCTGGGACATCAGAAACAAACCTGTTAGTACTGACTCCACTGCTGAATTTGGAATCAGCAGTCCAATGATTCACTGACTGTCATTTGTTGTGACTAAACGGGCAACACGTATTCTCCTGTGAACCTGGCATACATGTTCAGTTACAGAAGGAAAAAGGGCCAATTAAGCAACATTCAGAGAGGGGTAGGTCAATCACTCAATCTGTAACTTTGTAATATTGTGATAGGTCTCCTAGAATTACCCTATGTTTGGTTTTAAAAAAGGAATACCCTATGCTACTTATTATTGAGTTGCATGCACCGACCAGTTCAACCCAAAAGCTTAAGCTGATGGGGAGAGGTGGGCAATTCCCTTATATTCCAACACTCCCCCTCACGTGGAGGCTTCGTCAGGCCTCAGACGTGGAATAGGAGCGAGCAGCAATTATTTTATTTAATTACGCTAACCAGGATTCGAACTCGAGACCTCTGGCTCTGATACCATATTGAGTTGCATACACCGACCAGTTCAACCCAAAAGCTTAAGCTGATGGGGAGAGGTGGGCAATTCACTTATATTCCAACACTTATCTCATGCAGGATTATTGTGGGGAAAGGCTAACTGAACGCACCACATTAAAAAAAATCCTCAATCATCAAATCATGAACGCATAATAGACTCGAAGCATAGTTCAGACAGACATACAGAATATACACCAACATGTTACATTGTTACAAACATTAAGCATCATGCTTCAAATATTTCAAACTTACAAGGCAACCGACCAGCTGATAAATAGAGGAACTCAATAACATCATCGAATAGGATTACCAATTCAATGCTCCTCTTTAGCTCCTCTTGCGGTCCCTGTTCTTCTGCCCAGATCGCTTTGCTCCCCGATGGTCATGTAGCTCATCCTCATCGGACCCACTGCTTTCTGACCGGCGGTGCCTCCTCCGCCTGCTGGATTGATTCTTGTCATCAGCAAAATCACTGCCATCATTGTTACAGTCAGATGCATCCCTCCGGTGATGGCTCCGCTTGCAGTGACGCCGATGCCTCCTTTCTTCACCTCCAGACACATCCTTCTCATCCAATGAGTCCTCGCTCCTGCGATGGCTCCTCCTCCTCTTCCTGTGCCTCTGCCTATCGGAGTCACTATTGTCGCTGCTATCCTCATCTGATCTTCCATGCTTCTTCGATCTGTTGGACCTCTTCTTCCTGTCCCTGCCTCTTCTGCCTTCCTCCTCTTCATCCTCACTATCATCACTCCTTCTACTCCTTGTGTGCTTTGATTTTCTCTTGGTGCTGCTGCTCCTATGGCGGTGGCTTGACGACTTCTCTTCCTGCCTGGGTCTCCTTCCCCCATTCCTGGCGCGCTCACGCTGTGCAATTATCCTCTCCAGCTCAGGGTCGATGTCTGAATCAGAGGAATCACTGTCCTCGTCCTCCTCTTCCACATCATCAGAAGCCTCATCTGCGTCACCACCGGCAGCAGCCTTCTTTTTTATCTCGTCAAACTTGGCCTGCGCGGCTGCCTGGGCGTCGGCGTCGTCCAGGTCCAGGTCCTTGACGGAGAGGAAGTTGCGGCACTGGAAGGTGAGGTGGCCAACGCGGCCGCACTTCTTGCAGGCTCCGCGTGTCTCATCGGAGTTGGAGCCGGTGATGCGGGCGAGCGCGAGGAGGCCCTGGAAGCTGGTGTAGGCGTTGCCATCGCCCGAGCCGGATCCGGAAGCTGCTGCGGCGCTGGCGGCTGCGTTGGCGTCGTTGGCGGCTGCGGCGGCGGCGTTGGCGGAGACGGAGGAGGAGGGGCGGCCCGGCTGTTGCTTGTTGTTCTCGGGCGCGTAGGGGTCGTATCCGATGGCGCTCTGCCAGATGCCGTGCGTCTGCAACGCCGCGCTGCTGTGCACGCGGTTGTTCGCGGGCATGCGAACGCGCCCCGCCGTCGCCGGCATCTTGGATCGCCGCCGGTTAAGCTCGGGGGAGTGGGAGGGGTAGAGTTAGGGTTTGGTAGGAAGGGAGAATACGGATTGGGATCTGGGATTGATTTCTCGGCTCGATTGGGGAACGCACGCGTCGCCTGTTTGGCTCCCGCCACAGCCGCACAACGCCACAACTGTGGCCGGGACGCATAGTCCGTCAGTTGCACAGTTGGCGAGCCCTCGCGCCGAAACTGAACCAGGGCCTCAAAAATTCTAGTCATATTAAATCTGGTAGCATATACATAGAATATTAAATATAGATGAATATAAAAACTAATTATACAGTTTGCTTTTAAATTACGAGACGAATCTTTTAAGCATAATTACTCTATGGTTGGACAATGTTTGTCAAATAAAAACAAAAATGCTATAGTATCAAAATCCAAAAACTTTTTGGATCTAACAAGGCCTAGCTTGGGAGCCCCCAAATCTTTGATGTGCGCAAACCTTGCGTCCTGATCCAAACACATTATAAGACTATCTTCAACAACAATACCCAAAATACAAAACTCATCAATGTTTAGGTAGTGCTATAGGCAAAACGTTTAATACCTATTTAACATCTTCTCCAACAACAAGATCTAAAAGAGATTCCTTTCTGCAAATAGGTTTTCAGGAGAGAGGATATTTATATTTGGGTTATGTCTCTCAGACAACCCAAAGTAGGTTTCTTGTATAGGTACTCTGTTAAGTCTCCTGCTACCCATTCTGGATAAGGGTGTCCATATAGGTCTCTTACCCAATCTGGATAAGGGTGTCCATATAGGTCTCCTGTTGGAGACAGTGTAAAGACAAGAAAGAGCTTCTGCCCTCTAAAATCATCGCATGTGGACTGTGGAAATATGAGTCAGGCTGGGCATTTTTGAACCGTAAGCCGAAAACCGAACCGAACCGAGCCGAACCGAACCGAAATATTAGTTTTCTCGGTTTTCGGTTTCGGTTTCGGTTTCTACAGCTGGGAAGTTCGGGTGTCGGCTTCGGCTTCGGTTTCCGAGTGCAGCCGAACCGATAAGCCGAACAACCCGATTAAGTATGCTAGTGAACGCCGAAGTACCGAACTACAGACACTAGCAAAGCACCAAAACGAGCAGTCAGCTCCTAGCGCCCAACCAAGTGCCACCAGGCCCACCACTCATGCATAGCAGCCCAATCCATGATAGCCCACCGATCTGGTCTCCAGAAGTCCACATAACAAAAGAGCATAGCAGAGCCCCCAGTCATATGCTCGCATCAAAGTTGGAGCGGTGCCTCGCTGGACAAGCGAATCGGCGGTGGCGGCGGCATCAGGCGGCAGCAGCGCGCTGGGCAGGTGAATCTGTGGCGGCGCGGCGCGAGCAGGAACCTGGAGGCGAGACTAGAGTGGCTCGACACTAGTACTGTACCACCTGGGAGGCAACAGCGACCCGGCCGCGTGAAGCTCACGGAGGACCTGCGATGCGATGACATGGTCTCGAGCGGAGTAGGAGGCCATGGCCATCAGAGCTGCGGTGCGAGCGCGAGCGCCGAGCAGGTGTCATATGGCTGCATGCAGCGGCATTCTCCTCTATTCTTCTTTCTAATTTTTTCTTGTCTGCTAGCTTCGGATGGAACCGAATAACCGAGCCGACGAAACCGAAACCGAACTGATCGGTTTCTTGTTTTATAGCAAACCGATCGGGTGATGATGTCTGGAAACCGAAGTTTCTAGCAACCGAGGAAACCGAACCGATTTGTCGGTTGAAACCGAATGCCCACTCCGAAATATGAGTCAATAATTTCATATTTGCCCTGTTCACTTCACTAAAATTTAGCTTATGCTAATTTGTTATAAGAGAAAAAAAATACTATTTCTCTGCCCTCTGAAATCGTCACGTGTGGACTGTGGAAAGAGGAGTCAATAATTTCAGATTTGCCCTGTTCACTTCACTAAAATTTAGCTTATGCTACTGTTTATGTTGATTTGTTGTAACTTGTAGGAGAAAAAATACTTTCGTTTGCTGAAAAGTACTGCCAAAGAAGAGGGCAGGAACGTGCTTCCTCTGTGAAGTCTCGTCTCATTTTTTTTTCAAGCCGATTCCCCATCCCCACTGGGCGCGTGAGCACCATTGTCCAGGCAGCGCGTGGCCCAGTCACCTCCATTCAAAATTATAAGACGTTTAGGGTATACGGTGCCTTTTATGATTATTATAAGCTGACCGTAAGACACTGGATATCATTTGTTTTGCTTCGGCACAGCAGCTTGTATCAATATGGAAGTTATATCTTTAGAGTTCGACTTTAAGAAACAACCAAAGATTAGTCGAGCTGCGATTTATTTCTCCTCTCTCGCTGATCTTTTCTTTTTTTAGTTTTCCTTGTATACATCGTTGTTATGATTGAGTATTCCTATCTAGGATATTTGTGAGTGTCGTGCTTGTAGTCCTAGTCTCCTAGTCGTAGTGGCCGCCGTCCAACTACACCGAGTAGTAGTAGTAGGCGAGTGCGTTGTTTGATTGACCGGAAGTGGTGCAGGCGTGAGTGTTGACACATCACCCGGAGAATCCAACATCGGATAATGATGTGCTAGCTTAGGTTGGATAAGATTTTACTTTTTGTTAGCTGCAACCGCAACTCGTGGCTTGCGATTTCTGGAGATCTCTCCCCACGATTGGTCGCAATTTTCAAACCATTTCCCTATCCTTTCGACAAGAACAACTCGGAAGCTTCTGGCACGAAGTTCTCTTCTATCTCAAACGATTGTGTATTTGTGTGCGTCATCAGAGAACCAACGTCTCACAAAGACTTTAGACTTTCGTGCATCCTATAGAAACTCCCCGAATGCATAGCCATCATGCTGTACGCCTTCACCATGGTGCATCATCATCATCAATAGTCAACAAACAAAATATAATACACATCTTGTCAGTTGACACTGGTAATAAAGTTTTGCACGTACATGATTTGATCATAATACAAATGCGCCCCAGTTTTTCTTGTCTGTTCAGTTCGGCATCAGCAGTAACTCCACAGGAAACACTATGGCAGCACCAGATTGAGGTGCGACTTCCTTTGAGTTTAACCTGAGCTTTTTTAGCAGCTTTACATGGCTATACAACATATAAACCAGAACACCAGGTAGAGAACAGAGGAAAAGAAAGAAGAGACAACAGCGGTATCACACCGCATATTTTACATACACAAGTTGTCTGTATATACCTACCTGACCTGTAAGCTAAGAATTTCATCACTTCGGGTAAGTTTACCTTGCTATCTCCCTAGAAACAAAATCAAATATGCAGAGGCACTAATGCTGCTGCATCTAACATCAGAACAGTGTTAAAGGGCTGAAAAAAACCTGTAAAATGAATGCAAATGAGAACCAAAATTCAAGCCTTTCCATGTCAGTCATCAATGTCCTGGACCCATTGCAAGCCTGCAGAAGATAGCACTTGAATTGAGCTTATGTGTGCCAAAATAAAAAATGGCTAACGGAGGTTGAGCATTAGCAGTTAGCACATGTTGTAGATACAGGGAAGTGTCATACAATTAAACCTCCCAACTCCCATGTAGCTAAAATAGTAAACAAAATCAATTTTCCTAAGAAGGCTACAAATCGTCCTTGTTGGGTTCTGACCACAACTAATGCTCATGAGATTATGAGAGGATTGCTGAGACATCAGAAACAAACCTGTTAGTACTGACTCCACTGCTGAATTTGGAATCAGCAGTCCAACGATTCGCTTATTGTCATTTGTTGTGACTAAACGGACAACACGTATTCTCCTGTGAATCAGGCGTACCTGTTCAGTAACAAAGGCAAAGGGCCATTAAGCAACATTCAGAAAGAGGGGTACGTCAATCACTCAATCTGTAACTTCGTATATGTAGGTCTCCTAGAATTACCTATGTTTGGTTTTAAAAAAGGAATACCCTATTCCAGATCGATCTACCTTCAGAACAGGAATAAAACTCATCCAGAAACAGGGGAAAAAAGTCTTGGGGAAGTTACAAATAACACAGTTCATGCGAGCACTATATGCATACTTTATTTTGTAAACATATAGAGAGAGTAGTACCAAAATTTAAATACCAATGCATATATAGATAAAAATATCAGCTTAAACAAACACCAAAGGCTGTTATAAATCAGAATCTACAATACACTACTTCTATTTAAAATATATGGTGTTAGGACACTAATTAGCTTGCCCTAAACACCATATATTAAAAAATTGAGTAATCAAATCTAGATTCAGAATGTGTCACTACTCGCAAGGGGCACCCATGTTGGTAATTTGTCTCCCATCAGTCCCCAATCCTACTGGAGATTTTTCATTAAAAAAAAACCTACATGGAGATTATGCCACCCCCATGGGTGAATTGTCATGCCTAGTTGCCACCAAGGCTTCAAAACCGCACTTGCACGTTTTCCTGATTATCCCACAACTTCCAGCTTTTGTTATTTGAAGACTATTATATTCTTCAAGAGGAATCCTTAAGACTACTACGTCCTTATCCTAAGGAGTAAGGAAGTGTTTTGTATATCTATTTGGAACTAGTAGAACATAGAGGGGCTGATACAAAAAAATATAGGTAAGATGACATGTCTTGGAATTAGATCAATCAGCTGAATAGAGGAATCACCACATTTAACTTTGAATATAGTGCAACTTGCAAGTAAAAGTAGTAGGCATAGAAATAAACCTGGTTGGCCAGCGCCTTTTCTATTGTACCCCAAACTGGAAGTATGAGGCCACCCAATATATTAACCTCTTGCAACCTTCTTCCTACAGTACAGTAGCTCCCAATTTTACATTTAGATCCATGCATACACTGAAATGAGGTAAAGAAGCACAGGATCAGTGAAGCACAAACTAGAAAAAAGAAAGCAACGCAATAAACTCATCAGCTATTTAGTCAAACTTAAATGAAATTAAGGGTGTAAATAGAATATGGAAAATAAAGTTAGTCACAAACTAAATACAAGGACTAAAATAGAATGAGGGTACAAACATAAATTTATTCACCATAAACAGCACCTCCAGAGGTTTGCATATGGAGACAGACAAAGACAATATACTGCTTGAAAATCCCTTGGAGACAAGACGACAAGATATTGCTTACATAAGAAATTAGGTTGCCAAAATATGCCAAACACTCCAGTGCTGTGACAGCATACTTAATTTTTTCATTTTTCTAAACATCGATGCTGAAAATAACTTTTATTTCTAAGTGCAGCACTGATAACATGAGGAAAAGACTCTTACCAACTTAAATGTCTCCAAAGTATGTAAGCTACACAAATTACACACTGAGCAAAGAACCCTCAGTACAATAATTAATTTACAGAATAACAATACATCATGTTCTGCTAAAAAAAAAATACATCATGTCACATTCATAGACCAAGGAAACAGAACTTGTGGCCTTACCTGCTTCGATGAAGCATCATACTCTTCCTGCCATCCTTTACTAACTTTGTCTATTGATGACACCTTCCTGTACTTGCTTTTCAGTTCAGTTGAAGGCATCTCCCTGCAAAAGTAAAATGGAGTGGTAACCAAAACTAGGAACTGCCATCCTTTACATTAGATATGAAACCTGCTAGGCTCTTAGCTATTAATTAATCATGTAGCTTTATTATTCACTGTAAAATGTTAACCCTAAACTCTGCCAAGAAAAAGAAATGATATGATTCCTACCTCAATGCGTCACCAATAGCAGGTCGGACTATTTTGTACATTCCTTCAGTTGAGCTGGTTCAATAAGAATTAAGAACAACTCAGGTCCTAACATCTGGTCAAATAAATAACAGAACATTACAGTAAACCTCATATTTTTTATTCATGTATATTGCTGTTTCATACTTGCAAGTTTCTGTCACCTCATTCCATCCCTTATCGTTTGCAAACAGAAAATTTTAACTTTTATTCTTGTCTGTCCTCTTTTATAAAGATGAATCATGATACTCAAAAAACAATAAGGCTTCTTTTTGTTTTCCTTTTCACTTACCTTCCATTTTTTGACTTCAATTTATGTGTGTCCTAAATTGCACATTTG
Source organism: Sorghum bicolor (assembly GCF_000003195.3). Taxonomy (NCBI): domain Eukaryota; kingdom Viridiplantae; phylum Streptophyta; class Magnoliopsida; order Poales; family Poaceae; genus Sorghum; species Sorghum bicolor. The sequence goes on from NC_012875.2 coordinate 55,942,171, forward strand.
GGTAAATGCAAAATCCTAAATACAGATAGAGCATAGATATAGTTCTACCAAAAAAAGGGTAACCTAATGACATTCTTGTGTCCAGGTCCTTACTAATCTCGCTTGCTATGCTAACAAATGGAAAATTAGTCATCATACAAAACATACCCTTCGAAAGCAAGAATGAAGTGCCTTCTCCCCATCCATTCCCTTCTGGACTCATAAAACCCATCATTGGAGGTACCAGCAACATTTTTCTCCCTTTCCTCAAGCTTCGCTTTTGCCGACTTTACACATGTCCAAAAAAAGCATTATGCAGGTAAACAACAGTTTTGCAACAAATTGAATCGCACTTAGGTCCTGAACTGACTGCTTACCTCCCAAGTAACTCCCCGGTCGATGGTGAAAGTAAATAGTACCGTCGAAGCACCAGACAAGCTATCAGTATGAACAGTCTGCATGGTCACCATTCATTGATGGTCAATGAAATATAGCTGCCAAAGCAAATGTCATCACAATAAAACATTACCTTAGGTGATTCTGTCATTTCAACATTCTTAGCTCTGATATCAACAATTCCAGAATCTAGCTGCCCTTCTATCCTTGCATTGTGAAGGACAATATCAAGTATACTTGTAAAGAGATCAAACAACCTGTTACATAGAATGTATTAGAATGGTCTAACCAACTCTTTGACGATATGTGGATCATGCAAACTCACCTATTCTGGATGTTTGGAGGCAACCCCAAAAGGCGGTTGAGAAAACGAGCAACATCATGCATATCTGAATCTACAATCCGACCAGAAAGCTTCCCTGGATCTTTTCCATTGTCTGAGGAAAGTCATTTAGTGAGCCATAATTTTTATAACTTAACTGTATGTAGAATAACGCAGCCCTGGATGGCTAGGGGGCAGTTCCACTTTGCAAGCATCAGGTGTTGAGGGTGGGTGGGCAACCTCCCTGACAGGAGGCTCAACCAACTGGGTAATTCCTCAATTCTCACGCATAAAATTTGTAAATCATAGTTCTCGTGCTGTTCAATCAATTATCAATATGCTTAATGAATTGTGGCATTTCAAGGGCTACTAAGAAGCCCGTCAGTACAGTAGATACATAAATAAATAAATAAATACCAATGAAAAGTGTTTATCTTCAATTCAATAATACCAAAAGTATAAAAACAGATAGAAGATATCAAGCATTCTTCTTCGTCATTATGTGAAAAAAAGTGTTGAAACATAAGCAGTTAAGCAAGTTCACATGAAGAAACAAAACCATAACAAAAGGTTATTAGTATGGTAGCAAAGTAGCAAAACAAGCATAAACGTAAGTTAAATGATTTTTAATTAACTTACATATGAAAGCATCCCTAATAATTCCAACTGATACTAGAGCAGCTTTTGCTTCATTGATGAATTGTTGGATGCTAGTTTCATCATCAGAACACCCCGGAGGAACAACTGGAAAAGAATCCTGATCACCTTGAAACCAACTCTTAGAATGTTGTAGGCACAAAAAAGGAAATACCATAAAATTAATTGTACTAGTACAAACCTGTTCCATTATTCCCCTATACATCATGGTTAATGCCTTTTTCCCATAATTGCTATCATAGTTAAAAGCACTCAAAGAAGGTCCAGCCCTACAAAAGTATAAATCTTTCCTCAGAAATGTTCTGGCTGATTTTTTCCTCCCAGTTTAATTGAAATCAATAAAAACCTGCGATCTCCTTGTGTTAAAGCACCAAGAGACTCTAGCCTTTTTGCCACAATTGATGCAAATCGCTTTTCACCACCGAGATTTGTAAAAAGAAGCCTACAGTGAGTTCCAATTTTTTTCAGATATATAAACAATTAGATATGGTTTATAAATCATCCGAAAAGTTTGCAATGTGAAAATATATTATAAATGAAACATGTGAGTACTGAGACTGGAGCCACAATGCATTTTTTTTTGGAAACAGTGTTTTCTCCACACTAGAAAACAATTCACTTGATTATCCCAACATCTGACTGATGCACAGCTACTCTGAGAACATCACATTTGTGGAAAAAAACATTTCCAAATAGACAACTAAATAAGACCGTGCATAAAATTTGCTGGTTATATAACAAACTCATATGCATTCCACGTAAAACAGAGACCGTCATTCAAATTACTGCATATAATGCTTTAGAAGACATTAGCTATTCCAGGTTAGCCGGCAGCCATCATTAGTTACCAGCACAAAAAAGGAGTCCTGCACCTACAATCGGTTGTTGAAAATTCAATAATCATTCTAACTTCTAGTTAACATTGCAGGTGCTTTATTCAACTCCTCCAAAAAAAAACTCCTCCGATCTGGCTCTACACCCTTTCAGTCTTCATTTGCAAGGAAATAATACCACAAAACCCTCATCTGAGTGAAGTGTAGCAGCCAACAGTGTGCAATCAAAATTCAAATGTACAAGAGAGAGTTCATGTAAATAAATGTCAGACCTATATTGAGGGGCAGAAGTTTGATTAGAACGATGGGTCCTCCCAAACTGCTGTATTGCACGATCTGCACTCCAAGGGAGTTCAAGTGTTATGTGTACTCTTCTTCTCTGCAAAATTAACGTAAGCAGTTTGTACATTATTTTGATAGATTGGCTTCTGGCATAATTGACACATATGGCTAAAATGGAGCAACATAAGACCTGGTTTTTTGCCCTTCTATCAGCATGGAGAGAAACACCAGCTGACCCTGCTTCAGATATAATTGCAATTAGTTTTTTGCCATCCATAAACTGCTGCTTCTCGTGCATATTAATCATCTCCATCGAGACTTCTTTCCTACAAAGTAATGAACAAATATACATGGGATTCACTGAACTGGAAGCCCAGAACATAAAACATAATGGCATAAGCTATCTCACGCGTTCCGCGCCTGATAAATCACGCCTTTCCCATCCAAAGTTCTTATGAGCATTCCACGACGTCCGGTTATTTCAGCAACATTGTCAGGCCCCCCTAGCTACAAGATAACAAATGTGGAAAGTTCTCAATGCATGTACAGTCTAATGCTACGAGTATGTGGGACCTAAGAATAGACTCAATTAAGATCTAATACGCAAATCATCTTGTTTATCATTGCTTCCATGTTCTACAACAACATATGAAGAAGTGAAACGATATAAAACAGAAAGATACTAGATGATGAACAGAAGTTAGAGGACAAAGTAAACTCAACGAAAAAGATCTTGTCTTCAAGTTGAGATATATGAATGTCATATCCAGCCCATCAGGGCCCATAAGATGAAGGGGATAAAAACAACATGTTCTTCCTTGGGGATGGTACATTGGTACTGTTGAGTTGTTATCTATTTCCTTCAGTTTAGAGATAGGTTCTTTGCAGTTCAAGCAGCATAACCACAAGCAGCAGGGGTAGAGATGATTGGCTGGGACTGGGAATACCTTGCTTTGTAAGAAGAGAGGTACAGGCTCATCCTCAGAAAGTTAGGATGATTTGAACCTCAAACCTAGTCAATGACAGCTTAACTTACCAAACATCCCTTATTCAGATAGTAGACAAATAGTTTGGTCCCACTCCCACCAAGTGTCACGGCAACAGGATGAAGGGCGCCTCTAAGCATGCACGGAGGCAGCAGTGGGGCTCCAGCCCCCCCTACCGCTGCCGGGCTAGTGGAGCTCTTGGTACTCACCTTCTAATTTTACATATAAATATATAAGGTAGGGTGGGCTGAGATCTTTATTTTTTATGATATATTTTGTAAATTTCATCGTGGATCGATATTTTTAATATAAGAATACTTCAAACTATTATAGTTTTTTTATTGTGATGAGTTATAGTAGAGCTAAGTTGATATAATACTTTTGTTCAGCCCCTCCTAGATTTTTTTCTGGCTCCCCGGCCACACAAGGCCCATATGTCAATGTCTAGCTTATTACATGAATGTAGGAAATACGTTTCTAGTACTTAGAGGCGCCCTTCATCCTGTTGCTGTGACACCAAGGCACCAACCACCCCTGTTGCTGCTTTGGAATGTATGCCAGGCTAATGCCTGATAGGCTGATACCCGCATGTAACAAGCATCTACAATACATACCATTTTGGAAAAGAAAGAGGAGCATATATATCGAAGACATGATAGAAAAACATGAAGAGCCATAATATAAACCAATGAATTCGTAGAAACTAGCTAGCTAAATGGGAATCTTTACAGAATCCAAAGGTCCACATTTCATCAAAATCTCACCCCAAGCATAAAGCCTACACGTGTATGAAAAACAATTTGCCTGATGCTTGCTTAACAAAAAAAATAACCTGGAGTTGCTACATTCTCAGTTTCTCACTATCATGGATATGCTATAACTCTACACTTTAAACTCTTGATGCAGGACTAAGGCCAGTCTCAATGCATAGTTTCATGGCACAATTACCAAGACTATAAACTAGGTAACCGAGCCACATGAGTTTCATGGGGATGAAGCTCCTCTTTCATCTAATGGAACTCCTTCATTTAATGATCCTGCCAAGTCAGCAATTTTGCTTATGTGGCACCCTATTTAATGTGCATGACACTCCCAGAAACATGCATTGAGACTGGCCTAATCCCACCACTACACTACAATTGGGCCCCAAGAGCTCCTAGAATGGTTCCAGGGGGAGCTCTGTCAAATGGCAGTTTGCAGGGAATTACTCCTAGCGTGGATTCCGTGGCGTGATTCCCTGAAATGAACTAAGATGCTGGGAGTTACCTCTACAATTTATCCTAGAGAACCACATAGATTATCCTTTGATATCATACATGAATAAAATGCCAAAAAAATATCATAAATTCGAGAAACAGTATGGATTGTAATGTTCAACATTATTACTGCCAAGTGCCAACAAACCAAAACTACCTGATCAATGATATCATCCAAAGGATTATTAGGAAGATCCAAGGAGCGTATTAGATCCAAAATCTTCAACCTTTTCTCTACTGCAGAATCGTACCTACAAGTCACAGAAGCAACTAGCATAAACTGGGGCCATTGAGCATAAGTTATAAGGATCGTGATTCGTCTAACAAATATGAACCTCTTTGAACAATCAGCTACATGGACATCTTGCTCTTTTTCCTCATCTTCTACTATCTTACATGTGTAGCATGCCCAATCATCCGTAATTATCCCAGTCCAAGGTGGTGTTAGACAATTAGGGTGAACATGCCGAGAACAACCAGAACAATGAAGCAACAGGCTCTTCTCCTGATAGATCAGATGTTGTAAAGGGAATTTCACAAAAAGATCAAAATAATAGAGATGGCATTAAACTTTTACTGAACCTTTTGTCTAAAGTTAAAAAGTGTTACATTGTTCTGAAGCATGCTACAACTACAAAAAGTTTTTGGCGTTACTCCCTCCGTTCTAAATTATAAGTCGCTTTGACTTTTCAAGTACATATATTTTACTATGCATCTAGATACAACGTATGTCTAGATACATAGCAAATTCTATGTACCAAAAAAGTCAAAGTGACTTATAATTTGGAACAGTGGGAATATTATCAAGCCACAGCCAGAGATGTTCTGAATACAGCATTACAGCCAAGGTCATGGTACAAAATATGAAAAGAAAGAATTATGAATACAGCAAAGGCATTAGTAGTACACAAGAACAAGAAACTGTACAGACAAATTTGGAAATCAATAACTATGAATACAGGCAAGGTCATTACGCATATAAAAAAAGTATGTCATCCTCAATGAAGGTAAAAGAATGTGGATGCAAACATCTCTGTACTAGTAAATAATTAATAAATACTAAGGAAGAGAAGTCACCTCCTCTGTGTTGCAGATTTGACACATGTGGAACTCCTCATCAGATTCTGTTGATTCATGATCTGACTCAGCTGAAACATTTAAAAGATAGAATATTAATGTTAAATGGAAAGCATCCATGTAAGAATAGTACTGAACTACTGATATGGTTACTTTGGTTGAAAGATAAGCAGGAGGCGGAGGTGTGCTCGTCCTCATGAAGATTGAAGAGGCTCTGAAGTCTGAACAGCCTGATTTGGTGGATTAGATTATTCCTTGCTTCACTCACAAAGTTCTGGCGTACCTATCTATAGTGGATTCGATGAGGGCAACTTTGCAAACAACCAAAGGGCCTGGGGCCTGGGGGCGCCTGTGTATATATATTTTGAGTAGCAATTCCTATATGGTAAAGTATACTTCCTCTCATCTCAACTACTCCCTCTGTTTGGAAACCTTAGTTATCTAGGGCATTCCTACATGGTCTACACAATGATATTTTGAGTACCAATTTCTATATGGTATATTTTAAAAACAAAGTACTGTGTATTACAACAATATCACAATGGCTATTAGGGTGAAATTTGGTCAAGGCGCCTCAAGTAGCTGATCAACAAGTATGGCTATGTGTAGTAGGCTGTAGCCATATACCATGTCACTGCAAGTGCCACTGTTGATAGCATGGATCATTCAGAGAAGTACCAGTTTCTTGGGTACTATTCATTAAAGCGACATTGTACAATTTATAGTTGAAATTCTTTATCCCTATTATACTAAGTATCACATGGGAAGTCCCATCTGCCTACCAGGGAGGCAGGGACATCTTGGAACATTTAAACATCTAATCATCATTGTTTTTCCTTTTTCTCGAACTCACTTTCATCCATATATCTCGATTGTTTCGTAATGGGTCTGCGATGCACCAACCTACAGGGCAAGTTAATGTTCTTTTTCATCACAAAGTTAACTTTCGTTACCTCATTATTTATATTTTCATTCATTTTTTCCCAGTATTGCATTCAAATCATATCTCATACCTATTACTTATGTTAGAGTATATGAGTATTAGGCCCATGAGGCTAGGCCCATGAGGCTAGGCCCATGAGGCCCATGTATCCCTAACTATATGGCCACCCTGGTTAGGGTTAGCCCAATAAGGAAATCAGACATTCTAACATGGTATCAGCTTAGGGTTTCTTCCTCCCCTGCCCACCCCAGCCGCCGCCACCTCTGGCCGGCGCGCCGCCGGCGGCCATGGCCGGCCGGCCTGATCCCCCTCCTCCTCCCTTCTACTTCAACCACTTCCCTCCTCTCCCAACCTCTTCCTGGGCGCAAATCGCGCAGCAGACGCCGCCGCCCCTGCCTCTACCTCTTATGGCGCAGCTGCCGGCCTGGCCGCCGGCGCGGCTGCGGCTCTGGCCGCGCGCGCGGAACCGGCGGACGCCGCCCAGTACGCGCCGCGCCTCGACCCAGGCGGCGCTCGCACTGACGGGATGGCCGCCGGCGCGGCTGCGGCTCGCGCGGAACCGGCGGATGCCGCCCAGGACGCGCCGCACCTCCACCCAGGCGGCGCTCGCGCGGACGGGCTGGCCCCTTCCGACGTCCACGTCGCGCCGGCAGGCCTTCACGCGCCCGGAGCTGGCCTTCAGGCCGCTCTGGCTGGCGACCAGGGCGCGGCCGACGTGGCCACCGCGGCTGCATACGCCCGGGGTGCCGCTGCTGCCATCGCAGCTGGCCTGGGCATGCCTCCGAACGTCGCCTCTCTGTCTGGGGCTCTGCTCACGGCCTCGGGGCCTCTGCCAAGGGGGCCGGCCCCTGGTCTGGCCGCAGGGACGCGCGCGGGAGCTCCGTCTGCGGCCCCCTTCCCTGCCCCGCCTCCGCCGCCCGTGATGCACCGTCCGGACTCCTCCCTGATCGCCGCTCTCGTCACTGCTCGTGCTGCGGCTGCGGAGGGCCGGGCTCGCGTGCGTGAGGCCGCTCTCGCTTGGGAGCGCGAGCGCGACGCGGCCGACACCTTGGCCCGCCAGATCGCCGAAGCCGAGCAGTTCCTCGGCCTTCCAGCCTCGCCTGACGTCGGGACCACGTCCTCGGGATCGGCTTCGGTCGTCTGGCACGATCCGGCCGACCCCCACGTGGTGCAGCTCCACTACCAGGCTGGGGGCGTCCAGAACATCCGCCTCCTCGTTCCGGTCGTCCTCGAGCCCGAGTCGCCCTCCTACGCTCGCTGGAGGGACTTGGTCCTCCTCACCCTCCGCCGCTACGCCCTCGACGACCACGTCCTCCTCGACACCGCGGGGGTGGTCCCGACCCCCTCGTGGCTACGCCTCGACAGCATCGTCCTCTCCTGGATTCTGGGGACGATCTCCCTGGACCTCCACGACCTCGTCCGCAACACCCCGAGCGCTCGCGGAGCCTGGCTGGCGCTCGAGGGACAGTTCCTAGGCAACGCCGAAGCTCGGGCTCTGCGGCTCGACGCGAGCTTCCGCACCTTCGTCCAGGGCGACCTCTCCGTCAGCGAGTACTGCCGCCAGATGAAGGGTATGGCAGACTCTCTCGGCGACCTCGGCTGGCCCGTGGAGGACCGCATCTTGGTCCTCAACGTTCTCCGCGGGCTCAGTGACCGCTACTCCTACCTCCGGACGTGGATCACCCGGCAGCGGCCCTTCCCCACCTTCCTGCAGGTCCGTGACGACCTTGTCATGGAGGAGCTTACTCAGGGCCTACAGCCTGGGTCCACCTCCGCTCCGGGGTCCTCGACCTCCTCCTCGACTGCTCTTGCTGCCACTCCTCCACCCCGTCCCGCCACACCACCACAGTCGTCACTTCTGGGTCCTCTTCTCCCCGGGCCGAGCGGGGGTGGGGGGGGCCGTGGCGGCCGCCGTCGTCATGGTGGGGGACGTGGAGCAGGTCGTGGGGGCACGACGCCGCCGCCACCTCCACGGGGTGCACCTTGGCCATCCTACAACAACCCATGGTCAGGGCGCATCTCCATGTGGCCGTTCCAGGCCTCCGGTGGCGAGCCTCGCCCGCCGGCGGCCATGCTCGCGGGTGCTCCCCCAGGGATCCCCTCAGTGACCCCGTGGGCGGCCCCGTTCCCCGCGTCCTCGTGGGCTCCTCCACCGGTGACCTTGCCCGGGTCTGCCGGCTGGGACCAGGCGGCCTTGGCGCACTTTTTCAGCACCATGGCCCTGACACCTCCAATCGGGCCGGAGTGGGTCGCCGACTCTGGGGCTACTTACCACACCACTCCTAACCCCGGTATACTTTCTTCTGTTCACCCTCCTTCTCCCTCTCTCCCTTCGTCCATTATGGTCGCCAATGGGTCTTGTCTTCCTGTCACCTCTGTGGGTGCTGCCGGCCCCCATGGTTCCTTTCGTCTTCCTGATGTTCTTGTTGCTCCCTCTATGGTTCACAATCTTCTTTCTATTCGTCGTTTTACAGCTGACAATTCTTGTTCTGTGGAGTTTGACTCTTCTGGTCTTACTGTGAAGGATTTGGCTTCCCGGCGTCCTCTGCTCCGATGTGACAGCACGGGGCCCCTTTACACTCTTCGCTTTCCGGCATCTGCCTCGCCTCCTTCGCCAGTTTTGTCAGCTGCCTTCGCCACCACTACCTCCACTACTTGGCACCGGCGTCTCGGCCATCCTGGACGTAATGCTTTGATGCAGCTTAGTCGTAGTTCCGATATTCGATGTACTCGGGCTCACGATGAGCATTTGTGTCATGCGTGCCAACTGGGCCGTCATGTTCGACTTCCTTTTTCTAGTTCTTCTTCTCATGCGGCCCGCATTTTTGACCTTGTACATTGTGACTTATAGACCTCTCCTGTCATCAGTATTTCTGGATACAAGTACTATCTTGTGGTGGTGGATGATTATTCTCATTATTCCTGAACTTTTCCTTTACGTGCAAAGTCTGATGCTTTCCCCGCACTTGTTCACTTTTTCGCTTGGGTGTCCACACAGTTCGGCCTCACTATCAAGGCTGTCCAGTGTGACAACGGTCGGGAGTTCGACAACTCCACCTCCCGCGCCTTCTCTCTCTCTCACGGTGTCCAGTTGCGCATGTCTTGCCCGTATACCTCCTCACAAAACGGCAAGGCTGAGCGCATGATTCGCACCACCAACGACACCGTGCGCACTCTCCTGCTCCAGGCCTCTCTTCCTGCTCGCTTCTGGGCCGAGAGCTTGCACACCTCCACTTATCCTCCTTAACCGCCTTCCTTCCGCTGCTTGTCCAGCTCCCACACCTCACCACGCTCTCTTTGGTACCCCTCCTCGCTATGATCACCTTCGAGTATTTGGGTGTGCGTGTTACCCCAACACCACCGCCACCGCTCCTCAAAAGCTGGCACCCCGTTCGACTCTCTGTGTCTTCCTTGGGTACTCCCCGGATCACAAGGGGTACCAATGCTACGACCTTACCTCTCGTCGAGTCCTCATATCTCGCCATGTGGTGTTCGACGAGTCGATCTTCCCCTTTTCCACCACTACTACTCCTGCTTCCACCTCGGAGCATGACCTCTCCTCTGTGTTTCCTACTGACCCGGTGGTCGAGCCACCTTTCCCGGTGTTTCCTGCAAGTACAGCTACGTCGCCTGTCGCCCGTGACACCTCGGGGCCTCTACACTGCTTGGGTCCCGAGGTGTCACCTTCCGGCCCGGCCCCTGCGCCTGACGCGGGTCCCGGGTCGGCACCTTCGACACCGGCCCCACCGGTACGCTTCGCCCAGCCGGTGCGGGTCTACCAGCGACGTGCTCCCGACGTGGGTCCCGGGTCGGCGTCTCCGACTACGACCCCACCGGCACGTTTCGCCCAGCCGGTGCGCGTCTACCAGCGACGTGCCCGGCTGGCGCCGCTTCCTCCGGCGGCGCCGGTGGCCCCCTCTTCGCCGGGGTCACCTGTGCCACCGGCGACGTCTTCCCCGCCGGCGACACCAACCCCGCCGCCACGGCACCCAGCTACTCGGGCCGTGACGCCGGTGTACCACCCACCGCTCCTTCACCGACACCCGCGTCATGTTCACCCGATGGTGACGCGACACGCGGCTGGGACCTTGCAGCCCCGGGCTCTTGCGGCGATGCCCGGGGACTCGCAGGTCTCACCGGTACCCTCCTCCGTCCGCGAGGCCTTGCTGGACCCTCACAGGCGCCGCGCGATGGAAGAGGAGTACGCGGCCCTCCTCGCCAACCAGACATGAGATCTGGTGCCACGACCGCCGGGCTCCAACATCGTCACCGGCAAGTGGATCTGGACCCACAAGCGCCGGGCTGACGGCACCCTTGAGCGGTACAAGGCTCGCTGGGTTCTCCGGGGCTTCACTCAGCGGCCCGGTGTCGACTACGACGAGACCTTCAGCCCGGTGGTGAAGCCGCCCACCGTCCGCACGGTGCTCTCACTGGCTCTCACGCGCAGGTGGCCCGTGCATCAGCTGGACGTCAAGAATGCCTTCCTGCATGGCGTTCTTACTGAGACAGTCTACTGCAGTCAGCCGGCGGGGTTTGTTGACTCTTCTCGTCCTGACATGGTGTGTCGGCTCAACAAGTCTCTCTACGGCCTCAAGCAGGCCCCCCGGGCGTGGAACCATCGGTTTGCTGCTTTTCTACTGACTCTGGGGTTTGTGGAGGCCAAGTCAGATACCTCTCTGTTCATCTATCACCATGGGACTGAGACTGCATATCTGCTGCTCTATGTTGATGACATTGTCCTCACAGCCTCCACTGAGTCACTCCTTCGGCGGATCATTGCCTCTCTTCAGCAGGAGTTTGCCATGAAGGATCTGGGTGCTCTACATCACTTTCTCGGGGTCACTGTTGAGCCTCACCCTGCTGGATTACTTCTTCACCAGCGGCAGTACACTCTTGATATCCTGGAGAGAGCTGGGATGACTGACTGCAAGCCCTGCTCCACTCCAGTTGACACACAGGGCAAGATCTTAGAGGCTGAGGGTATACCAGTGACAGATCCCACTGCATATCGGAGTCTTGCCGGGGCACTTCAGTACCTCACCTTCACCCGGCCGGATATCACGTATGCAGTTCAGCAGATCTGCCTCCATATGCATGATCCCAGGGAGCCACACCTCACCGCTCTCAAGCGGATCCTACGGTACCTCCGCGGCACAGTCGACTTTGGTCTTCTCCTTCACCGACGGTCGTCTTCCACCGAGCTCGTCATCTACATCGACGCCGACTGGGCCGGGTGCCCGGACACCCGCCGCTCCACCTCCGGCTACGCCGTCTTCTTAGGCGGCAACCTGGTGTCTTGGTCGTCCAAGCGCCAGCCGGTCGTCTCCCGCTCCAGTGCCGAGGCGGAGTACCGTGCTGTCGCCAACGGCGTCGCTGAGGCTTCCTGGCTCCGGCAGCTCCTCGCCGAGCTCCACAGCCCTCTCTCCCGGAGCGCGCTGGTCTACTGCGACAACGTCAGTGCGGTGTACCTCTCCACCAACCCTGTGCAGCACCAGCGGACCAAGCATGTGGAGATCGATCTACACTTCGTCCGGGACCGGGTCGCTGTCGGCGATGTTCGGGTCCTCCACGTCCCGACCACCTCCCAGTTCGCCGACATCTTCACCAAGGGTCTCCCGTCCTCGACCTTCACCGAGTTCCGCTCCAGCCTCAACATCACCAGTGGCTAGTTGTGTCTGTGGGGGGGCTCGTGTGTTGTACCTCTTTTCTTTCGTGTCCAGTCTGCGAACTCCGCTGCGACGGTAGTTCAGACTGCGGGGGGATGTTAGAGTATATGAGTATTAGGCCCATGAGGCTAGGCCGATGAGGCCCATGTATCCCTAACTATATGGCCACCCTGGTTAGGGTTAGCCCAATAAGGAAATCAGACATTCTATCACTGATACTTTCTGTTTCTCTGAGATATTTTCTTCCAGTTAATACATCTTATTTCAATATAAAGTCGTACTTGTAAGCATAAGTGACACACCATGTAACTAACATTTGTTTGCTACATGGTGAAAAACATGAAATAAAAACCATGTCATTACCAGGAAACTTACATGGAGAATAATCATCGGTGTCGTCATCACTCACATCTACCACTTTCGCTACTTTTCTAACTCGCCCTTTAAACGATACATCCAGTGCAGAATGGCGCTTACGCTGGATCTCTGTGACTTTTTCATCACCTAATAGAAGAATTTATTTACATTAAAAAACACAACAGAGCAGGCAACAGGAAAAATCATAAGAATTGAGAAAACAAGATGCAGAAATTTAATATAAATAAGTAGGCACAATGAAAATGTTGAATACCCTTTTCTACCAAGCTAGATGAGAAAGGACCAAACCCCAGAGCTGTGACTTTGCTTACGCAAGTGGAAATGAATTTTAGAATATGGCATGCATATTTAGCAGAAGGAAAGACCATTGATCATAAACTAACTTACAAGTACCAGCATTTTAAGCATTACACAGTAGCTTGCAAACAAGTTGGACCCAAGGATGGTAAAAACTGGATGATATTTACATGCTGAAATAAAAGCAACAAACCTTGCTGAAAAGAATCGGGTTTTGGAGGTAAAGGGTAGTTTTCTTCTACCAACTTAAGAAGGAGCTCCCGAGGGCCAGAAACGAAGTCTTCCATTTCAACTCCCTGATTCAAATTTCAAATGAAGTATTCAGAATTTTGGAGCAGTAATCTAATTTGCAAGGATCTGTGAAAAGGAAGTGTTCAGTAGAAAATGTGAACAGACATATTTTGTGACAGCTTCTTCAGTTCTAGCTTCTCCAGTGCTCTGAAGACCAATCACCACACATTTGTTCTCTGCCAAGGCCTCTTTAGCTAACCTCACAACAGCAGGTACCTTTGCAGACATGCACATGTGCCTGAAGAAACGCTGTAAAACGTAGTTCATCAGTTATGAAGCATAAAAAAACAGCAAGTATTTAAGCATGTTAGGCAATTATTATCTACCAGACACACTATACTAATTTAGAATTTAAAATTGTTTCTCAAGTTCAACTATGCAAAACATAGGGGTCATGTTATGTTGGAAAACAATACACACGTGGATTGTCAAGGTGAAGTATGCAAAGGCCATAAAATTTCATACAAGCTCATTTTGGAGAGGTAAGGAAGCAATACCTGATGGCTGGCCCAATACAGCCGCCATATTTGATTTGAACTGCCGTCAGCAAATAATTCACTTGCTGATAGGAGTTCAAGGCGCAATTCAGCCCAAAATTCAGCTGCCTTTTTGTACATGTTCTGCATTGCAAATACGATTTAGAAACTTTATCATGAGCTACATATAGATCCACAGCCTAGGAATAGTTAAATAAGCTGAAGTTGCGCATGGATGTTACTAAAAATTGAGAAAACCATTTAGTCCCAAGCAAGTATGGATAGGCTACCACGAAAATAAACAATGAATAGAGTTAGATATGTTGTCCTGCATTTGCACAGGATAGAGGAAGACTTTCATTCGGTAATCTTTCGATGGTTAGGCATGCTATATAGATACAATATAAAAGATTCCAGCATTTAACTTGCTGTACATACACCTTCCATGTTATAAATTCTTTTGTGCGGAACTCCCCAGAAACTTTTGGTAAAAGAAAAATAATAGGAAGAGTTCAGACAATGGTTCCTCTCTACAAAAAGCACTCATAGAACAGAAGAAAAACACTGATATGGTAAAACAAATGAAAGGGCAAAGTGCCAACGCCAGTCGTAAGGCAGAGAATACAATTCAATTTAATTTAGTTTCAATGCAGAAAGGTTGTCAATAACATATGGTCTTACCATCATTCTTTCCTCAAGTGGAGCCTCCACTATATCAAAATCAGCCCCTTTGTAACTTAATGTACGGCATACATACATACCCCTGCAACAGTTCAACAATAGTGATGGTTAAGTAGCTACTTGTATCTTACTTTCCTGCACTTACTATTCACTGTCAAGTAGTTGCAGTTCCTTGGCTTCCAAGTAGGAATCAAGGCATCTGCTTTTAGCACTTAGAATATGCTGTAGTAGATGGTTGACCACACTTCTATATAAGCAGGGGCAGACCATCTTGTATCCCAAGTCTTGTACGCCTTACTTTCAATCCAAGCGGCTATATGCCAAGCTGCCCTCTGGGCTTTACCCTGATCTGATCTATGTTTGAGCAACAATTGGTATCTAGAGCCTAGGGTAGTAGAGAGCAGCCATGTCCACCGAGAGCTCCAAGGCCTGCGCTGCCGCCGCTGCTGGAGTGTCCACGGTGTTGCAGGGTGATGCTGGTACAGCTAGCACAGGAGGGGACGACCGTGCGACGCACCTTGCTGATGCAGAGGCAGCGGCTGCGGAGGCGGTCGCCACAGCACAGCAGGCAGCAGCCGCGGCTCAGGCCGCAGTCGCCGCCGCCGCTGCTCTGCGCCTGGAGATGGAGCGGGAGGACGCGACTTCAGCAGGTTCGCGGTCGTGCAGCCCCAATCGCCGCCGCGAGTTGCCGTCTCCAGAGCAGCGTCGTGGTCGTCGACAGCGCTCGCCGGCCTGCACACCGTTTACCGTGACTCCAGAGCCGGGATGCCGTGGCCGATGCTCGCCAAGAGCAACTACCACGAGTGGAGTCTTCTCATGAAGGTGAAGCTGCAGGCTCATCACTCTGGGAGGCGGTGCAGATCGGCGGCGGCAGCTACAGTGACAATCGCCGGGCCTTGGCGGCCCTGTGCGCCTCCATGCCCATCGACGCCGCGGCCTCCATTGCCAACAAGACGACGGCAAAGCTGGCATGGACTCCATCGCGCTGCGGAGGATTGGCGGTGACCATGTGCAATGGGCGACGCTGCAGCGGCTCCGTAAAGAGTGGGAAGCACTCGCCTTTCAGCCCGGCAAGCAAGTCGAGGACTTCGCCATGCGGCTAAGCAATCTGATGGAGCAGATGGCGCGGAACAGTGACACCAACCTCACCGAGGAGCGCGCCATTGAGAAGCTGATCTGGTGTATGCCAAAGAGGTACGCGCAGATCGTGAATTCGATCGAGATGCTCCTTGACTTCGACCAGCTCATGATCGAGGACGTCACCGGGCGGCTAAAGTCGGTCCAGGACCGCGAGCAAGCGCCGGACTCCGACTCCGTCACCGTCGGCGGCAAGCTGTTGTACACCACCGACCAGTGGCAGGCCATCGAGGAGGAGGAGAGCGCTGGGTCGTCAAAGGATTGTCGTCGACGTCCCCGCGACGGAAAGAAGAATAAGCCGCACTGCGATCGCGACGGTGGCGGTGGCGGAGGGCAGGCGGACAAGGCAGGAGGCGCTAACGATGAACGCAGGGTGAACCACGACGACCTCCGCCTCAATTACAACCGCCCCAGTCACTAGGCCTGGGATTGCCCACAACCCCGACGCAATTGAGAGCGCGGTGGCGCGGCGAACGTCACCGAGGCAGATGAAGATGCCGCTTTCTTCCTTGAGCACGAGTTCCTGGAGTTGGAGGCAAAAGGAAGCTGAAGCAAGGCCCAAGCTTCATCCTTCTGCTCCAAGACCGACAGCCTCAACCTCGAGGAGACGCGAGCACGTGCCTACCTCGACACTGGTTTCGGCGGCGGTGACAAGCTGAATGGATGGTACCTGGGTAGTGGCGCCACCCACCATATGACAGGGCATCGCGAGCTCTTTACCGACCTAGTGCTAGGCTTAGGGGGAGATTGATGGTTAAGTCTAGCTACTTGTATCTTACTATTCACTGTCAAGTAGTTGCAGTTCCTTGGCTTCCAAGAGGAATCAAGGCATCTGCTTTTAGCACATAGAATATGCTGTAGTAGGTGCTGACCACACTGCTACATAAGCGGGGGCAGACCATCTTGTATCCCAAGTCTTGTAAGCCTTACTTTCAATCCAAGCTGCCCTCTGGGCTTTACCCTGATCTGATCTATGTTTGGGCAACAGATAGAAGTACTCAACAAGCTGCACTGTCTTGTCAAAAAAAAAACAAGCTGCACTGATAAACAGAATGCACCAGCCAGCACTTATACTCAAAGATAGAAAAGGCTGGATGGAAACTAATCAGTTCCCATTTAAAGAAAGCATGACTGGGACATGTTACCCATTACAGATAGGCTCTTCATGTACATAACAATTGAAATTTGGCAGAAGAAAACATACCTAGCTTTCATGTCCATGGCAACAAGTTCAAGTGCTCCCACACCACCTTTCTCAAGAGCACCTAAAAAGTGAGTATAAATCTGAGCAACTGCATTTAGGTTTATAATGAATCACAGAACACACAGAAATAATTCAAGGCATGTGATTCTTCAAGTACAAAGACTAGTCCTGAATGAAACATGAAGCAACAAGTAACAAGCTAACATAACCTAACTGAAAATAGAGCACTAGACCCAATTCTTAAATGATAATTTAAACTATCAGTGCAGCTTGAGTTATTAAGAGAACAGGTAAAACCAAACTTGTCCCTACAGCTCTGCTAGTATGATATGTTCTAGCGATCCATAAAAGATATGCTCATTTTAACTGAGCCATCCTTTACACATCAAACTGGAATGCTGTTACACCTGAAATTCCTATTAAGGTATATTGTGACCATAATTTAGGGTCCACTATTGGGTTTGGGTCTTAGACTCTAGAGTCTTAGTGCCACTAGTATGTTTGCACTGTTAATGGAAATAGGGCCAATCTCAATTGGGAAAAATAAGTATGTTTGCTGCTAGCAATCTAGCATGGACGCACCAATTACTTATTGCCTTATTGAGTGCAAGATAACTTGATAAAAACAAAAGGAAAGATTCACATAAAAAGAATGAAGCAACAAACCTAAAAATTGTGAAAAATCATGAAATGATGTTCCTTCACCCCAAAGTCCAAGCCGAACCATATAGCCCAAATTTCGTGGTTCTGATGCACCAGTTGCTGAGCAGTAAACAACCCGAGCCTCAGGTAACTTTTCCTGCCACGTTTGGCCATGTTACAATGATAGTTTGAATACTGGCTAGCGCAAATAAATAAAACAATTGTTGCTCTATTTAAGAGTAAATGATTTCTATGGGTCTGATTGGTTGTCTGCAAGCCCCTTATCCATGCCCCTGTAGTGCAGTTCACCCCAATTCGGCCAAATTGTGCATATCCAGCTCTTCACCCTCCCTTCCGCACCCACTCTACAGCCCAAGGCTCAGTCTGACCAATTACGCAAGAAACCAATCACACACATAACACTGTTCAGACAAACCAAACAACAGCTAATTACATAGCCTTATGCAGGTTAAAGGTATGCTGCATAACCCCTGATACAATGCAATACTAATGCGAGGAACCAATCAGACCCTATAAAATAATAAAATAATTCACTAATGTATTGTGCCTTGAATTTCCTTTAAATTATGCACCAAAAACTTGACAAACAAAATCAGATTACAGCATCTTGAATTGATCCTCACAAACTGGACAAACAGAATCAGATTACAGCATCTTCTTAAATGTATTGTGCCTTGAATTTCCTTTAAATTATGTACCAAAAACTCTATTTAAGAGAAAATGATTCCTATAAGGTTAATTCACTATTGTAATCACAAACAATTTTTTCAGTGCTAAGCATAGTTTCTCTAATATTTCATGATGACTAAGACTCACTAAATTGGAAATAGAAAGATCAAAGGTTTTCTTCCCAGCCAGATTACAATAAGCTCAAGCTATAAATCACACACCTGGATCTCAAGAACTGCTTTACCAGTGCGAGTGGGCTGGCTTCCGGCATCAGGAATCAGATTTTTGGCCTTGTGGCACTGCAGGAGACATTGTTTCAGCATAAATCACATATTCAGGTATGCAGATCTGCTATAAAATGCATATTATACCAAATGGAGATAATTCAAGTGAAATACATTACCTCATCAAACACAAGGAGACCATCAAACTTTTGCCCACACCATTGAACCAATTGCTGCAAACGGGACCGGCCTCTCTCAGACGATGCTATTAGGCTACTATAAGTTACAAAGATCACCCCATTCTTAATTCCAATGGCCTTCGAATCAAGCTTAGAATACGGTAACTTATTTAAAGGGTGCACTGCATAATACATATACCAATATCAGTTGTAAATACCAATAATAGATATAGATAAATCAATCTGCTTAACAGCTAGAATGCAAGTTCTTCTGATAATTAACTAATTGTCTGTGTCCCTTTGATGGTACAAAGCACTAGAACAGACTGGATGCTCAAATGTTCAAAAAATGTTACTACTGAAATTCATCAAGGACCTCCCAACTCGCGGAAATTGTGTGTGTGAGTGGGGGGCGGGGGCGGGGGGGAGGGAGGAGAGAGGTGTGTATCAAGAACATCACTGCTGATTCAGGCACTTGTTATTCAATAGCTTTATTTCCTCATCACTGTGCCACACTAATCCAAGCATTCTAGATAAATATTATATCAAAATCACATACTGTTGAAGGTGCAATATAAATCAAGTTGCAACTCAAAGTGAAAAGGTCTGCACCTTGGACACACTTTGCACCAACATCATCCAAATCTCTTCGAGCGTCATACTTTAAGTCAGAACCAACAGATACCCACCTGGAATTGCAACCAACAGCTAAGATCAAACAATGAAGAAGGCTGCAATAACTTAAATAATTGTTGGAAAATCAGCAAGAATAGCTGATGAATATGATTTTTCAAGTCTTACACTGCCTTATGCCTTCCCTGCTGCCAATTTTCCCAGATTAATCCAGCAATTGTTCGGCCCTTACCAACGCCAGCCCCGTCACCAATGAAAAAACCTGCTCTATGGCCAGTAGGGAGATGATGAAGGTGCCTCTGTCATACAACAAAACAAATATTTACAAGAACTGTGATATTATAAAAACTTCATAGAATAATCATAGGATCGTAACCAACCTGACAAGCATAAACTATTGTTTCGATTTGCAAACAAGACAGTGCCTTTGTCTCATCCAATTCGCCCATGATATTCAAGCAGTAAGTTGGTTCAGGAGGTTGTACAGCTGACAAAGAAGAAGTTTCTACAACTGGATCTGGATGAGATAGACCAAGTGATAGCTTGGGAGGCCTCTGGAAATAAGTGCAAACATAGAAAGATTCACAATCAGTTGGACAAAAGATATCTATAAGCATAGAAAGCAATTCTGCAAGTGTGTACACAGCATCTAAGTCAATGGATAGAATATTTACATAGTCAGTGAAAGTTTCTCCAACAGTGCCACCTTCATCTTCATCACGCTCAACATCAATGGCAACCTGCTTGACAAAGTCCCAGTAAGTTAAAGGTTGCAAGCTTCTTGATATAATTATGAAGCGATCATTGGGACCTGAGATACTAATAAAACATTGAAAACAAACTGAATGTTTATGATAAAACCTCTTGGAAATTTTGCATGCAATGATCATACTTTAACAATTACAATGGAGAATGCTACTCATAAACCAAAAAACAAATTGTGCAAATTTGCAACATTATACAAAAATCCTTCATCCTACAACAAAAAAAGGTGCACTAAGTGCATAGATAATCTGAAAACTGTCTAATATGAACTGAGCTAACTTGTCCCATCAATTTAAAAACTAGAAATGCTCACTGACCATTCAGTTCAACTACCTCAAATGAAAGAAGAACATCATGGGAAAGAAGCAGTGCACAATTCAGATATTTGCTACCTGTGTTGATCACTATTGAAAGAACAACCTTCAACTAAGAGTACAACAAATGAAACAATAGTGCAAACGTGCATAGATAATCTGAAAGGTGTCAAATATGAACTGAGCTAACGTGGCCATCAATTAAAAAACTAGAAGTGCTTACTGACCAGCCAATTGAACTACCACAAATGAAAGAAGAGCACCATGCATTGCTGAAGGAAAGAAGAGTGCACAACTCAGATACTTGTTCCCTGTGTTGATCACTACAAATTGACAAAACATACAATTCTGCCCACAAAGTATATAAATGAAACTCTTCAGATTATGTGTGCTCCCCTCCCCCCTCTTCACCCCCTGTGAATTGCCTCTTTTGTACGAAAGGAAACATTGCAAAATGCAAAGCAGAATTCCTCACTCCAATACTTTCTGTTTCAGTATATAATTAGTGCAACGTATTATCGTAAAGAGAGTACAATGCCACCCATCCCCACCGTTCACCTTTCGTGTTGACTGTCCAGACGATTACACAAGGTACTGACAGGCGTACCTCATTTATCTCCTCAGGTGGTTCGGCGGCAGGCAGCATCATGGAAATTGTTGCGCCAGCCACTAGCCGCAGCGGCTGCGCCATGCCAGACGGCAACACGGGGAGGGATGTCGCCAGAGGCGGCTGCGTCGTAGCCACCGAGGTCGGTGCGGGGCCCGATGGCGCGGCGCTGTTGGAGGAGGCGAGGAAGTTCTGTAGCTTGGTGTGGTCCACGGCAAGGTCGACGCCACACTGCGGACAGCGGAAGCGGGCGAGGCCATGGGGCACGTTGAGGACGGCCTGGCAGCCCGCGCAGGGGAGCTGGATCTTCGTGGGGTCCACCCCCTGAGCCGGCGGCGCACCCCTACGGGGCTGCGTAGGAGGAGGGGGAGAAGGCTTCGCGGGGGATTTGGGCGCAGGCGACGAGGACGAGGTGGACTTAGGCATGAGCTGTGGCGGGAGGCGCTGCTCCATGCGGCACTTGGGACAGATGAACTCGGTCACGCCGGGGCCGACAGCGAGGACGCCGCGGCAACCGGCGCAGAGCACCTGAACGGATGCGGAGGCCGGGGAAGGGGACGAGTCGCCGGCCATCGGCCGCGACCGCACGGCGAGGGTTTCGGGGCAGCGGAGCGGGGGTGTCAGGTCTCGGTTTCCTTCCACGCTCGGGAAGAGCAGAGGAGAGAAACCGAAACGGTACAGCCAGAGTGGGATGGTTGATCTGGCCCGGTATTTGAAGATTTCGAGAATGGTTGGGTGACAAATGGGAAACAGAAACACCATGGGACATTAAGGTTTTTTTTTATATCTGCATGTATAATATATAAAATTTATATTGGCATGATGTATAAAAAAATAAAATAAACATATTTCTTCTGTCCTAAAATAATTGACCTTCTGCTCCAGGGATTAAAGAGAAATAAAAGAAGATATGATGCATAGAAAACGAAAAAGAAGAAAAGGATGCATTGAGAAATGAGAATGATAATTATGTTAAAATAAAATAATTGACCTTTAAGTATTTGGTAACGGTCAAGAATTCTGTGGTTTAAGTAACTTTAGTAGTAGGTTTTGCTTAAATACCGTTTTACCAATATGCAATTATGAATGTAGGCTCACATGTTATTTTGATGTGTGTAAAAACTTTTTGTCATTCCTGATACCTATAGGCACATGGTGTGACTATTTAAGGATTGCTTAGTTTCTTTTGATATGCATTTGTTACATCTTGCCCAGTGAGAATAACAAGCAATAACGCGTGCTTGGTTCCCTTGAAGCGTCTTGGGAACTATGTGGACAACGTTCAACTTGTTCGCGCAGGAGAGCCAAATTGGCACCGTCGCTCAGACGAGCTCGATCCAAATTTACATCCCCCGCTCCTTACCGCCCTCTATGACAGCACAATGGTAAAGGTGCAACTGGCCCTAATGTCACATTGGTTAGTCTAGTTTGATTTGTGCATCAATTGATTTTCTGAACCTTGTATATGTGCCCACGAACCTTAAAGTCTGTAGTATTAGCATAATACAATAGCCATTGAATGGATCTCGTTCCTGCAATGTGGGACTGTGGGTAGTATAACATGCAAATTTTTGTAACAACTAACTTCAGGTAGTGTTGCCTAAGTTTTATGGAAATTAGTAGGTTGCACATCTAACTTCACTCATTATCAACTATTTTCTCAAGGCTTAATGTGAGCTCATGGCCAGTTTAGCTCTCGTTGATCTCTTTTTGTTGTCAATGGTGGTGTTATAAGATGCAGAACACCAACAGCAAGAAGCATAGTTTTTCAACTAGGATGGAAATCATTGGTGATGAGAAGTTGTATGAGCTTTTGAGACTTGGGACTATGGATGCTAAAGATGGAAATGCCAAGGAGGTTGTCGAGGCAGCTCACACTAATGGTGACAAGGAAAAGTGTTTGTTGTGAAAGATACTTCTGGTACTGTTATTCTGATTGATGATGACATACCAAAGGAGAAAAGTGAGATCTTGTACGACCTGAACTAGGCCAACATGATCTTAGTGTTGTGCACCCTTGCATGAAGGAGTTTAAGTTGCCACTAAGATAGTTTGCTATAGATGAGAAAATCGAATTAAAAATTGATAACACATGCCAAAAAAATATTTTTTAGGGGTTGTAAAGTAGAAGGATACCATGCATGCCATATTATCATACACCAACAAATTTGGGAATACCGTAATAATATTGACTTGTTTAGTATGTTCATTTATGTTTTCTATTTCATTATATGTTGTTGATAGACATTTAAATTTAGTTATTTATTTAGGTCGTAACATCGAGTGCAGGGAGGACTACTTCTGCTTGTGTTGTATCAAAGATTGTTCTTATCCTTAAGAAGCATGTAAATGTGGGGAGTAAGTAGTTGAGGGACAAGCTGCACAAATAGCATAAATGTAAAGTTTATTATTTATTATGAGTTTATGATACAATCTGAAAGAAAAGATAAGTAGCTCTGAGAGAGTTGTATGGGGGTTGGAATGACAACTTTCACATGTTGTTTAATTCAAAGGCTAAGATCATAAAGAGGTCATCATGTTGTGTTATTGAGTTTGGATTAAATAGGTAGATGGGAACATTTTTTTCTATAGTTTTTTAGGGATAAAAATATGACAGAATGGAAGGACAACTTTAAATGTTGTTTAATTAAAAAGCTAAGTCCATGAAGAGGTCATCTTGTAGTGTTATTGAGATTGGATTGTATAGATAGATGGAAACTTCTTTTTTCTTATAGGTCATTCTTTTGTGCATTAGGGCCTTTCATTAAAGGTATCCCAATGTCAATTCTACTGCACTCAATAGTAGGTGGAGCGGACACTAAGGCCTTGTTTAGATGTGAATTTTTTTTAATTTCGGTACGGTAACACTTTTCGTTTGTTTGTGGCAAATATTGTCCAATCATAGACTAACTAGGGTCAAAAGATTTGTCTCGTGATTTACAGGCAAATTGTATAATTAGTTTTTATTTTCGTTTATATTTAATGCTTCATGTATGTGCCATAAGATTCGATGTGATGGGGAATCTTAAAAACTTTTTGGTTTTTGAGTGAACTAAATAAGGTCTAAGGCGTCTCTAGTGATAAGATCAATTTTGCTAGTTTGGCTGGAAGTGAGAGAGTAAAAAAATAATATCTTATTTCCTCAACCCTCACCCATAGAGTGCTGCTGTAAGGACAGTCTCAGTGGGGGTTTTACCAGGATGTCATGTATATTTATTAGAGCGTCATGTTAGTAAAACTGTACTTTTTGCATGAAACGAAGAGAAGAGAGAAGTAGTTTCACCATGGTGAAACCCCGCGGGCGTTGTTTCTCACGCGGTGAAACGGGATGAAATCCCCACTGAGGGCTAAATCGTTTCAATATCTTGCATGTGATCCAATCATTTTACAGTAATTAAATACTTTGCCCAGCCTAGAAAACGTCAAGGTAAAACTCATGCATTATGAAGGTTGTTTCATTATTCGTTTTATTGATGCCTGTCAGCGGATTTGTTTTGAAAACAGTGCATTGAAACGGGCCACTCAGACTCGCCTAAACCCTGCTCTCACAGTTCCTCGTTCCGAGCCAAATAGCTCGCTGATCCTGTTCCTTGAGCTTTTTTGCTGTTTAATTAATACTTCCACATTGGATAAAGTTGGCGACATAGCTGGTGATTGAGAACGCTTTGAGGATGTCTCCCATGGTGTTAAAAGTTGCTAGCTCAAAAGAGTGCTTATCTAATCGTGCTAGCGAGCCCTCGAGACTCGAGAGCCTAGCTCGGATATGTCCCAAAATCTTCTTAGTGTCTACACGTATGCAACCTCATACAATCTTTGTTTTTTTCTTTTTTTTTAACTTTTTCTAGCCTCCATGTCAGCTACTGAGCTACCTATTGCGCGATGTTGGGATGCCCTTACTGTAGCACTGCTATAGATGGTCATAACTGGATATATTCAGGCGCCTTTGGCTTCGTTGATAGAAACAAACGGATATGCTATAGATGGTCATAACCGGATATATCCAGTCGCCTTTGGCTTCGTTAATAGTAAGAAACGGATATACTATAGATGGTCATAGCCGGATATATTCAGTCGCCTTTGGCTTCGTTGATAGAAACAAACGGATAACTAGACTTGGTTCATGATTCATCTCTGTATATCTCTCCCTAGTCGCCTTTGGCTTCGTTGATAGAAACAAACAGATAACTGAACTTGGTGGTTTATGATTCATCTCTATATCTCTCCCTAGATTTGGTGCCGTTGCATATGATTCCTACTCCCTCCGTCCTTGATTCAGGGGCACACTAGCTCAGGAAAAGGTTTTTGAATTTACAGGCGCCAAGCCGTTTGGTGCATCGGATCGGAGCGGTGTTCAGGGCGTCCCCAGTGATAGCAGAGAAATCGCTCGCAACACAACCACAAAAAATAATTAAAAAATGGACGTCAGAACGTGAAACCTGTGAGAGAATCTTTTTCAAAATATATGCAAGACCAGCGCTGTGCTCCATTATCTTCGCAGACAATAGAATTCGAACTATTTTTGCAAAAAAGAAGAAGAAGAAGAATTCGGACTATGCTGGCGATTTGATTCGACGCCCTCACTTCCTATATTCCCGTGCACAGTTATTGCGGCTGCGAGCGTTGTGGGGGAGTCGAACCATGCATGCGGCCATGGAGCGAGTCGAAACGTCTCGGCCTTGTTTACGTCTAGTTTAGTTTTTTTTAAAAAAAATACAAAATTAATATTGTAGCAATTTCATTTATATTTGATAAATATTGTTCAATTATAGAATAATTAGACTCAAAAGAATTCGTCTCACAAATTACAGATAAACTATGCAATTAGTTATTATTTTTATCTATATTTAATGTTCACAAGATTCGATATGACGAAAAATCTGATTTTTTTTGTAAAATTTTTTGAAAACTAAACAAAACATTAGTTTCTAAAAAATTTTGCAAACGGCTTGGCGCGATGTTGCAAAATTTCTTTTAATCTATTTTTTTTGTAAACTATACTTGCGCGATGTTGCAAAATTTCTAGTCAATACAAACGAGAGTGCATCTCCAACAGTTTGCCAAATTCCACTTGGCAAATCTTGTGGTTTGGCAAGTTGGTAAAACAAATGACAAGTAAAATAATTTTATATCTCCAACAGTTTGTCATTTTGGCTTGGTAAAATAGAAAAGGAGGTACACATCACACCATTTCTGCCACAAAAGCTGCCGGCCGCGCGTGGGCACCTGTTTGTCAGGCGTTGCATTGTCGTGGCTACAAGCAGCTACAAGAGGCCTCCAGCTAGGACTAGTACGAGTAGCTACAGTGATCGCTGTGACCATGTGCTGGAGTACACAGGGCCGAGGCCTTGTTTACTTTTACCCAAAATCCAAAAACTTTTCAAAATTTCCTGTCACATCGAATTTTTAGACACATGCATGAAGTATTAAATATAAACAAAATGAAAAATAATTGCACAGTTTGATCGAAATTTACGAGATAAATCTTTTAAGTCTAGTTAGTCTATGATATGATTGGACAATAATTACCACAAACAAACGAAACTGCTACAGTATCGCGAAAAAATTTCAGGAAGAAACTAAACAAGGCCCGAACTGCAAGCCTCCAAGATGGTACTAGTACAGGCACCCGTCCTGTTGCATCACGAGTGAACGACGAAACATCTTTGCACACTGGTCTTGTCCAATAAAAAAAGCTGCCGCGCGGCCTCACCCACGCCTTCTGATGGCAAGTCGAACAGGACGCGCAAATATGCGCGTGTACAGAGGATATTTGCCAAGTTGCTAAAAGATAGCAAGTGATTTGGCAAACTGTTGGAGCATCAAATTTCTAGTTTTGCCAATAAAACAAAGATAGCAAGTGTAAATGGTAAACTGTTGGAGATGCTCTACAATGTCTATTTTGCAAAAAAATTTAGAATTAAACAAGGCATGAGTGAGATACCAAGGATTTCGCCCGTTTGTGGCCGGAGAGTTACGGTATGGTTTTCCTGGTCTCGGTGAAAATTCCTAGTGCGCCGCTTGTGCAGCTGTGCCGCGCCCCGGCCATTTATCCTTTCGCCCTTTACGGCGTCTCGGGGGCTCATATCGACGCCTTGCCGCGTGTTGTCGAGCTGCCAAGTTGTGCGGCACTCCATGCGCTTGTGCGACTGTGCCTTGTGCTCGGCGCCGCTCCATTTGCGCCGCCATTGGCTATTTGGCTGCTTGCTGCAGCTGGGCGGATTCTGGAGTCTGGACCCCGACTAGGGGCTTCAGCCCGGGTCTAGCGCAGCTGCGCAGGCTGCAGACAAGAACTAGGTTTTTAGTGTGATGAGAAACTCGTTCTCTGGCGTTCGTCCCCATTTGCCTCGACGACTCCACACTGTAGGAGCCATGGCCGGTCTTCTCTGTTCATTCAGTTCATTTGATCCAGTTCCACCCGTCAAGCCATCACCCATATAAACAACTGAAGGAACAAATCATCCACTCCACATACAGATAATGTAAGTGCACCTATCAAGCAAGCTATGAACGGAATCCTGCCATCGCAGACTGCATCATCGTCATTCGATTTAAATGGACTTTAGCTCGATTGGAACAACATCGATCTTCATAGACGGGGAAGGTTCAGAGAGTCAGCATTACACATGTACTTGGCTTCTCAGCAATGTTATCACAAACTAATCACAGCTAGTCATGACCACTAATATTAGTCAGTGTGATCGGTGCCATAGCGACTAGGGTCGATTAGATGATTTGAAAACATTGCTTCACACGGGGCTCCATTATTTCATCAGAGCTTGGTTTTGGATCTGCAAGGATGATGATGAATATGGTCTGTCTGATCAGAATACGTGGTAGAAACAATGAAAATGGATGGATATTATTTTCTAGAAGGGTACAACTCAGAATTATAGCTGGATGTTACCTGTACAAAACCTGGAGGTGACGACTGTTCACCTTCTAATTCCTTCGGGTCCGTGAAGTCTTGTTCCTCAGGTTACCTGCGGTCTTTTTGTTGGCTGTAGCCTCCTGCAGCTTTTTCTGACTTTCTTCCATAGCAATCAACTTCTCCCTCAATGCAGCTGCCTCGTCTTCAGCCTTTCTCTTAGCCTCCATGGCTTCATCCAAGGATGCCTTCAAGGCTGCCTTCCCCCGTCGGCGCTTTGGGCCTTCTGATTGCTTTTGACGTAATTCATGGAGTCGCCGTGCCTGGATGTAAAATGAAATCTCAGCTCTTCCATGCACGTTCCACATAAATAAAAAAGAAGTCATGAATTTAGTTTCTCGTGTCTCACAATGGCATCAGCTGCAGCCTTCGTCACAGGTCTCCCATCCTTGGGTGTGTGAGTCAATATGAACAAGTCCTCAACAGTTGGCTCATCCTTATTTGGCCATTTTTGTTTCTGTTGCACAGAATAACACAATTAGTTCATTACTGACAGTGGAAGTAAAGGAACGACCTTAAATTACCTCCTCTTCAATTCTACGTGCAAAGCTCTTCGTCCCAGAGGTCTGATAAGTGGTTACTTTTGCCTGAATAGCCTTGTTTTGTGCACTTAAAGCCTGGTCAGAGATAAACAAACTAATCATAACCAACAAGCAACAAAATCACAAATCACAATGGCAGCAGAAGCTATGCACGTGAAATGGAACATTAAGTATTACCTGTGCTTTTTCAGTACTCCAATATGCAACTAAGAATCGCCAATGTTCTTTGAGGACACGAGGATTCCGATCGGCAAGGCGCTCCTCTTCTGTTTCATGAGTATCAAAATGCTGTTGTTTTAATTGAAATTTCCAAGTCCTCCACTTCTTTGCTAAACTCTTCAAAATCCATGACTTTGGAAATGGAGCAATGTCAAATTTGAGCTACACCAAGAGATAAAGTGTGTAAGAGAACTAAATACAGTGGCTAAAAACAGAAACCATATTAGTGCATACCTTGACAATATGACACATCACATCCTTATTTTTCTCAGGAACAAGTTTCCAATTATGGTATGTAAGAGGTGCTAGTATTCCATCCCGTGCTAATGCACCCAGAAAGGAAGTCAATGTGGCTGCTTCTTTTCCAATAGGCTGACCTGAAGAGTTCAATGAAACTGGTATGCGCATGCCCTTATGCATGGTCCACACCTTCAGACATAGTGTTAAACCACGAGGACGTCTACCTGTTTGGAAGGTGGCAAAATATCAGAAGTCTTAACAGCTGTACAATCATCATTTATCTGAAATCACACACAACCTTACTCAACATGGCTTGAACCCAGAGTCCTGTAACTTGCCATAATCATGAGAAAAAGAAATGCCCAGACTCAAGGCCCGTTCAGCCAAGAAACAAAAGGGAACTGCAGTCCGCTTTAATATCAAATCTCCCTCCTGTGTTCAATTGGATCAAGCCCAAACACTCAAGTTTTGTATTTGATATTTTGGACTAGCCCAAGTTAATTGCCCTAATGAACTATAAGATTTGGGGAGACCAGGAAAGAAAACAAAACCACTAGCAGCTAGCCATTCACAGTTCATGTACTGCTGTTGCAAGGGTCAGGTTAAAAAAGGGTATTGCTAAGTAAAAGGCATACAGGTTTACAGATTATGCTCAGTCAGTGTCTCAAATATATAGATTGCGGTTACTGTAAAAATACCAAAAAGATTGACACCCATGAGTTCCTCACAATCACAATTCACAATGAAAAAAAACCACATGTGTAACGATGCATATTGTCTTCTATTACTTCCATTCCATATCACAATTTTCCATAAATGTCAGCTGTTTATCTCTCCGGAGTCACCATTCAGAAGTTAAAAAGAGACCAAGTGGAAAAGTTAAACTTCAACGTTGATTTCAATGTATTAACCCCCGATAAATTGGTTAATAAGAGGGATTCCTCAGAAAATGTAGTCAAGCAGTCCCCAACAGGTCACTTTTCTCCTAGTGGTATCATTCATCTATTAAAAGCCCAAAATTGCACAACTACCCCTTGATATGAATGTTCCTCAGACAACGTAGTCAAGCAGTCCCCAACAGGTCATTTTTCTCCTAGTGGTATCATTCATCTATTAAAAGCCCAAAATTGCACAACTACCCCTTGATATGAATATGCAACTAAGTTCTCAGATGGAACTGCCACAATGATCCCATCAAAAAGACAAAAACACAGGTGACTATTACCACTTTGCCATGGTTTCAGCGTAACAAAAAATTATCTAACATGCAACATTGAAGAGGGGAGGGAGCATGAATGAGAGAGGAGTAAGGCCATTTTGTATCCTTTCTTTATGACTTATTCTGCGGCACACACAATAAGGATGATAGCAATGCAAATTACCTTTTCTCTGAGATGCTAGCTGCACTTCCTGCTCTTCTGAATCCACTGAATCTCGCAGGTATACCTCACCAGAACTTTGCTGGGACGTCATATGATGAGGGGATGACTGATCTAGCTTTGCGAGGGCCCTTTTAACATCTAAAGGAATATAGGTACGAGCAAAATCCTCAGGATCATCCATGTCGAGGTTTGAAGAAAAATGCTCAGCATCTGACATCTCATGGTTTGGAGAAGGTAGAGTAGTTATATGAAGGTTCTCCGATTCATTAGAGCATGTTTGAAGAAACTCAGGTGAAGGCAGTGAACTGTTACATAAATTGTTGATGATTCTATTAGTATCTGACAGATCAGACGAACGTTCTGGAGATACAACCAGCTGCTCATCAGGCTCACTTTCTGTTTGTTCAGCATCTATAATGGTCATTGGCATGAGGCCATTTGGAGAAACAGCTTGACATCCAACATTTTGCCTATGAATTACTTCAGTGTCCATGACAAGTTGTCTGTCTGTGGCAGCAGATGAATCTTTTGCCAAACGTTTGCTACGCCTAAGTTGAAGAACTGAATTTGAAGCAGCAACCAAGCCTTTTTGTTTCCCTGCATGAACTCTGTGGCTTCCTGGCTGTTCCGATTCCACGTGAGTTACTTGATTACCCATTTCCCTGCGAATCACAGATTCAGAATGTTCCCTTTGCACCTCTTGAGTGGCATCATTTGTTGTCTGCTCTTGTCTCCTCTCTGAACCCATAACATCGAGGCCAATCAACTGCCTCCTGCCCCTGTTGTCATTGCCTGCAATAGTCTCATGGACCAGTTGAGTGCATGCCCCTTCTCTGCGGTATGTTTTGCTTCCAGATCTTTGTTGCTTTTCCTGAACATGAATTCTCCCATTTGCTGATCCTGCCTGAGAAAGCTCAAGAGATGTCACATAACAAGAATGTTGTTTCTGTGACTTCTGCGTAATCTGTTGGGCAGTCTGCATGATTCCCCTCTCGACACTTACAGTTCTGGGGCAAATGGATCGCCCAACTGTCCCATTTATATCCGTTGAGGTAGTATCGTTAATATCTGCAACACGCCCTGATTCACTAAAAAGTGCAAAATTAACAGGATTTTGCAGTGCCTCAATAACTCGATCCGGATTCTGTTGATATGGCTGCTTTGCACGAATAACATGGCTGGAAGTAAGATTTTGAGCCTGGTGCCTGACCTGAGATATAGGCTCTCCATGTCTCTTTTCTGCAGGAACAATTCTGGAGCTGCCTGGATATATGTTCCTCTGGTCCTGATACCTTGCAGTATTGTCAGGGACCCCAAGTACCTCTTCTCCATCAATCGTGTAATCAGGATGCTCTGATTCTGGCGACTCTGGAATAAACTGGCCAGCATGCTCTGTATGTGTCTGTTTGATCCAAGTTAGCTAAATGCTAGGCATTAGTCTTGAAAAACTTGCAAAGTTTGGATTCTCTTGCTTAATCTGAAGCGCATAAGGAGCAGGCAAAAGCTACGATGATTTTCTCGGATTAAGCTTCTAAAGCATAAACTGCTGCACTGCACCACCCATCAAGTCAAGCTAAGAGTTTGATATGTTTAAACTTTGTTAAATTGTACACTGAGTACATAGATTATACAAGCTCACTCTAGATTTTGTTATTACCAAATTTCTAAAAGAAACCTAATCCTAAGAATAAAATTCCACAAGGGGGAAGACACAGACACACAGTTACACAGCAAGAGCAGTATAGCACAATACCTGCCGGACTTGGAGGATGGGAGGCTCCGAGGACGAGGCGCCGAGCGGCACCACGGGGACGGCATCCGCCGACGCGGCGGAGGAAAGGAGGTAGTGCCTGAGCCTCGCGGTGTCGACGGTGAGCTCGGCGCCGCAGAGCGGGCAGGCGCAGCGCGTCATCCCGACGGGCACACTGAGGAGCGCGCCGCACGCGCCGCAGGGGAGCCGCGCGCCGCGCACGTCGGCGGCGCCTCGGGGCAGCGGGAGCGCCTTCCGGCGGGGCGGCGGCGGCGGCATGAGCTCGGGGGGAAGCGACTGCGGAGTGGCGCAGTCTGGGCAGATGAACTCCGTCAGGCCCCGCTCCACCTCCAGCGTCTCGCCGCACCCCGCGCACCGTACCTCCAGAGACTCCGCATCTACCGGATCCGCCGACGCCGCCCACGCGGCGGTCGGCGGTGGCGCCATTGTCCTAACTGGCTCTCTCGACGAGGGTGGACCGGTGGAGTGGAAGGGGAAGGGTGGTTTTCGTTTCTGCAAAGCTTGGGGAAAAGCGGAGACGGAGAGATGCGTCGCACTGCGACTGTCTAGGTTTTGGAAGCTGAGACGGAGGGGCCTATCACAGCTCCGTCTCAAAATCTGCATTCCTCGTCAGGAGGGAACACGTCACACGAATATTGTGTCCATGGCAATGCTACTCATAGTTGTGCCACAATATATCTTGCCCTAAGCATCAGTGCATCGTTACAACTACTCTCTCCATCTACGTTTGACTTTGTTAACATCAAATTTAATTATTTGTCTTATTCAAAAATTTATATAAAATATCATATTTTTTATCGTGGCTTGGATTATTAATAAAAGCTCTTTAAAAATAATTTAAATCTGACTATAATTGCACAAATTTTTTAAATATGACGATTGATCAAATTTGAGGTAAAAAGAGACAAATGTTTATAGTTTAGAATGAAATTAGTAATAAACAAGTAATAAGAGCTTAGAGCATCTCCAATAGTTCTAAAAAACAATTGCTAAATCAATAGGTTATCCAAACGGCTATGAGCATATTTATTTAGTTTCTAACAGTTTTCAAAATCTCACTCCAAAGCCAATTTTACATCAGGAATTTCAAATTGTTTCCTAATCACTATAACTATCTTTTATACTTTATTTTTCTCATGCACATTTTATATTGAAAATTATGTCCAGTTGTTTATTCCTTCTCACGTCCTTCTACCTATGTTTTTAAAATACCATGCGGTGAGCTTTATTGATTCATAAGAAGTTAAATCGTTTACAAGCTCTTCTAAAATAATGGAAGACCCATCAACAAAAATACAATTATTTTTTAAATTAAAAAGCTCGCTTAGCTAGCTCATGTGCTACTCAGTTTACATCCCTTTGACAGTGTTCAATGGAAATATTGACGAAGTCCCTCGACGACTCATAATATTCATCAGATTGCAGCCACCGCATTTGCCAAAAAAACTCCACTCTCCATTGTTTCAACCACCTTTTGGAGCAATCTGAAGGAACAATCAGGCCTTGTTTAGTTCACCCCAAAAACTAAAAACTTTTTAAAATTTTCCGTCACATCAAATCTTGTGACACATGCATGAGCATTAAATATAGACGAAAACAAAACTAATTACACAGTTTGTCTGTAAATCATGATATGGATCTTTTGAGCCTAGTTAATCTATGATTGGACAATAATTGACAAATAAAAATGAAAGTGCTAAGTACCCAAAATCAAAACATTTTTGGAACTAAACAAGGCCTCACTATGCTAGCGCCAATGTGTTGAGCTAACAACGGGGTAACATATTTCTGCCTCTAGATTGACTGATAGATACACACATGTATACTTCCATTTGATCAGGTTGATTTTCCTAAGTGCAAAAAGATTGGGAGTTCAGGCAGAGAGTTGTTGGAGAACAATCTTTTCAATTTGCAAAATAAAAAAGATTGGGAGCAGGTTTTGAAAACCCTTGCACTCTTGGAGATGCTCTTAGAAGCAACAAGTATGGCGCATCTAGTGAAAATGGGCTTGAGGATGAAAACTTGAATATGTTTGTTTTGACCTTTTGATTGATGACAAAAATGTATGTATGTAGCAACAGAACAAATACATATAGGAAACGGACTTCGTATTATCGCTAGGCATGAGTTGTTCTAATTTGATTGAAAGTGGATTGTAAGTCTAGATCACATATGAGATACAGAGGTCGTGACACAATATGTGTTGGAATCAAACTGTCTTCATCATCACTAGACATGAATTGAGTATGAGTTATAAGTATGGGTTAGGTAAAAAAAAAGGTAGGATGAAAAAAACTTTCTACCATTCAGATAGTTAGAGGAGGTGGACGAAAAAAAACGGATGAAACTTTGAATCTTTAATATTAGATATACATATAGATTTGATATAGCTTATAAGATGTTCTCAAAAAAAAAACAAGAAGATATAACTAGGTGTTTGAAATGCTACAAACGATGCAGGCATATTTGTTGCAAAAGGTAGCAACAAACTGTTTCGCCATTGTCTTGTATAAGCGCAATGCTTCCTAGCCTTAGTCCAACGAATCCAAACAATATAAGCAACAAACTTCCAACCTTAATAATTACCCCATAGGAAACTCCATGTGTTTCGCTGTTTCGTCCTTGAACTCGAGGATTATCATGTTACTTGATAAGATTATGATAGTCATTTGAATGGAATTTTACTTAAAACTGCCACTTCTCTTCTCGATAAGCTCGAATGGTGAGTATCAAGTAC
Source organism: Sorghum bicolor (assembly GCF_000003195.3). NCBI lineage: Eukaryota > Viridiplantae > Streptophyta > Magnoliopsida > Poales > Poaceae > Sorghum > Sorghum bicolor. The sequence goes on from NC_012875.2 coordinate 55,976,902, forward strand.
TGACCCACAAACCCCAAAAGCGAGTGAAGAAAACAAAGATCATAAGATGGTGGTCAAATGTTGAAGCGGGAGCCCAGCTCAACAGGCCATCACACGGAGGAAATGTTACGCATTTTTAGCATTTCTCTGGAGTAAAATGGACATGAAAATGCTAAAAGCATCGGTCAGAAACTACAGTGATGCGACTCAGACGCTGGTAGACACCACTTCAACATCGTCATCCGCGTCGCTTCCCCCGGTGTGCGAATATGACGCATCCTGCAAATCGTAAAAGAACTTAGATCTCCTGGGATATGCGCCAGTTTAAAAGGCTCAAGGGAAAAGCCCTACTAATCGGACCAGACATGCATGCAGGAACACAGGTTGTGCAACTACGGAATCATCATCCAGTTTTTTAGGTGTTGGCAGAAATGACAATTGCTCCCATGAACAAAATGCTGCAACAATGATTTGCAACTCTAATTTTTGTAGTTGATCTTATTTATATCAAAATATCAATTGTGTAATTTGAAGATAACTACTGCAGAAATTTTGGTACCAAAATTTTGTTCTACACCACATGTTGTAAAAGATTCATGATATAAACATGAGAAGCATAGACCTCATTTTACTCTAAAAAATGACACGCTTAACTACCAACGTCTCATGACTTTCGCTTACCAGATGTCTTAACTGATCCTCCTGGCCTCCCTGTCTAGCCGCAGAAGATCCAGGAGGATGCTGCAGATAGAGACATCTCACATGAGCCTCTAAACCAGTTTAAGTTCAGATGAGAAATACAATACTCAGTAATCCTTTGCGTACCTTGGGATCACTACCTAACAGTGGCACACCACGCACACTTTGCTCCAAGGACTTAAACTTCTGCTCCCAGGTTTCATTTAACCCCTGCAAGGCCTGATTAATCATCTGCTGCACCTGCTCCTGTGTGAATTTCTGCCGTTGCCCATTTTTACCAAAACAATCTGGCATGGACTTTGCTACTTCATCAACCTTGTCCTTCTCAATGATACCAGTGAGCCCATAGTACCTTCCACGGTTCCGTCCCCCTACTTGCTGCACCCATGCAACGTGGGGGTCTATGTTCTTATCACCAGCCTCCTCCATACATTTCGTGAAGCCCTCCTGAAAAATGAAGTGGATACAAAACACAGTTCAGCAACAGTTAATAAGCTCTCCAAACATTTTGCATGTTGCGCACAATTACTTCTAAATGGTGCAAATAACCCAAACACTGAGGACCTACCACAGTTCGCTTTGCTCTCTCGCTGACGAATTCCCCTGTGCCACCTTTACGCCTATGGGTCTTGTTGAATACCTCTAGTTCTGACACTGGCATCCCACCATTTTCTATAACCTATATTCAATTAAAAAACAATTAGTAATTGGTGCTGAAATGAGTTAACCAAGGAATTTGTCTTTATGTCTTCACCATAAGCTGCCTGTGGATGGCAATGCTCCGTGAACCCGACGTGTGATGAGCACGGCCTTTAGTGAATCGGTTCTTCCTGTTCTGGGAAGACATCTTTAAGACTTCTTCTTTGGCCCAGTGCTCGCATAACCTTTCCCACCAATTCGGAAGCATCCATGCAGGGGGGAAAGGTTTCCACAGCAAGGGGTCTTCATCATCAGTTCTCTCTAATGCCTGCTGGTCCTTGGGTTCTTCTTCTTCTTGATCTTCCTCTTCTGACTCTGCATGTCCGTTGGACCTATGCGCACCTGAAGTTTCATTGGATTTGTCTACTGCAGCAAACTTTGCTCTAACATTGCGCTTCTCTTGGCTTAGGATAGAAGCAAACTGCCTTGCTGCTCTGCGTTCAAATACCTTCAGACACTCTGCTTCTCGGCCAGGGGCCCACTTGTAGCGTTGCTAGCACAATTGAAATATAAGCTCCATGGTCGAAATGTCCTCAATAACACTCCATAAAGCAAAAGTATTCAGCTACTTTACTTACAAGAAATTCATTCAAAATAACATCCCTTGTTTCTGGAGGATACTGTTGCCAGTGGAGAACCATTTCCCCACTGGGTGGATCTTCTCTTCGCTGACCAGCTGGCAGATAGGTAGACCCAGGGTACTTCTGCTTCAAAAGAACAGTGATGGTAGAGGCCACCTTAGGACAAGGTGGATCGACGTCCCATTTGCTGCCAAGTCGACTCGTCATGAACATAACAAGAGAATATATTAAGAATTAACTTTGTCAGTTCATCGATACACATACTCAATAATATTAGGTGTCAAGACAGGCCTGTCAACCTCCCTTCGTGGTTGGGTTAGTCTTGTAGGTTGATGTCCACGTCCTCTACGCTTCCCTGATGATTTCACAACAGATCCTAATAGGGAGTGGCCCCTCTGAGCATCCTCCTTAATGAGTGATTAAAATAAGCATCCAAACATTGCAAATATTTTGAACATGTATATTCATGCAGAAATTCAAACCACGGCACTCCGGCTAAGAAAATTTACAGGATATTAGGAGCTATTTTTTCTTTATATAAACACATATCACATGTGCATGGTGGAAGGTTGAGGCGAGTACTAGGCAAGTTGGATAGTACAGATTAACTTGTCATTGCAGAAGGTGGATATGTGATAGGCATTATGGTGGTATTCTCGAAATCACAGGAGATGTGCAGCTCTCATGTGCGGTCAAGGAAAAAACCAGTGGCAAACTTATAATGAGGTGCGCAGATTTTGCTGGCAGCCTGACAATAATGGTCGTTCGGCAGTGTGGCAAATTTTTAATAGAGGTGTATCCTAGCCATGGCTTCAACCAATACCCACAGGTCGGAACACAGATAAGTGCGCCCAAGTCAGTGGAATGAACTGAAGGTTCTCGCACCTGTTGCCATTGCCCTTGCATATGCACATCATGAAATCGGGCATCTGGTGAATGTGGCTGCTCGTCACCACTTCTATCAAGCCAGTGTTCACCGGGGACCTCTGGAGGGTACAATTGACTGTAGCTGAGTGGGAGTTGCCTATCTTGAGGTGCAGTATGATTTGACACAGGTGGTCCAGTGGCTGCATCAACTCTGCCTGACTGGTTTGAGCTTGCTCGAGGCATTTGAAGCTGAGGCGATGGACTGCGACACAGATTGGAAATGATTTTATCAATGTTTAGATCTAAATCCGAATTACATTGATTCGAAGCAGCTGGCTGCTGAGCAGGCTCATTGTTGATAGGATTTTCTGGCTGCTTTGACAAACGTGCACTACGCCTAAGATGGGGGCCTCCATTTGGATAACAAGGCAAGCCCTTCTTTTTCCCCTTCTGACCACTGGCTGTCCCACCACTCCTTTTCCTCTTCAGATTCCATCCAGTTGTTTTGCTGTGATACTCACCTTGGTCCTGTTCAACACGGTTGACTGGATTTGAGGTCTCTATTGTTTCATGCTGGAAGGTACTTGATACAGCTCGATTTTCATTTATGTGCTCTCCTTGACTTGCAGTGTCCTCCACAGGTTGCTGTTCTTGGGCACGAAATGAATAATTGGAAGGATGAACTTGTGCCCGAGAGGCTGAGCTTGAGTGTACGGGAGGCTCTGGACGTACCACGCCAGTAGATTCAAGACAAGCAGGCAATTTAGTCTTCCTCTCGCTAGCCTTTGCAATAGTCTTACTGAGTGCTTCAATACGTGACTCCTCTCTGTGAGCTGAATAGATACTGGACTCTTTTTGTGCCAACACGGTGTGGATTGCTTCTGTTCTAGAAGAACTGAAGGCCTCCTCTCTATGAACTGAACGAGTCGGGTGATTATACTTTTCTACTTGACCCTGCTGCACAGAAAATAATGCAAAAAGAAGTAAGAAGTAAAAATAGGTGGAGTAGATCTATGCGTAGAAGAGTACAGAAAAAAGGAAATTCTAATCTAAGAGATTCTGCAGAAATACAATTGCATGACTGTCGCTGAAATAGGCAATCAGGACACCCGAATGGTATATTCTATCTATCAGATTTGTCTTCCGTGTCCTAGAAAATCTCCATACTTTATTTGTCTCTATCAAGCCCTCCTCACCAAATCTCTATTAAATTTTTTTAAAAGAAATCTTTCATACTAAGGCAGAGCCGCCAAGTGGCAGACATTAACAAATAGTGGTTTCCTTAATAATAAAAAGACATCATAGCGTCCAATGCGGTGAATCAGAGCCTTTGAGCGGCCCAAAAGCAAATGCAAACTAAAATACAACCATTGTATCACTTGTAACCCAGAAATGCTGCGCCTTGCAATTAAAATGCAGGTGCAGCCTGTTCTTGCTCAACTCGCCATGAAAAATACTGCTATGTAAGACAAGACCAACATCAGGATGCCAGTGGAAGTGGAATAGGGGATATTGCTGAGTTAATAATGACAACTTTTGGGTTGGGACAAAGGCAGAAAGTTAAACTAGTATACCAAGCACGAATAATTCCATTTAATGAAAATGAGTTTTAAGCTAGTGTTTCTGGTGAATCCATATAGGGAAAAGGGGTTTTAAGCTAAAAGTCCTAAAACACCTGATACGCACCTCGAGACGCCGGTGTGGAGATGGCCTCAAAGTAATGCCGGCTGGGGGCGGCGCCAGGACTGAGACTGTGGCGTGGGGCGGCGAGGCGAGGTATACCCGGAGACGCCCGCCGTCGACGGTAAGCTCGACACTGCAAAGAGGGCACGCGAAGCGCGCGAGGCCCGCCGGCACGCTCAGCAGCGCGGAGCAGGCGACGCACGGCAAACTCGCGGGAGCCGGCACAGGCACGGGCACGGGCACGGGTACGGGAACAGGCACTGGCGCCGTGGCGGCGGCGGGTCGGCGGCTTGGGATGGGCAGCGCCCTGCGCGGGCGCGGCGGGGGTGGGGGCATGAGCTCCGGCGGGAGCGCCTGCTGGGTCCCGCAGTCGGGGCAAGCGAACTCGGAGAGCCCCGGCTCCACCTCCAGCGTCTCGCCGCACCCCGCGCACCGCACCTCGACGAATTCCGGCGGCGGCGCCATGACGGCGGGAGCAGTGGTAGGGTTCCGCTTATCACTCTCGGGCCCTTGGGGATAGAGCAATTGAGAGAGAGATCAGTGAGACGCGACGGTCTACCCCTAAAACCGGTCAACCGGAGCCGTCAGGAAAAAGGGCTACGCGCGGGTTTCAGCAAATTTTTAGCCTTTTTTGGATGTTGGATTCTGCTTTCTCCAACTCCAGCTGCGGTCAACTCCAGCTGCGGGTGCATATGGGTAATTGGAGTAGTGAAAAACTTGCGTCAAAAGTCAAAACTCAATCCATTCCATATTTGTTTTGCTCGACACTTTGATTTGAGTAGGGACTCTATGATTTGAATATGAAAAACTTATTGTCAACTCAAATTTGTTCCAATACAATAACGTCTTATAGTTTAGAATGGAAAGTATTAATTAAAACAATTTAAGGAGTCTTATAAAAGATAACGTATTGGTGGAAACTACAATCTTCATGAAAACCTGTGTAAATCACGACAAAAAAGTTTAAATTCATAAAAAAAATTGCACTTGTAGATAATACGATGATACACTACCTTGTAAAAAATCTTATCCAAACTCGAATACGTTTGTGAGATATAAAAATAACAAATATCAAGCTAGAAAGTTGTCTAGAGGATTTGTTAGAAAATTGTTATTTTTCTATCTCATAAACGAATTCAAGTTTGGGCAAGATATTTTACAAGGTTGTGTGTCATCATATCATCTACACGTATGATTTTTTTGGTGAATTTAGATGACTTTTTATCGTGATTTGCATAGTTTTTCACGAACATTGTGGTTTCCACCAGATACGTTTCCCTTATAAAAATATCATAAATTGCTAGGGTTGTTATTGCTGTTTTAAAGTTTTGTTCCTTGATGTTTTAGAGCAACTCTAAGAGGCCTCTTTATATCATTTATTCTTGTTTAGATTTTTTTTGAAATATGTCTTTCAGTAACTTTTAAATTAGATCTACAAATAATGTCACATTGTTTTTTGTTTTTCTCGCTAGCCCACATTAAAAAGCGAGGCTATTTCCCTACAAAGATAAGATATGATATATTGTTAGAGGTGGAAAGATACATAGAGAGAGCTATTATTATTCAGGGCTCTAAAAAAACTATAATATTTTAGAGAGTGAGTTTGAAAAAGACTCTTAGAGAAATGTTTTTTTATATAGCCATATACATATAAATTCTTCGTTAGACAGTTGCACCCAACCGTTATGGAGTGCAAGAAAGAAAGCTCATGAATGAAATCAATCAAACCTCATATTCATACTTCTGGATAAACCATATCTTTTTTACATGTTTACCATGTCCTTCTATATATTGTTAAAGGTTTTCCAGGTTTTGTTATGCTTTTTTTTTTCCAAATATATGCGCCTTAATTTCTTTGTATGTCATTAGACCATGCTCTTACTATTTTTGGGTCCAATAGTTACATCTTAAGGGGTGTGCAATTTGAAAACAAAACATTTACATATTTCTGTCACAAAAAAACATTTACATATTTCAGTGTGTTCAAATAAGTCATCTTATATACACTGCAAAAGTTAAATGGACAACTAGCATTCGTTTAGCCAACTAGTTTGCCCGCACATGCTTTTTTTTTAAATATCCTAACTAAATAATCGTTTAGCTGACTGGTGACTGCCATTTAATCTAGCACTTAAATGTCGATTAAGGTTGAAACAACCTCTAGTTTTTTGCGTATAAGTATACTTTGCCTACAGAAGTTAGATGTGGATTTAGCTCTAAATGCTATAACAGTATACTGTATATCGTTATGAGTAATACAATATATTTCAGATATAAAAAAATATATTGTATATCCTAATTTTTTAAAGTTTAACTTAAAAGACATATAATAAAACAATCTCAGTGGGCAGAGGTTTTTGCTCCCAACTATGCAAAGCTGCAGTATACAGTGCCTTCAATTGCTGTCGGGTTTCACCTTTATCCGTCAGAGGAGAGAAGATGACACGCCGTCACCGTCACGCCTCGTCGTTAACAGTTAACCGTTAACCTGTAATCCCCGTAGGCCAAATTGAGTAGCGCCAACCGCCAAATGAACGCGGAGGGAGGAGGAAAAGAAAAAAAAAAAACATCCAAAACCTAGCCGTCGCTTCCCCCTCCCATGGCGCCGCTGCCGGGGATCGTTGAGGTGCGCTGCGCGGGCTGCGGGGAGACGCTGGAAGTGGAGCCGGGCCTCACCGAATTTGCCTGCCCCGATTGCGGGACACATCAGTCGCTCCCGCCGGAGCTCATGCCGCGGCGCCCCCGCCGCGCGCTTCCGCTTCCCGAGCGACGTGCCCCACTCGCCGCGCCGTCCCGCATCGCGTGCGGGGGATGTAGCGCCGTGCTAAGTGTGCCGCACGGCCAAGGGGGATTCGCCTGCCCGCTCTGTGGCGCCGAGCTTGCCGTCCCGCCGGCTGCTGCCATTTCGGTAGTGGCGCCGCCCTCAGCCGTCCCAATTACTCCCAGCAGATTGGCGCAGCCTTCTGAGGTATTACTATGCACCGTATGTTCCCCCAGTGTTTCTGCTGCACTGCATTGTTACGCCACTAAGTGCCTAAGAGAGCTCTGACATGAACAACTGACCAATGTATTCCATTTTTATAGAAGTTGATGTATCTAGTGACACTAATCTGATGGTGTATCTAGTGACTTATAGATGAACAACTGAAGTAGATTATGACAATATATTTCATGGTGCATCTAGTGACACTAATTTGTTGTCGTAAATATTGGTGCTCTTTCCTATAAATTTGGTCAGACTTCAAATAATTTGACTTAGTACAACTCTAGAAGTTGATTTATTTTGGAACCGAAGGAGTATATTTATAAGAAGTAGGGGGCAACCCCTCCTGATCCATAAAATATTTTTAAATAAGGTCACATAAAATTTGGGTTTCTGAAATCATCGTTGTTCTGGAATATGTTGTTGGGCATTTGTAATAACTTTGTCCACTGTATATTACTATTTTTCTTTTTTTTTTCTTTTCACAAGCATACAGATACAATTGGTCGCAATATAAGTGCCATTTTTCATTACTTTCCAAGTCCAAAGCTTTTACAATTCATCTTTTACCATCAATATTTATTGCTGTATTTTTTCCCCAAACCTACAAACTGTTAAGATCACAAAAGTATTTTTTGTGTAGCCTGGCCAAGACAGGCAAGAGTTGGCTGCACACCTCATAGACGCTTGTTTTATGATCAAAGGGACATCTGTATATGCTATATCTCATGGTTCATTTTTCCTCTCTATGTCATCTTTGCTAGGTGTGTCCTGGGCCTTCAAGTCAATTAACTCATGCAAGATACATTCAAAGGCCCATTCATTTGGAGCAGACACATGGACAGCATCTGAGACATTCCTTTAGAGAAGAGCCATTTACTTCATCTAGAGCTGACACTGGCACAGAAATTCCTGTGGTGGGAAGGCTACAAAGCAAGCCTGCTGACCCTTTGTCACAGAGAGAAGAGTCTCATACTGAGCCACTTGATGAGACTATCCTCAGGCACAGCAAGAAGAAATCCATATTTGTAGCTAGCCCTGATTCTTATCCTGTAAGAAAGGTTCATGAAGAGCATCTTAATCAAGCCTTGTATGCATCAGAGGGACAAGGAATGTCTTCAAACTCTTCAATTTGTGCAGACAAGAAGGAATATAGATTTTCCAATGACATAGTTACAGTGCGCAGCAAACAGAAGGTTGGAAATGTGGTTGCCCCTAGTATTCTAGAACAGGAGCAGACAAAGTCTTTGAATCAAGCTGTGGACGAGCAGCAGGCAGATGAAATTCACAAGAATACAGTTCATGCAGACAAGGTGCAAGTGGAGTTTGCCAGCGAAACTGGAAACTGTAAAAAGAGTGGAGGTAGTAAAGGAAACCAAAAGAGAAGTAAGATTTTAATGAATTCTGCAAATGTGTCGCCTCTACTCAGGCGTAGTAAGCGCTTGGTAAAGGGATCACATGAACATGACGTACTTGACATTGATCCTATTGAGAAGATTGATGCTCCTTCGAATCAAAATCTATCTGAAGCTCCAGAAATTGGAAGGACTCAAGCAGATTCTGACACTAGTTCTACTGGTCAACGATTTCCTCTTGATCGCTCTAATGAGTGGGATGTTGATGGTGCAACTACACCTGCTTTCAATCATTGTACACAACAAGCTGAGCAGTTTCCACGAACCCAGATGTACTCTCTAGAGACTAGGTGGACACTTCCAGTTGCAAGCTCAAATTCATGGCATGACTATGAGATACCTCAGGAGAGCTTTAGTGGGGTCGGCCAACTTGATAAAGGCTATTCAGAAGTGCATTCAAATCCGGCAGGGATGCAAAATCAGGATATGAATGGGCCACTTGTACAAGAGATTTGCAGCGACAAGAACTGTTCAGGACATGGACAACTGAAGCATCACAACAAAAACCATTCACATTCACAGCTTGGAAGGCAAAAAAGGAATGGCTTCACTTGCCCTTCTCCAAATGGTGGGGGGCATCCTGAAGACCAGTCCTTCTCTGGACCCTGCCTCCAGAACCTGTCTGCTTCATGCAGCCGCCTTGCTGCTTCTGCTACCACTACATTGCCCACAGTGACACCGCCTTCTACAAGTAAAAGTCATGTGCCTTTCCGAGGTCACACAACTGTCTCTATTGAGAACTCTCTATCATTGATGTGTGCTTCTCAATCTTGCAGATCTACCACTTAAGCGCAGCAGTACAACATCGTTGCACCAACAGCCGCCATCCGGCCTCAACTCACAGGTTCCTTCCCCCAACCCTAACTTGCACGATGGTTCAAAAATGTTTGTATTAGGTTTTAGTGCTTCGATTAAATACATAATAGAGTAAATTTGTTGTCACTCCATATCACAAAATTGCACTTTTGAGAATCAATTTCACAAAACTTCATTTTTTTTCTGCATGCCTTGTAAAACCATACTTATATTGTGTCTCACAGAACTACACTATTTTTTTTTCATTTGATCAATGATATAAGTGTAGTTTAGCCATGCAAACTCTTAAAAGTGTAGTTTTTTCTTTATATTAGAATCGCTAGCATATTTCTATTTTTGTCCGAAGCAACTGTCTCAAAAATCTGCCATGTACCTTTTGCATGGATTGTACTATGACCTTGTTTAGATGCGAAAAGATTTTGGATTTCGCTACTGTAGCACTTTCGTTTGTTTGTGGCAAATATTATCTAATTATGGACTAACTAGGATCAAAAGATTCGTCTCGCGATTTACAGTTAAACTGTGCAATTAGTTTTTATTTTTGTCTATATTCAATGCTTCATGCATATGCCGAAGATTCGATGTGATGAGGAATCTTGAAAACTTTTTGGTTTTCAGGGTGAATTAAACAAGGCCTATATCATGTGCATCTGCATGATTTTTATTACTGTGGCAGCCATGAGCTTTCTGATATAAAGCCATTTCAGGATGCACCATGTGGCGATTTGCTGCCAGGGCCAACTAGTAACTCATCAAAAAAGCGCAGGGGACGTGGCCCTGAAAAACTAATGGAACCACGCAAAGAAGCTGAAAGGCCCATGCTGATTCCCAGTGGTACTGAGTAAGTATTGTCCGTGTTTGTTGATGTTTAAACTACTTTTACATTCAGAGTTGCATTGTATGACAAATTTGCATGAACTAGCAGCTGGATTGTGCAACCACCATGTCCTAAAGTAGCAAATACCCTCTCCATTCTTATCAAGCAGAACTATCCTGGGATCTATGTATCAGATGATACCATTGGAAATGTCCAATCATGTGAGCATGTGGTTTACCATTGGCACCAATGCCCACCAGATACAAGGACTACTATATTAGATGAATTCCTTGTGAGTAACTATTAAGACATGTTTGTACTATATTTTGATCTTTATGAAATCTGCAAATGATGAGTGTCTTACTCGGATACTGCAGAAACGGTACAAATGGTCGCCTGGCCATGAAGAGGAGTGTCAAAAGATATTTGACCGAAAAGCGGTTAGACAGCTAATGAATCTCTTTTGCTATGAGAAGCAAAGGGTTAGACAGGTGTTAGCATCAAAAAAGACCAAGGCTCTATCTGTTCGTAGGGCCCATGATGAAATGGAGCTAGAACAGGATGGTGGTAGAGAAGATCCAGATGAACAGCAAGGAGAAGCGTCAGTAATGGTACTTGAGCATGAAGATCCGCTGAAATGGAAACCATTTGTCCCTGTATGGATGAAGCCAAAATGGTGGGAAATGTTATGTGACCATTGGGCCAAAGACGAGAACATCAAGGTGTCTTGCCAACAAAGGAAGAATAGGTATTCAGGAAAACGCCGTAATGCTGCATGCCCACTGAAGATAAGACTGCATGAGGAGATTGTGGTACGAACAAAGAATTGAAATCCTGCTTTTTGAAATTTATTTCATCATGATTTGATGATTCTGGTGCGATTAAATAGGACTTGGATAATGGTGGAAAGCTGGGGGTTGACATTGATTCACCAACTAATATATTGAGGGAGTCTGTTGACCAGAGGGCATGTCAAACTGAGGTAACTACCTTTTTAGTGTACTGTTTGGATTAACAATTCTGAAGACTAAAGTTATTAAGTGATATTGACTCCATATGCCAACCAGATGAATTGTTTTGACATGCCTTCTTTTTTTCAGGATAAGAGGGATCAAGCTAATAGGGAGGCACAGAGCATTCAGCTAGGTTCCCATTCTGTGCAGAGACAAGCTGGGAGTGGGAAGCAAGGGAGGCACTGTGATACTATTAGTGTCAGCAAGAAAGCCCAATGCGAGCCATTATCTAAATCCTCCCCAGTTTGTGTGAGCAAACGAGGAGAGCAGCCAATGTTCACAATAGAACAGGTGCAAGAGATGATTACTCAAGCCCTGCAAGGGTTAAATGAAGCTTGGGAGAAAAAGTTTTTGTCCTTGGAGCAAAAGATGCCCAGCATTTCCTCATCGCAAACTGTTTCTAATGTTAGCAAATTACAGCTGTCCATTTAGTTCATTTAGCCATGAAAATTGGGTTGCTTGATTTGTCAATGGCGTTTATTTGCAGGGTGTGAAGGAGTCATCATTGGCTGTTGGAAGAAGCAAACGGTGCAAACTGGCACGACAGGTACTAATGTAATATGCTTCCTGCATATTCATATGTTTGCATGCCCTACTATTTGCTAGCAAGAAGCTATTGTGAAACCTGCCTCTACCTTGCTCCAATTAGCATTTCATCCATGTAAAAGGAAATGTGGTGCTAGATTTATGCTATCAGGATCTCATAAGTTGATAACTAGACTGTAGGTGCAAACTTTGTGTCGGTGTTTGGACATGTGGTCCTACCACCGGCTAGTGAATTTATGTCTACGTGCCCTGGATCCGGATGGTGATGCAAGAAGGACACAAGCGATTTATATTGGTTTGGGCCGAGAGTGCCCTACATCCAGTGGAGGTGGAGATCTTGTATTATATTTCACGTAAGTGTTTGTAGTAGGGGTTACAAAGCTTGGCGTGAGAGAGGGAACAGAACCCAGGTCTCGGCGCCGTGTGTGGAGTGCTTGAGTGCAGGTTGCTGTTTTTGTCTGGTGTATTACTAGAGGTGAGTTCGCGTGTTGCCTCTCCCTAGAATGGGTCCCTACCCCCTCCTTTTATAGTTGTAAGGGGAGGCAGGAGGTACATGTGTATATGTTATATCGCTGCGGTCGAATCCGAGGCCGAGTTGAGGTATGGCGTTGTACGGCGGTGGAATGGCTCCCCATTCTCCCAGCGCTGTAGCTAGTCGTGGTTGTCATACGAGGCGTGTCCTTCCCTGTGGCCGCCGTGCTGAGCCATGCCTGCCCTGCGGACGGACGTCCATACCTGTAGCGAGCGTGCTGACCCCTGTTCATTGACCAATATAGAGACCCGAGACTTCCTTGGCTCTGACGAGTGCGTGACCACAGGAACCTGGATTGACGTTTGAACGCCTGTCCGGGTCTCGGCCGTACGCATAGTGACGGGAGTAGGTGACAGTGGCGGGAGTGGATAGCACAATGATCATCATTCCCTGCTCTGCGCGGTGTGGGCGTGGGGATTTGATTCCTGTCTTATCCCTCTGTACCGCGCCTCGTTGTGGATGACGTCACGGGTGGTCTCAAGCGCACCAATGGGGGAAGGGCGCCCGATCCCTGGGGTCGGGCGAGGCGGAGATTGCTGAGTCTCGGCTTCGTTCGAGGCCTTGACGTTAGGCCTCGGGCGAGGCGGAGAAAATGGACTGGTCTTGGCTCCATTCAAGGCCTCGTCGTTAGGTCTCGGGCGGAGCAAAGAATGACTGTTTAGTCGGTCTGGCTTCTTACTAAGGGGAGCGGATGGAGTTTTTAGCTCCCTGCTTTGGGTGCCCCGGATTATGGTACCCGACACTTTGTATGGCTAAGTATTTGCAAATAACATAGTATGATCTACAATGTAGAAACAGTGTCAAATGAAGATATACTGAAGCATGATACTTTGCAGTTTACTTTCCTAAGATGATGAAATGATTAACCCATATGCATGTCATGATGGGAATTGTTGACAATGTTTTATCTCTTCTGAAATATATTGAAACTGGTCAAAATCACGCTTCTACTGTGCTGCTTCATGCTCGGATGGTTCTGTTACAATGGGATGTGTGTTCAGAAAAGATATGACATCCTTAGTTCCCTTGACTATGGGGATTGTAAGGTTGTGGGTTGTGCAAATCCTGACAAGGATTGTATTTCGTTTGGATTATATACGGACCCATGCATGTTCTTATATTCGTTATGTATGAGTAAAAGCCATATTTTCTGGAGATACTGGTGGTTCCTGGAAACCCCCATGTGTAGCCGTCACGAAAGGATAGCTTCTTACTGATATTCTCACTCACGCATAACAGATTTATTCACCTAATAAAACATAAAGCAGGTATCTTCGCATCCTTTGTTAGACAGACTGCAGTACCAGTACATTGTTTGCAGCTATTGAACTTAAAACTGTTTCTACGAGTGCGGCAATTAGGTTCTTTTGCCGGTTAGATTCCTGATTAAATGCGAAAAGGTTGTAAACCTACTTCACATAATTTCTTTGTTTGCAGGATACATTAGATTCCATGGACGAAGAAGATCCAGATGCGGAAGATGATAGCGATTATCAGATCAAGGAGGAGGAGCATTCGAGCTGAGTCAGCCGTGAGCTTGCTGTGAGCTGTGGCTCAGTTCTCATGTCTTTCTGGAGTTTGTGCAGGACGGTGCCTTGGCAGTTGGCACTGGAGCCAAGTAACTGTGCCGGCTGGCGACGGTCCGCGTGTAAATTATGTGCATATTTCAGCGAATGAGCGTCGTGAATTCGAGTGCAACTATGTGGTGGGACGGGGACGAGTGATGAATCGTGGTGTTTACTACTAGACGTGAATTCGTGACAGGATTTTTTAGAATTCGTGACAGGATGTCTTTGTGAAGTACACTCGCACCCTGTTTTTTCGAATGTAAACACGCCGGTCAGTGAAAGCTCGAATTTATTCAGTCTCACTCGTCTCGGTCTCACATGTCAACTAAAACAAATTCTATGGACGAAAAGGATGCCGCTGCAGGAGACGACGAGGAGGAGGCGAAGGCGAGGAGCGATGGCGCGCGCTGAGGCAAACGTGTGAGTTGGCTTTCTCGCGCCTTTTCGGGAGTTTGCTGTGCATGATCAGGATGGCATTGGAGCAGAGTTTTGTGACTTGGGTCTGTTTAGTTCTAAAAGATTTTGCAAAATTTTTCATATTTTTTATCACATCGAATCTTACGGTACATGCATGAAGCACTAAATATAGGTAAAATAAATAACTAATTGTACGGTTTATTTGTAATTTGTGAGACGAATCTTTTGAGTGTAATTAATCTATGATTAGATAATATTTATTAAATACAAACGAAAGTGCCACAGTGTTAATTTTGCAAAAAAAATTTGGAAGTTTCGTACGGTTTTCCTTAGGCCTTGTTTAGTTTAACCTGAAAACCAAAAAGTTTTCAAGATTCTCCGTCACATCGAATCTTGTGGCACATGCATGAAACATTAAATATATATGAAAACAAAAACTAATTACACAGTTTAGGTGTAAATCATAAGACAAATCTTTTGATCCTAGTTAGTCCATAATTAGATAATATTTGTCACAAACAAACGAAAGTGATATAGTACCGAAAACTTTTTAGTTTTCGGAACTTGTAGCTTAGCCTCGGAGGTGGCGTCTCCATGCAGTTTGAGCCCGCACCTGGTACAGCTCGTAGCCGTATGTGATCTGGTCGCACTGCATCTTCGCGTGGCAGCGCAGAAGCCGGCCAGCAGCGAGGACCCAGGAGCAGCCCAGCTCTGCACTGCACCGCTTTGCCGCCGGCCACGCACGCGGCCGTCACGCGGGAGCTGTCGAGTGAAAGCGCGGGCGGGCGCACGCGGCACGCCACCTGCCCGTCCGTCCGTGCGCGCCCACGCGTTGCCCCCCCGTGGGCAACGTGACGCTACCACCGCCTGTCTGCTTCGCGCCCCCCGGTTTCCCTGCACCCACGCCGCCGCCGCGCTGTGGCGCGGTGCTGCCGTTATCGTTATGCATGCTATGCGCGATCGAATCGGATAATACTCCAAAGTTCGGCTCGGCGCCATACCCTGCCGTCGTCAACGTGCTGCCCGGGTTGCGACGACGCGCCGAACACTCGGCTCGTGTCTCATCCACTCATTGCTTGTCTTCCATTCCAATCCTCGTGTGACTGCGTCGGGATGGCTCCCTTTTACTTTTACCTAGGGATAGTAGTCTTGTTTGCTGAACTTTATTACCACGGTGCAGGTGACGTTCTATTCCGTTGATATGCGTGGCAATTCATCCGTATGATTTGTGCAACGACGACGCTGATTTGTGAGCCAAATCCCCAAATTGCTACTCAAATCAGCGTCCGGCGAATCTTTGGAGGCGTGGGGGCGAACCGTCTGTACGTGTTGGAACCTAGCAGACTGACTTCACGCAAAGACGAAAACCAAAAAGAAACCGTCGGTGGAATTCGGACAGGGGAAAAAAAAGGTAGGAAAACGATACCGTCGGCGGGCGGCGTAAGGTCTGAAACGGACAACGCCGTGCAGTCGGCGAGCGGTTGGGAGCGAGTCGAGGCGGGGGAGAAAAAGGAGGGAGAGGGAAACAGAAAAAAAAAACAAAAGAATATATGGCGCGCCGGCCGGCGATCCGCGATCGATAAACAAAGGCAGGGCCCGCGTCCACTGGCGTTCTGAGCTGTGCGTGTGCGTGTGGAACGGAGAAACGTCGCGGCGGGGCCCATCGATCCGCCCGCCGCCGCCGCCGCCGCCGCCCCTGAGGCCGCGGCCGCGGTCGCGCGCGTCGCCATCCGGCTGCGGCGGGGCCGGCTGACGTGTGGACGGCTGGGGCGCCGTGACGGTGGCGGCAGTCACAGCGCCCCGCTGCGTGCGACACGATCCGGTGATCCGGTCCCGGCCTTTTTTTGCGGGGAGAGCGACAGCGCGAGAGGGGAGACACGGGTGCGGGCGGGGCGGGCACGGACGGTGTGAAAACACGCTGCCGCGGCGCGGGCGGACGGGGTGGACTGCGACGGACGTGACACCCACCGCACGCCTCGCTCGCCCGCCCGCTTGGTGCTGCGTCATGCACTCCTGCGCGCATGTACGCTTCTCAGGTCTGGACGTGACATGCGGTTTCGTTCGGCCTTGGGCCTGGTTTAGTTCCAAAAATTTTGTAAAATTTTTCAGATTTCTCGCCACATCGAATCTTTAGACGTATGTATGAAGTATTAAATATAAATAAAAATAAAAACTAATTGCACAGTTTGGTCAGAATTGACAAGACGAATCTTTTGAGTCTAGTTGGTCCATAATTGGATAATATTTGTCAAATACAAACGAAAGTGTTACTATTTATATTCGCAGGTTTAGCGGCAGCTACATCCAATCCAGATGATTTTTTTTTTGTTTTATATAAACGTCCAGGTGAAACTTTGGATACAGATATCTGCCCTTGGCGGCAATGACTGTCTGGTTCAGACCATGACCATGGGAACATGCGTTCAAATTTGGTTATCTGTGATTGAATTGAATCTAGTAGTTGCTTGATGACCCAGTCGGTTTTCTTAGAGTTGCTACCAAAACAGACCATGATAGTTCCTCCATCTGCATGGTAGTATTAGTAGTAAAAGCATGGAGCCCTTACAGCATGAATGGACGATTTCTCTGAAGAAATTACGACCAACATTTCTTTTAGCCATGCGAGGGGTAACTGTTAAGGTGAAACTACGTGCCTCCATAACTAAAAAACAGGACGATGTTCATTTGCTACTAGTAAACAGTAAAAAATAACATTAGCATACTACTTTTTGGCCAAAGGAACACATTAAGGCCTTGTTTAGTTCCCAGAAAATTTTATAAAAATTTTCAGATTCTCCGTCACATCAAATCTTTAGACGCATGTATGAAGTATTAAATATAGACAAAAATAAAAATTAATTGCACAGTTTAGTCGGAATTGACGAGACGAATCTTTGGAGTATAGTTAGTACATGTTTAGATAATATTTGTCAAATACAAATGAAAGTGGTACTATTCCTATTTTGCAAAAAATTTTTAGAACTAAACAAGGCCTAAAAATAGGAGAGATTGTTTTCTTAGATTAGCTATGGACACCTGCCGCGGATTCTACTTCCAAAAATTTTGGATGTTTATATATGGACACGACAGTTTTCACCATTATATTTTTAAAAAGAGACTACTTCCTAATAAAATATTTTTTTTAAAAAAAATAATACTGTGCAGAAGTGAACTGGCAGATATTACGACGCAACTACTAGTAGCAGGTGGGTACACCAGGCTGCTTGCAGCCGGCAAAGCACAGCTGCACAGACGGGGCCGGCCAGTAACGAAACAAGTGGTAGTTTCCCGTTTTCCGCCGCCCAAATCCGGCGCTGGTGACCGGGCGGCCCCCTCCCCGCTGTGCACGTAAGCAATATCCAAATCCCCGCGCGGATCCGGCTGTCGTGTGCGCGCTGCCGCCGCCGTGGCAGGCAAGGAAGGAAGACGCGGGGCAGGTGCGGTGCGGTGCGGTGCGGCGCGGCCGCCCGTCCCCCTCGCCCTCACCCCGGCCCCGCCGCCGAAGAAAAAGCCCTTTGTTTTTTTCCACCCCACCCCACACACCCTCGCCGCTCCACGGTCGCCTTCGCATCGCCTCCTCTGAACCCGTCGCCGTCACACGCCTCGCGCGGCACCGCACCGCGGGCCACGCGGCTCGCGGCTCGCGGCGAGACCGGAACCACCGCCGGGCCCCGCCCCCGCGCCGCGCGCCGCGCGGCTCGCGGGACCGCCCACTCGTCTCGCTCGTTCGTGCGGGGCAGGGAACGCAGGCGGTGCCGCTCGTTGCAGCGTGACCGCGACGCGTCGTGCCGCGCCCGCGCGTCTCTGGAAATTGCGACGTCTCTGCATGGCTCGTTCGTTGGGAGCCTTGGGCGGGCGGGGCGGGGCGGGGCGGGCGTCGTGGAGTGCGGCCGAAAGCAACCGGGACGGACGGTGGGCGGAGCGGCGGCAGGCAGGGACGCCGTTGGGTTTGGTTGGTTGGTTGGTTCACTCGCTGCGCTGCCGCTCCAAGACGTTGATGTGCTGCACGCAACGACCGGCGCCAGGTTGCACTTGCAGGCACCGTTCACTCCGTTGCTTCGGACGGACGTGTGGACTGGGAAGTGATTATGCCAAGATGCGCAGCGCCGCTGGGTGAAGCTTTTCCTATGGGAGCATGTGTGTTGCAGAGCCACGCGGAACCGATTCGTGCCCGTTGGTTTGATTTCTTTTAGGCCTTGTTTAGTTCTCCAAAAATTTTGCAAAATTTTTCAGATTTCCCGTCACATCGAATCTTTAGATGTATGCATGAAGTATTAAATATAGATAAAAATAAAAACTAATTGCACAGTTTGGTCGAAATTGACGAGACGAATCTTTTGAGCCTAGTTAGTCCATGATTGGACAATATTTGTCAAATACAAACGAAATTGCTACAGTGCTCATTTTGCCAAAAATTTTGGAACTAAACAAGGCCTTATTTTAACGGTAAATACCGCCTTTTGATGAACCTTGGATGAAGAGGCAAACCTACTCGGTTGTGAGTGCAGATATATTTCTCATCAAGACAGATTTTTTTGGAGTTGATTGCTCAGCAGGGTTTCAGATGAAGACGCTATGCAGCTGGACGAAGGGTGTCCTGAACGGCTATCCTAAGCTTCAAGCAAACACCCCTTTGCATGCACCAGGCTCGCTTGACCTGAATCATAGTAGAAAGAAAAAGAAACGGTACAGGTACAATGCATTCCGAAGGACCACGGAGACTGAACAAGTGAGGGGGAGAAAATACGGTTACCGGCCGGCCGCACAGGGACACGCACCCGTACAACCAAACAAAGAAGGCGGACTTGAGTGAGCGCCCGCAACGCAAGCAGCCGCGGCATTCCATGTACGGGCGAGCAAACATCGGAGGCCAACGCGGGACGGCCGCCCCCATCTCCCTCCACCTCCGTCGCGCCTGTGGCTGTGGGTCAAACCTCCCCTCCCGCTGGCTCCTCCTCACCTCCCGCCTCCCCTATTAATACCGCGTATCCACCTCCCTTTCCTCCCCGCACTCCAGCCCTGCCTGCCCAGCGCACCAACACAACAACCACCGCCACCGCACCGCCGAGCGCTGCGCCGCTGCCCAACACTTGGCATCGTCCTCCGCCGCCGTCACTCCTTCCATGGCGCCCAAGAACGCTCTCCCCGCCGCCAGCGCCGTGACCGACGGCATGATGGAGCCCAGGTTCCGCGGCGTCAGGAAGCGCCCGTGGGGCCGCTACGCGGCGGAGATCCGGGACCCGGCCAGGAAGGCCCGCGTGTGGCTCGGCACCTTCGACACCGCCGAGGCCGCGGCGCGCGCCTACGACGCCGCCGCGCTCCACTTCCGCGGTCCCAAGGCCAAGACCAACTTCCCCGTCGCGTTCGCCGCGGCCGCGCACGCGCAAGCGCTCGCGCTCCCGCTCCCGCTGCCGCCGCCGCCCAAGAAGCTGGCCGTGAGCCCCAGCAGCAGCACCGTGGAGTCCTCGTCCCGGGACTCGCCCGCCACGCCGCCCAGGGCTCGGTCTCCGTCTCCGGCCCCGACGGTGATGCCTGCGCCGTCGCTCGACCTTTGTCTCGGCATGCCGGCCATGGTGGCTGCGCAGCCGTTCCTGTTCCTGGACCCGAGGCTCGCGGTGACCGTGGCCGTGCCGGCGCCCGTGGCCTGCCGGCCGACCGCTGTTGCCGCCGGTGCCAAGAAGCAGACAGCACCAACATCCTGCGGTGGAGACGAGGAGCAGAGTGACACAGGGTCGTCGTCATCTGTGGTGGACGCCTCCCCGGAAGCGGTTTGCGTGGGGTTTGACCTCAACATGCCACCGCCGGCCGAGGTGGCGTAGATGGCGGACCTGCCGCAGCGCCCGATGACACACGGCTCCTCCAACGTTGTCGAGTATGCGTAGATGATTAGCACTTGTATTAGTATGAGGTTGGTTGCTCGATCGTTTAATTTGCTACGATGAGTTACTACTAGGTGTACATAGATGTTCTTTTTGCATCGGCGGCTAGGTATAACAAAAGTTACTGCTTGCCGATGTTACAAAACAAAATACTACGAAAATGTTTTGTTCTTCGTTGTTTGTAACATATTAATTTGCTGATTAACGAGAGATCTACAGTTTTTTGCTCATATATATATGTGTTGTATATGTTTTTTAAGAGTTTTGAGGAAATGATCATCCAATCAATACCCTACGCTACGGAAAAACCATTGCCGAGCTCAGCATCAGATCGAGCCAACTGAACAAGCACAACACCGTATTGCTTACTTACTTACGGTGAAAGCAAGGGGTTGAACCGGTCGTTCCCTCTGTGAATTTCGCTAGATCCTCCCTCGCACCCAGACGACCGACCGCCTTGACAACCACGGACTGATGAGAGGACGACGACCTGGGACTCTGGGAGCCTGGGACGAGACGACGCGGAAAGCCACACCGAGGCCGGGTCGCGTCGCGCCGCGCGGCGAGCTGGCGAGTGTCCCTCCGACTCTGAGAGACGAACTGGTCCACCCGTACGCGCTGCCGTCACCTCGCTCCCGCGCACGCCGCGACGCAAGCATAGCAGCCAGTCGGGATCGCCAGCGCGCCCCACGGCTCCACGCGCGTTTGACGGCTTCTTTTTTTTTTTTCCCCTGTCGCTCGCGTGCAGGCGCTACTACGCTTCGGACCGCGGCAAAGCTCCCGCTACGACCCCCCGAGCAACACGAGGCAAGGCGCGCGAGGCCGGTTGGGAATTGGTGGGATGGGTCCCCGGCGCCGCCGCGTGCCCGCGTCCTCGTGGAGTCATGTGATAGAGTATCAGGCTGCTGTAACCTATGAGCTTCCGCGCGGCACTGGACGGATCGGCACCGGCGGAATTCTCCTTTTTTTGAAAGGCACCGGCGGATTATTTTGTTCAGGCGGCGGTAGCTTTGGGAGCTCCTGCAAGCAACCGTTCAGCGTAAACCACCTCTGCTTTACCTGAGTTTGCTTGGATTGGTCCAATACAATACGCAGCGCAAAAATACGAACACAAAACTGATGATAATTCACCGCGCTCTTATCGAAATTACTTTTAAAGCTGAACACTGGGATATTCTATTTTTTTATACATGTACAGTACAATTCTACATGAGATCTGTACGTAGAATCAGACGTGAATACCCCGCTAGCCACACCGACTACCGTGGGGCTAAAGCAAAACTTCATTTCGCTGAGCGAAGTCTCTAGAATGGCCAAGCTGCTAAAGTCTCGCAAAAATGATTAAAAGAATTCGTGAAACAAGCGACCAAGCTCGACGTGAAAAAAAAGTGACGGTAGTTGTTGTGGCGTACGTAGGGAACGGCGGGTCGGATTTGTCCGAGAATCCAGTGACATGTTGGTGGTTGCCTGGTTGGTTTTACTCCTTGCATGAGGTGGTGATACGCATCGAGTCAAGCTGGGAGAAAGACGGGCAGTAACTTTGGATGTTTTTTGATATTTTAGCTGAATCTTCTCAGAGGCGACGCCAGGCCAGGCCACACGGTGGTCACCGTTCATACCTGAATGGCTGAATCGTTCATCACGTACTCTTTTGGAGGGAAACGGCTATCGTGAGCAGAGCACACAAGTTGGCGCGGAAAGGCAAAGCACACACAGGTCTCCGTCGTCCCCTCCTCGCGTCAGTCTCCACAGCCAGGTCTTGAGCTGAGAGAGGTCGATCCGGATCGGAGCCGGCCAGGCCCAGACGGACAGTCCATAGGGGAGGCGGGCGGCAGTAGCACCGCACCTTTTCTCCGTTCCGATTCCAAAGCCGCCCAGCCACACGCGAGGCGGCGCGTGCCCGCACGGAACCGCCACACCTCGGAGGCGTCGGCGGCTTTGGATCTCGGGCGGCGCCGGGGCCAGAATAAACAAAAGGAGCCGCCCGCCTTTGCACGAGGCGGACTGGCGTGCATGCGGAGCCAACCCAACCTCACCTCCAGCGGAGACGGCGAGCGGGCGCCGTGCCCACGCTTCCACGGGGAAATTAGGTGGCGCCTTGGATCGTGTCGGTCGCCGGGCCACCAGCGTCCTCCCGCCCGCCGCCTGCGGGACAGCGCACGCAACCTGGCGCCGCAGCGGCGGGTCAACAAAGCACGCCGCCTACAGCCTAGTAGAGATCTACAACGAGTCCGCAGCACTCTGCCTACAGCCTAGTAGCGACGCGACCCCGTCCGATCCAACCCGGCCGAGTGCAAGTGCGGACCTTGCCGTCGGATCATGTCGGTCGAGGACGAAAAGGCCAAGTCCAGGACAGGACCTCGGGCCTAGCTAGAGCCCTAGATCGAGCGCCCATCTGCCCAGCCAGCTGCGCACGCGCACAGCCGCGGCGCCGACGGCATATCCTGCAGCCAGCCACGCACTACCGCCGCTTGGCGCACGAGCCGTGCGGTGCGCCCGAGCCCCGATGCCGTGGAGGCGCGGGCGCCTCGCTTCGGCTCCACGTTTTGGCGCCGCGGCGCGCGCTAAGCGACGAGCGGCGCGGCGGCACAACCTACTCCCACCGAGGCAACACGGCCGGTGTGGTGTGTTGCCCGCACCCGCACGGCCGCTGCCATGACGCGAACGCGCCAACAGCGCCTCCGGCTCTCCGCTCCACGCCGAGCAGCATGCGGTGGACCCCAACTGGCGGGACGAGAGCGTCACAAGAGATCGGGACGTCGAGAAGTTGTCCTCCTTGCCCAAACCTGCCATTGCAATCTCTCAGCCTTTTCTTCAGTATTTCGTAGCACGCCAATTAGCGAGACAAATAGACAATCGACCACGTCAGGCATCAGCACGGATACAGATTGCCGTGGCAACAGCTAACGGGCACAAGCAACACTTCTCCTAGCATTTCGTGAGGATCTCAGCTCCGGTCCTGGTGATCAGTATCGTGTGTTCGAACTGCGCCGCCAAGCTGCCGTCCGTCGTCACGGCAGTCCAGCCGTCGTCCCACATGTCGCAGTCGATGCTCCCCATGGATATGATCGGCTCTGCACAAGAAAGTTAGGCGGCGCTAGCATCAGCCAGGAAGGCAAAAGAGGACTCAAACATGGCTGGCTTTACTAAGACGTGGAATGAGTTAGGATGCTGCGAACCTATTGTGAACGTCTGCCCTTCAATCATCTGACCCGGCCTGTTGTTCCCTGTCGCAAGCACATCGCAGCCAGGTCTAAAAATTGCATACCCCAAAAAAACTTTTTTTTTTAAAAAAAAAGAACTATTACAAGATCAATATATCCCAGAGATCTGCAGCCTGGAGATTTTTACTTTACTTTTCATTTTCAATTGAGAAACACATAGAGACATCTAAACTTCAACAGAATTTGCTTTTCACCTAAGCAGTGCTTATCCATTAAAATGTTGTTCTCAGGAGAAAATCTACAGCCTACTGTTATACTCTATTTACATAAACATTAAAGCAGTAGTGTGCAAAGCCTTGAAGTTCTCAACTACAATATGCACTGCCTATCATCTATTGCCGAAAAACATTGACTTACGCTGGTGATAGATAATTGGTTCTGAGTGAAATACTCTGCCAACTCCATGCCCAACAAAACACTCCACGACACCAAACCCATTCCTTTCAGCATGCTCACTGAAATGTTCAAGCAAATCAATGGAAGCAATATCTAAGACGAAGTGAACTTTGGTATAGCCACACCAATCATGTACGACAAAGTTAACAGCAAACTTGTTTTCTATTCGTTTAACATGCGAGAGATGCTGGGTGAATGCTTGTGTAAATACATTACATGAATAGTACTGCTAGATAGTTGAAAAAGAGTAGTATTTTGCTGTTCCAAACAACCTTTTGCAATGCTAGGGTAGCAAATGAGGAAAATCGAGGCAAAATTTTCACCGGCCAAAGGTGACTATTAGACATTTGGCAAAAAAAAACTCTTGATTCTTCATTATTTTTCTGGACATTGCTCCTTTCAACACTAATGTTTTATGATCTCAAAGGCTTCCCTTTTGCCATAAGTCCATAACTAACCCAGTGACTATGGTGAGAAAAATGATCAAACACTTCTTTTTGAGGAACTAGAGATATGACTATCATTACCTTCTTGGCCATGAAAGAAATCGGTGCAAAATATTATACCTTATTCTTCTGCCAATCTTCTTGAAGCTGGTACCATGTTTGCATGTTGATATGGCCCTGAGCAGGCACTCTTCAGTAACCTGATATTAGCATGATACAGTAAGCATCTGGTTCCCCAAGTTGTGTTAGCAGTCATCCAACTAGCAAAAGGTATGTACATATGAAATAACAGACAAGGTGAGAATAGAAGCACCTTCTTACACTAGTCCTTATCAGCCAAAATAAGCAAAAACAAAAAATAAATCTATACAGATCTTTCAGTAATCTAGAGGAAAAGAAACTTATATGTCAGTAAGATGGTCTGACAATTGTATCTGTGAGGATCCTTCATCTTTCATCAATTTAAGTCTAATCAGAAATCAGAATTTTGGCATGATAAAAGTGAATAAGTAGATTACAGTCACAGTCTGAGAACTAGAGCTGCTAGTCATGACTAGAAAAATAGTACTATTACCTCCATCCCAAAAAACTTGACATTTCAGTTCTGTCCTAAGTTAAATTATCTTAAGTTTGGCCTAATTTAGGCCTTGTTTAGTTCCCTTGCAAAAACTTTTTGGGCTACTGTAGCACATTCGTTTGTATGTGGCAATTATTGTCCAACTATGGACTAACTAGACTCAAAAGATTCGTCTCGCAAATTACAGACAAACTGTGTAATTAGTTTTTTTATCTATATTTAATGCTCCATGTATGTACCGCAAGATTCAATTTGACGGGGAATCTTGAAAAGTTTTTGTTTTTTGGAGGAACTAAACAAGGCCTTATAGAGAAAATTGCTAACATTTATGACACCAAAACTTATATTATGAAAATGTGTTCTATGATAATGTTACTTATTTTGTAATATAAACATTAGTATTCTTTTCCATAAACTTGGTCAAACATAATATTGTTTGCTTTATGACACAACTAAAACATCTTTTTTTTTCTTTTTTTTTGGGGGGTGTGGGGGGGGGGGGGGGGGTAGTAGATTGCAAGAGCAAGCATTGCATCTGCTCCACAGAAAAGGGTAGATACCTTCACAAGTTGTTTACTTGCTTCATCGACATCTCCACAAAGAAATGTTTTTGAGGTATCCCCATGATAACCCTAAAATGGTGAGGGCACTTTAGGTGATGATATCCAAATTCAAGTCCATGAGGCAAACAAATAAATAGCATGAAGTGACAATAACTATATATGACCAAGAAGATAAACACGTACATTCAAGTAGACAGTGACATCAATGTTAATTATGTCTCCATCCTGTAAAACACAAATGCAAAACGTTTAGTCATGGTGGCTGTGGAACTGTGCAGCTGAAAGGCCCTGAACTGGCTCAAAACATGTCAATGTAAGGCTTTCTGAACCTGTAGCTCGCGTGAATCAGGAATTCCATGGCACATGCACTCATTTACTGAGGTGCATACACTTTTTGGAAACCCACCATATCCAAGTGGGGATGGATAGGCTCCAGCATCGATGATCATCTTGTGCACTGCTTTATCAATTTCGTCTGTTGTTACAGAGGGCTGATAGAAAGATGCAATAGATTTCTCACTCAAGATATAATGATGACGGAGTGCACATGGATAAAAAAAGAGATGGGGTCATGGTGTCTTATGAACAAAACAAACACATCAATTTCAGAAAGAAAAATAAAAGACAAACATAAACTGGTACTTTTATTGGCTACAAAATAGATAAACATAGTGGAGATGCTGAAGTGCATGCTTACTTTCACTAATGTTCCTGCATAGTCAAGAACACGGGCGGCAAGCTCGCAAGCAGCTCTCATATGGACAATGCTCTCGTTGTCGTGCATTTGTACCTCTTTTGCTATCTCTGGTACATATTTTGTGCCAACATAAGGAGGCCGAGGTATGTTTCCTGGTACTGGAAGAGGTGGGCTAACAGTTCCACGAACCAGGGGTGCTCTTTTCTTTGGTTGTCCAGACTCTTGTGTTCCTAACCTTTTGAGTTTGAGTTTCAGCAAGCGTCAGAACGGTACACAGGATGCAATGGCAGAGTGGCGCTAGCAATGATATGTCCTACTGTGCGTGATTAGACAACTAATTTCGAATTATAGAAGGGAAGCAACTAGTGGATTTTATACCTCGTACTCGCTTTCTCCAACCCCCCTAGTCTCTTTGCTTGGACAAGGAAGGGCTTCTTCTGTGGGCATGTATTCCTCCCTTAAAAAGTTGAAGAGGACACATCGCGATCGAATCAGTAACAGGCGAAGGAAAAATACATGCCCATAGTCCATAGAATCATTCTACATACACAAGTCCAAGTTTCATATGAACAATCACATATTCACATGGACAGGGCCGAGCAAAAATACCTCGGCCACCGGAGAGCAGCGGCGAGGAGCGGTGAAGCTCCATGGACGGGACTCTAATCGCCATTGGAGCGGGCGGTGCGCTCCCCGAATCTGCAGTGGGGCGGGCGGCAGGGTCGTCGCCAATTTGGATTAGTAGTCCCGCGCGCCGGCGAGGCCGCGAGGGCGAAGAGCCGGACGAACAGAGCAAGAGGATAATACGAAAGGAAATGGATTTTTTTTTTCACCTCTCCGTTTTGTTCCCAGAAAAAGACAGTGGGCCGGGCCGGGGTCGAACCGTTAATCCGTTATACCTTGTGCTTGTTCCTATCCTAACCCTAGATAGTGCGGGCGGGACTCGGATGCTGCCGCGGGAGCATCCTCGGTCTCGGCACGCGGCGGTCTCGGCGGGGCGGCCAGGGCCCAGGGCGCGCGGCCTGGGCTTCGACGGACTAGGCTTGCCGGCCAGCACGGGGTGAATGGAGCCGTTCTAAAGCTGTGAAAGGCCAAGGCCAAGGCAAAGAGGAAGAATATAGGCCTTGTTTAGTTCCGAAAAGATTTCAGATTTTAGTACTGTATCAATTTCGTTTGTTTGTGACAAATATTATCTAATTATGGACTAACTAGGATCAAAAGATTCGTCTCGCGATTTCCAGCTAAACTGTGTAATTAGTTTTTGCTTTCGTCTATGTTTAATGGTTCATGCATGTGCCACAAGATTCGATGTGACGGAGAATCTTGAAAACTTTTTGCTTTTTGGGGTGAACTAAACAAGGCCATAGCTGAAGATATTGCCATAAAACCACTGATACTCCTGATAAAAAAAATAAAAAAACACTGATACTCATTCTGTCTCAAAATCTCAAGGTATAAGTCATTAGCGCTTCATGAGAACGCTAGCTCACGCCGAGCTGGCGCTTGCTAACGTTTGCCGCGCGGGTTCTGGTGGTCGTGGCCGATCGGGTGTGCTTGCTTCCGGAAATGAAATGTGAGCTCGAGACGGCATTTTATGATGGTGGATGGAAGAGGAGATCGTTCACAGTTCGGGGCTGATTTCCAGTTTGGAGCGCGTGACAGTTTTTTTTTTTTAAAAAAAAAGAAGAAGAATAACGTGCCATTTTCGCGCGTGTTGATGTGGCGGCGGTAAAGTGGGTTGTACTTGTACCGCTGTATGCGATGCTGGAGCAGGCGACGGAAATCGCTATCTTCGGACGTCCAGTTGGCTTACCAGTTTCACGGTTTGGTATTAACCAACAACAAGCTGCCGAAACGATCAGAACTTCTTTTTAGAACTTACCAGTTTCACATCCACAGGCGCGCTTCTTTTTTCAAAAATAGTTAGCCGAAAATGTGTGTCCTCATACTACACTAAGGGCCCGGTAGGCATTGCTGGCCTAAAATATCCCGAAATATTTTTAGTTTAGTATAAAATATCGAATGGTTTCATGCTTGAAATAGTTCAACATCATTTCAGTCTCAAAACGAAAAGCCCTAAGTTGAGACCTCAAAGTCATAAACCCAATTCACCCTACCAATTTTGTCATCACCCCACCTCCCTTGTGCCTCCACTATCTCCACTATCACACCGTCAAGTGCTCCCGCCGCCTCCTTGTGCCGCCTACCTCTCAACCTCGCCCTCCCCTGATAACAAGGCCATTAGAGACTACTCGCACCGCGACACCTCCACCACCTGCTCTATCCAACTATCGTTTCCCAGTGTTCCGCTTTGACCTCGACGGGGTGCGCCCACTGACCTGTGCTATCACCATCTTAGCCGCTATAACTACCGTGTTGCGATCGCCTCCCTCTCCCCCAAACCCCTTTCTACGATCATTAGTGATTGGATACCCCAGCTCTCGAATCCTAGCGCCGACGAATTCCTCGTTTCCAATGCTTGGGGCAGGGTAATGGGCATGTGGTCACACGGACATGCTATCCTCATTCGATGTGACGGGTCGCGCAGTAGATTTTGCGATCTTGTTTCATTATGACAAGTTTTTGATTAAAAAAAAATACTCCCTCCGTCCTAAATTATAAGTCATTCCAAGAATCTTGAAGAGTCAAAGTGTTTTAAATTTGACCAAATTTATATAGCAAAATAATAACATTTTTGGCACCAACCAAGTATCATTACATTCTTGATTAGTTATATTTCTATAGTGTACCTATTCTATGACATAAATTTTTATATTTTTTCTCTATATTTTTTGTCAAACTTGAAAATACTTTGACTCTCCAAGATTCCTAGAATGACTTATAATTTGGAACCGAATGAGTATATATTTATATGTGACTTGCATATGAAATTGATGCTAGTGAATTCGTGTCGGAAAAAATATTTCTTTATAATTATAGTTTTATACAAATAATATGTTAGCAACATTTATCATGGACTAAGTTTTTGACAAAGGTTTTATGGATTAAAGTTTTGTCGACGAAATGAAAGACGACTGGATTTTAAAACGGTGTATGGAGTACATGCCTTCCTGAACTTTCTTACAGATCGTTTGACTTGGCACGACTGTTCCTCCCGCGGGCCAGCAACACACACCAGAGCGCCGCATGCGTCAGCACGTGTCCTCTGCCGGAGCTTGCACCGCAACGTGTCTCCGGACGTGTCACCTCCTTGGCTCCTTTAAAACAACGCCCGGTCTCTGCCTCTTCCCCCGTGCAAGCTCATGATCCTGAAGCATATCAACAATTGCTAGTTCGTTGATCCAAATCCAAGACCTCACCTCAGCGCGCAGTCTCGCCGGCTACTCGTCGACGCCGTCGTCTATGTCCAGGCTCATGGCCGCCATGCTGCTCGGGGGCGCGCGCGTCGCCGGCGCCGCCAAGCTCACCGGCAACACTGCCGTCAAGCAGGCTCTCCCCACGCCGGCGTGCTTCCTTCCTCCGCGCCCGCAGCCGGCGAGCTGGACCCGCCTCTGCTTGCAGGCTGCGCCAAGATCGTCTCAGGTATTTGGTATTTCTGATTCTCACTGCTTTGCTGGGTCACCGCTGGCACACTGACTTCTGCGATCGAGTTCGTCGGAGGTAGACATCACACTGACACGCATGCACGTTCTGTTGCTGCTCAGGCGTACGACAATGCGCCGGAGGACAGGAGGGAGATCAGGGACAAGTACAAGGACGCGGCGGAGAAGGCGAAGGACGCCACCGGCGACGCCAAGGAGCACGCCAAGAAGATGGCCGGAGAGACGAAGGGCAGGGCGCAGGACACGGCAGGCCGCATGGCGGACCAGGCGTCGGACACTGCGGAGAGGGCCAAGGAGCAGACGAAGGGCATGGCGGAGGGCGCCGCGGACACGGCGTCCCGGGCGGCGGAGAAGG
Source organism: Sorghum bicolor (assembly GCF_000003195.3). Classification (NCBI taxonomy): domain Eukaryota; kingdom Viridiplantae; phylum Streptophyta; class Magnoliopsida; order Poales; family Poaceae; genus Sorghum; species Sorghum bicolor. The sequence goes on from NC_012875.2 coordinate 56,007,217, forward strand.
CGAAGCACGAGACGCGTGACGCGGCGCGGGAGGCCGCGGACAGGGCGGGGCACGTGAAGGAGCGGGCCAAGGAGGCGGGGCACGAGGCCGCGGAACGGGCGCAGGAGACGGCGAGGGCGGCCAAGGAGCGGACGGGTGAGGCGGCGGAGCGGGCCAAGGAGGTGGGGCAGGAGGCCGCGCACCGGGCGCAGGAGACGGCGAGGGCGGCCAAGGACCGGACGGGTGAGGCGGCGGAGCGGGCCAAGGAGGTGGGGCAGGAGGCCGCGCACCGGGCGCAGGAGACGGCGAGGGCGGCCAAGGACCGGACGGGCGAGGCGGCGGAGCGGGCCGTGGAGGGCACCGTGTCGGCCGGGGAGAAGGTGGTGGAGATGACCAAGGAGGGCGCCGGGAAGGTGGCCGAGACGGCGCAGGCGATCGGGGACATGGCGAAGCAGGCGGCGCGGACCACCTGGGACGCGGCCAAGGAGACCGCGCACAGCGTCAAGGAGCGCGTGGTCCCCGACGAGGACGACGTGGACGCCGCCATGAAGGAGCGGGACCGGATCGCGCGGGAGATGGACAGGGTGGAGCGGGAGCGCAACAAGAGGGAGGCCAGGGAGAAGGGCTCGGGATTGCCGTAGACCGGACACCAATTTCCATCGCTGTCTCCAGATGAATTTTAATCCGCTAGCTGGCTGAATAATGTTTTGCAAACCATCGTGCGCGGCGCCAGTTTCGCTTGTAGTGTTGAATCGTGTCGAATCGAATGGAAGCTCTGTAATTTAAGGCATACGATTTGCTGATACCGGCCTAGCATCGCTGTTTACTGGAACAGAGACTTCCCATCTTTTGGGGGGAGAATTCTTCAGCACCGCATCTCAACGACCTGGAACCTTGAGTTTGAACGTTCCATAACTGACCGTTGTATATGTTTCTAAATTCATCTTAGGCCTTGTTTAGTTTCAAAATTTTTAGCAAAATGAGCACTATAGGAATTTCGTTTGTATTTGATAAATATTGTCTAATCATGGACTAACTAGGCTCAAAAGATTCGTCTCGTCAATTTCGACCAAACTGTGCAACTAATTTTTATTTTTATCTATATTTAATACTTCATGTATACATCTAAAAATTCGATGTGACGGGAAATCTGAAAAATTTTGTAAAATTTTTGGGAACTAAACCTTACCTTTGGCCTTAGTTTAGTTCACCTTAGAATCTAAAAAGTTTTTAAGATTTTCTGCCACATCGAGTCACATGCATAAAGTATTAAATATAGACGAAAACAAAAACTTAATTACACAGTTTGTCTGTAAATCATGAGACGAATCTTTTGATTCTAGTTAGCTTATGATTGAATAATATTTGTCAAATAAATTTTTTTAGAACTAAACAAGGCCTTTGTCTCAAAACTTCTCCATAGCTGACCGTTCTCAAATTCATCTTAACAAGATAAGATTGTGCTGATTATTTCGTCAAACACAGGCATGGGAATTTTCTTTCCCGGATGCTAACAAAAAGGCAGTGCAGTGGTATTTGCGCAACACGCGAACTACAAAGAATCAACAAATTTCCATTCGTAAAACGATGCATGTTTCTGTATTTTCAATAGCTAGACAGCAAAAATGTTTCCACGGCAAATTACCGAACATACTATGTACTGGAAAGAATCAGCAATCTTAATTCGCAGAACCCACTTGTGCCTTTGGTTATGTATCGATCGGGCAACTTCTGTCCACTTGGGTATTGGGCATCCAACGTTGAGCACAGTTAGCTCACTCAGTTGAACTTGTGAAGCTGCTGCCCCTGGCGGCGTGCTTATCCCTCGTCCTTGTATTATTTTTACTTCGCTTCATTTTGTTTCAGTTGCATCACTTGACTCCTCAAGCTGCCCCCCATCGTCTATGCAGTTGGATTTGTCATTGCATCAGTTGGATATTTTGTGGCGAAGTCAGAGCAGATGCCAGCCAGGAATGTGATATTCCTTGTATTACTTTTACTTCGCTTCATTTTGTTTCAGCTGCATCACTTGACTCCTCAAGCTGCTCTCCCTCATCTATGAAATTGGAGTTGTCATTGAATCATTTGGATATTTTGTGGCAAAGTCAGAGCAGATGCCAGCGAGGGAAAGTGATATATGCTGACTAAAGTGAGATGATTGTCAATTTATAGTCCATACCTGCAGGTTCTGTGCCTGGTACAGGAGATTACCACACTCCTCTATCAAGGTTCTCTCAGTAGCGATAACTTGGGCAAGATTACATGCCACATCATCGATTTGTTCGACCTGCATGGCAAATTGGCAATATAATTTTTTTTTGCATAAAAAAGGACTTAATACATGACGAGATATTTTTTTTTGGTTGCATATAATAAATAAGTACACCAACTCAAATGAGAACACCACATTCACCACAACAACTGAATCTATCTAAATTTTTGCAAATTTCTAAACACTTCATCAATATTAGTTAAAGCAAGAAGCAATGATAAGTATATGACTTAAAAAGGAACCACTACTACACTAGGAACTAAGTTTCTATTCCATGAAATTTGCTATTATTTTCACCCTATTTGATTTTGATTTATATATAGGTTAAAAAGTATTCTTGCTATATTTCATCTAAAACTATATCTGACACCGTGAATTTACGTATATATTTTAACTATTTCAGTTATTGAACATGGACCAAAAGCATCTAAAGGAAGCTAGGCATCACACTGCTTTGGAAGTTATGCTTTTCAAAATTTCCTGTAATCTCACCTTTGGCAGGAAATTTTCGATACAAGGTGAAAGCGGTTCAAGCAGTTGTGTTGCTGACTTAAGGACTTCTGTAAGTTCCTCGCAGTTGGCCTGCAAGCATATCAATTTACAACATGATACTTGGTCTTATGCACAAAACTGATGTGTAATTAAGTATTGAAGTCCTACATTTACACTCCCAATGGTTGGTAGCCTTAACGAGGAGTTATATAGTGCTGTTGTTGCCCCTCTAAGGCAGCTTGCATGACCCTCCTCAATGTCATTCCACTGATTCAAATATGGCACCTGAAAGTTTCACATCTCGTTTTTAGAGTAACGCAAGAGAAAAGTATTACATGTAAATCAGAGCATGATAATCACTTTGATACAAAGAATCTCACAGAGTCACAATACACATAGTTTTCATGAGCATATTTTGTATATTCTACAGAAAAGACAAAGTGCCACACAAATCATGTAATATCTTTTCTATTTTCCTTTGAAAAAGAAGAAATAATAATTAAATGGGGCAACTGGTTTAATTATGAATACTTAACATGTTACATGTAAAATTCACATTGACAACAGACATGGTACCTGATTTTATAGAAATAAATAGTGAATGGTGCCCGATTTGATACAAATAAACTCACGCTGTGAAGATATACATGGCTTTCAAGAGCTACACCTATATATTTTTTTCTATTTTATACAGGCAACAAAAAAGGAGAGTACCACACAAACTGTATAATACATTTTCCATTTTTGTGAAAAACAAAAATTTCTGAATGTCAAAACTGGATTTAATTATGAACATTTAACCCTATTCTAAATTTAAATAATGTTGTTCTACTTCTGAATTCATTTGATATAGTAGTCAAACATATCCATCTAGTGACATTCCTAGTGAATAGCAATTCTAATTTCTAAGCGAGGTTCCCCACATTAGTTTCTATCATGCATGTCAAGAATTATATTGATTCATGTGATTTATCTAACCTATCATGCACGTCAAGAAATAAATTGATTCATGTGATTTATCTGAATGAAGACTCTACAATCACGAAATTTGGTTAGCACCAATTATGAAGAAATGCACACTGAACACAACAGCAATTCAGAATTCAGAAAATCACAGCTTCGCCTTACCTGCGCATTTACTACTGAACGCAGTCTATGATCCCTCTGCATCCTCTCCACCTCTGCCCTCTTCTCAGCAACAGATTCCCTTAGGCTGGCAATCTTCTCCTCGAGCCCGTACAACGATTTCTATGCACTCAACAAAACCAAAAACAACAAATCGTCATCAGCACCTTAATTCGTAGCCACCCCCTTGACGGCTGGGTCGATGCATTAACAACCCCTTACCTCTGCAGCAGCCGCCTTGGCCCTGCCTGCTGCCTCAGCCCGGCCGTTGAGGAACCTGAACTGGAGGTACGAATTGCCCATCAGCCGCAGCTGGTGCACGTCTTCCTGCTTCCCCGCGACCTTCCTGCCCCCCACGATCGCCACCTTCTTCAGATCAGCTGCCTTCGGACCTTGCGGTTGTGGTGGCCTCCCTGCCGCCGTCAGCTTCCCAGCCATCGCCGTTGAGGTCGACAGTGCCGAGTTGAGCGAGCGGTAGCATAGTGGGTTAGACGCCCGCGAGAACCCGCCCGACTCCGGCACGGACGAGCGGAGCTCTGACGAGAGGCGTCCCCCGCGGCAGGACGCTGGGCCAAGCAGCGGCGGGCTCTCGCACGGCGCGGCTGGGGCCATCCCGAGCGCCACATCGGCCTCAGAGAACTCAGTGGCCGTGGACGACGTATCAGACGAAGAGCAGCACGAGGCGGCGTCGGATTCCACCGCGGCGGAGGGAGGGCAGGAGGAGCCAGCACGCGCGGGCGTCGGAAGGCGCGGGTACCCTCTCCGCGCGGTGGGCGCGGCCGGCCGGCTGGTGGAGCGCGGGAGCGGCCGCGGAGTTGGTGCTGGGACGGTGGAGGCAGAGGAGTTGGCGACCACCGAGGCACGCGGGTTGCCGGCGCCCGTCTCATCGAAAAGCTTCTGGACGGCCCGCCGGCGCGCGACGGTGCCCGTAGGAGGCGGCGGCGGGTGGTTCTCGTTGGCGAAGGGCGTGGCCGCCCGCTGCCGTCCACGAGGCGACGGCGTCGGGGAGCGCGACCGCGTGGAGGAGGCCGCGGAGGCGGTGGAGAGGCGCGGGGTCGAAGGGACGGGCGTTGAGAGGTACCGGGAACTGACTTCCCTTCCGCGGCGGCGCGGACGGGGCGCAGTCGGCGGCGGTACGGGCTGCTGCGGCGGCATCAGGTCCGCGCGCTGCGACGGCGTGGCGGCGGCGGCCATGCCGGAGAGATCGGATCGGAGCGGAGGGTAGCCGTCAAGGGGAAGGAGGCGGGATGGATTTTCGGGAGAGACGGGTACAACGGCTAGTTTCGAGGACGGGTTTATGCGGCCGGGCGAAGAGGGGCTTAACGGTACGCACGGGTTCCCCGAATGTTTCGCTGCCGTCGCGGCTCTGTTGTCAATGCGGGCCACCTCGCCGGTGGGCTACGCGCCGCGCTCGGAGAAGAGGGGGACGGAGGAGGCAGTGGGAGGAGGGAGACGCGCGCGTCGCGGCAAGCGGACGGCGGAGTCCGGCGCGGCGGCCGGAGAGACGGACGGGATGAGTGGTTCACGATCATCTGCGCCGCCGGGTCTGAAAGAGAACACCCCCGAAAGGCGCGACTGCTTCTCAATACAAAGCAAATGGACAATCGAAGTAGGAGTATTGGGCCTTGTTTAGTTCAATTTTTTTTAAATGAGCACGGTAACATTTTATTTGTATTTTATAAATATTATCTAATTATAGACTAACTATACTCAAAAATTTGTTTTTAAAATTATAATTAAACTATATAATTAGTTATTTCTTTTATCATATTTAGTGCTCTATGTATGTGCCACAAGATTCGATATGATAAAAAATCTAAAAAAAATTGCAATTTTTTTTTAACTAAACAAGGCCTACACAATAACACTGTCCCTTGCGGTTAAATTAAAGCCTTGCTAGTCCTCGCTGCCGCGACGCCACGATCAACATATACAGTACATTTAACAAAACACACTGATCTCAGTTGGCTCATGGCAAAAGCAAGAACCTGCTCTAGGCGAGAATATACTTACAAATGGCCACATTTCACCAGTACCTTTGCAAACACCAAAAATCTTGTCTAACAAAATCAAGGAGGGTGACAAAAAGAACCTTTGCTGCACAAGGGTAAACAAAGGTTAATACACCACCCAAGTGGTGTGCCAGCTAAAACTTCCAGCCATATTTTGGCATTGTACAACTACTGAGACAGATTCCTACAACCGAAGCATCATCAACTTATCCTCTTTGCCATTTGCCACATTCATTCTTTTACGGTCAGTGTGGTTTGTATCAGACAGCCATGAACAGAACCGGTGCAGTTCCAGCAATCAGACATAAGAAGTCATGCGCACCTGCATCATGTTCGAGTGCGGGATGCTCATCAACATGATCGCCCGGCGGCAGTTGTTCCTCAGGAATGCAAAGAAATAGTTTATCATCAGCTTCTTGAAGAACCACGAGTCCTTCCTGGCCTTGACGATGGGGTTGTCAATGAGGTAGACAGCCCCGGACCGCTTGGACTGCTTGATGAATGCTAGCTCCAGTTCAAGGTTCTGTGCATAGTCCAGTACAGGATCGTGCTGGGGTGTTGAGCAGCTGGCTTCAGGAATGAGTTCTGTTGAAGGCACATAGTCTGCCAGCAGAGGGACGTCGAGTGAGTAGAGGCTGCCGTTTGGTGCTGTGATAATCTTCACAGGGGTCGGAGGCTCTTCATCCGAGTCGACGTCGTCTTCGCTTTGTAGGGATAGCTCTACTGCCTCTCTTTGTATGAATTTCTCGAGGCCTTCAATCAGAAGACGCTCAAATACACTATGGTGCTCTTGCTTCTTGTCTTTGTACCCATATCTGTGCTAGAAACAAGCTAATGTTAGGGGAGGTTTTGCTGTTGATTCAATATGCTGAAGCTTAAAAATTCCTACAGCAGTTCATAACTGGATGGCGAATCATGAATGTGTCTACATTTCATATGCAATTAACAACAATTGATCATGATGTTATTTTTGTAAGTGTAAGTTCCACATGGAACAAAACTTATCTACATGTCAGATCAAGCTTTTACCTCGCTATACAGCGGAACATGTGATAGCCCCTTGAGCATACGCGTTGGAAAAGAAACCTTTCACTTTGGGGAACCACAGGAACTGGCACATTCCTGATACACACAAATACAATTATCGAGTGTATCGCAGGGAGGGAGGTCAGAAAATGACCAAAAATTGCAGGAACTCCTTTCACAATATCACTGCAGACTAAGCCTAGTCCAGGAGCTCTGATGGTACCAAGGTTGGGCCCCAACTTCCTCATCAAATCCTTTGAAAGCTTCTGCTTGACTTCACTGTCATACTTTAGTATGCTCCCGTAGTTCCATATAAACATGATCATGAGTAGAACAGATGCAAAAATCAACAACGCCCAGCCCCCATCTCCAACACTGCTCAGAGCCGACGAGAAGAAAATCAGCTCCAAGAATAGGAATGTGATAACAAATGACAGAACCTTCATAATATTGAACTCCCATATTAGAAGCATTATTATTGTAACATAAACCGTGGCCATTATCATCACCCCAACCTCAGCAATAGCTGTTCAAGATGGAACTTTGTCAGAGCAGCAGAAACTAACAGATTGAATAAATAGAGAACATACTGGCATCAAAAGCATATCAATAGATTATTTACCATATGCATTGCCAACATCATATATGTTTCCGAACAGAATGATAAAGCCCAAGCAGGAAACCAACAGAAACCAGTTTACAACGGGAATGTATATCTTAGCCATAAATTTTCGAGATGTATGAACAATTTTGAGCCGGGGAAAACAACCAAGTGCTATAGACTGCTTTAGGCACTGGAATATAGCAACCGTCATTGTCCTACTGGCAATTAGTGCAGCCAGATTCGCCACTAAGAAAACAGGCCAGAAAAGTCCACCTGCAAAGAGAAGCCAGCATAAAATAAGTGGAACTAGCTAGTCCCCCAGATAGGTTAAAAAAACAAGCAGAAAACACAACTCATTTAACCAGCGACAGTTTACGTATTGAAGAAGCATTATTGGAATATATCCATGAGAAAATGGCAAATAAGCTAAATGTTCAGAAACATCCAACTTACTTGGAATAGATGAAAAGAAGACCTGCTCAGATGACTTTTGGTTCGCAATGAGAAAGGCAGCTTGTCCTAGATACGCCAAGACAAGGCAAGGAAGAACAAGAAGCACAAACATATACTGCAAAGTAGAATAAGAGCTTATTAAGTACATACAAATCACATAAGTGTTTCAAATATTAGCTGCAAGTAGTAGGGAGCAAATGAAGTCAAGACTTTCATTGGTTCGCAGATAATACCTGAACATATCTTACGGGAAAGTAACAAAGATTCGAAAAGATGGCCTCAGATCCTGCAATATAGTTTGGATAAGCTTAAAGTGAGTCTCTTATAATGATGAAAATAAATGTTTTACTCACATATTTAAGACAAAGTTCTGTACCAATATGCTATTACAGAAGAGAATCTTATTTCATTAATAAATGCTCGATAATAAAGATATTCAACAAAATGAATAAGACAACAACCAAAAGAAAAAAATGTTGGACATTCAGCTGATTATAGATCAATAAACTATGGTGATTACCTGTTGCACATAAAAGACAACCACCGAGGGACAGCCAAGCCTGAAAAGGATTCCTCCCAAAATAATAAATAATGTAGAGAGGATTAAATGCCTTAAAAGCTGTTGGGCCATATAGACTCAGATTGTATATTCCAATCCCTCCAAGGCAACAAAACCATAAAAGTAAAGAAGGGCCAATTGCAAACCCCACTTTGCTAGTGGCATACCTCTGTACACTAAACAATACTACAAGAAGTGCAACTGAAATCATCACAACAGCATCTGCAAAGAACGTTTAACGGAAATACAAAGTAAGAAATAGTTTATTAGAAAATAAACTCCATGCTATGATATACGAGAAATTTTAACCCAAGAAAATCACCTTGTGAGGTATTTGGTAGCCCAACTTTCAAGCCACTGACAGCAGATAACACTACATTGAAGGATAAATAATTAATTTGGCTGGACAAAACACTCTCTAGCATTGAAACAGACATGGAAAAGACAAACATTCATTCGATGTCTATAGTATTCTTCATGGTTACTCCACCAACAGAACTTTTGTGGTTTAAGTTGAAATGTGGGCACAGCGAAAAAGAAGCAAACCTGACATTGCTGGTGTGATAACTCCATTGGATATGAACATAGAAGTCCCAAACAAGACTAAGCCTAGAAGCAACTTCTTCAACAGTAGTGATGATTCAAGTTTCTCTTTTACTTTTATGGATCTCTCAAGCTCTGGTGTTGGAAGCTTGAGTCGAAAACTTGACATCCTCTTCTCAGACTGTACTTGGTTGGGAATGAGACTCACTTTTGCATTTCTACAAATCAAAGAATACAAGGCAAATATACCACCTGCAGAATCATGGAACCAATGGAAGATGTAAGCCTCTGACACACTTTTGCATGAAAGCCTGAACCTGATTAACTCAATTCACAACCTCACATATACCTTCACCGTCATCATTGGCCCAAAGGACAACCAAAACATACTTCACTAATGGCATCAATATAAGAGTATACAGAACTAGTGAGAGTGCTCCAAGAACATCATCCTCTCCAACAATAGGGTACTTGGTAAACATGACATCAAATGTATACAATGGACCAATTCCAATATCTCCAAACACCACAGCAAGAGTCTGAAGAGCAAGAAACATTGTCCTGCCAAAATCAAACTCCTGCACATGTAAATGAAATAGCTAAACCATATGAAAGATAATGAGTGAAGCATGATTGAAAATGGCAGACATTCTTCAGCAAATTGGAAGTTGGAACATATTAGGATATACCTATGTACACCTAACCTAATTTCCCGAAGTGTCAAAAAAGATCGCATCTGTCTCATACGGGTATTTGAAACAATGGTTGTTGTTGCCTATTTGCTTTTACAATAAATTCATTAATTGCTTTCACATATATTCTCAACTTTGTATGGACCAAACCACGGAGGGAGGACTAGCTGCGCTTTTTAATTCACTACATGTAAACCTTACCTGTGTGTCGTAGCCTCAGGTTGGAGGAGTAAATTGGCATTCATGTGAATGTACCTTACACTGCACTTGATCTTCTTAGCCTAAAGCTCAAGTTACGTGGTTCTCGATCAATGATTAGATTTCCCTTCCCCCGTCTGATTATATTAACTACAAATCCCGAAATCCTTCTCCAAATAAGCAAATCAGCACGTAATCCCGGCCATTGTAAGCGCACGAGGACAGGAAATCCATCTCGATCACGCAACAGAAACAACACCCGTGCCCCCCCTCACCTCGGAGTCGTCGAGCTGCTGCGCGACGGACACCTCGTTCCCCTCGACGTCGAACCAGTCCACGGACGGCACGGTCCGGATCAGCCTCTTCCTCCCCTTCTTCTTCTCCTCCTCCTCCTCCTCCTCGTCATCCTCGTCGTCCTCCGACTCGAAGCTCCCGCCCCTGCCCACCGCCCCGACGGCCGCGGGGGTCCCGGCCCCGGCGCGGTCCTCGTCGTCATCCTCCTCCGTGGACACCCACCGCCATTCCAGCGACGGCGCCTTCCGCATGCCGCCGGCCGCCGACGATTCCGCCGACGACGCCATTACGGGCTAGGGTTGGGTCCCGATCGGATCGAGAGGGCAGGCAGACCAGGGCGAGGAAACTTCCGTTTCGTGGTTGCGTGTGGGCGTGCGGCGGTCGGGCGGTGTGGGGCGGTGGAGGTCTGGAGAGGAGAGGAGAGAGAGTGGGGAGCGACAAAACCGGGAGCAGGAGCGAGAGTGCGCGAAACCAATGACGATGGCGGGCCGGAGCCGGACAGGAGCGAGCGGTTTTGTTCGCGGGGACGGAAGGTGAGGGGGGCCGGTTGCCGGTGCCGCTGAGGTGGCAGCACGTGGGGATCACATGAGTTGCGCAAACACTCCTGTTTTCATCAAATCATCAATCAAATATAAAAAAGTGTACAACTAGTCTTACCATTTATTGAAACCCAATAGTTTGGATTCTTTCGTCTATCATTTGGCTCCTTTGTGAAAAATGGGATAAAAATAAAATTATACTGATTTCCAAGAATATAGATTAATTTCTCTGCCATGAACATCTTATTATTCTACTGTTTTAATATCTTTTTGCTTGAACTAGGATATTTTATATTTTGATATATAACTTTTTTCCATATAATCTGACCCTTGCCCTACAAGCATCTCCAATGATTTTGCATAATTAACTTGACATTTATTGTTGTTTGCAAACTCTCAAAACAAAATGCAAAGTCTAAAAATAGGTTATCTCCAAGGGTTTTTTGCATAATTGACTTTGCATTTACCGAAAGTGGACTCGGATGCGAATTTTTTCATGTGGCGCGCAGTCGGCTCCTTCCCGCACGGTCGACTTCTTCACGCGCCCAGGTACCCGCGCCGCCAGTTGTATCGCCGCCAGTTGTACCGACGGCGCGTGAGGAGGGAGTTTCTGCGCAATGGAGTCAGTCGCGATCGGCAGCGGACGGCAGCGCGTGGAGGGCCGGTGCTCGCGATAGAGTCTCTCGCGACTTCGATCGGCTGCGGACGGCGACGCGTTGAGGGTCGGGGGTTTCTATCGTGATTGATGGAGCATATATGGCGCGAAGAAAAGTCCAGATCACACGGGGGACCGGGAGACGCGCGCGATCGAGCTTTTGCCGGGCCGTCCGCGGCTTGGCAATTATGCCAAGTTTGCTCTCTCATTTGCCAAGTTGGTCAAAATGCAAACTCCAAATACAAAACTGTTGCATACCTCATTTTGCGATTTTTGGCAAATTACAAGAATACAAATACCAAATACAAAACCGTTGGAGATGCTCTAATGAATTTCCTACAATGCAACTGACTACGCTTTAACTCTTCTACATTGTCTCTAATGGCAATGGCAACAACAAAGTTTTGGCGTCATACGGTTGGAGGACACTTCTTCTTTAAGAAACATTGCACTGTATCACTTTGAGCAATAGTTGTTGTAATGGTCATGAGTCAATACCATGCTAATCGTGGAATAAAATCACATTTGCCACTCGAATACAAGAATTTGTCTTCGTGGAGGTTCAAATTGAAATTGATGAGATTAGCCAAAGGTAGAGGGAGACGTAACTCAAAGATAGACAATGACAACTCCTGTTCGTTTGAACTTATCTACCAAATTTATCGACCATTCAAAAGAGTTTTTATCTTACAACAAATCAACAAGTAGTACTTTGGTACAATTGTTCTACATACCTAGTGCGATTAATGGGATCATATATGCCATCTAAAAAGCTATATAACAACACAAATGCAAGATATACACGTAGAAGCTCATCAAAAACATGAGCTTAGCGGTGGATAATTTTACTAACGCAAGGGGTCGCTATATCAAAATGCGTGTGTGGTGTGCCATGTGTTTTTTTTTTTTTTGACTGGCATGCCCTTTTTTGTATAGGATGTTTGGCGCTTGGTCACTACTTAATCGGGCCATTTTGACATCCCATGCAGCTGGCAAATGAAAAAAAAAATACCCAAACATACAAAAAGAGAGAAGGTATTTTTGGTTGGGAGAGATCCTGAATATTCTGGTTACCTATAAGATCTTGCTACTGTTATGATTCTCGATGGATAAATCTGCCTCATCTGGGAAGATCTTTAGATCTCACCGGCAATACGTGTACAACATAACACCACATCCATGGTTGAAAGCATCACATATCTGTCGTAGTAGTTCTTTGCATCAGATCTCTGACTTGGACCTCAGATAATTGAAACCGTTACAAACTGTGGTACTGCTGGAAATAGAGTAGTGGCTAAGAACAAAATAGGTCTCAGAGGAATCCAGTGGTTTCTGTGTAAGGCCTTATTTAGTTCCAAAATATTTTGCAAAATCGACACTGTAGATTTTTCGTTTGTATTTGATAAATATTATTCAATCATAGACTAACTAGGTTCAAAAGATTCGTCTCGTCAATTTCGACCAAACTGTGCAATTAGTTTTTATTTTTATCTATATTTAATACTTCATGCATGTGTCTAAAGATTCGATGTGACGGAGAATCTGAAAAATTTTGCAAATTTTTTGGAAACTAAACAAGACCTAAATTTGGACGGGTTTGCCGGTGCTCCGGGCGACCCAGCAAGGTGGTATGCGATTCAACATCTTGCTTGGCACCTCATCAGGAGTCGCACTAAGGGGATGTTTAGTTTTTTTTCCAAGTTTTTTTTGGTTTTGGTCTATCGTTTTGCAAAATGGAACTAAATACCATATAAATTTTTTAGCAAAAAGTAGTTATTCTCTATTTTGAATTTTGGCATTAAGATGCAAAAAAAAAACCCAAAAGAACCTCGGGATGCTCTCATGAGGAGAATAAATCCTGCATTTTGGATGAAACTAAACATGACCCTAAAAATTTTGGTATTTTGCATTCCATCACTCCAAAGTAGGGGTGTTTAGTTCTCCTTTTTTTTCTTTAAAAAAATTAGGTTTTGGTCCATCATTTTTGCAAAATAGTACTAAATACCATGCAAAAATTTTGGCAAAAACGTGGTTATTCTCCATTTTGGATTTTGGGCCTTGTTTAGTTCACCCCAAAAACCCAAAACTTTTTAAGATTCCCCGTCACATCGAATCTTGCGGCACATGCATGAAGTATTAAATATAGATGAAAAAAACTAATTACACAGTTTATCTATAAATCGCGAGACGAATCTTTTAAGTCTAGTTACTCTACGATTGGACAATGTTTATTAAATAAAAATGAAAATGCTACAATGTCGTTTTGCCAAAAAAAAATAGAACTAAACAAGGCCTTGGCCTCAAAAGGCTAAAAAAATCTAAAAAGAGCCTCAATAGACTCTTATGAGTACAATAAATTCTGCATTTTGAATGAAACTAAACATGACCCTAATATTAGGCAAATCTTATCTTACTCTAATATTACCTCTTAATATACTCTAGTATTATATTAAAACATGAGAAGTTTATTACTAGCTTTATTTTTTTGTTAGATTAGGATTCCTATGAAATACGATATATATTAGTTAAATGTATGTAGATTATGAACACATAGGCTTATGAAGTGTTCATATGACATAACAACACATCGTGCAAAGGTAGTGGAAGCATTTTTTTACATACTTAAATTGATTGTAAACTATTTAGCAAGCATAAATCTAGGTAAATTAGTAAATCGGTGAGATATGCAGGAATGGTACTAAAATTTTTTCCACAAATAAACCATCACATTAAAATATGCTACTATAAAATTTTCATAATAATTGGAGCAAGATAACTACATTTTCAATTTTACACTAAAAAGCACAGGCAAGCATCTCCAACAAAAAATTATACTAAAATTTGTGATATTTTTTGTTTACTATATGGATCTACATATGTGGAGCCGAACAAAATTTATTTTGTAATTTTTAGATTTTTTTTCTATGAATTACTGCACATACAGATGTCAAGGCACTTATTTTGGTAAGTTTTCGTCGTTTTCAATCGTTTCCGATCGAAGCAATGTGTTAGCCTTTTTGGCCACAATCAGTTGAAGCTAAAAAAATCTCAAGCGAACACTCCCCATGATTACACAGATAGGGGATAAACATTTTGCACCTCGGTCCCTGTACTTTCTTTATTTTAAATAGGTTTCTGATATATATAGAAGATTTTGCATTAGAAACCTTAGAAAAGTTTCTATTTTCTTTCTCTTCCACCCACATTGAAGCCACGGACGGAGTTCAGGAGGGACGCGAATTCAGGACGGACGCGGATTGGTGGACAGAAAACTTTGGGCAGAATTTTTTGCTGTTTATAGATAGGTACAAATAGTATTTTTGTTTGTATTTAGTTATTATTATTTAATTATAAACGAACTAGATTTAAAAAATTTATGTCGTCAATTAAAAAAAAGCTATGTAATTAGTTTTTATTTTCGTTTATATTTAATAGACCATATATGTGTCCAAGATTTAATGTGGTAGAAAATTTTAAAAAAAATTTAAGGCCTTATCCGATGAATCAAAAACGCAGACTTTAGAAGCCGCGTGAACGAAAATATACACATACCGCTCTTGGATGGAAGGCACGTGCGTAGCTGCCCAAACCCTACTGGGGCCTTGTTTAGTTCACCCAAAACTAATTTTTTTTTAAGATTTCTCGTCATATCAAATCTTGTGGCACATGTATGGAACATCAAATATAGATGAAAACAAAAAAACTAATTTCACAGTTTGTCTCTAAATCGCGAGACGAATTTTTTAAGTCTAGTTACTTTATGATTGGACAATGTTTGTCAAATAAAAAAACGAAAATACTATAGTGACAAAATCCAAAAAAAAAATTGGATCTAAACAAGGCCGTGTCTGAAATATATGGGCTAACCCTCAAGCTTGTATATGGCGAAGTTTCAATATATAGTCCGTGTGATTTAAAGTTATAATAAGCCCAAGAGTGAAGAAAAAAAATAATATCAATTAGTACCATATTGCTTATTAGCATAGAAATAGATGATTTTTTTTCTATATATACCAACCCTCCTATGATATGAAATACATACTTGGAAGCCCCTAGGCTTAAAAATCCTTAAGGTTAGTTAATTATGATTATATTTTTTTTCTTTGATCTTTATCTATCTACTACTACTATACTATATTGCGCTGTCATCTATCCTACTATGTTTGCTATTGCTAGCGTCAGAAATACCCTTACCTGGACATGCATATATATACCACACCGCTGCAGAGAGAGCACAAATTAATAGCGCACATGAGCTAGTGTATATTCTAGGATACGTACATAATGCATGCAGATATAATACGGCGGACAACGAGTCAACGACGACAAGGGACACGAAGATAATACGTACATATGTACACATGATGATCGACAACGTATTCTTAAGCGTGCGGCCAGCCGGTCACTGAGTCACACTCACACCTGGCTCCCACCTCCTCTCCACTGCCACGGCTGCCGCCCTGCCGCGCGCCATGTTGACGATGGACGTGAACACCGCCTCCGCGTCTAGCGCGGCGTCGCGTCCTCCGCGAACCACACCCCCGCGAACGGGCGGAACAGGTCGGGCACGGCCGCGGTCCAGTGCGTGGCTGGCGGCGGCAGCGCCGCGCACCTCGAGGCGGAACACGCCACGGCCCACGACTCCGGCGGGGACGCCAGGAAGCGGTCCACGTCACCGCCCCACTCGAAGCCGCCGTCGTCGACGATCGCCAGGAACGTGCCGCGGGAGAGCGCGCTGTCCAGGACGTGGCCAATGTCCGCGGGGAACGTGCGCGACGAACCGGCTGCTGCGGTACAGCGGCCGCTCGGAGTCGGCGTCGCGGGCACCGAGGCGAACGACCGTGGCGCGGCGCGGCACCTTGAGACGCAGCGACGCCTCGTTGGACCTGACGGTGACCATGTAGGCATGAGCTCGAACCCACTCCTCCAGCTGACGCACCAGCTGCAGCGCGACGCCAACTGCCAGTTTATTTTTATTTAACACAGCAGCGTGGATCAGTCAAATCGATGCAACAAAAGGTGGACAGCAACTTAAGGACAAAAAAAAAAAAAAACCCTTAGGGACAGCATGCAACTTGAGGCGGCGACGCGGTGTAGCCGACGTTGGTGAAGGCGGGTGCGCCAGGGCGGCTCTTGCGGAGGCGACAGACTTTGACAGTTCCCCGGATGAGGCCGACGATCCGGCCGGCGGCCCGGTCCGGACGTCTCAGCGACCTGCAGTTCATGCAGCAGCGCGACTTGAAAAAGCAGCCCAGCACCGGCAAATAAATTGGAGATCGATGCAGATAAAAACATCAAACGTGCATTGACGCGGATCTATCAGAGGTCGGAGCACACGTCTTGGGATTGTACTCCCTGATCGCCACCCCACGCCCCTCTTCGTCTCTCATTGTCTGCTACACACTAGCTACTATATACTCCGGATTCTAGCTAAGGCTGAGTGCTGATATATCACTCAGCGCTCATCACCACGACTTCATAGTCCATACAATGGAAAACGGGCACACGTGCATTTACATATAGGCGCCAGCCATAGAAGATCGATGAATACGACTTACACGCTAACCCTGGCCTTCTACTTTTGCTCATGTTAGTTGTTGCCTTAGAAAGTATTACTTGCACTTGTTTCATATGCTGAACCTGCATGATATATAGGAAATGCAGCTAAACCCTATATATGTACTCCTAGGCTCAGTGCTCATCACCACCACGACTCTCAATACATTGGCAACCGGGCACATGTAGCACTTACACTTGCATATAGGAGCCATGGATACGACTACACGCTAACCCTGGCTTTCTACTATTGCTCATGTTAGTTGTTGCCTTAGAAAGTAGTACTTGCACTTCATATATATGCTGAACCTGCAGGATAGGAACAGACTTATGCATGCAGCAGCTAAGACCCATGTAGTAACAACGAAGGAGGTTCCAATTGACATCAGCAATGATATTTAGTTACCAGGAGGTTCCAATAGAGATCAACAATGATATTTAGTTACCAGGTTGCAGGATAATATAATGCATGGGTTAGCTTGATAACTCTAGCAAATTTCTAATTCTAACTAATAATTAGTCCTAGCTCACCCAAACAGCAAAATAGGCTCGAATCCGGATCCGTTTTCTGGCTTTAGTGAATACTCCATCGCCTAGGCGTCTAGGCGACCCCTCAGCGCCTTGCAAAGTGTTCGCCTAGGCGGGCTTCTAGGCATCCAGGCAGTGGCGCATTGTCATGCCTCGCCTTTACGCCTTAAGAACTCCACCATCAAATGAAAGGAGAATGAATATAGCTTGCATGATCATCAGTGGCCGTAAGTCTTTAGGTTATATGGATAGGAAAAAAAGACAAGATGTCGAGTGCATTGAAACATATTACTTCCTCCGGTCCTCTATATCTGGCGCACACCCGTTTTTTTTCTTTGGCCGTAATATATGGCGGACTCTGGATACCAAGAGTTAATTAATTGTGGAGTTAGAAGTGTTGCATGCATGCGTCCCGCTTCCGCAGTCATGAAGATAGCGGCAACTCCTTTTCCTTTGAGAAAAATACGGCGTCAACTCCTTTTCGGTCGAGAAAAATACAGAGAGAAACACAAATACGGAGGGGCCAACTCGTTTTGCGACCGATAGACTTCTTGAGCGGCGCGGCTGTTCCTCGGAGTTAATACCCTTCTTGGTCTCTGGAATTAGCCTTTCCACGCCAGATATAGAGGAATGGAGGGAGTAATTGATAAGTAAAGAAAAAATAAAAAGGTATATATAAAGTCTTGCTGTGCCTAGCGGCTATGTGATCCGCAGAAACACGACATGGGGGTGGAACTTCTATGTCCAACATTGGGTTATGTTTTACGAAAAAAATGAATGAGAATTAACAAAAAAGAATCTAAAACAACAGGTTCCACTTGGTATAATTTTCGTAACACCTCCAACTCTGCGGCTTTGAGCAGCACAATCCCAAACTTGTCCTTTTAATTTGTCATAGACAAAGATGACTACTGCTAGAAGAGTGAGGAATCTAAAGGGGAGACTTGTATACTCAGTTGGCAGTGTTTGTTGATTGAGGGCCGTAGCTCATTTTCTAGCGCGCTTAATGCGGGGAGCAACAAAGGCCATGGCAGTCAACAACACAGGTCGGTTTGGTTTCCAGGCCGCCCCGTACGTGCTGCTGCCCGGCTGGTCCAGCTTCGGCCACGGTAACAGCTAGAGCTGCACCATGCTTGCACAGTTGCACTTGCACCGCTTCATTTAAAGCAAGTCGTTGGCCTCTAGCTTTGGCGACGATATGCATCCATGCATCGCTTTGGAGAACACAACTCACAACAGTTTTATAAATTATTGTAAGTTTTTTTTTGCTACATACTATTTTTCAAAATAGCTGTATGGATGAAATTATTTTTCCTCTCCTCTTATAATTAAAATGAAACTGAAAAAAGTAGTTTATTATAGCTCTTTCTTCTATTTCTTTCGTTCAACCATGTATGAAGTTGTTGGTGAAACTGTTTTGTCAAACAACTTTTTCAAAACAGCTCAGCTCTATCTAAAAAGTTGCTCATGAAGCTTTTTTTTCAAAGAAATAACTTTACTAGTAAAGTTGAGATGTGCCAAACAAGACCTATGGGTCCCACGTCAGGTATGTATAGATATGATGATGTCGTCTTCCGTCCTGTTCATTTGAACTTTTTTTTTTGCGAATATGCACGAGTGTGCATATCTTTGTATTAAGAAGGAGCAAAATTGATATACAAGATTGTTGAAACCTGGCACCCAGAAAAGCTAATGAAATTACATAGTAAGAAAAAAAACTACGGGGGAGCAAGACACCAAACTCATGGTTGAGCCAAAGCTCGAAGCCCGTTTGCTCCAGCTTCAATCCATCTGTCGGCTTCCGCTCGAACGACCTGAAGGATGTCGATGATCGAGAAAACGAACTCTCTAAAGCATCGTGTGTTACGCTCCTTCCAGATTTCCCAAGAGACGAGCACAAAAAGTGAGTCAATTCCTTTGCGCTTTTCGACAGTGAAAAGCGATCGGAGCCGTCTCCACCAGCGTTGCGAGGAAGCAGCTGCGGGTGGACAGTGTTGTCCGAAGGCCGATAGAATGTGGAACCATATCTCCCTGGTGATTGGACACTCGGCAAGAATGTGATCAATGGTCTCCCTTCCCTGATCGTATAAGATAGCACTCCTCACGGCTTCAAGCCTGTGGCGTAGCCTGCGATCGCCTGTCCAATGTCTTCGCCGGAAGGCCAACCAGAGGAATATTTTAATTTCTAGAGGTGCCCATGTTTTCCATATGACCTTGTGACCGTGAAAGGTCATGGATCCCGCGTGAAGCATTTTATAAGCTGATCAACCGAATCTACTAGTCATTCAACAATGTTTTTCTCCCACAACAAATCAACTAAGGCATGGTTCAGTTTGTGAAATTTTTTGGATTTCATTACTGTAGCACTTTCATTCGTTTGTGGCAAATATTGTCCAATCATAGACTAACTAGGGTCAAAAGATTCGTCTCGCGATTTACAGCTAAACTGTGTAATTCGTTTTTGTTTTTATCTATATTTAATACTTAATGCATGTGCCACAAAATTTGATGTGACGAGGAATCTTAAAAAATTTTGGGAACTAAACAAGGCCTAATAGTACTTTTTGCCATATCTATTAGCCAGACGAACAAGACAGATCCTTCTTCGAATTGGGGATCGATATACTAGTATCTAGCTGCCAGCGCTATCCTAACCTCCTCCATCCAGTTATCAAAATTACCAAAAAGGACGGAGAAAAATCAACTAGTAGTACCTAAAAACTGGTAATGATCCTGCTTCTCGTTGAAGGAAGGAGGACTCCGAGAGTGCAATTGGAACGAAGGATTTGGGGCATCCTACGAACGTTTTGGCCAGGCGCACTAAATGACGAGCTCGATCTACTGCAAGGCGACACCAATTTTCAGCTTATCAAAAAAGTGTGTCTAAATAAAACTTGAACCATATCGAATAAAATTATATAGCTGGTCAAGTTAAATGATAGATATAGACAAATAATTAATATCCCTAAAAATGGAGTTAATCGCTATAATTTGTTGGCTATGAAATTAGTACGTACACCCAAATGCAAGTGAAGATGCACATGCCAATACGCTACTGCCTACTCTGGTCACCCAAATGTTCAGTAAATACGGATGAGATATAACATGATGACTTCTCTTCGCGGCCGGCGGCCGGCAAAGTCAGCCGAGGACTTGTTTAGTTTGGAGAAGAAAAGTTTTTGGGTGTTATATATTTGAAGTACTAAATATAGATTAATAAAAAAATAAATTACATAGCTCGCTTGGAAACTGTGAGACGAATTTATTAAGCCTAATTAATCTATTATTAGCACATGTGGGTTACTGTAGCAGTTATGGCTAATCATGCGCTAACTAGGTTTAAAAGATTCGTCTCGCGATTTACAACCGAACTGTGCAATTAGTTTTTGTTTTTGTCTACATTTAATGCTCCATGCATGTGTTCAAAGATTCGATGTGATGGATGAAAAGTTTTTGGAGAAGAAACTAGTAAGGCCTTGTTTAGTTCACCCCAAAAACCAAAAATTTTTCAAGAAAGATTATCTGTCACATCAAATTTTACGGCACATACATAGAGCATTAATATAAATGAAAATAAAAAATAATTGCACAGTTTGTATGTAAATCGCGAGACGAATCTTTTAAGCCTAGTTACTCCATGATTGTATAATGTTTGTCAAATAAAAACGAAAGAGCTACAATATCAAAATCCAAAAAAATTTTGGATGAGTACTATATAATAAATTAATATGAATATTATATATACTTTTGTTGGCTGATTAAATGCTAAAGACCGATCAGTTTTGAGGGTATATAATCACTCTGCAATCGAGAAAATGAAGGCGGTGAAGCGAAAAAATAGGATGAATAATCACGTACTTCAGCAAAATAATGTTATTCGTCTCTGATTACATGCACACTTCGTCACTTTATATGGATGGATATATAAAAACAAGACCATGCGGTGAAACAACCAAAACGTTCGGCTTGCACGCTGGGGGCTTCTGACACTGTGCGCGTGACTGCAACCGATCGCGAGGCCGAGTTCGGCTATGACTGGCGACTTGGGCGCACCTCGTCGACGTCCTTCCTAGGGTCGGCGCGACCAGCCACGCACTCACGGTCACGGTGATACGCCAGGCTCGTGCCAAGTCGTGCCAGGCGCCGCTGCACGCTGGGACGAAGGACATCGACGTCGCAAACGTCGGGGACGGCCAATGGATGATGGCACCATTGTGGCGCCGGACACCACTGCCGCCGCCACCGATGGTGCTGCCCAAGAAGGTCACGGTGAGCCCACCCACGAGATAGTGACTTTTTCCGAGCTCGATCTGTTGCTCACACAGCACTCGAACGCCACGCACACCACACATGAGGTCTTACAAGACCTGATGATGGAGGAGATTGCAGCCTCGCTCATGATCTATCGGATGACTGCCGATGATCATCTCGATCGGTATCCGTGCTCAGATGGCAACAAACTCTATTACTCCACTGTCGACTAAACACGGTCAGGATTAGAGGTGTTTGGTTTGGTTGTTTGGGTTGGTATGATAGTATTTTCGTTTCATTTAGTAATTAGTGTACAGTTATGGACTAATTAGTCTCAAAGAATTTGTCTCACAAATTATTTTTTAATTGTGTTTTTAGTTTCGTAAATAGTCTATATTTAGTACTCCTCTATGTGAGGCCTCTTAGGTCACACCACATCAGGTGGCGCAGACCACTGCTTCAGGAGTTGACGTGCCTAAGGAGGACGAGGACGAGGTGGGCGTAGTTATAATTGTGTTCTCTGCCCAACAACACTGATGAGTCCTCAAAACATCTTTCATTGAGCTATGATTTTGCATAGAGGTGCTACCAAATGAGGAGACCGCGGATATCTTCACATACCGATTAAACTCACCTTTTCTATTTTAATCGTATAGTTCATCTAAAACCTACTTATAAGTCAGTGTTAGGGTGTTCGACTGTTCGGTGTGAAGAATAAGTTAGTTCATCATATTTCCACTCTTCACTTTTTTCTTTGGTCCGTGGAATATAATGAGTTAATTCATCGTCATAATATTTCTCACAAGCTAATAACTAGTATTAGTAGAGAAATACAGTGATTCCATGTAAATCTGAAGAATGTATTCATGATGTGTGTTCGTATGGCCAGATCATGTATGACTATATTACGACACCTATTGTTGGGTACCATAATAAGGGATATTTAAATCAGAGCAATAAAAATCACAAAAGACGAACTAAACCATCTGCAAATCACTGGAACACGTGTCCCAACACATCTGTCTCCTCGATCTCGGGCCCAAATCACGGCTCGCCCGACCCCTTGGCCTCGGGCGCAAGCTCCGTCTCGCCCGACCCCCCTAGGGCTCGGACGCAGACACCCCCTCGCCCGACCCCCTTGGCCTCGGGCGTAAGTTCCGTTTCGCCCGACCCCTCCAGGGCTCGGGCGCCAACGCCGCTTCGCCCAACCAGAGCAAGGCTTCCAACGCACGGCGCCCGTACCACGACGTGACAGGCGCAGTGGCTCCCATATCGCGGCAGGGCATGGTGGCAACTATTCCAACCACCCTAGACACTGCAGCCTTACCTCTTTCACTGTGCAGCCTTACCTCTTTTACTGTGGTGTACCGCCTCACAGTAAAAGAGGAATGGGAGAGGTTAATCAACATCACTATATCACTATTTGCTGTCTTCTCTCACTGTTAACGTGACAGGCTGCAGTATCGACGACCCGAACCCTACGACTCCAACAGGGCTCGGCACCCCCCTACAGGAGCAACCATACTGTCAATCATACATCAAGGACGGGATGGACAAACTCCTACAGGGTCGGGACTGTGGATCCACCTCTCAGCGGGGAAATTCTCCAATCACTCATGTAAAACCCTGCCTCCCCTTGAGGCTATAAAAGGGGAGCCAGGGCTCCCAGCCAAGACAGGTTCTGGCCAACAAATCCAAACACACAGCACACACACCACGACTCTAAGCTAGTCCACACACACAGAGAAGCAGCCAGCGCTCTGTCCACATCACAAAGTCGAGACTTGGGACCTAGCCCTCTCTCGCAATTTGCTTGTACTCCCCTGCTACAAGCACCTTTGGGTGCAAGGACAATACAGATCCCCGACCTCACTGGACGTTGGGCATCCTTAGCCCGAACCAGTATAAACCCTCTGTGTTCCACTTGCATCACCATCCAAGTTTAAGAAGTCACGCATACTTATACTTTTTGTGTCTAGACCACGAGTCTTGACGCCGACACCTATAATCCAGGGCTTCAAACAATCTACATTAGTAATCTACAATCTAAGGTTATTATAATCCTATTTATCATTCAAAATATATAATCTAAAGTTAATCTAAACATATCTTTCATACACTGTTTGCTATTTTATAAGCCATACTTTTTCTGCTAGCCAGCAATATTTTTCTCCTACAATAAGGCCTTGTTTAGTTCCAAAATATTTTGCAAAATTGACACTTAGCTTTTTCGTTTGTATTTGACAAATATTGTCTAATCATGGACTAACTAGACTTAAAAGATTCGTCTCGTCAATTTCGACCAAACTGTGCAATTAGTTTTTATTTTTGTCTATATTTAATACTTCATGCATGTGTCTAAAGATTCGATGTGACGAAGAATCTGAAAAATTTTGCAAATTTTTTTTGAACTAAACAAGGCCTAAATTAACAAACAGTATTTTCAGCCAAGACTTTTCAGACTAGCAACACGCTAGCCGACATTGTTAACGGTAGGCATTTTCCCTTTTCCTTTGCAATTGGACACTACGAGATGGATGTGCATGTGCCGGCATTCTCAATTTCTATCAACAAGTTGAAAAAGTGCATACCAATTGACTTTCCGGCTTCCCCCTTGCCCACCGCATCCTATTATTATGTTTCCTAATTCCTACGGGTGGCTGAATAGCAGGGGATTTTTTTTTTCTCGAGAGGCTGAATAGCAGGTTGACAGTGCCCTGAAAAATGAAAGCTGAAGCTACGTGCCATCGCGAACGCACACCGAAATCTAGAACTCACAGATTTGTATCTTCCACGGTTTGACTTTGACACCACTTTAAATCAACTTTTTTTTTGTTCCACTGGAGTCAGGAGGCCAACATTTCAGTGTAGCGACCACTGTTTCACTTCGTTTTTCAGAAAACAAGTGACCTGGTTCGGTAACCACAAGAACATGTGGAACAGCTTTCTATGCTACTCTTGTTGTCGTCATGAAGTGGTTAGAGATCTATTGTCACCTAACCTCGTGAATCTCTAAAAAAAAATATAGCTAAAAATATTATTTGTTGATTTATTATAAAAAAAATATTTCTAATTGAGAATAAAAATACGGCTTATAAAATAAGAGAACTAAGCCATTTTTATCATCAGAAGCCAATTCTAGACTGTCACCTCAGGCTCGCTCGCATACCTCTCGCAGAATCTGAAAATCCCGAATGATCCATTTCCTTATCCCTTTTGGAAGCCAGCAGAGCAAAGCAGAAGAGGGCAGCATAACCGGGAGCTAAGCTCTCGCTCCCACCTCCACCTCCCTCCCCCTTTTGACTCTCCCAGCTGCAAAACCGCGGGCAGCATCCCGCCCGCGCCGCCCACCGGCGGCCACCGCCGCTTACATAAACCACTATTCGACCATTCGCCGAACCAAGCCACGCCCACGAACCCAATGGCGTCCTCCCTCCTCTCCACCCCGTCCCGAACCCTAGCCCCGGCCCCCGCCCCCGCCGGCCTCCGGGGGCGGGCGCCGGCCCAGGCGCACCTCCCGCGCGGCGTCGCCCTCGGCCCCCGCCGCAGCCGCGCGCTCCGCGTGCGCGCCTCGGTGGCGATCGAGAAGGAGACGCCGGAGAGCGAGCCGCCGCCGACGTTCCTCCGCGAGGACGGGCAGGGCGCCGGGTCCGGGTCCGTGCGGGCGCGGTTCGAGGCCATGATCCGGCGGGTGCAGGGGGAGGTCTGCGCCGCGCTCGAGGAGGCCGACGGCGGCGGCGCGCGCTTCGTCGAGGACGTCTGGTCGCGCCCCGGCGGCGGCGGGGGCATCAGCCGCGTCCTGCAGGACGGCCGCGTCTTCGAGAAGGCCGGGGTCAACGTCTCCGTCGTCTACGGCGTCATGCCGCCCGACGCCTACCGCGCCGCCAAGGGGGAGGCCGGCAAGAACGGGGCCGCCGCCGCGGATGGCCAGAAGCCTGGCCCCGTGCCGTTCTTCGCCGCGGGGATTAGTTCGGTAAGTGGCTTTCCTGCTGCATTGACCTGACGGACCTAGATCTCTTCTCCATTTTGGCTATCGTTATGTAGATTCTTCAGTTGCATGCACACATTGCAATGCCATAACTTAGGGAATGTAGTACTCTTGCATTTGTATCATTGACGCAAGGAGTCAGGATGCTTGTGGACCTGTTGGCACCTTAGCACTTTTTTGCTGTTTTGGCTTTTCGAGCCCATTCATAGTATGTAGATTCCCATTTGTTCTAAATATTGCTAATTGCATGCTACATTCGGATAATGACGCTATTGTATATGGTGCATTTTTTCACTGCTACAACTTGACCCTATGTACATGCCTTTTTTTTTTGTCATACTGATAATGCTGATCTGCTATTATTCATGAATTTTTTCACTCAACTTAGGCAATACTTTAATCTTCTAGTGCTAACCTATGATACATGGACTAAAGATAGTTTTTTTCTTTTTCCTTTTGCAGGTGCTTCACCCCAAGAATCCATTTGCTCCAACATTGCATTTTAACTACCGTTACTTTGAGACGGATGCATCAAAAGGTATCCTTCTATCTAGGCTGTGTTTAGTTCGTTGACGAAAAAATTTCGCGACACTGTAGCACTTTCGTTTGTTTGTGGTAATTATTGTCTAACCATAGACTAACTAGGCTCAAGAGATTCGTCTCGTCAATTTCGACCAAACTGTGCAATTAGTTTTTATTTTCATTTATATTTAGCATTCTATGCATATGTCTAAAGATTCGATGTGACGGGGAATCTTGAAAATTTTTGGATTTTGGGATGGAAGTAAACAAGGCCCTAGTAGATCGTGAAGTATTATGGTGTAATTAATATCCTGCACACCAAGTGGATTTTGTGCTTCAATATGTGTCCACCCTCATATACAAAGACCCATGTATAAACTAGATGTTTTATGCTTTGCATTTAGTGAGTATAAGCTTAAAATAGATAAACTCCTCTAGATATTGGTAAGAGAACTGGGCCCATCTTATTTACTTTAAGAAGGTACCCAAGTTGATTATGTCTATTACAATCATTTTGCATATTGTAAATCTCTTGTTGGGAAATAGTATTTTCAATACCCATCTGTTATGACATCCAATTGCAGATGCACCTGGTGCACCAAGACAATGGTGGTTTGGCGGTGGTACTGACTTGACTCCTTCATACATCATCGAAGAGGATGTGAAGCATTTCCATTCTGTATGTACCTCTCCCTACATGTTGCAAAACCATGCACCCAATACTGTTTTGTGTTCTACTTCGATGTCTTGGACAATGCTTAATCGTTTCCTAGATAGTATTATGCTTGGCTAGCCTATGGAGTTGTTACTATTTTTATGCTCCTCCATTTCTACTTTCTAGATGTGAACTAGTCAAGGGTCTTCGATGTCAAGTGCTGTGTTAAATGTAGTTAAAGAATCAATTAGGTTCTTGATATTAGTTTACAGTTGCTCTGCTCTCAAAATGGATGTCTTCCAGTCCAGTACCCGGCACTTCACCTCAGTACTAGTACATGCAAAACAGAATTCCATGCAGTTAAACACCTTTTAGTGTTTAGGGTTTGTTATGGGCAAAGTCCTTGTGGTAATCTCGAGAGACGAATCAGAACAGAGAAAAGAGTCAATAAGTTAGTTAATAACTATTGCTAGTTAGCACTTCAGTTGCTGCTTTGTATTTGTTGTCACTAACATTTTTTGTCTGATTTCAGGTTCAAAAGCAAGCATGTGATAAATTTGATCCAAGTTTTCACCCAAGATTCAAAAAATGGTGTGATGATTATTTTTATATTAAGGTACTTTAAATTCTTTCATTTGTTACTCTAGAAACTACGGAAGGAATCAATTCTACGTTTAGACCACATGATTCCCTTTTTAAAATGAGAGGATTTTGCATTTGCTGACTTGATCCAGATACCTCCAGTTTTCCTCAATGAAAGAGAGAAATTCCTGACATTTTTTTGGGGGGGTTTATGGACATGCTAGTTTGGCAATCCTGGAGAAGATACTAGTTGCCTTTTCTTAAACTTTTTGGATTGGGATGGGGATGGGGATGGGTATAGGAATAGGGATAGGGAATATTGTATCCTAGCCATCCGTTCTTCACACCTCATTTAATCCTAGCCATTCATTCATTTCCCTTTCCCTATCCCATCCCCTATATCCCAATATCCAAACGGCACCTAGATGAACCAGTTGATGTTTCAACATAGAGTTTCTGGGATCCTGTGTTGAATTCTCATGTTTTGTCTCTCAATGCAGCACCGTAATGAGCGGCGTGGGCTTGGTGGAATATTTTTTGATGACCTTAATGATTATGATCAAGAAATGCTTCTCAACTTTGCTACAGGTGAACCATTTGCTAGAATGATTGGATGAAATTATTGGTGTTCAAGTAGCTTGGTACAGTGGTTTCTAAATGTGTTCATTTATGGGATGAAATCTCCACATTTAGTGTGTATGATGGGTTCAAGTTCTTGCCTGATATAGCTTTGAGTTCTATTCCTTTTTTATGAGCTATATTCAGCTTATTAGATTGTTGTGCAATACAATATGCACAGTTAGAGGTGAGTTGTAGTTACGGTTATGATAACCAAAGTGTTTTTTTTCTTTCTCTACAGAATGTGCGGACTCTGTACTTCCTGCATACATACCAATCGTAGAACGGCGGAAGGACACTCCATTCAATGAGGAGCACAAAGCATGGCAGCAATTGCGGAGAGGTCGTTATGTGGAGTTCAACCTTGTAAGTGGTTTTAGGCGAATACATCCGGTGTCCTGCTTGGATGCCTATCTTCTGGCTTTAACATACTCGTCTTTTGAAGGTCTACGACCGTGGTACAACATTCGGCCTAAAGACTGGAGGAAGGATTGAGAGCATACTCGTGTCCCTTCCACTCACAGCACGGTGGGAGTATGATCATGTAAGCTATTACACTCAGTAGACTCAATACATATCGACATGTCTTAGCTTTTCCACCAGGGAATGCTCAAGATTTCTTGGAAAAAAGCAAATAAATGAAGAAAACGCACTGCTGAAATTGCTATATTCTTAATAAATAATTATCACTTGCTGTGCATCTTACTTATAACTTGCGCAACTGTTCCTTAACACTAGCATACAACTTCATTTGCAGAAACCGGAAGAAGGGACCGAGGAATGGAAACTTCTGGACGCGTGCATAAACCCGAAGGATTGGATCTGATTAGCCCTTGTTCTTGAGATGTTTTGTTAGAGTTTTCCCTTATGTAGCGCCAAGATATCAGACCACGTGTAGTTTCATTATTTCTTTTGTATCTGTAGAATCGTGAATAAATATGATGTAGTAATGCTGTAGCTGTTGTATCTATCTGCTGTTTTTTCCCCCATGTGAATGAGAGAACCATTGCCTTCTGTATATTTACAAAGGATTCATCAGGTTTATAAAACACTAATTTCCCTCCTATGGGAAATACTCACTGGCTCAGGCAGGTTTGTATGCACCCGC
The DNA here is from genome assembly GCF_000003195.3 of Sorghum bicolor. Taxonomy (NCBI): domain Eukaryota; kingdom Viridiplantae; phylum Streptophyta; class Magnoliopsida; order Poales; family Poaceae; genus Sorghum; species Sorghum bicolor. Next base: position 56,036,468 of record NC_012875.2, read on the forward strand.
GGTACTTGGATGTTGTGCATTGTAGCCCGGCCTAGTTGGCCCAAAGGCCTCCAAAACACACACAGGGCCCGTTGGCCATCGTGCTGGCGCATCGCTGCGATTCTTGCATCTCCACCACCTGATGTATCGTCCGTCCCATATGATTTCCAATTTCGAACACCGCCGGCAAGTCGGCAACGTTGTTGTGCTGCGAGTCGCGGTTCGACGGCGATTGGTTGGCAGCTGCTACGGAGTGGTCGCTTTGTTCTTTTCCTTTAAAAAAAAACGGAGTATCAACTGGAGGCCCGGAGCAGCTTTGCTTTCATGTTAACTTTCTGCTTAGCATTAGATTCAGCTAAGTAACAAGAACATCTACCGGTCCCTATGTACCGAAACAGCTCGAGTTTGCCAATCACTTTCCTCACATGGGATATTCCTGAGTGAGCTTATATTAATCGAATTCCTGGGAATTGGAGCACTGAATGAAGCCCACGAGAATGACCTAAAACAGACATGATGCATCGACTTGTGTTGCCGCAACGGTCTAGTAATTTTAAGAGGCATAAGTATATCAGAAAATTTATGTATAAACTTAGACCATACTTCTAATAAAAAAATATTGTTTTTTGCTTTGTATCGTTTGGTCATATTCTAATAACACAACTCTTAAATACTTTATTCCTAGTACTTTATCTTTTTCTGAGATAGAATTGAGTTACAATTCTCTTACTTTATCTACTTTTTCGTCTTTGGTCATATTTTTTTCCCAATAGTATATCTATTTGATTTGAGTCTTATATTTAGGGGTCACTTTAGGTTATTTTTATCAATAGCAGAGGTTGGAAATTTCATGCAAATTTAGAGGTTTTTCTTTCTAGTAGCATATATGAGTAATAATGAAGATGTAGTTTAAGTTGTTTACATAATGACAGCGACAGTGAATTTAGATTAAGATTTAAGAGATTACTTTACCATTTTATAATGGCAAATATAGATAATTTTTAGAGAAATAGAACATATCCTATGGCTATTATATATTATTGCCTACGATGATCAGCATCCTTAGATGACGAGATGTCACTGACTTTTATGAGAAAAATTATAATTTATCTTGTGCAATAGATAACCCTAAAGATACGCACGCACAGACATAATTATGCTAACACCCTAAAAAATGACAAACTAGCCACACCAGTTTACACTCCAAAACTATGGCCTTGTTTAGGCCTTGTTTAGTTCGCAAAAATTTTCGTTTTTGGGTACTGTAGCATTTCGTTTTTATTTGATAAACATTGTCCAATCACGAAGTAACTAGGCTCAAAACATTCATCTCACAAATTACAGTTAAACTGTGCAATTAGTTTTTATTTTCGTCTATATTTAATGCTCCATGCATGAGACTAAAGATTCGATGTGACGAGGAATCTTGAAAATTTTTGCGAACTAAACAAGGCCTTAGTTTTCAAAAATTTTTGGTTTGGGCTGTAGCACTTTCGTTTGATTGTGGCAAATATTGTCCAATTATGGAGGTTCAAAAGATTCATCTCGCGATTTACAGACAAACTGTGTAATTAGTTTTTGTTTTTATTATATTTAATGTTTTATGCATGTGCCGCAAAATTCGATGTGACGAAAAATCTTGAAAAGTTTTTTTGTTTTTTGGATGAACTAAACAAGAACTATGCCTCTCACTCTCAGCAATAATTCTCATTGCTGCTCCTGTGCCGGTTAAAGCACAAGCACTTGATTGATATACAGTATATAACTATATATGTGCATGCCGTACCGTTACATATTCTGCTCAGCCCTTGTGATTGTTTATTTGCGATCGAGCTATAGCACTTATCCCCTCATCACAATGTCCTGCTGGTTGGAGACAAATATCTAATTTCAGCAATTGCGCATGGCCCCACCCACATGAGATACTTGCATGTGCCTCGAACTTTGAGCTAGTGGACTATAGAGGCATAGAACACTGACATGCTAGATCTTCCCAAATCTTGCTTGCTAGCAACAGCAATTCTTTATATGGGATTGCTTATACTAATGCCTATTGCTGCTTGCTTGTGAATTGTGATTTGCAAGGAGTACAAAGATATGAGGCTAGGGACATTTAGACAGTAGTCTAGGTTAGCGCACAAAGCAAAGAGACACACCGAATCTAGAGTTCAACAATCTTTCAGCCATAAACAACTCATGTGCACATGCATGAAGGAAAGGAGAGGCGCTAGCTGATGAACTGATTACTGATAGGGCAAGCTATATATTAATAAAACAACAGCAAAAGCCTCTTATTTTTTTTTTTAAAAAAAAGAAAACTGATGGGGGGCTTTCGGCTTCCCTGTACTACTTAGGCTTCTCCTCTCAGGTCTTTTTCAAGGTAGAGGCAGTAGTAGTAGAATTCGGTCCCAGCTGGGCGGCCGGTGGTGAGTCCGGGATGAGATAAACGGCCACCGCCCCACTGGTCCACTACAGCTGCAAGCTCTAGGCCACCGCCGTACGTCCGCCGGCATGCTCCCCTCCGTGCTCCCATCTCTGTCTGTTGCCGCATTGAGACGACTCTTATCTTATCTGACCTGACCATGCATGTCCCTCCATCGCTTTACAGAGCTGCACCTGCACCCCAATGTGTGTATGTGCGTGCCAAGGAAAAGGTCGTCGCGAATTGCATGCCTGCCGTGGACCAACTGCAATCATGGGGGGAGCATGGCGATCGTCGCGGTTGCGAGATGTTGCAGCGCACCGTGTGACAACGCCTTTGTCCGCTCCGGTTCACACAAGGGGCAGGGCATCGAAGAAGGAAGCTAGAACTGGTTCCCAATATCATTTCTGCTCATTCCTTTTGTTGATGGAGCTAAGGCCGGGAAGTAGATCTGGAAAGTACCTGTTGTGGAGCATGGCCGACATCATATCGGCACACCTCGATGATGCCTTGCCTTGCCCAGCTGCTGGATCATTTTCTTTGATTCTTTGCAGTTTGCACGAGACTCTGATGCCTGGGCTGCTCTCGGTTTTTCACAAGGTAATGTGATTGCGTTGTCAGAAACTTCGTGTACGATGATCAGAACGAAATGACCAAAATGCGCAGACTGGGATGTATGGGCATGATGATTCTTCAGGCATGAGATGGGAGCTGGGAAGATGAGCTGCATGGGTCCTCTCTGTCTGAATGGGAGCTAGTGTTTGTTGGCAAAAGTAGGGAGTTCATATTTCACACCCACTGCACTAGAGCATGTTGCTGATTGATGATGTCAGGTTTGATCCATCGAATCTCGATTTTCGAACTGATGCTAACTGCTAACCAATGGGTTTGTATCTGAACTTTTAGAACTCCACTTTATTAGTGTTTGTGGGAATAATCAACGCATAAAGAGTTCTAGCAAGCTATTTAAAAACATACAGTATGCATACAAACTTTTGATCGAATAGAATGTTATGTATAGCAAATTAATTAATGAACAAAAAAAAAGCAGGTGAGCTGATCGACCTTTGTTTGCAAATCAGTATTAGTTTGGATAACCAATCAGTGGCAGTGGCATCCCCCATACAACTTGCAACAAGTTTGATGCCACTTCCCAGGATATTATAAAACGGTTCTGGTACTAACTAGAGTGGATGAGAAAATATGCACAAATATATTGGAAGGCGCCACCACCCGCCCCTGACATTTTAATATTCACGGTTTTTTATATGCGCATACATTTGGAACTCAAGATTCTTTTATATCTGGGCCTTGTTTAGTTTCTGAAATTTTTTGCAAAATTTTTCAGATTTCCCGTCACATTGAATCTTTAGACGTATGCATGGAGTATTAAATATAGATAAAAATTAAAACTAATTGCACAGTTTAGTCGGAATTGACGAGACGAATCTTTTGAGCCTAGTTAGTCTATAATTGGATAATATTTGTCAAATACAAACGAAAATGCTACTATTCCTATTTTGCAAAAAAATTTGGAACTAAACAAGACCCTTTATATGTTTTAGAAATACAAAGTTTACTGAAGTTTCCAGAGAGAGACCACTCATTGACTTACCCAAACGGAAATCTGCAAACTTCTGTACCTTGAACGCTTACCCGGGGAAGTACACAGAAACTTGCCATTGCCCTCATTAGGTATAGTGTATGTCATCTAACAAGCTAAGAATAATTTATACAAACGAGATTACGCAAAGTATGAAAAATAATGTAACTTGCAGCAATGTCTGCCGTGTTTATTTTTCTTAGAAAAAGCTAGCAACATTGCATAGTGATGGGGGAAAATCATTGCTCGTGATACCAAAAGCAGATGGCCTTTATAATCATAACTTAGATATGATTTCCCAACAAAAGTAATAAGGCTGTAGCCCCAGTTTGCAGCATTTGCTTGTGCTCCCAAGCAGAACTAGATAAAACTCAAGCATCTGATCTGCCGTGGGTTTTGGCTTCCAAGCAAAGCAAAGCAAAGCGGAGATGGCTAACCTATCAGTCCTGCAAACACTCAGTAGAAATCGGTCAAATAGTTTTGTTCCTAGGGATGATGGTCAGCTAGCTAGATGTGGTACCTAAAAGGAAAGAGGCCAGCCAAAAATAGACTTCTCATTGCTTTCTATTTGTGTGCATGTTCCAAAGACATTGACTCGGTCCAAGTCCAATGCAACCACCTTGCATCACTACATGGCTAGCTCCACTGAAGGAGGTGCCTGTTTATCTTGACGACCTCCATCAGCTGCGCATCATTAAGAATCGAGCAACTAACGACAGCCACTAGCAGCCAAGTTGAATTGCGATATTATATAACTAGTGTGGTTTGTTGCGTCACCAGAATTGAAACAAACTTGGATGCTTTGCTGATTGGTGATTGGTGAGGGTATGCAAAATAGGCTCTGAGATGGTGCTTTGCCAGTTTTAATTTTGAGAATATCATGGTTGTTAACATCACTTTGGTCGTGACAAGTCTGTTGGTTCTGAAAACTATATATGACGCCCATCTTTTTCAAGCACGTCACTAGTGACTGCCGACTACAGTGTTTTATGCATAACCCTCAGCATTTAGCACCCTACAAGTGTCAATAATTGCAGCGCACACCGTCCATGTGAAGAAGCTAAAAAAAAATCTGGTCATGAGAAACATCCGTTTTATTGCAGATAAAAGATCCTACATCAAAGTATCACGGGAAGACAACAATTTATTAGTGAAAGAAAAAACTTTGCAGAAAGGATGACAGGAACTCGAGAAAGGGTTTGCAACAGAAGCATTTAGGTGAGACTTGAGAGCATCTTACATGGATCTTCCTTGGGTACTGTTTTAAAAGGAAAAGGCTCACGTGCTTCTCCCGATCTTTTCAATGGTATTTGCATTTTTCTCCTCTCAAAGTAGTGGTGATCACAGTAGAGTTTGGTTCCTTCACATTTCGTAACAGTATAATAGCACGGCTCCCAAGGCATGAAGCACTGCCTTTTGTTTGACATACCGTAAAAGCAAGCAAGTTCAGTACTATACAAAATGATAGTAAAGCCAACTTATCATAAAGAAATATACTAACTAACAGTCACAGTAGAACACTACGATTGTTACGGTTTTATGTGCAGGACAGTTATAACTTTCCACTGGCCTTTCAAAGAAAAAAAAACTTTGCACTGCAATCTAGAGATGCTAGCTTGAGCATCACAATTTTCCGACACTAATAAACTCCCTCCATACTTGTAATTCAAGTCGTTTTGGATAAGACTTGACGTTTTGGATAAGACTTGAATCAACCATTGAGAATATAGAACATGAATATTTTTAAGTTACTCAGTTTCAAATATGAAAACTATATAAATAGATTTGTCTTGAAAAGTATTTTCATAAAAAATATACATCACTTTTCAATAAATATTGTTATAAACATAAAAAGTTAAAGTGGTTTTCATAAACTAAAATCAACATCTAGAAAGTGGTTTTTCATTTCGTTACTGAATTACTTTTTAAATTTCTCTCAATTTCTAGGAACCAAACATGATCTTACTAGGCCTTGTTTAGTTTTTTTTTTTGCAAAACAGAACACTGTATGAGTTTTGTTTGTATTTAACAAATATTATTCAATCATGGACTAACTAGGTTTAAAAGATTCGTCTCGTAAATTATAGATAAAATGTGCAATTAGTTATTTTTTAATATATATTAATACTTCATGTATATACCGTAAAATTTGATGTGATAAAGAATCTTAAAAATTTTATAAAAATTTTTGAAACTAAACAAAGCCCCTCGAGTTGAAAAGACAAACAGACATTGTTCCGGTTGTGAAGCAGCAGGAGTTCACAGAGTATGCAGTACTACCAAAGCAGTAGAAATCTTGCTTTGTACCGTACTTCCATATGTTTGACCTTCCACCAGCTGAAAGCTGCCCGCAACTTGCCTTGTTTAGTTTCCGAAGTAAAAAATTTCGCATTCTTTAACTATAGACTAACTAGGTTTAAAAGATTTTTCTTGTCAATTCCGACCAAACTGTGCAATTAGTTTTTATTATCGTCTATATTTAATACTTCATGCATACATCTAAAGATTTGATGTGACGGAGAATCTTGAAAAATATTAGGTTTTTAAGTGGAAGTAAAGGCCTTGTTTACTTCCACCCAAAAACTCAAAATTTTTCAAGATTCTCCGTCACATCGAATCTTTAGACACATGCATGAAATATTAGATATAAACAAAAATAAAAACTAATTGCACAGTTTGGTCGAAATTTACGAGACGGATTTTTTAAACCTAGTTAGACTATAATTGGACAATAATTACCACAAACCTTCACCAACTAAACAAGGCCCTGAGCAGACTTGAGCCAGCGCACCCCATGTCCCCATCCTCCACCCTAGATTTCAGCTGTCCAGCACCACGCAAGCATGTGCCGACTACAGCAGACCGCGCCGGCGCCGCGCTAGTCCAAGCGCGTGCGTCTCGCTGCGGGCCGCGGCCCTCGTTTTTCCGGAGAGGACGCAGCAAAGCGAGCGCGCTTGTGCCACACTACATCATGCATGGGAACCGTGGTCCGTGGATGGATTAACGCCGCGCCCGCGCGCGCGCGGTCCTCGGCTGCAGCCGCCAGCCGGCCAAGCAAAAAGACGGCGCGGACCGCGGCTGGGCGAATCACGGGGCCGGGCGAGCACGTTCCATTGGCCAGGCCCCGCACCGCACGGCACCCGACGTCCCACGAGTTGACTCGGACGCCCCGCGCGCGACGGGTGTCCCGCCTCTGGCACACGCGGCGCGGCGGCGGCTCCGCACAGGCTCCAGCGCACGTGCACGGGGGTGCCGCGGGAGGAGCGCATGGGATCATGAAGTAGGCGGCTGCTTTTGCTCGCGTGCCCTCGTGGAGTTGCTGATTTGGGTAATTGGGTTTGGGGTGCTTTCGCCGTGCATGTGGATGGCTAGGCTCTCTTTCAATTTACTGTGACAATTAAAATAATTTACACATCTGCCTGTAATTGAGCAAGCTGGCCTATAGGATACATTATTATGATCAAAATCTTATACTATCTTAATTGTATATACTCCATTCAAACCTATAAAGAAAATTATTTTATACAAGATTTGAGTGAGACATTAAGAATGTAAATCATGAATAACTTTTAAGTTCTTGAGTTTTGAAATAAATTTATAATAAATTGCATTAGTATTTATGTGTCCAAATAAATTTATTATATAAATATATTTTATAGCTAATTAAACGATAATATCATAAAAGTTAGTATTTTTATATAAATTTAGTCAAAACCTAGACGGCTTGGTTTCTCAAAAAAAAATGAGTATAACGTTCTTTTGTGAGTGGAAGGAATAGTTCAAAGTTTGACTAGACCTACATATATATAGATAAGTATTAATATCTTCTGATATCAAGTAAGTATCATTAATTAAATTAATCATGAAATATTGCTTTATATGGTATCCACTGAAATCATAATGTAAATATTTTTTTATTAAACTTAAGGAAATTACATTACCTAATGTGTTACAAAAAAGAACGTATTAACTAGAGAGAGCAATAAGCCATAATAATAGTCAATACATCAGTCTAGGCGGATATACAATTATACATACGGCTGCTATACGGGATATATACGGCTACCGACCTACCGTGCTATACGTTATTTTAATTTTAAAGCCAGTATAAGAAAAGAAGGTGATAATAACAGGTGGGCATAATAAAGGAAAAACTCAACAGAAAAACGGACCTACTTGCAAGTTGCAACCCCTGCGCTGCAGGTTTTTCAACTCCTTTCCTTTCACACGCCCAGCTCCCAGCACCAGCTCACATCTCTCCTCCTCCTCCTCCTCCTTCCTCTCCAATCCCGACTGAGCAACACGCAACCACCGGCGCGGCAACCGCCGTGTCGCTCCATGCATAAGGTCTCCGCCCGCCATGCCGCACCGCCGCCGAGTCCTTAACCCGACGCTGCCCCCGCCACCTCCCCCCGCCACCGCGTTCGGCCACCTCGGCGCGGACGAGGCGGCGCGGCTGCCGCTCCTCGCGGACTACGCGCTGCTCCACCAGTCCTCCGCCGCCGCCTCCGTCTCCGTCGTCGACGCGCCCGCGGCGGCCCCGGCGTCGTCCGAGTGGAGCGCCGGGAGCGCCTTCACCGCCATCTCCGACGCGGCCACCACCACCGCCTCCTCCACCGCTACGGCGCCGGGCTCCTCCTCCCAGCTGCTGACCGCCGCCGAAGCCGTCGGCGGGAGGGAGAGGGACACGTGGGTCCGCCGCGCCAGGGAGGGGTACTACCTCCAGCTCTCGCTCGCCATCCGCCTCACCTCGCAGGCCTTCCTCGCCGGCGCCCCTCCCCCGCCCGAGCTCCTCTTCGGCTGCGGCTCCGGCGTCGTCGCCGAACACCACGCTGCTGGCGACGGCGCGGATGATCCGGAGGCCATCTCCTACCGGCTCTGGGTACGTACATATATACATGAGCATATGCATATGATCTATGGTGCAATGCTTATAGAGACGAGAAGCACAAACTCCTGCACACGCTTTTTAACCATTCTTGCCTCTACTATGACACAACAAGATTTCAAATTTGTTTGCCTTCCATTGTGAGTTTGTGACTGAATCATTTCTGGGTACTGGGTCTGGGTTGCATTAGTTTCTTGCTTGCTTCTTAATTTGCTGGAAAAAGGTTGGGAAAGAGAAAATTCTGTGTTAACTGAAAGTTGGTGATGTTGTTCGTTCCTTGCATACTATAAGTGGTTTAGGAGTGGTGGTGATTACTTAGTGGCCATATCTCCATGCTGTTAGTCAATGATGTCGTCGCTTAAAGCTGGTATAATATTCATGGGCATAATCATTAATCAAAGAACAAGCACATTACTGATTGCAAATGAAATGATGCAGAGACTCTTCTCCGTTGAAAAGTTTATGCGCTCCAATTTATTAGTATTGCAAGTTGATGCAAGCTGAGCCGTGCAGAGCCTTCAGCTTAGTCCTAGTGAACAGTGATGACCAGTGACGATCTAGCGCGTGCAAGTGCAACTGTGCTGATTTTATTGATTGCTACGAGTAGCTAGCAAGCATTGCAATTAAGGATCTACTAAGACCGTACCCTGAGGAGCTAGCTAGGGAAGCTGACAGCGATCGATCTGCATGTGTGTTCTGCGGTGCGCAGGTGAACGGGTGCCTGTCGTGGGGCGACAAGATCACGCACGGCTTCTACAACATCATGGGCATCGACCCGCACCTGTGGGCCATGTGCAACGTCGCGGAGGAGGGCCGCCGGCTGCCGTCGCTGGCGGCGCTGCGGGCGGTGGACGCCAGCGAGTCGTCGCTGGAGGTGGTGCTCGTCGACAAGGGCGCCGACTCGGTGCTCCTCGACCTCGAGCGCCGCGCCCTCGACCTCGTCCGCGCGCTCGGCGTCACGCTCGACCTCGCCCGCAGCCTCGCCGTCCTCGTCTCCGACCACATGGGGTGAGCACTGAGCATGCCTGCCTGCCTGCATGGCCATGGGCGTCTCGCGCCCGTGTCCCTGCCTTTGCTTCGCTTCAGAAAAGCTAGCTGTGGTGGTAAATATCAGCACCGCCGTACATGCCACGCTCGTGCGCATGCACCGGTCCATGTGCTAGATCAATCAATCGCTAGAGGCTAGGCTTTGCAGCTGCAAGATGTTCCGTGAACCCGGTGGTCATGGTCACCGACGAACACGTGAACTCAACAGTCGTTTGACTGTTGGTTTGAGTGCAACACACCTTCATGCATGTGACGTTCTCGCTTTGTTGTTTTTCGGCCCTTTTTTCCTTCTGATGAAGAGGTGCGTTGCGATCGGAGGACGGGGACCTGTACCTGCGGTGGAAGGCGGTGAGCAAGAAGCTGAAGAAGAGGCAGAAGTGCGTCGTCGTCCCCATCGGCGGCCTGTCCATAGGCTTCTGCCGGCACCGTGCCATTCTTTTCAAGGTAGTACTAGGTACCATGGTCAGAGACCCAGAAGCGGCCATGGTGCAATGCAACTTGTTACAGTATGTTTTAAGCTCGATCGAGTGCTATCTTTATCTTCTCCGCAAACGTTCAGGTACTCGCGGACTTCATCGGCCTGCCATGCCGGATTGCGCAAGGCTGCAAGTACTGCTCTGCGCCTCACCGATCATCTTGCCTTGTCAAAGTTGACAGTGAGAGGAGATATGCAAGGTCTGTGCTCGATCACGTTCTTTTCCCTCTCTTCTGCAGATATATTGTAGAATAGCAGTGCTTTAGACTGCTTTTTTGTAGCTTCTCATCTTATGAAGTTTGAACATTTCAATACATTCGTACAATACAATCTGATGTTGGTGCATACCAATGCATGCTGAACTTTGCAACTGCCATTTTTTTTCACGCAACTGTCTAGTAATTCTGCTTGTGGTTTCAGGGAGTACGTTGTGGACCTTGTAGTTGAGCCTGGGAGCATCAGCAGCCCGGATTCATCCATCAACGGCCAGCTGCTGTCGACAGTGCCTTCACCTTTCAAGACTTCGAGTGCAGTTGGCTCAGGGAACTACACAACACCAGTTGCAGCCTGGAATCAAGCAATAGCAGATGAACGTCGCAACATGGTATTGTTAAATTCCCAGTATTCAGGTATGCTACCTACTATTACACAACTCACCATATCTAGGTAATTCAACCGTACTTTTGCCGAAAAAAGTCCAATACTGTACTACTTGTAGTTGCTAGGTGCCGCGTTGTGGAGAACAACTCTGTTCAGGTAGCCAGCAAAGAAGAGCTGGTGCGTGGACAGATCACGCAGAATGGAAACTGTAATGGCGTATCAAATTTACAAGTGTCGGAGCAATTCAAGGCAATGGACATCGGTGCTGAGAATGGTAACAAGGAGAACGTCCCTGGTACTACGCTTCCAGAAAGCTTGAGCATTGAACCACCTTTTGCTGTAGACTGGCTCGAGATATCATGGGAGGAGCTCGACCTCAAGGAACGCGTAGGCGCCGGTACTCCTTTGCCTCCAGGATTTCTACTAATTCACTGTGTGCTCTGAATCTGATCATTGTTGGGGTACAATGCAGGTTCTTTCGGCACAGTTTATCGTGCAGATTGGCATGGTTCAGTAAGCACCTCAAACTTGCATTCTGAAACCCGTTTCTTATGTACTTTTGCGGTGATTTAAGTGTCTTTTGGAGACCATAAATTAAAGATTGTAGATTGGGGTCTGCAGGATGTTGCAGTAAAGGTGCTTACAGATCAGGATGTCGGCGAAGCTCAGCTGAAGGAATTCCTAAGAGAGGTCACTATACCACCCTAGTTTTAAGTTATCATGTCTAACTAGCAATCATAACCTGACCATATGCACATGGGTCCAGATTGCTATTATGAAACGAGTCCGCCATCCGAATGTGGTATTGTTCATGGGTGCAGTGACAAAATGCCCACATTTGTCAATAGTGACAGAGTATTTGCCCAGGTAAAATTTTCATCAATTTCAGCTGTCGGACTTGTTACAATTTTTCAGATAATGGAAGATATTTGGATATCATTGAGAACATAAGAAATTAAGAACCCTGCTTGTGTAAACAGAGGGAGCCTCTTCCGCCTCATCAACAAGGCAGCTAGTGGAGAAATGCTGGATCTAAAGCGCCGTTTGCGCATGGCACTAGATGTTGTATGTATCACATTGTGTTCTACACTTGAGAGACTCCCGAAATGTCATTGAATCTCTACTTGCTGTATGTGCAATTCAGGCAAAAGGCATCAACTATCTCCACTGCCTGAATCCTCCTATTGTGCATTGGGATCTCAAGACACCAAACATGCTGGTTGACCGGAACTGGTCTGTGAAGGTTAGTACCTCCCAGATAGCATAGCATGGTGCAGATCTACTGTTCTACTTTTGTTTTTACTTTCCTTGATGATATGACTTCAGGTAGGTGACTTTGGCTTGTCCAGATTTAAGGCAAACACCTTCATATCATCAAAATCAGTTGCTGGAACAGTAAGTTTCATAGTTTTGTGCCCAAACAGCAATCTGGCACTGAATTACTGTTTTCTTACCACCCAAGTACTCTTGTGCTGCAGCCAGAATGGATGGCACCCGAATTTCTCCGTGGCGAGCCATCCAACGAGAAGTGCGATGTTTACAGCTTCGGCGTGGTCTTGTGGGAGCTCCTGACAATGCAGCAACCATGGAGTGGCCTAGGCCCTGCGCAGGTAACCTTCCATCTCTTGATCCCGATGTCCTGCTGATGTGGAAAATAGTGGTCGTTTCTGATTTGGTAAGGTCACATCTTCAGGTAGTAGGAGCTGTAGCATTTCAGAACAGAAGGCTTTCAATTCCGAAAGATACCAATCCAGAACTTGCTGCTCTTGTTGAATCCTGCTGGGATGAGTAAGCCTTTCCAACAGCCAGAAGTTACTATAATCAAAATAGACCAAATTTGTGCATGACAGTATGCCATTTTCAGGGAGAAGAACTTTAGAACTGATGCTATCTTTGCTTTCAATATTGTTCAGCGATCCAAGGCAGCGGCCTTCGTTTTCGAGCATTGTGGATACACTGAAGAAGTTGCTGAAGGCTCTTCTAGGAGGTTCATGAGGACTCTTGCTGGCTGTCTTGGCTGGGCCTTTGCCACTCCATTTTTCGCTCGTTTTCTCATTCCTTTTCTGTCTCTCTCCATGCTAAACTACAGAAAGGAATAATCCTGTTGCCCCAAGGAAGGAGATGAGATATAGCTGAAGCAGCACAAGCGCAATGCTGCCTCGAGTTCGTTAAGTCGCTTATCTTTTTATCCTCATGCAAAGCAAATAATCATTGCATTTTGCTCTCCCATGCTGCCCTGGGGCAGCCTTTGTACAGCGATTCCTAGTGCTAATAGAAGTTGCTCACTTGCTGTGGCCTCTGGGGTAGTTGGGTGGTCTGAATATCTGCTATCCCTGAATGTTCTAACTGATTCTATTGGTTGTGCACTAGGACTGAAGATATGTGCTCTAGGAGAAAGAAAAGACAGTTTCGATGCAAAATTAGAATAGCTTACAGGATATATAGATATAGAGTTACTATGCAGTTCTCGAACAGAACTTCTCAGGAGACATCTGACTGGAAGTGATGCGTTCAAAATTTTTTTTCTTTGGGCAGTGTCATTTGCCAAGCAGACATGAATAGTTTGGACACTGCGAAGCATTTGTCAGGGCCATCTCGAAGTGGCAATTTCACCGATTTCATCACCTCAAGTGAAATTTGTCAGGGCCGCTTTAAGTAAACTTTGGCAAGCATTTGTCAGAACATCAACAAAGATTCTTGTTCATCGCCAGTTTAAGTTGATTCTTGCATTTCAGTTATCTGCACCCGGAGTCCACCTGAAGATCCTGCACATAGTTGAGAGTTCAATACTTCAATCCATCAACTTAAACGTCAGGAAAGTACAAAATTAACAGAGCCGAAGAGAAAAAAACGCAAGTAATTGATGAAATAAATGCATGGCACTTCTTGTGACAGAAAATATGGAGAAAATTAGCAGAGCGTATATATTACCAGAGAAAAAAGAAGCAAAAGGTGGTGGTTCGATGGAGAGCAAAGCAAAGGACGGAGCGAGCCACCTTCCGCGTACAGGCCTGTCCGGATTTACGATCGCGACCGTCACACCGGATTAGGCCAGCAGTGAGCCGAAGATGTCGGATCCAGTCTCTGCGATGCTCTTGCTCCCCGCCGAGCCAGCACCTTTGCCCCCAAAGCTTGGGATGACGTGGGCCACCGCTACGAGGCCCGGCGGAGACTACCTCGTCGGGCACGTCGTTAAGCTGGTCGCGTACCGCGAAATGCTCCGGTATGGTACTAAAAACCAAAACTGCGGCGATTGGAAAGGCGTTGTGCAGGTGGAGTCGGAGACGGTGCAAACAAAACAGCTGTCGTCGCGCGCCGCCTTCGATCGGATCCGGCGGTTCTGTTTTGGGTTGGGAGTGGCCTAGCTAAGGGTCTCTTCGTTTAGACTAAATTCCGGACGGAATGCTTCCTGCCGATGGTTTTCTATATAAAATAGAGTAACGTTCCTGGCCGGATCGATTCCGACGGTCGATTCTGTGCCAACTGAACGTGGCCTAATTAAGCACATGCATGTGTGCAAATGGTGAGACCCAACACTGCCATTCTGAACTACATGACACCTTAATGATGTACAGTAGTTCTGAAGTACGTGCTGTTCTTGTATCAGAAGAATATATATATTGTCTATCACAAGGGAAGGTACGAAATTACCCCAAAATTGGCAACCCACCACTGCCATTAGTTGTTACAAGGTCAGAAGTAAGCCTGGGCATTCGGGTTACCCGATTTTTTCGGGTCGGGTAATTCGGGTAATTCAAAATTCGGGTAATGAAAATTGTTACCCGATATTAGTTCCAAAAAAATACTACCCGCAATTTCGGGTACCCGATAATTCGGGTTCGGGTATTCCCGATTTACCCGAATTTTCAAAAAACAACACACTACACAAAAGTTCAATAGCAATTTATATATAATTTCAGCAGCAATTTATATATAACTTCAATAGCATTTTGTAGAGAATAATATATTACTAGCACTTGTTCAAACAAAGAGAATTATGTTCTATTAAATTGATAAGTTCTAATATTTAGCTAACAACACATGATATATACAAAGATAAAGACAAATATTCAGGTAATTCGGGTAGTTCGGGTACCGGGGGATATTACCCGAATTACCCAAACTAATTTCGGGTAATCAAAATCGCTATCCGAATTTAGGATCGGGAACCTCGGGTTCGGGTAATTTGGGTTCAGATCCAGGTAGTTCGGGTACAGGTAATGGGTATCGGGTATTTTGCCCAGGTTAGTGAGAAGCATGGATGCACAGAGAAATGTGTGCTGTTTCAGAGACGCTTCCGCCTCGCCGACCGAGCTCCTACCGGTCATTTGAGCCGAGGCCGAGCGCTGGATTCAGATTCAAGCAGGTGCTGCAGGTTTGGCAAGCTTGGTAGCAGCGACCCCCAGTGTAGCTCAAGCACATAGACCACTAGACCAGGAACTTAAACGTTCGTTGTCCAAAAAAGTATGTAACCATCATTCAGTTTAACGCAAATGATACACAATGCTGAAAAAGAAGAAGAAGAAACATGATGCACAGATGCTATCGAACTAAACGCTACACATACCAAAAAAGCAAATGATACACAATGCTGAAAAAGAAGAAGAAGAAACATGATGCACAGATGCTATCGAACTAAACACATACCAAAAAAATGGAGGTGCGGGGAATCGAACCCCGTGCCTCTCGCATGCGAAGCGAGCGCTCTACCATATGAGCTACACCCCCTTCGATGCACTTGAATAATTTTAAATATACTAGTTTACTAAAACATGGTTTCAGTTTGCACAATCCACCGTTTGTAGCGTGATGAGAAACGCACGAACTTAGCTGCGTCCGGCGGTAAGGTCTTCGGACTACAATCTACACGATGACTACGATTCAAATGTGGCGCGCATGCAAGTGGTTTTGCCGATCCATATCCTATCCTCAACGGCTCGCTTAGCTTATTAGCTGCACTCTCCCAACCACCTGCCTTTACACAGGGGCTGTTATCCTGTCTTCTTTTCTTCCTCTAGCTATGGGGTGTTTGGTTGGTGGAAGAATCTGATCCATCACCATCTCACTCTCTAGTTTTTTGTTTAGTTTGTGAAATAGGATAAGTTAATTCATGGTCGATCACCTTATTCCTTACAAGCTAATAATTAGTACTAGTATGAAAATTGAGACCATTCCACTAAATTTAAGAAATTAACTCATGCAAAAACTAAGCATGCAGAAGTGCAACTGTTATCTTTTTATGATAACAACAAAATAAATAGGGATTTCCTTTATGCCGGTTTTCACTGTCATGGAGGTGGACGGTTAGACGCAAAATTATGATCTACTTTACATTAGTTTTTGCAGTGGCGCGACTGAGTAATTTTAGATCAAGGGTATTTTGTGTTATTTTTAAAAAACAATGACATGTATGATAATAGTTCAATATAGATTTATGAGGTAGTTCAGTCTATTTTCATTTTCATAAATTCATAAAGGCAATGGTACAAACATTTAAGCGAAACGAGCATAAGTTTCTTGTGGTAAAACCTGCCACCAGTGTTACGAGTTCTCGACTTGACATAACTACACAAGCGCACACATTTTTCTCTAGTCTAGATAATGACTAGAGTATACCGAGCTAATAATAAAGGTTACCCCTTTTTATTTTTATTTCTATGAGAATCTCTGCAATTTAACTCCCCTATTCATGTCGGATCGGCGTGAAGTCATTTCAGTATGTAACTAGTAACAGTACTGTAGATAAAAATAGGAAGATAAGATGGTAGTGGGCTAGTAGTGGCCTGTTAATAAACGATGAGGACGGGGACAAGCTATAGTCTTGGAGAGCGTATTGACGCGGTTGACGCAGAAGAGTAAAGAGTACGACGAGGCACAAGAAACGTGATACGAGTATAGCAGTATCTATCGCTATCTGCAAAGCTGTAGCAGCCGACGACGACGGCGATGGCATGCGGCGGGAAAAAGACCATCTCGTACGTCGCGACCTCCTCCAATCAACCCATCGTCACCTGCTAACTGAATCCGGCCGGCGGCCGGTCAGCGATCACTGTCGCGGCGCGTATATATGCATGTTTGATGATCTGATCAGTGGTGGTCGATCAGCTTCCAAACTTCCAACCCCCGTTCAATTCGCTCGAATCCTTTTGTGCCGTTGTGCGTGGCCGTGGTTCATGTGCCTCCGCCTCCGCCTACGTCTCCGTCTCCGATCCGGTGGTGGTCACACAACCGAACTACTTGCCGATGACCAACTGGCAACTAACGATGCCGATGCGGATTGAATCGTTTGCCGGCCCTCTTGCGGTCTGCGGATCGTAGTACAGTTACTGGCTAGAAGCAGCTGCCCGAGCTGTCTTGGATGGAGTAGCTAGATCGCAGTTCGCAGGCACTAATCATGAGCTGCAAGCGGCCTTAAAGTTTACAGCGCGCTCAGAGGTAGATCCCGTGCGTGCAAACTGCAAACAGAGGTAGATCCTGTGTACACACGCGTTCGTCCAGGACCTCCATGTCCATGTCCATCAACCTGCTTTTATGAGGGCAGATAGAACAGGATGATCACCTGTAGATCAACCGTCGCTGCATCCAAGGGAGCACCTCATCATTCAAGAACCAGAGTATGCTCCCATCGATCGACATCGAGTGGCATACATGCACCAGCTTTTCTGCCCTAGTTACTGTGGCGGACCCTCTCCCGGGGTGTTCCGGCAGTAATACAGGTTGTCATACACGCTAACTGTGAACATTCTTTTACAAATAAAAATATATTAATAATATCTCAGCTCTGCATCAACCAATGCATATAGGTGTGTTTATTATTACAGATACTAACAATACAACCCAATGTGAAAGCAACTACCTCATTTGTCAAGATCCACATGCAGATAGTGCAAAATCCATCTTGAATCCTCAGCTAAACCTCACCCTCCTCGCCACAACGACGACGACCATTAGCCTCCGCCTTCCTCGCCACAACGGTGATTATCATTACAGATTGACAGACACGGGATTCCTGGGTGACACCTCCAAGGAGGGACGTGACACCACTGCTGCCACCATCACCTGACCACAAAGGTCAAGGCATTACACCCAGAAACAACACGCTACATAAAGGAGAGATAGCTGATCGATAGACGCTTACAAGGAAGAATGCGACACCAGAAGATGTCGACGTCATCAATCCTAAGGATACAACTTTTGCTATGGCTCCTCACCCCCATTCGTGGCATGGGCCAATGCCCATACTCACTTCGCTGACAACCACCCATTAGTGAAGCCTAGATCTAGCTCCACGCAACACTGCCGCACATCGAGGTCACTGTAGACTGCCCAGCTGGCATCTATCGCCATCGCTGTTGGCATTCGCCGAATGCCTCGGGCACTCCCCAACCGGATCCGCCCAACCTAACCGCGGTAGCCGCCACTGCCAAAGTCCAGCTAGCACACCCTCGTCAGATCCCCACACGCCATCCCCTTACCACAGATGTGCGTCATCGAGACTAGATCTAGCCACTAGAGGCGAATTCGCCGTTCATGAGCCCAAATGCAAAGATCAGAGACCTCGACGGCAAGCAACCACCTCCACCTCCAACGATCCCTCCATGCCTCGCAGGATCCGCTCAACACACAGGATCTAGCGACAGGAAGCCCGACCACCATCGGACCTTGCCATCGTTGCCGCTCAAACTGTGTCGTTGGGCTGTTCTCCCCTATTCACGCCAAGCAGCGACGCTGCCCCGGTCGCAGTCGCCGCAAGCCCTCGCCCAGTTTCTAGTTAGGGCCGCCGTAGCTGCAGGGGTGGCCCAACGAAGCCCCATGTTACCCTAGCTCGGCCGCGCCCCGCCAGACCATGATCACTTATGTCATCTCGGCGAACCGTGTTGGCCTTGCCAGAAGAGAGGAAGGAGGGTGGGGGCGGTGGCGGCTTAGTGGCCATGTGAGTCAGCAGACAAGTTTCTTTGCATAATTAAACCAAACTTAGACGATCGTTGTTCGAAAATACTTAGAATAAAAAGTGGTCTCGTAAACTCGGATGAAATGAAAGGTAACTTATTATATGGCTCCTGACATTTAGGAAACCATTCAAGTTCTCCTTTTGCATGCCCTGGACCTGGCGCTACACTAGTCAGTGCCACTGGTATTGTATTCAGGCCGGAGATGCCAATAGATCAGCGGCAGAACTACTAGTAACCACGCCACGCCCGCCTTGTCTGGATCTGCTGAAGCAAAGAAGAGTACAGTAACCTTGTTTTGAGGCACGCACAACCTTTTATCCCTTGCAGAGTAGTACCAGCCGTGGCGAGTAGCTAGCTAGTGCAGGTTCATGCAGTCCCTCATTCAAGACCGACGCGGGGCATGCATGCTCCGATCGATCAATCGAGTGCCACGCACCAGTTTTTCCTGGCCTAATTATGGTGCAGCGCAGCGCACGCAGGACGTCTCCTCTCGTTCCCCCTCGCCGGACCACCGGTGGCCGGTCGCCGCTGCCGGACCCTCCTTGCTATTGCTACTCGTAGATCCGATCGATCGAGCCTCGCATGCGGATGAGGAGAATATACTATCGCGGCGGGTCCGCCGGGTCGTACCGTCTAGTAGTAGATGATCGATTGATCTATCTATCTGGCAAATTAATTAACGGCGACAGTAGTGCCACGGCAGCGGTGCTGTGGCCTGTGGGTTACCGGTCAGGCGGTTCCAAAAACCCAAAACTTTATAAGATTCTCTATCACATCGAATCTTGCGGCACATGTATGAAGTATTAAATATAGATAAAAATAAAAACTAATTACACAGTTATTACACAGTTTGTCTGTAAATCACGAGACGAATCTTTTAAACCTAGTTATTTCATGATTGAAAATGTTTGTCAAATAAAAACGAAAGTGTTACAGTGTCAAAATCCAAAAAGTTTTTGGATCTAAACAAGCCCTCAGTACTCTAGTTACCAGCAGGCACGGGCATGCACCTGGCACACTGTGCAGCCCAAAAGACAAAAAGGAAACCGTACGAAACACGCACTTGTCTAGTCTAGTGTATAAGCATGACAGTGACAGAACTAAACATGAGCACTTGTGGGGTTAATTACTAGGGAACGTATCGTGTAATTACCCTGCTGCTCGAGCTCGAGTAATTACCCGGGATTAGAATTTTGGAATCGCCAGCAGGACTTGTACTACGTGCGTTGTGTGTTTGAGACAAGGTACGTACCGCTGCTGTGCTCGGCTTTGCATTGTGTGCATGCGTTATACTGGATGGATGAAATCCCTGATGATCAGTTTAGAGGTAAGTCGAGTTTTGTTTTCTTTTTAAAAAATAACATAGTACAACACAAATATTCATAATGCACGTACACTTACCTTCTATAAGCATATATATACAAACCCCTACCTATATGAGCATATCTGAAGGACAGATAACGAGATTCACAAAACGTCTCGCTATCGAAATCGAGGAGAATATCGTTTACCATAAAAAAACGTAGCGTCGTTAGCAAACATCCCGGCTTGCTCATCCATCTGTTCACCTATACGTACCTACTGCATGCATTAATAAGGCCAGGGAGCGAGACCTGCCCAATTGTTCATGCTCCGATCCGATCACACATGTGTACGAGTAATAGGGCTGGGCCACAACGGATTTTTCCCTCCAACCCGCTCGCTCCTGTGGATCCAGTAATTGGGTCGCAACAGATCTCGGGCTCGGCTACTGTACCAATCTACTAGTACTCCAAAGTACTATGGCAACATACTCAGGTCTTGTTTAGTTCACCCAAAAACCAAAAAGTTTTCAAGATTCCCCGTCACATCGAATCTTGCGGCGCATGCATGAAGCATTAAATATAGACGAAAACAAAAACTAATTATATAGTTTGTCTGTAAATCACGAGACGATTTTTTTAATCTTAGTTAGTCTATAATTAAATAATATTTATTATAAACCAACGAAAATGCTATAGTAGCGAAATCCAAAAAAATTTCGCATGTAAACAAGGCCTCACTCTTCTCTTTTGTTGCCCTTCCTTTCTGCCGAGCCGCGCCTGACCAATCGCGCCTGCACTACAGCAAGCGGTACCTAGCGTGTTCGAAAAAGCTATACTTAACTGATTTATTATAAAAAAAAAATATTATACTAACTTATAAAAAAATACGATTTATAAAACAAACAAACGTGTCACAACTCGTGCGCACCCGTCCAACTGTGCGTGCAGTTGTGGGACGTGTGGGTGGCGGCCCTGCCGTTGCGTCACCCATCGGCGTCGCGACTCCTATCGGGCTCTCGGCGTCATCCCGTCACCCATCGGCGCAGTTGCAGTTGGGTTGAGCTCCCAACCAACTCGCTCCCGAATTTAAAACCCGCCACCTCCGCCTCCTCTGTTCGGCTGACCCACCGCCAGCCAGCCACCACCATTACCCACACCGTGGTTTGCTCGCTATATATCCGCGCGCCGCAAGCGTCCGCCGAGGTGCATAGCAAAGGCAAAGGCAAACATGGTGTTGGAGCAGGAGCAGGAGGAGGTGTTGCCGGGGGCGGTGCACGGGCACCGGCTCTCCACGGTGGTGCCGAGCTCGGTGACGGGGGAGGTGGACTACGCGCTGGCGGACGCGGACCTGGCCTTCAAGCTGCACTACCTGCGCGGGGTGTACTACTACCCGCCAGGGGACGTGGCGCGCGGCCTGGCAACCAAGGTGCTCAAGGACCCCATGTTCCCCTGGCTCGACGACTACTTCCCCGTCGCCGGCCGCGTCCGCCGCGCCGAGCAGCAGGAGCCCGAGGCCGCCGCCGCCGGGGCGCCGCGCAGGCCCTACATCAAGTGCAACGACTGCGGCGTGCGCATCGTGGAGGCCAAGTGCGACCGCGACATGGACGACTGGCTCCGTGACGACGCGCCCGACAGGCTCAGGCAGCTCTGCTACGATAAGGTGCTCGGCCCCGAGCTCTTCTTCTCGCCGCTGCTCTACGTCCAGGTACCTTTTCCACATCTAACCATGGTAGTTTACTTTGAATTGGTGAGCACGCGATAGGAGTAAATAAACCATGAACACCGGCAGTTCAACTAGCTAGCATAGACTAGTAGTAATACAGAGCTAGAGTGAAAACGTTCTGAATTTGAGCCATCGGTGAGGTTGCTGTCGGAGCTGGAGATGTGGTCGATTTCTGGCATCTTCTCTCTGGTTGCCTGCTTCCTCTCCTGGCGAGAGATGGAGATGCAGCTGTAGCTTTCAGTATGGTTCCCCGGCAGTGCAGTTGAGCAAGCCTTTAATTGTGTGCGGCCGTAGCTGTTAACCATCAGACATGCGTACCACTGTCTAGTGGTCACCTAGAGCTGGTCACCGACTGCAACCCCTCATCATCTGCCACAACTGTCAACTGTGTAGTGTCTGTTGGCTCGGCTGTCACCACTAATTCAGACTAATAACTGCTTCTCTGAATCTGCTCGATTATAGATTTATACTGGTAGCTAAAATCGTGTGGTACTAGTAGTGGTAGTACAAAAAAGAAAAAGAAAACGAACAAAAAATAGTATCCATATACGCAAAGACTCATGAAAGATGCGACGGGTTCGTCGTGAGATTGTCGGATCGGCGTCGAACGAGTAATTGCTGCGGCGGGCCGGGGGTGGTGGAGGGTGGACGCTTCTCTGAACCATTCATTCATCTGCCGCTGGTGTAGTTGAAAGTTGAAGCCGCAGCCGCCGCTGTTCTTTGGTTCCGGTTCCGGGCAGCAGTGGCTCACGCGAATCAGGTGGCGGATGAAACTTGAGGCATGCATGTGGTGGTGTTCTCATACATCACTTGTACAGTACTCCATTCAGGAGATACCAATAGATCAGCAGCGGTCTTAACTGCACCTTGCCCAAGGCCTTGTTTAGTTTCGAAAACTGAAAAGTTTTCGGCTGTAGCACTTTCGTTTGTTTGTGGTAAATATTATCCAATCATATACTAACTAGAATCAAAAGATTTGTCTCGTGATTTACAGTTAAACTGTGTGATTAATTTTTATTTTCGTCTATATTTAATGCTTCATGCATGTGCCGCAAGATTCGATGTGACAGGGAATCTTGAAAACTTTTTGAATTTCGGGGTGAACTAAACAAGGCCCAACTTTGCTGAAGCAAAGATCAGGCAACAGCCATTTCTGTCAACAGTGCTGAGAAGTCAGTTCTCATAATATACCCCCAGCCCTGCAATCAATTCAATCGTTGCTTTGCTCGCAGATCACAAACTTCAAATGCGGCGGGCTGGCGCTGGGGTTCAGCTGGGCGCACCTCATCGGCGACGTGCCGTCGGCCGTCACCTGCTTCAACAAGTGGGCGCAGATCCTGAGCGGCAAGAAGCCGGAAGCCACCGTCCTCACCCCGCCGAACAAGCCGCTGCAGGCCCAGTCCCCCGCGGCCGCGGCGGCGCCGCGCTCCGTCAAGCAGGTCGGGCCCATCGAGGACCACTGGCTGGTCCCCGCGGGCCGCGACATGGCGTGCTACTCCTTCCACGTCAGCGACGCAGTTCTCAAGAAGCTCCAGCAGCAGAGTGGCCGCCACGCCGCGGCCGCTGGCACCTTCGAGCTCGTGTCCGCGCTGGTGTGGCAGGCGGTGGCGAAGATCAGGGGCGGCGACGTGGACACGGTGACCGTGGTCAGGACCGACGCGGCCGCGCGGAGCGGCAAGTCCTTGGCCAACGAGATGACGGTCGGGTACGTGGCGTCGGCGGGCTCGTCGCCGGCGAAGACGGACGTCGCGGAGCTGGCGGCGCTGCTGGCCAAGAGCGTGGTCGACGAGACCGCCGCGGTGGCGGCGTTCGCGTTCCAGGGTGACGTCCTCGTGTACGGCGGCGCCAACCTGACGCTCGTGGACATGGAGCAGGTGGACGTGTACGCGCTGGAGATCAAGGGGCTGCGCCCGGTGCACGTGGAGTACGGCATGGACGGCGTCGGCGAGGAGGGCGCCGTGCTGGTGCAGCCCGACGCCGACGGCCGCGGCCGCCTCGTCACGGCCGTGCTGCCCAGGGACGAGATCGACAGCCTCCGCGCCGCGCTCGGTAGCGCGCTGCAGGTCGCCTGAGCGCCGCGGCGTTCGTCTGAAACTACAGCTACAGCACGTATCATAGCATGGTGATCTGAAAATACAGTCGCTCGTGTGTTATCTACTGGTGATGTGATGTACGAATGTAGGCTGATGCGCCAATACTGTGGTCGATTTGCGAAGTTATTTGCAATGTATTGGATGATGTTTCCTTAATAATTTGCTCGAATAGATCATGCAAAATGTACCAAGATTTACACTGCAGACTATAGACAAAGTTAACAGTTTGAGACAACATAATCTTGGGTGTTCTCACAAAGAGTTTGCTTTGCTTGGATGTTGGTTAAGTCCACTTTTCTGTATCTCAGAAGCATTTCGTGTTTACTCTGGAAAACAGTTTGTTTTGCTTGAAATTCATATTATTTACCCTGCGGAATATATTTGAGTACAGTTTGTTACCTGGGCCGAATAGTGTCAGAAACATATGTGTTGTTTAGTTTCCTCTAAAATCTAAAAACTTTTCAAGATTTCATGTCACATTAAATCTTCTTGCGGTACATGTATGGAGCACTAAATATAGACGAAAACAAAAACTAATTATACAATTTATCTGTAAATCGTGAGACGAATCTTTTAAGTCTAGTTAATTCATGGTTAGACAATAATTATCAAATACAACGAAAGTGCTACAGTATCCAAAAATTTATGGAATTGCTTTACCTGGTGGTTGTACACTTGTACTTCTAGCTAATTCTAGCTTGATGTCTTTGGAACCTGGCACTGGCAGGCTGTAATTACAAATTGCGACACTGAATCACTGAACACTGATATTGGTTACTGGTGCACTACAGCTCAAATCCAAAGACTTTTCCAAGCCATAATACAAAGCGAAAAATGATCCAACCTCCTCAGCTATCATTGAAAATCGATTTGCCTCCTCCAACCGGAAACTTTTCTTTTTTAGAATACGTGCATAGATGGTTATACATGTGTATTCATATTGTGACTGTGCATCTATGTATGCGAGGATGCACGTACAAATGACATGTGTTCATATTAGATAGGATTTGTTGTCATCAAAGCTGGTCGAACTTCTACCTGGCTTGGGTTGAGTAATGTTTTACCTCAGCTTTCAAAGTATGATACAATACTGGGGAAGCCAGTTTTCCAGAGAAGAAACAGGAAACACAACCGCCTAGCACAAGAATTAAATTTCACATATATCAGTAGTAATCAGTGCACTAGGCCTAAAATTCTTCATCCAGCGCAGTATAGTATTTCATCCTTCAAATGCAGAAAGCGTTGATCTTCCTCCTTGAGTAGCAAACTCTACTTCTGCAGGAATGATAGAGCAACAAATATGAGATCAGTCGGTGCCTTCAGAAACTTGTGTTCAATTGCCATCTTGTTTTTGCGCTTGGGTTGATTAATTATAAGAGGTAATGAAAGCATCTACTAACGAATAATTAGCAAAAGAAGATTCAAATAATTCCCACCATAATTCCAAGCTACAAGATTAATCAGATTTTAGGATTTTTAATTGCATATTCTCATATTTGGATTTATTTTGAAAATAGGTTTCTATATTTTTTTTATGATGTCTAATTGACCCCTGAACTATCAAGGTAGTTTGATTTACCCCTCGCAGCTGTTGTGGCGGCGCGTCGGCCAAAACTGTTTTCAAAATCATATATAGAGCAAATTCGGACGGTTTTAAAGTTGAAAGAGTTTTAAAAATAATTTCCTAATCGGCAGAGACCAATCAGAAAGTTAAATGAATATTTTCCCTAACATAAAAAACACCGATTTGGGCCGGTCTAGAAACAAGTAGCCCATCTCTTTAAAAATATAAGCCCAGCCCAAGTTTATAACCCCTTCTTCCTACAAAACCAAAGCAAGGCAAACCAACTCAGCCTCTTGCTTCTCCAACTCCCCAAACCCTAGCCTTGCTGCTTGTTGCGGCGGCGGCGGAGATGGCCAAGTCTCTGCGATCCAAGCGGGAGAAGCGGCTGCGGACGTTGCGCCGGGAGATAGCGGAGCCCTTCTACGATAAGAAGGAGGCCGCCAAGCTCGCCGCGCAGGCCGCCGCCCTTGCTGCTCCACCGCTCCAGGTCCGCGGCCCCCCGCCGTCGCAGGATGCCGGCAGCTCCCGTGGCGCTAGCTCGGCCTCTGCTATGGGTGAGCGTTATAAAACTTTTATGTTTCACCAGCCGCCGTGGATTGCCTCCTGTAGTTTCAGGTGGAATCGGAGTTCCTCCACGCGCCTTGTGTGCCAGCTGTTCATTCACGGTCCAGTTTGTTATCTACTTATCTGTTAAAACACCTTATGTTGTTTAAGTTCTATGATGTTTTGCATAAACGAGGATGATTACCATAAATCATGCAGCCTTTTGAGCTTGGGGATGCCATTTAGCAAAATTCAAATGCTTGATTAAATAACATGCAAATTGTTTTTCGACTTGGCTTTCTGTTATGAATGCCTGACAATGTACTGAGGCACCCAATTCATCAGTAAACATATAGCAAGTTTACCCTTTGTGGATCATGTTGTTTTTTCTTCCAGCAACTTCACTTGCACACCCTATGTTGTTTTTCCTCAACTGATGTGTTCTGTGCTCTCATCAATACAGATGTGGAGATGTCTGATGAAGGGAACAACAGGTCTAAAACCTTGTTGAAGCCACTTGGAACCATTAGCAAGAAGAAAGTACAGCTCCATTTGAAGATCAAGAAAGACAAGAGAAAGGCTAGGAAGAAGGGGAAGTTTTCCTTTAAGAAGTAGAGGCGTAGAGTCTTATTGTCTTATAAATCATGCAGTTTTGTTTCCAGTTTGAACAATCAATGTAACGTCAGTCATGTGCACCTAAGTCCATTCTTGGGTCGCCTACTAATATTATGATGAAATGATGAGTATGCAAAAAGATAGTGGTGACCTATCAGCTGTTTCTGTTTCACTGGTATAAATGTTAAGTACTGAAATTGCTGAGATTTTGTTTCATTTTCACATGGTATCGTGGTGAACTGTTTTGAGTTGCTGATTAGGCATGTATAGTATGGTAAGAACAATGGAGGTTATTTTTCAAAAGCCGATAGAGTTGACAATAGTTGAACCCCCTACCTTCATGCCATTTTAGAACTGCATATTCTTGCCTTGCATCTCATGTTTACTGTTAGAAACTTCTCCCAAGCTATTCGTCCCCAAATAACCATGTTCCCATCGTCTCATCGCCCATGTTTGGAACCAATGTCGAGCAGTTAGGGGGCATATGAACTGTCATTTGGTGTCACCCATATGGATATATATGGGGCTGCCACAGGAGCTGATAAAATTATTACTAGTCCACTGGTGCTCACGTACTCATGTGCACACCATCCTGCTCGTGAAACAACATGACAGCAGTTGACTTCACGTCGGGAGTACTACTGGGCAGGATTCTTTTGTAATGTCTCAAGAGCTAATATGCTTATTCTCTGTAATACTTTTATGTTATTGGATCAGTGACCTGACTGATGAATAGGCTTTTTGAGTCGGTCTTCATTTGAAATCGTCTCTGCGCATGTAGTGTAGTTTAGCCCACACGTCCAGTTGCCATCATCATCCCCACCCGCTGACTGACCCCAAGAGCTGGATGGTTGGTTGCAATTGCATCTCTCTCATGTCAGTGTCACCAACGAACTGTTCAAACAAATTAATGTACCATGATGTGCAAGTGCAATGCAAGCGATGTCATTCCTGCCCGGCTGCCCGCCTTTGTCATTCCTGCCCCTCTTTTTCTTGTGTTGCGAGGGGACACTTTTCTTTTGGTGCGCGTGAAATAAAAGACTTTCTTTGAGGTAAATAATAGACTTGTTAACAAGCTTTTAGAGGTCAACGCAAGGGGATATACGGCGACATAGCGCAGAAAGATTCAAACTTGTACCCGTCCATATTTCAGCTTATGAATTTATGCGCAAACTGCCAAAGAATTTGTTGTTCCATGAAGATATAATGACATGTGCCATCTAGTACAATATTCCAACAGGAGCCAAAACGAACTTCTTAGTCGGTCTCCTCCCTCGCTTCCTCTCTGCCACCTTCCATAAACTCCATGTCGTCTCCACCAAGTCTCCGCCTCTAACGAACTACAGGATTTGCCAAACCAACACGTACAGCGAGGGCCAGAGGCCCCAAGAAACACGGCGATGGCGATCCACGTCCAAGGCCACGAGAGGAGGCTCGCCGCCGTGGCGTGCCTGGTGGTGACCATGGCGAGCTTGGCATCGGCACGGTTCATCGTGGAGAAGAACAGCATCAAGGTGCTGTCCCCGCGCTCGCTGCGCGGCCACCACGAGGCCGCGATCGCCAACTACGGGGTCCCCGACTACGGCGGCACGCTGACGGGCGTGGTGCTGTACCCGGACGCGAAGCTGGCCACGGCCTGCAAGCCGTTCGGCGGCGAGAAGTTGAGGTCCCCGTCGGGCCGTCCCGTGGTCCTCCTCGTGGACCGCGGGGGCTGCTACTTCGCGCTCAAGACGTGGCACGCGCAGCTCGCCGGCGCGGCGGCCGTGCTGGTGGCGGACAGCGCCGACGAGCCGCTGCTGACGATGGACAGCCCCGAGGAGGAGACCCCCGACATGGCGTTCCTCGCCAACATCACGGTGCCATCCGCGCTGGTGTCCAAGAAGTTCGGCGACGCCCTCCGCCTCGCGGCGTCCGACGGCGACAAGGAGGAGGAGGTGGTGGTGCGGCTGGACTGGCGCGAGTCGATGCCGCACCCCGACGAGCGGGTGGAGTACGAGTTCTGGACCAACAGCAACGACGAGTGCGGGCCCCGGTGCGACGAGCAGGCGGCGTTCGTGCGCGCGTTCCGGGGCCACGCGCAGCTGCTGGAGAAGGGCGGCTACGCGCTCTTCACCCCGCACTACATCACCTGGTTCTGCCCCGACGCGTTCCTGGAGACGCCGCAGTGCAAGGCGCAGTGCATCAACCGCGGCCGCTACTGCGCGCCGGACCCGGAGGGCGACCTGCGCGCCGGCTACGACGGCAAGGACGTGGTGGTGGAGAACCTCCGGCAGCTCTGCGTGCACCGCGTCGCCAACGCCTCCGGCCGCCCCTGGGTGTGGTGGGACTACGTCGTCGACTACCACCTCCGCTGCTCCATGAAGGACAACAAGTATAGCAGCGCCTGCGCCCAGGACGTCGTCCGATCACTCGGTGCGCGCTCACCCTGAGTTTTTTTTTTTTTTTCCTTCTCTCCCTCCTGGCTCCTGCGATGGGTTGGAGTGCTCATCTGGTTTCGGCGTTGCAGGCTTGCCGATGGACAAGATCGACAAGTGCATGGGGGATCCCGACGCCGACGCCGAGAACGACGTGCTTAGGACGGAGCAGATTGTTCAGGTTTGTCAGTCTGTCATGCTTGCTGATTCTTAAATGGCGGCGTGTTCTTGCATCGGTAGCAGTTCGCTCACATTTGTTTGCACATTCACAAGCTGATGATGAGATTTCGGTTCTTGTAGGTCGGCCATGGAGCTCGAGGGGACGTGACGATCCTGCCGACGCTGGTGATCAACAATGTGCAGTATCGAGGTATGGATGGATGTATCATGTACAAGCCCTCCAATTTCATCACTTGCATTTCTCTGAACAATTCGGCATTCCAGGCAAATTGGAAAGCACTGCGGTTCTCAAAGCGATCTGTGCTGGGTTCAAGGAGTCCACTGAACCTCATGTCTGCCTGACGCCCGGTCAGTTATCTCAGTAGATGAAGTCACAACATTACACCTGATCAGTTCCTTTCTTCAGTTGAGTGAGCACTTCTCTCCGATCGCTGAACTCACCTCTGCAATTTCTTCAGGCATGGAAACTGACGAGTGCCTCAACAACAACGGCGGCTGCTGGCGCGACGAGAAGACCAACGTCACCGCCTGCAAGGTAGTACTCTGGCCACCTCCACCCAAGTTCCTTGGAGTGCACAACACTTCAACGTTGCCTGCCTGCCTACTAACCGACTGCGTACTGGAATGGAAGCAGGACACTTACAGAGGGAGGATCTGCCAGTGCCCTGTGGTGGATGGCGTTCAGTACCAAGGCGACGGGTACACCGACTGCAAAGGTATCATAGGTTCCATGGGTATTGGTCACACTCATTTCATTCTACCACTGAACATTTTCGACCTGTCCTCCGTTGCATCATCAGCCGTCGGGCTGGGGCGGTGCGCCATGGACAATGGAGGGTGCTGGAAGGAGACGAGACAAGGGAAAACTTTCTCTGCCTGCTCGGTAATTCTGCTCAGAATAGTGTTTCCTGTGTTACCTCCTTTGGCGTGATATTCAGGCACGCTGTTTACTGAATGGTCTGAAACTCTGACGCTTCCGGCGTGTGCAGGATCCAGAGTTGAGCGGATGCAAGTGCCCGCCGGGGTTCGAGGGCGACGGCTTCCATTGCCAAGGTATGTACTCACCTTGCTCAGATTCCCTGCAAATTTGCGTCAGAATTGCGTCGAGTTGAGCGAGCCTGGTCTGCCTTTGCTGATCCCTGTTCACCTGTTGGCATTCCAGACGTCGACGAGTGCAGGGACAAGTTGGCGTGCTCCTGCCCGCACTGCTCGTGCAAGAATATGTGGGGCGGCTTCGACTGCAAGTGCAACAGTGGCATGATCTACATCAAGAACGAAGACACCTGCATTGGTGAGCCATCATCGACCACCTTTCTGCTCCTGCTGATGCTCCTCGTCTGCTATTCTTCTTGCTGTCACTGAAGAGTTAACATTCGGCTGCCTGCTGTTCAACGTCCAGCCAAGGAGATGTCGGCGTTCGGGTGGCTCGTCACCGCCCTGGTCCTGTCGTGCGTCGCCGGCATCGGCATCGCGGGATACCTGTTCTACAAGTTCAGGCTCAGGGTAGGGGCCGAACAATCTCTTCCCAAACCCAGGCAGAAACATTAGGTTCTCTCTTTCTTCCAGACCGTGGATTCGCCCGGTGTCTTGTGTTGCAGCGATACATGGACTCGGAGATCATGGCGATCATGGCGCAGTACATGCCCCTGGACAGTCAGCACAACGAGAACCAGCCGCTGAGGACGGAGGAGGCCCAGCAAGCGTAGCTAGGCATGTGACATCTTCAATTTCACGTGTCTATATCTCACACGATGAGAAAACAGCATAACTAACCTTCTTTCCACACTTGGTGAAGTTATCCAAAGCCATCATCCACGGAGTTTTGAGATTTGTAAATGTTGCCCCACAATGGCACAATGTACATGACAGCGGTTCACACAGATCTTGCACGTTCTGCATCTGTTACAGAGAGGTATACACAGGTATAGAGAAAGAAACATAGATTAGATGATGAGACGTGATCAGTTAAGTGGTGTATAAAATTTGAGATGGTGCTGTATGTAGAGTTATAAACTGCAGACCGACAGGCTGTAGAAATACGCTTGTGATGCATAAGATATGCTACCATATCAGATCGGCTAGTTTCAAAATTGATTTAGACAGCTCTTGCATTTATGTAGTTCTTGTCATTTTGCATGTCGCGGGACCTTTTTCAGCATTTCTTTTCCTCATCTCTAACACAACACACATACATTAAGCAACCTAAGAACCCAATTTTTTTCCTAACAAACTGATACTATTGCACAGCATGGTCAAAATTTTCAGCGTACTTGCTCATATCACTCTACTATTCTTGAAATTTTAACAGAGCCATCGTCCACAAGACTGCTCTGTTTCCTCTTTCTGGACAAGCTCTGGAAACCGCTATGTTCGTCCACAAACTGTGCGGCAGTTCTTGCTCGCAGTTCTTCAAGAGTCTCACCTTCCTTTGCTCGCTCAATCACCTGAAGCAGAGGCAGGAAGTATGATTTAAAATTTATTACGATGTAAAATAGATTGCAAGCTTGAGGGAGACATGTTGATCAATTACCAGGTGTCGACCATAAAGATGAGTGCTTGCGAGGGCTTGTAGAGCATTCTGGGCCTCTTGTTTTGTGACATATTCGACAAACGCAAAACCTCTGTGACTTCCAAACTTCATAGGCAACCTGAGGCTTTTGATCTGCAAATTTTAATGAATTCACATCAGAAAATTTCTAGGGAAGAAGAGTAAATTCACTTATCAACTTGAAACTAATGTTTTTTTTCCTGTTGATCTAGGTGAACTGAAAAGACAAAGTTGACAAATATTGAACAAAATTTAACCTCATTAACTACCACCGGTCCCAAGTTGGGACTTCTGCAAAATTCAGACAAAAAAAGAGGATGCTGACCTGGCCAAACGGACTAAATAACTGCCTCAAGTCCTTCTCAGTTGCTTCAAATGCTACATTACGCACAAGCAGTTTTGTTGAACTTTTATCCTTGCCATTCTTCTTTGCAGCTTGACCATCTTTCTTCCCATGACACAGTTGCAAGATCAAAGCATGCCCGTCCAGAACCGTTCCCTATGAACCGAAGGAACATTTAGCATGCTGCACATCTATATGAGCATTTAATGGAAAGAAACAAATAAGGAAAACAGAAGAGGAGGTATGAGCGCTACCTGTAGATCCTTGCACACCCCGGTTGCAGTTTCAACAGAGTCAAACTCAACGAAACCAAATCCCATTGAAACAGTCTTGCCCTTCTTAACATGCTTCTTCACCTAAAGACAGACAAAGAAAATAGATAAAGCAGTGTGCTGCAAGATGCACCTCATATGTCATATCACGTCCAATAATCCATACCGTTGCACTTTTAAGACTGCCACTCTTTAGTTTTGCACTGAAATGCTGCTTCAGTGATTCATCTGTTGTCTTGAAATTTAAGTTCTTGACAAACACAGATCGTGACTGCAATGAATAATGGTATCTTTTAAGAATAGAAATTGACTCCAATGATAAGCAACTAAATAATATTAAGCAATCTTGGAATGCAGCAATTCATATGCAAAAACAGGTGCATACTTGGGAACACAAGTTTTTGGCTTTTTGCCATAGGAAACCCTAGTGCCATATGCATATAGTAAAGAGGTATGAGGGCTAAGCATACAAGTAAAAATGATATTCATGCAAAGAAGTTGAAGTTTCAAACCTCCACCCTATCTGGATCAATATCTTCGGCGCTTACTCCTTCAACAGTTTGCTCTATATTAGCTTTAGTAACAATACGCTCACCAACTTCATTCTTTTCTTCCTCATCCACTGGAGCTGAGGTAGGAGATAATATGTTTTCAGGCGCCCACTCCAAATACAGAGGAGTATCCCTGCACCACAAAAGATTAAGATACAGAACACGCATTTGTGAAAATAAAAAACAATCTAGCAAGCTACCACATAACATTACATAACCATAAGCAAGAACCAATTTGTCACAGCAATTTATCTTAGCTAAATTAAGTAGTCAATTAAATCAAACAAATGTAATATAAATAACAGTAGATACACCAATTGCCAATAGAATTGGAGCTGGTACATCTTCATACAGGGGAAAAGAATCAAGCTTGCAAATGCAAAGGTTTGTAAGCTGTAATGGTCACTGAAAAAAAACTAAAACTATTACAGGAACTTACTTGTATCGCGCATATAGTAATTTTTTGAATGCGTGTCGGGCTTCAGTTGCTTCAACAAAGACTACCTGATACACCGAAATGTAACTCAAGATAAATAAACTCGAGAGGCAATATTTGCACAATTCAGACACTCAGGGTGGCATTTGAAAAGTGACAGAAGTTATAAAAAAAAGTCAAGTATAGTAAAAACAAAGGTGCTGCAATATACAAGCACAGCCGGATAACACAACTGGAATATACTAACATACCAAGGCAAATACTCTTGTTGGAGGTAGAATGATTTTATCCAAACTACCATGTTTCTGAAACATAGCCGCAAGTTCTTCCTCAGTAGAATTAAATGGCAAGTTCTTCACTAATATCACATGATTGCTTCTTTTCTCGTTTCTTTTAGAAGCAAGTTCTTCCAATGCAGCAACATTAACTCCAGATCTTGATAGAAATTTCTTAGTCTCTGCAATGACGTGTGTCTCACCAAGAGCAATACGAACGGCAAGGTCATCCGCTTCTCTATCAAGTAACTCACTCTTACTGATACCGTTCTTCCTTGCAATGTTTTCAACAACCTAAGCAGGAAAGCAAAGCCCAATCATTAGACATACTTAACATCATGTGGGTCAGTATCTATATACATTATCTCAGAAACAACATATCGGAGGAGTATTGAGTTGACACTCAGACACTGGACGCAGACAAAAAAAACTGTTAATGTCAATGATAGGAGGGAACCATACAGTATCTTGACGCATATAAAAGCTGTTCCATGCTCTCGTATCCCCACTGATCTCAGAAGCTTTCTTTTGTTCCAACCTTTTCTGCTTGAGATTCATTTTCTCCACAACAGTTTCATGATTGGACCTTGACAATTCAACAGCAAATCAGTAAAAAATGTAGGTGCAACTAATCTAACAAGTAACAACATAAACAGAACTTTATATTCTTACTCCAACTTATTATTATTTAGTGGTTTAGCAGCCTTAACACGTAACACTCGGCCCTGAAAGCTTGAGTTATCTAGTTCATCAAGTGCCCTGCCAAAAATAACAGTTCAGTATTAGGCAGGTATATAATGGTCAATGTACCATCAAGCAATGCAAGCATGGAAAATACGACATGTCTCAGCCAAACTTCTTGCTCACATGTTGATAACTGTTCAGTAACTAGGATGTGTATGAAACCTGCACGTGTAGTCTTAAAACGGATAGGTCCTAGATTCATTTGTCCTAAAACTCACAAAAGTGCATTTCTTTGGTGTGACTGTGTCTCAAATTATGATTAAAGCATTCACTATTGAATTGGATATGCATCTAATGTAGGAGAAGTTTGGGACATCGTTCAACGTTTGCCTTCAAATTGTTAACATCATTTAGGGACAAGTATGAACTATGTGCAGGATAATAAAAAGTAAAACAAATTTGAGCCAAGTAAGGTGAATTATGTCTTAAATAATAAATAAGTATATCCAAAGGAAGACTGTCAAATTGCAAGAAAGCTCCCTGTCGCAAGTCCTAGCTCCTAAGTTCACAATTGTACATTGAAATTATAAATATGTACCTGACTGCTGAGTCCGGAAGGCAAAAAAGCACATAGCCTCTACCTGTTGAGAGCTTAGTGGTTTTATCGACAACAATATGTGCCTGTTCCACATCACCATATTGGCGGCACAGCTCCACTAAATCATCTTCACTGGGAAAATAAGCAACAATATCCTTATTTTAAAAAAGAAAACTATGCAGCTGTATCATACAAAAACAACATACAAAACGCTGATCCAAGGTAACATGACCAGGCAACAACAACATACCTGGTTGCATATGGAAGGTTGCAGATATATAGACGGCCAGTCTCCAGGGCCAACTTCTTTTCATCAGTAATTGGAGCACCATTTTCATCTTCCTTTTCTTGATCTTCACGAATTTCAGTTTCTCTTCGTCTGCCATCGAGATCTTCACTCTCTTTGTTGTCAAGATCTTCCATCTCTTGCAAGTCAGTATTCTCCACAATTGTGTCATTGTCCACAGTGTTTTTCTTGTCCAGACTGCCCTTCAGATCCGCCAACTGGTTATCAGCATCTTCTGATTCATCTGACATGTCTTCATCATCAGTGGTGGTATTTGACTGGTCACCAGAACCTTCATCATCTGATTCAGAATCTGACCAATTTTTCTTCACTTTACTCTTGAAGAAATCTGCATCAGTCATATTCTTGGTTTGTTTATTCTCTGTCTGTAGCTCCTCCGAAGCATTTTCGGAAGACGAATCATTTGCCATTTCCTCATCAGAAGCGTCTTCAGAAGATGAATCATTCACAGAGGCCGGAACAGCATTTTTGAGAGGTCCCTTAGATTCTTTAGTGGCTACTATGCTATCTTTTGCAGCGGTGTCAAGAGTAGCAGCTGTATCATTTGCCCACATCTTCGCTTTAGAACGGGGTTGCATAGCTTCAAGAAACTCCAGGAACTTGGGATCATCAGGTACACTGCCTTTAGAACCACTAACATGAGCCGATGTTCCTTGGGCCTTGGAACCTTTTGGCGGTGCATCAACAGTTCCAGCATTATTCTTGTCTTTACTACCATATTCAGGCTTCTTTAAAGAATGGCGGCTCCAAGGGCGAGGAGCATCAGGGTCACCAATCTTCCGGGCAACCTGCCAAATACCATGACAGATGTAAGTAGCGGATATTCCTAATCCAAACTCATCGCTGTCCAATTCAATCTCGTACAGACAATTCACCAAACTGATACCGCGGCACCAAGGAGCAAATTTGTTCAAAAACGATTAGAAAGGAAAGTACCTCGCAGGTGATCTTACAAGTGTCAATGTATGTATTGTTGAAATACTTGAGTGCCTCCTCTGCGTCTTCATTGGTTCTGTAACCAATGAATGCAAATTGGCGACTCTTGCCATCCCTGCCCAAAAGCAAAAGCTCAACTTCAAGTACATTCTTTCCACTAAAATACAATTTGTTCGATTAAGAACTACACTAACCAAGTACGAGAGCAAACATAATTCGTTGCTCAGCTTGCTTACTTTGTTCGGATGACCTTAGCGTCGGTGACCTCGCCCTTCCGCGAGAACACCTCCCGCAGGCGCCTCTCGTCGACGCCCTTGGGCAGGTTCTTCACGCACAGCCGCGACGACATGCTCGCTAGGGTTGCTCGCCGCCAGGAAACGACGAGCTAGATGGATCTCCGCCCAGCTTCTCTCAGCTTCGGCCAAAGGAGAGCGGTAGGATTGCTAGCCTTCCCGCGTCCGGGTCGCCGGAAACAGGTCGCCGATAAGCAAACTACTTTGTGGCGGCGGCGGCGCGACGGTGAACGGGGGAAACAAGCGTAACGAGAGGGCACGGCGCCCTGTTCTCTAAGCCACTGGTCTGCGGGCCCGCAGCACAGCGTGCTTCGGCTGGGCCGGGCTGCAGAGGTCCCAGGCGTTGGCTTTTCGTTTGGGCTTGGGCCTGGAGGGTTTATCATTTTCGTGAGTGCGCAGGAGCACGTGGACCGCAGCTGCAGAGATCCCGCGCTTTTGTAGCGGGCGGGAAGAGTATCTCTCAACTTTCGTAAAAGTCTGTTTTTTATCCTTAAACTTTAAAATCGAGTAAATTATATCCCTCAATTTTTGAAACCATACATATTACGTCCCTGACATGGTTATGAGCAGTTTTGAAGGCAGTTTTGTCTTTTTTATTTTTATTTATTTTGGTTGAATATTTGTAAAATTATAGTAAATCACATAAAATTCATAAAATAGTAAATCTGATTTTGTTAGACTCTAGATAAGTAGATCTACATAGTGAACATATAATATAGTATGCTTTAGTACAATTTTTTTAGTGTAGCTTTAGAACTGTTTTTTCTATAATTAATTAGAATAATTCATAGCTATAGTTTGTATGGTCCAATTGTGGTGAATATTTTATGTTAGACTAATTATTATATGTTTAAACTATGGTAAAAAATTCATACTCATTAGATCATGTATTACTTAGTTATAGATTTATTATAATTTAACACATGATTCAATGAGTATAAAATTTTTACTATAACTCAAACATAGAATAATTAGCTCACCATATAAATTTCATCACAATTAGACCTTAGAAAATGTAGCTATAATTAGTCTAATTAATTACAGAAAAACATAAATCTAAAGATGCATAAAAAATTTTGTACTAGAACATGCTATATTATATATTCAATGTGTAGATCTACTGATCTGAAGTCCAACAAAATAGAGTTTTCTATTTTATGATTTTTATGTGATTTACTGTGTTTTTTCAAAAAAAAATTAGCCAAAATAAATAAAAAAAGGTAAAACCGCTTTCAAAACCAGGTCAATGATGTAATGTCCACAGTTTTAAAAGTTGAGGGATGTATTTTGTCTGGTTTTAGAGTTTAGGGATAAAAATCAGACTTTCGTGAAAGTTGAGGCACGTAAAGACTTTTTCATTTGTAGCGTGTGTTGCGAACTTGCCATGGCTATTCCCTGATCGGGCATGAGAAATTGTGCTCTTGTTTCGAGCAAATTACAACTGGATTTGTCACACAAGAGTGTGAGGACGGAAGTGCTTGGAGGGCCTACCTGGCTAGTTGTGTTTAGCTGTCTTGCAATCTTGAAGATTCTGTGTTATCT
Organism: Sorghum bicolor; assembly: GCF_000003195.3. NCBI lineage: Eukaryota > Viridiplantae > Streptophyta > Magnoliopsida > Poales > Poaceae > Sorghum > Sorghum bicolor. The sequence continues at coordinate 56,074,655 of NC_012875.2, forward strand.
GCTTGCATTAATTGGATTTAAATTTGATGAAACTGGTGGTGGTGTAGACGTGTAGTTCTAAACGTTAACTCTCCAGTCTGGCGGAGAAGAGAAGTCGATCATTTCCATTGAAGAAGGTCACCAAAGGCTGATTATCAATCAGAGAGGTAGTTTGGGCTCAGCCAAGGGGTAATGTGAGGGCAGCTAAATCAAGTGCTGCTACTTTGGTTATTGTAGCACTTTCATTTGTATTTGAAAAATTATTTTCCAATCATAGACTAACTAGACTTAAATAATTCGTCTCGCAAATTACAGACAAACTACACAATTAATTTTTATTTTCGTCTCACACACTACAAGAGAGGTTTCCCTGATTTTAAACTAATTTTTTAGTTTTAAGGATAGACTTTAGTCCCGGCTACGTGACCCTGAGACCCTTAGGCCTTGTTCGTTTCGAATGGGAACGGCATGGAATGGTTTGGAACCGCTTGGAATCGTCCTAGCCAGGAAGCAATCCATGTTTACGTGGGAATGAGCGTTCGGTTAAGTCCACCATGGTTTGAAACCTGGTCCATCATGGTCTTTCCTATCCAATTTAGACCGGGAATCAATCCATGAGTCGAGAGGTGTGGAACCAATCCCAGTCTTTTGCTGAGTCTATTTTATTGCAGTTAGCTTAGCTAATGGATTGATTCCATACCCTACCGAACAAGACTTTTGATAGAAAGGGAATAAAAGCTTGCAAAAATAAAACCAGCCCTTGGATCAAATGACGGACATGGATTTACTCGATCCGTGCTTGGAATCGTTCCTAGTCAGAAATGAATCATATGCAACCGAACAAGGCCTTAGGCCTCGTTCGGTTGTAGCGACCAAACCGCTTGGATTCAATCCTAGGCCTCCATGCGTCCCACAGGTCTAGGCTGGCCAGTAGCAGGCTGCCCACCTTGTCATTATGCCAGCAGTGTCACAATCGTCACCCACGCTGTCTGCATCCATGCATGATGATGGCCGCCTGGATTCAATTCGGACCTCTAGAGTAGTGGAACCAATCCTATTCAAAATCTACATGTCAATTCTGGACTGCATTCCCCCTATGTATTTACTCTGCAATGGAAATGAGATACTCTTCCTCCCTAGATTAGTTCCACCTGGATGCAACCGAACATGCCCTTAGTCAGTTCCCAACCGGTATTGAAATTGTGTTCTAGTGTATACTATTTGGTTATTACGTTCGTAGTACTAATATTTTTTGACAAAGTTGTTAAGAACATCTCTAAGAGTTTGCCAAAATATACTTGGCAAATCTTGTGATTCACCAACTCCCAAAAACATATGCCAAGTAAAAAAATTAGCTTATCTCCAAGAGTTTAGTATTTTTGACTTGGTAAAATTAAAAAAGAAGACTCACAAACTAATTTCTTTACAAGGGTATCATTCAGTACGTTTATAAGTACTTCCTCCGTCTCAAAATAAGTGCCGTTTTCGTTTCCTAAGAAATAACTTTAACTAAATATATAGTAAAAAATATTAATATTTATAATACATAATTAATATCATTGGAAAGATCTTTAAGTCTAGTTTTTTAACAAATTTATTTAGAGATATAAATATTGCACGTATTTTTTACAAATCGAGTCAAACTTATGGCACGAAAACCTAAAACGACACTCTTTTTGGAACTGAGGGAGTATCATTCAATTGCAGCAGCTAGTTGAAAAAAAAAAGTAATTACAGTTCACGAGGCCAAGCAACTTTCATGTCCTTTCAGCAGAGGAGCCGTCCCTGGCAGCATGGAGCAGCAGCAGCAGGCGATACAGACCAGCAGCAGCAGGCGGCGATGCGGACCAGCAGCAGGCGACGCCCAACACAGCAGCAGGCGACGCCCAGCAGCAGCTTGTCAAGGCGACCGGCCTTGTGAATCGCTCAGACAGAGATTGCGCGCGGCGATGTCAAAGGACGATACACGTGCATATTTACACGCTTGGGAAGAAAATATACCAACTTTTTTTTTCGTCAAGTTAGAATGCTAAATTGTTAGAAGATGTTTTTTTATGTTTTGTCAAAATTTTATGGATGTCAAGTTGAAATAGCAAACTTAACTAGACAATATATGCTAGTCCTAAAATCTTGGCTACGTACGCTATGCTTATAACAAACGGATAATACAAAGCTACACACCTCCGAAGAATGGCAAGCACGGTGATGTTAGCATGCAATCCACAATTAAGGCATCGTCGTATATAATCACATGCAACGATTCGGTTTAGATGATCCTCTTTTTTTTTATAGAATCGCTTTAGATGCTCACGCGTTTGTGATGTTAGTAGCATGCAATCCACAATTAAGGCATCGTCATATATAATCACATGCAATGATTCGGTTTAGATGACGATCCTCTCTTTTTTTTTTAAGAATCGGTTTAGATGTTCATGCGTCAATAGGGGCGAAGCTAGGAAGTTGATTTTTTTAAATTTATAGCATGCGGGACAAGCAGTATTAAGTTTCAAAAAATAATTTGAATTCTAAAAACATCAATAATGAAAAATTCACATTTAGAACTTTTTTGAATGTAGTCGGATTCGTATCAATCCACATGCGTTGGGGTGGATTGAAGTAGAATTTGAACTAATTAAATTACACCATAATTCACTCCAACACATGTGGATTGAGATGCCGACAACATCGGAGGGCGGGGGTTGGCAGGCCCCTGTGGCCCGCCCCGTGTCCAAAACGTTCACGTGTACCGACGTTAATTCCCACGTTTTAAAATCATGAATGACGACGATGTACGACGACCCGTCGGCAGGTCGACGTCGAGGCGCGCCGCGCGAGTGCGACTGTACAAGAGTGCACCAAAAACAGGCTCGCCTGGTCACCACACGGGCGGCCGGCGGGGTCCCGTACGTCGTCCGCTGGTTGAGGAGCGTGTGGTCGACCGTACCGCTCGTAAAGAGTGTAGACGACACATGTAACACATGATCGATATATACATATATACGACGAGTGCATCGCACTGCTCGCCGGGTCACTTCACGGGGCCGCGCCGGGGCCGGTGATTGCGTCGTCGCCGCGATCGAGCACGGAACACGTACGCGAGAGGGAACCACGCACTGCACTAACACGACATATGCATATGTACTGTACCGATCCTGTGTGCCCTGGCGCCCCTTGTGCCCTGCTAGTTGCCAGCGCCGGCCGGGCCACACCACCAGCCACGCACACAAATAAGCTAGGCAGCGAGGACCAACACCCACACACCTGCAGATCGACCAGCAATACTACTAGCTTCGCAAACTGCGGCTACCGGCGGCCTAGCTACCGCCGCGCCGCGATCCACACAGAGAGATCCTCGATCGCTGGCCAAGTTTCCTGCGGCAGGCACCCTATATATAGCTTGCTAGCTAGCTAGTAGAGCAAGTACGTGTAGCTCGCCCGGTCGCGCGCGGTGCTCGATCGACGACGACATTGGCGACGCGCGTACCAGGCCACAGCATCGTCTTGGGGTGGATATATATAGAGCTAGACTAGATGGCCAAGCCCGTGAAGCAGCTGACTGCTGCTGCCTCCCTCTCGCTGATGAAGGCCATCAGCAGCAGCAGCAGCCGTCTCAGCTCAGGCGGGAACGCGCAGCGCTTCGGCTCGTCACTACCCTGCGGCCGCGGGAGGACGATGCCGACGCAACGGAGGAGCACGTCGTCGTCGACGCGCCCTGCGGCTCCGGTGAACAGAGGTACACATTGTTTTTCAGCCAGCTTATTACTAGATTTTTTTTTGTTCGCATTTTGTTCGTTTAGGCTTATCACTACCAGTCATTCAGCAGTGTTTTTCTCTCATAATAAATCAGCCAACAGTATTTTCTGCTATGGCTTATCAGCCAAACGAACAAGTAGCACAAGAACGCACAGACAAGCAGCATGCAAAAACCTGTACAATTCAAGCTCGAGTGTGTGTGTATGTGTGTGTATAAAAAGACTTCAATTCTTTCTTCAAAGGAAAAAGTCTTCAATTCATCATATATGTAACGGTTTCTTGCTTCAGTTGGCCCTGGCAGAAGCAAGCAACACGATAAGGGAGCATCAGAGACTACGATAATGCAGCAACTCCAGCAAGTCGATGTGCTTGAGAACATGGGGATTTCTCGGCATTTTGCTGGTGAAATTAAGCGTGTCCTTGACAGGACATACAGGTACCAATGCAACACTGTACTGAAAACCAGAATATCATCCTGTGGTGAATATTTTTTTGTGTTAGTTTTTGGTGGAAACAACAGGAAAATTAGCGATTAACCTGTCGGCACTGTTTAAATCGACAGAAAAATTAAAAGATCCAAGGACATTATTTGTAATTGTGAACTAACAAACAAGTTAGCTCTGTCAGTTTACCATCAGAAGAAAATAGTTTAGGCCTTTCTGTTATTTTTTTAAAATTTTCTATATGTCTTTTGCATTTTCCTATTGGTTTTTGCACCGTCAAAGGAAATATCTGTTTTTTTATTAATCTAATTTCTGTTTCTATAGTAGTGAAATTTGAACACATATTAATCATTATTACTTACCCTCATCTATAACTCTTATAAAGCAAAACTCCACTATCTATTTCTCTTGACATGCAAAGTGTCCACCTCAGCAATCTACTATCATTTGCATTAAAGTTAACCAGCACAAGAATTATGACATCCACATCAGCGAGACACATCATCCACTATAGATACAATTTCCATGATTATGCTAATAAAAGAGTTATATATTTATATTTCTCCTTCATACCCGCTGCAACGCGCGGGGAAATTCTCTTAGTATATTAGAAATTCATGTACTTACAACCAGTCAATCTACAGATGTTGGTTACTGAGGGATGAGGAAATTATGCTGGACGCAGCGACATGTGCGATGGCATTTCGTATTCTAAGGATGAACGGATATGATGTCTCTTCTGGTATTTTTCTAGACCTAGAATTTTTTGACACTTTTAAATTTTAATAATAACAGATGGATTTTAACTTTTGGCCCTTTCTCAACACACTTTATCCGCATCAAAACATGGTGCAGATGAGCTGTATCATGTTGCTGAAGCATCCATGTTCCATAATTCACTTGGAGGATATTTGAATGATACAAGAACAATGTTAGAATTACACAAAGCTTCTACAGTTAGTACCTCAGAAGACGAGTATATCCTGGATACCATAGGCTCATGGTCAAGTACCTTACTGAGGGAACAACTAGGGTCTGGTGGTGCACTAAGGAGAACTCCACTCTTTAGAGAGGTATATGCTTCAGCGTTTTACTGTTCTTCTCACGTTTAGAATTTGGAAAGATAATGTTTAATGCTGTTTTTTTGTATTTTTCTTTTCAGGTGGAACATGCTCTAGATTGTCCCTTCTACACCACATTGGACCGTCTAGACCACAGGTGGAACATCGAAAATTTCAATGTTACGGGCCACCGGATGCTAGAGACACCATACTTGTAAGTTCCCAGTCCCACAAAATAAGGTTCCACTACATCACGGTAACACAGATACATTGATGATACTAAATATTGGTCAAACAGGTCTAGTCGACATACCAGCAGAGATATTCTAACGTTGGCTGTCCGAGACTTTAGTTCCTCTCAATTTAAGTACCAACAAGAACTTAAGCATCTTGAAAGGTAAAATCAGATTTTTATGCTCTCCTATCCTATGCAAAACCTACAACATTAAACGGTTCGGCTTATTTGTAAGTTGCAAATTTTGTTGCTGCAGCTGGGTGAAAGAGTGCAAGTTGGACCAGCTACCATTTGCACGGCAGAAGTTGGCATACTTCTACTTGTCTGCTGCTGGCACCATGTTCCCTCCTGAACTGTCTGATGCTCGCATTTTGTGGGCAAAAAATGGTGTACTCACAACTGTTGTTGATGACTTCTTTGATGTTGGAGGATCAAAAGAAGAACTTGAAAATCTTTTGTTGTTGGTTGAGATGTATGGTGCTCGTCCTTCACCACGGTGTCTTGTGCATTAGTGCATCATCATTCCTTATTAAGAAATAGTGATGTTTTCTTATTACAAGTTCTATTTTTAATGGTTTTTATAGGTGGGACGAACATCACAAAATTGAGTTCTACTCGGAACAAGTAGAGATTGTATTTTCTTCAATTTACAACTCAGTTAACCAGCTTGGAGCAAAGGCTTCTTTGCTACAAGACCGCAATGTTACCAAACACCTAGTACAAATAGTAAGTTCCAGTTTTCTTCTTATTTTTTCTTTTTAGCTTAGTACTACTAACTAGTTTTGACTGGCTTGTGCAGTGGTTGGATTTGCTAAAGTCTATGATGACAGAGGTAGAGTGGCGGATGAGCAAATATGTGCCAACAGAGGAGGAATACATGGCAAATGCATCTTTAACATTTGCATTAGGCCCCATTGTACTGCCAACATTGTATTTTCTTGGGCCAAAGATCCCGAAGTCTGCCATTAAAGATCCAGAATACAACGAGTTGTTTAGGTTAATGAGCACATGTGGTCGGCTCCTGAATGATGTTGAAACATTTGAGGTACATTACTGAGTTACAACTCTTTTAAGCTTTCATAACAATCCTGTTACACTCATGAAAGTGATAGTGCAATTAATTAGCATTGAAAATAAGATCATCCTCAGTAGGGGTTTCATGACCCAATTTCCAACATATCTATATTTTAGAAACAGTGTAGAAGAGTTTTATGGGGATGAAACCCTCTCTACTCCTATGAAACTCTTATCATCTCTCTCTTTATTAATATAGTGCCACATTAGCATATTTAATGTGCATGAAACTCTAATAAAACCTCCATTGAGACTGGCCTAATAGATGTCGAGTTAGTTTTCATTTTTCAAGTGTTTCCTTATTTAATAGGTATAAGAGCATGGTATATTAAATACTAAATACTACCATTTAGTCTTGACGGGCACTTAGGAAGCCTTTTTATTGTAATCGAGAATAAGGGGAGCCTATCTTGTATATTGAAAATAAATATGACACATACTGATCAACTGATGTATTGTTGCAGAGAGAGTACAATGAGGGCAAGCTGAACAGTGTTTCTCTCCTTGTTCTTCATGGTGGCTCCATGTCCATATCAGATGCTAGAAGGAAATTACAGAAGCCCATAGACACCTGCAGGAGAGATCTACTACGACTGGTTCTACGTGAAGAAGGTGTCATTCCTAGGCCCTGCAAGGAATTATTCTGGAAAATGTGCAAGGTGTGCTACTTCTTCTATTCGGGAACTGATGGGTTTAGCTCACCAGTGGAGAAGGCTAGAGAAGTGGATGCGGTGATCAATGAGCCACTAAAGCTCCAAGGAAGCCATGCATCGCTGCGTGTTGTGTGGGAGAGGGAGGAACCAAGCCTCAATGATGTTGTTCATTTGATTCAGTAGATGTGTTTTCTCTGTTAGGTATATAGTTCAGTAGGTGACTTCATCAGGTGGTGTAAGTATAACTGCTTGCGTTGATGTTAGTAGCATAAATAAAGGAATGTTGAGCGAAGTAGGATATATGAAATTGGAACCTAAGGTATTCATAGAGTGTTCATAACTAGAGTTTTAGACTTCTCCTAATGATGTGGACTTCTCCTGTGTTTTAGAATTCAAAATTTAGTATAAATTTTCGCTACCAAATGTCTCCTATTGAGGATTCTCATGTGCTATGACTAGTGGTAGTGTTTTACTACTACTAGGAGAATTCCACATTTTTGGTAGTCATTGTGCCGTTTAAGTGAATTACTAGCAATATGCCCGTGCGTTGCAACGGGAGAGAAACATCAAATAGCCATAGAAAGTGATGACATAATGATACATATCTATTTATATTTATCATTTTTATAAAATTTAAAATCTATAATTTATTTTACTGATAACCATGGCATCTATGGTATTAGATAGCTAATATTTACAATAATATGTAGCTTGAAGACATATTTATTTAATAATAATGAATAGAAATTAGTCAAACCTTATCTTACTCTAATATACCTTAGTATTATATTAAAACATGAGAAGTTTTTTTATTTAGATTAGGATTCCTAAGAAATATGATATATCAATTAAATGTATGTAGATTATATCAGTTAAATCTATGTAGATTATGAATACATGAGTTTATAAAGTGTTCAAATGACATAACAACACATCGTGCAAAGGTACTGGAAGTACCCTCAAGCATAAATTTAGGTAAATTAGTAAATCAGTAAGATATGCAAGAATGGTGCTAAAACTTTTACCACAAATCAAGCATCACATTAAATAGATTATCATAAATTTTCATAATAATTGGAGCATGATAACTACAATTTCAATTTTACACTAAAAAGCGTAGGCAAGCATCTTCAGCAAAAAAAAATACTAAATCTATGATATTTTTTGTTTACTGCATGGATCTAAATATGTGGAGCTGAACAAAATTTATTTTGTAATTTTTAGATCTTTCTATAAATTACTATATATTTATTAATTTCCAGTTGATTTAAAGAATAAAAAAGTAAATTGGAGATTTTGCATTGGGAAGCTTAGAAAAGTTTTTATTCTTTTTTTCTTCTCCCCCAACGTAACGATTCGGGAAGCAGGCGGACGGTGGACAGTTTTGTACCTACACCTCTATAGTTTTCTTATTCTTAATATTTTATAAGAGATTTTGCATTGGTTATCTTAAAAAAACTTCTATTTTTTTCCTGTTCCACCACGTACTAGGGGCGGATTACAGGACTGACACGGACATGGCGGTATTGCGGACGGGCAGGCAGAAAATTTTGAAGGCAGACTTAAATTTTCACAATTTATTAGTAGGTATAGATATATACTGATAGTTTTTAGGCTTAATGTTTCTGATGTAATTTGGCTAGTTAATTTGTCATAATTAGCCAAATTATTTTAGTTGACGGTGAATAAAATTATTGTTTAAGAAATATGTCAAACGTGACTAGACGCCACTTTGATGCATGGTGAAGTTCACATAAGAAAAGTAAAGCAAAGAAGGAAGATAGACAAAAGCTATGAAAGTAAACTATTCCATTGCCATAAACCCAACAGCCCATATATATTATGGGTTGGGGCACGAATACAACCAAAGTCTAATTTACCTTCATCAACTATATTGGTCGTTTAGTTTTTCTCTACAAACTGTAAAACTAGTTTTGAACACCTTCTCAATTTTTAAAGTTGTTTGTTTTTTGAGCTTGGGTGCTTTTGATGGTGGTTTTACAAATGTGATGCCAAGTCAGAGGGTAAATCAAACAAAGTTAAAAGTTTGTGAGGTAAATATGAGTAGAAATATTTTTAAAAAAGTGAAAAACAAAATTAATGTTTGTACCCATATTTACATGTAAACATTATTGTTGTTTACATGAAAATAATGTCACATGTGATGACATCTATGTATAGGTCAAAGCCTTTTAATTAAGGGTAGAACTCAATTTTTTGGCAAAAAAAGATAAATCAAGTAATTATTAAATATAATTTAATGTCTAGTATATGAAAATAATTCAAATTACCAAACACATGATGCACAGATCTTAACTCATGACTAAAAAAGGAAGATAAAGGAGAAAGTAAAGGTCACACAAAGATAATATATTTAAAAGCTTTAAACATATGTTATTATATTAAATATAACTCTATATATTTCCATGTGCACAAAAGTCAACCATGTGACCATCAAATCCTAATTAAGTTATTTCATCTGTCCCAAATTATAAGATGTCTTATATTTCACTGGCCATTAATTGCCTATCAGCCTTTTGGAGAGCCAATTAAATGATAACATTAGTAAACACCTTAAAATTGGTCAACATAACAAGTGTAGTACTACAAGTCATGTAAGCTAATCATTGGCCATCAATTGTCTATTTGCCGCGACCCCAAGGCCCACGGAGTTGGCGACCCAACATGTATGATCCCTAACAATAGCTGATCTCCCTCTCTTCTCTTCACTGTATTTTCGTCTGTTTTTTTTTTACTTCCCACTCCCATGCTACACTGTGCTGGCTAGGAAGTCCGGAGAAAAATCGAACTCCAAGCATAACAAGTAATAACAAGGCAGCTTCAGGGATTTCAGTCCAGTTTGCAGAAATGGCCCAGCCCACTACCAACCCTATGATCTTGCGAAACGAACGAAGGGCCGAACAATCCTGTTGGGCCGTCAGAAGCACAGACGCAAGAGAGAGACACACACGCAGACGCACACACAGTGCAGGCGGCGGCGTTCCCTCGTCGCGCCGCCGTCCGTGAGCACGTGGCCCGTAACTGTCCCTGTCCGCCGGCCCTCCTAGTCCGCACTCCGCAGGCGGCAGGCAGCAGCACGCTAACTGCTCCCCACTGTTTTTCTTCTTCTGGTCCGGCTCTAGTTCATCCAAAAATATTTTTTTTTTCAAATTTCTCTGTCATATCGAATTTTAAGATGCATACATAGAATATTAAATATAGATAAAAATAAAAACTAATTATACAGTTTGTCTGTATCTTTTAAGCCTAGTTATTCTATGATTAAATAATTTTTTGTCAAATAAGAATGAAAGTGCTATAGTGTCAAAATTCATAATTTTTTCGGATTCCAAAAAATTTTGCAAAATGAATACTATAGCATTTTTTGTTTGTATTTGATAAATATTGTCTAATTATAGACTAATTAGACTCAAAAGATTTGTCTGACAAATTACAGGTAAACTGTACAATTAATTATTATTTTTATTTATATTTAATGCTTCAAAGTAAGATTGGATGTGATAAAAATCTAAAAAATTTTGTAAATTTTTTTGAAACTAAACAAAGCCACATACATCGGCAGCAGAGAGGGACAAAACTAGGTTTGGGAGGATCTCGCAACGAACACCGTCGATGGTTCCTCCTCTGCCTTAACCATCGCAGCCTACATACACGCTGGGAGTATATAAACCAACTCATCGTACTCAAGAAATTCAGAGCAGAGCATGGTTCATGGCTGTGACTGTGAGCCTGTCCGTCCTTGTCCCAGTCCTCCATCTCCATCTTGAGCGTTCACTCATCAAGCAAAGCAGAACAAGCATCCTAATCCGACGACAAAAGTCATCACTCCAGCAAAAAGGCGCTCGCGCACGTCGGGGCCCCCGATTCGAACACTTTCTCCTCCGCCGCCTCCTCCGCTCGGCTCGCCTCTTCTTCTTCTTCTTCGCCGCCGCTGATCCGGACCAGTTCTCCTCGGTTCCTCGCAGTCCCACCCACCGAGGTTCTCTCCTCTCACCGTCCCCAGCCCCCGACAGCTGATTGCCTTCGTACTCTGCTGGTGAGTAAAACCTAGCTTGGTTGGTTTCTTGTCTCTTTTATTTCTGATGAGATGAATGCGGGCGACTAGGTCTCAGATTTTCGGATTCGTTTGGTGCGTGGTACATTCCTATAATAAGTAGACAGGGTAATACCGAATACTCAAACCTGCCAATCAGGTTCCTCTTCTTCTTCAGGGCGCCAAGTCCGTCGACATCGACGCCACAGGAACCGGCTCCCCAGGAGCGGTTTCACTGGACCCGATGCCCAACGTTATGGCCGCCGCCCCAGCCGGCTGCTTACCTCGCGGGGTGATTCCTCCGGCGCGATCGAGCAGAGGCAGAGCATCTCTTCCCGGGGTCGCCAGAGGTACGTCCACGCCGTATTCTTGGATTCTTGGTTCCATCCGTTGGCATCCTACAGTGGCGAGGGATGCCGTCCCGTAATAACAGTTTGTCGAAAAAAGTGTTTGTTTGTGGTAGTTTCTGTCGCCTTCGACGGCTACGATTGGTTCAAGCCAGAAAGGATTCTGTTTTCTTCTTATATTATATCATATATATGAGCACTCATTTTGCAAGTTGCAAAGGGCAGGATTTTACTTCGTCTTCTTTTTATGCCTGCGACTAATCTTCCACGACTGGTGTCCTAATTTCTGTCTGATTCCTTTCCAGCATATGCGGAGAGGCGGTTGGTTGCAGAAAACACAAGCCTGCCAAACAAGGTGTGAGCCTCATTGTTGATTGATTATTATACGCGTGCAGTTTGCTGTGGGTTTCTATTAAATAACAATAGCATGTGCAGCATAAGGAGGAACTGGAGACTAGGATAAGGAATCAGCTCCGGAGGCCCCAGTTGCCACCTTCTTTGTACGACACAGCCTGGGTTTCTATGGTGCCAATGCGGGGCTCTCATCATACTCCCTGCTTCCCACAGTGTGTTGAGTGGATACTGCAGAACCAGCAGGATGATGGATCTTGGGGTGTCAGCCAATCTGGCTCAGAAGTCAACAAGGATGTTCTCCTGTCCACGTTGGCATGTGTTCTTGCGTTGAAGAGATGGAATGTTGGCAGAGAGAACATGTGGAGAGGTATAAATTGTGGTTCATCAGGAGAGATTCAAAGGTATTTTTATTTCAGTGAAAATGTATGCTGACCCTGGCCTTTTTTCCTTTTATGTTTTGAACAGGACTGCATTTCATTGGGCGGAACTTCTATGTTGCTATGGACGAGCAGGTCGCTGCTCCTGTAGGTTTCAACATCACTTTTCCTGGTTTACTTAGCCTCGCCATTGATATGGGTTTAGAAATTCCTATAAGACAAACTGATGTCTGTGGGATTCTTCACCTCCGTGAGATGGAATTGAAAAGGTCTGTAGATGACTTATCCTGGCATGAAAGTTCATCTTGTATTTCTTTTGTGTTTGCATATCAGGGAAAACTTGTTTTATTGAGTTATTGGTGATTCGTATAGATGGGTTTAACGTATGAACAGAAATTCACTCGTAATTTTCCTTGTTTCTGAAACATTAATGGAGTTTTGCATTAATTTGTCAGATAACCATAATTTTGCTGGAAAGGGGTGCTCCTGATTTGTTCATATTGTCTTTTGATTAATTCAGAATTTGACGTGAGCTTGTGAGTCCTGATAGTTGATTTAATTTAGACAGGCTGTGGACAGTTCTTATGGAAGAAAAACATATATGGCTTATATCGCAGAAGGGTTAGGAAGCATGGTGGACTGGGATGAAGTTATGAAGTTCCAGAGGAAGAATGGATCATTGTTCAGCTCTCCTTCCACAACTGCTGTTGCATTAATCCACAAATACAATGATCCAGCCCTTCAATACCTAAATTTGCTTGTCAGTGAATTTGGCAGTTCAGGTGGGTTGCCGTACTATTCCTTCTCATAATCATTCTAGCATTTGGACTATTGGTAATACTAATACTAATACCTAATGGCATGAGGCTTTTGCAGTACCGGCAATGTATCCTTTAAAAATACATTGTCAGCTTTCAATGGTAGATGCACTTGAAAGAATGGGAATTTCTCAGCACTTTGTCAGTGAAATAGAAAGCATCCTGGACATGGCATACAGGTAATCGTCTTGTTTGAAAAACTATATCTTCCTTTAGCAACTTACATACTTGACTATATCCAGCTTGCAGTTGCTGGTTACAGAAAGACGAGGAAATCATGATGGACAAAGCAACATGTGCAATGGCATTTCGCCTTTTGAGGATGAATGGTTATGATGTTTCCTCAGGTACTTGAACTCAAAAGCCTGGAATTCCAGACAGCATTAGTTTTTTCTTTTGACTTTGGCCAAACTAATGCGTTAATTTACATCAGATGTGCTGTCTCATGTTGCTGGACCTTCCACTTTCCATGATTCACTACAAGGATATTTAAATGATACAAAATCCCTACTGGAATTGTACAAGGCTTCAAAAGTCAGCTTATCAGAAAACGATTTGGTCTTAGATGGCATAGGATTCTGGTCTGGCAACTTATTGAAGGATAAGTTGTGCTCTAGTAGGGTGAAAAAGGACCTGATTTTTGGAGAGGTTCTGCATAAAATTTGAAATTCTCATTTCCACCTAGGAGGTCCAGTTTATGTTTAATTCTGTGTTTTGTGATTTCAGATGGAGTATGCTGTTAAGTTTCCCTTTTATGCCACACTGGAGCGTCTAGAACACAAGAGAAACATCGAAAATTTTGATGCTTGGGGTCCTCTGATGCTAACAACAAAATCCTCGTAAGATTCTGATTTTGTAGAAACGCATCTCATCACATTTGAGTAGTTGCTGAGTACCAATGTTATACACTTCGACACTTCGTTGTATCAGGTCTTTCTGTATCGATCAGGAATTTGTAGCTTTGGCTGTCGAAGATTTCAGTTTCTCTCAATATGTTTACCAGGATGAACTTCGGCATCTCGATAGGTAATCTAAATGTCATATGTTCACTTGTCTTCTAAATTTTCTCCTTAGGTAATTGCTTAAATTTGTTGCAACAGTTGGGTGAAGGAGAACAAGCTGGACCAGCTACAATTTGCTCGGCAGAAACTGACATATTGCTATCTGTCTGCTGCTGCTACCATATTTTCTTCTGAATTGTCTGACGCTCGCATTTCATGGGCCGAAAATGGCGTTCTCACAACTGTGGTTGATGACTTCTTCGATGTTGGGGGATCAAAAGAAGAATTAGAAAACCTGATAGCACTAGTTGAGAAGTATGTCTACTCTTTATGAAGTAACGGTGATCGCTTATGCATGCCTAATTAATCTCCCATTTTTGGCTGATGGTTTTCATAGATGGCATGCACACCATACAGTTGGGTTCTACTCAGAGCAAGTGAAAATAGTATTTTCTGCTATTTATACAACAGTGAACCATCTTGGAGTAATCGCTTCTGCAGCACAAGGCCGTGATGTTACAAACCACCTAGTAGAAATAGTAAGTCTGATGTGTGTGTTTACATTGGGTAATGTTCAGTATTGACAACTTGGAACACATTTGCAGTGGCTGGATTTGTTGAGGTCTATGATGGTCGAGACAGAATGGCAGAGAAGCCAATATGTGCCAACAGTTGAAGAATACATGACGAATGCTGTTGTCTCATTTGCACTGGGCCCAATTGTGCTCCCAGCATTGTATTTCGTAGGGCAAGAGGTTTTAGAGCATGCTGTCAAAGATGAAGAGTATGATGAATTATTTAGGCTAATGAGCACTTGTGGGAGGCTCCTCAATGACAGTCAAAGCTTCGAGGTACAAACCCCTTTACACATAAAAGTCATGATTGTACTAGATTAGCATATCTGCTTGAAATTTTCCATATTTTCTCACTTTATGCTCTGAGAGTTCACATACCATTAAACATAATCTCTATTTTTTATTTCTAAAATTTGTGAGATTATAATCACTACAAAAGTTCTGAAAGGCTGCACATCTTTAGTTCTTTACAAAAATCCAGATTTATGATCATGTTCTGTTTCTGGTTATAGCAATTATGCTTGACAAGGGTACTGTTGAACCATGATTTATATTCACTATGAGCTTGCAACTGGATGATTCTTACAAAATCATTGGTCCATGGTTGCAGAGGGAAGGCAACCAGGGGAAGCTGAATAGCGTTTCTCTACTTGTCCGCCACAGTGGTGGTTCTATGTCCATAGAAGCCGCTAAAAAGGCACTGCAGAAGTCCATAGACGTCTCTAGGAGAGACTTGCTAAGATTGGTTCTCAGGAAAGAAAGCGTTGTTCCTAGGCCATGCAAGGAGCTCTTCTGGAAGATGTGTAAGATACTTCACTTGTTCTACTTTCAGACTGATGGATTTAGCTCCCCAAAGGAAATGGTCAGTGCAGTGAATGCTGTTATCAACGAGCCACTCACAGTCCAAAATACTACTAGTTCGTTTTTGTCTAGTTCATCAGGGAAGTGAGGATCACATGTAATTTATCCTGTTCATATGGATCAGAAGCAGCAGCGGCAAGCTTAAGATATTTGTAAGTTTGTAACTGGGCTGATGTAGATTGGTGAAGGTACATCTTTGCTGTATGTGGATCAAGGTATTGGGAACACCTGAGTCATTGGTAGTGAGAGTTATTCACTCTTTCGCGAGATTTTGTCGAGAATTTGCCACATCCTGCAAAAATCTGGTCCCTATCCTTGTTCTTTCTTTCTTTTCCCCCATAACATAAATACCCCCTCCATTTAAAATTATAAGGCGTTTTGACTTTTCTAGATTTGCTATGCACTTAAATATGCGCTATGTTTTGGCTATGCACTTAGACATATGCTATGTTGTATTTAGGAAAGTCAAAACACCTTATAATTTGAAACGACGGATTAATAAGCTATGTCTTATTGAGCTTTTACTTAACCTATTATGAATTTGCTATGCACCTAGATATATGCTATCTTGTCATTGGTATACTGCTAGTCACACTTCTGCTCTGCAGATGCTCCAGTTCTCCTTCTCAACTTTTTAGTATCCAAAGAAGTCAGCTTCGTCAATCATCAGAGAACAAAATCCTACTACAGCTTAGCATCAGAGAGTAAAGATTCCCGGAGTAGGCGTGAGCATCAAGTTAGCATATTTGACTTAAAATAATTGGGCGAAAAAGTTGAAAGTGTAAAGATGGCAAACAGCAGTCTGAGTAAGAGCTTGCATATCAAATATGTCAAGGATTGGAATCACCTTTAGTTTCACCTTTGCACAGTATTGGTCTTACAAAATTCAAAACCATACTAGTGAAGAAGAGCTAGTTACAAAATCTGCAGTGGTGTAGCCTAGTAGAAGCAAAAAGGAATGATAAGGCCAAATGAACTTGGGAAAAATTTGCGCATCTGCAGTCTGTTCTCCTGCATATCTACGTACCCTCCCTCCTCACAGAAGGTCAAATTTGCACTTCTCGTAGCCTGCAGAGATGAAACAATGAATAATACGGTTAATCGGTTACAATCCAACTCAAGAAAATTACGAGGAAAATGCAGTAGGGTTCGGTTTATCATGCAAGTAAACAAAGAATATGAAGGCATTTTTTTATTGGGGATAAAACAGCAGCAGGGTCATTTCAAAGGAAACAATTCGATTCCTTAAAAAATTGGAATATGTGCTTAATACTAAACAAGGATAAAAGTTCAGTTCAGTCACAGAGTCCTAGTTCAGTCAGAAGCAGAGTTGTCCAGAATCTACAGACTACAGCATCATTGAGCAAGATTGACAGTGACCAGTAAAGGCCAAACAACATCTTCGAGTTCGAGCAAGATCGACGTCAAGCAAAAGTCAAAGCAAGCAATGGCGATATGAACGCATTGAAGGTGAGGTAGCTGATGGATGATGCTTACTTGGGTCTCTGGTGACAATGGTGGCGGTGCCGCCGAAGTCGCAGGTGCCGCCGGTCGCCTTGGCCTGCTGCCAGTAGCTGTTGAACGCGAAGGAGGCGTGCGCGAGCACGGTGTTGGGGCGGTAGCACGCGCCGCTGGGCAGGATGGAGTCGCACTCGGCGCCGGAGCCGCACGCGTAGTCCATGGCCTCCTGGATGATGGGGTCCGGCACCGTGGGCTTGGCCACGCACCACAGCGTCTGCCCGGCGCCCGGCGGCATCGGCGGCGCCAGCGGAGGTGGGTACACGATCGGCGGCTGGAACGGGCCGCCGCCGCCGCCACCACCACCGCCACCGCTACCGCCGCCGCCGGAACCCGAGCCGCCGCCGCCTGAGCCGGACCCGGAGCCGGGACCAGGGCCGAATCCTGGCGGGCTCGGCACCACTACGATGGGGCTCGGCGGCACCGATCCGAACGGCGTGCCCGGACCGACCTGCGGCGGCGAGTTCGGCGTCGTGGATGCCGGTGGGCCTTCCTGGCCTTGACCTCCGCCTCCCTGGCCTTGACCACCTCCCTGGCCTTGATCTCCACCACCTCCACCCTGGCCTTGACCTCCACCCTGGCCTTGATCTCCGCCACCTCCACCCTGGCCTTGACCTCCGCCCTGGCCTTGATCTCCACCACCTCCACCCTGGCCTTGATCTCCACCACCTCCGCCCTGGCCTTGACCTCCGCCCTGGCCTTGACCACCTCCCTGGCCTTGATCTCCACCACCTCCACCTTGGCCTTGACCTCCGCCCTGGCCTTGACCTCCGCCCTGTCCTTGACCACCACCCTGTCCCTGGCCTCCACTCGGGGCACCGTTCTCCGGCGGGCTGGGCTCGAATGACGGCGGAACGGGGGTGATCGGCGGCAGCGGCGGCGTCAGGCCCGGGAACGAAGGCGTGAAGGGCGTGGACGACGTGGACGGAGGCGCGTCCGGTGGGTTGACGCAGAACGGCGAGTTGGTGGTGTCGCCCGCGGCGAGGCTCGCGGCGTCCGCCGCGTCGGCGGTCGGAGTGGGCAGCCGGCGCGGTGGCTCCACCGTCCGTATGAAGTTGAGCTTGAACAGCGCGTTCAGCAGCGGGCTGCTGCTGCTCCTGCTCGTGCTCCGCAGCCGCCTCACCGCCATGGCCCTCGCTTCTGCTCCGATCCATGCATGCACGAACAAAAAGTCAAAACCCCTCCAGCATTGTGACGAGGAGGATCGATCGTCGTTGCTTCCATAATTATGATTCGCTGTTCGTCGTTCTGTGGGTGAGAAGTGCAGCACTACTACGTACTTACCGCAGCGAGTGGCGCAGAGCAGGAGCAGCAGCGACGCCACCGCGAAGCCGGCACTGACGAGCGGCACTCTGTCCTTGCTGCGCGCCATGGCTGCTGCCGCCGGCGCTGCCCTGTCACTGTACTCCCTGTGCAGCAGCAGGCAGAAGTGGGGGGCCGTTATATGTGTGGCTTTCGCGAGGCTAAAGAAGGAGCAGAGCGGTGTGGTGTGGATCGGCCATGCATGGATCTCCAAAGCGTCGGGGAAACTCTAAAACTAAAAGCCGGGCGGGCGGCGCATCGGGAAAGAGGCAAAAGGGATGGATCGGCCGCGGTGGCGGTGGCGGTGGCGGTGGCGGATGATGATGCTCGATTGCTCATGCATGGTGTATGCTCCCCCGGCCGGCCCGTCTCCGCTTTCGCTTTCCGAAGAAATTAAAACTTGGAGAAGGCATCACGACGTCGGGGTTAATTAGTTGCTGCGACGACACTGCTGGTGTGAGTGCAGCAGTGACCATGCATGGATGGAGGGGGAGTGACGATGCACTGTCGCCTTTGTTATTAGCTTGTTGTTAAATCTTGGCATCTATGCTTGCTTGCCGCTAGGGAAAATGCTAGTACGTCCGGCCGGCCGGGCCGTCGCGGGACGGGCAACGTGCGACGTGTCTGCATCTTTCAGCAGCTTGCTTTGTGCTCAAGGGAAGAGATGCTCCGTCCTACTCCTAATACTACTGCTGTGGAGTGTGACTTGTCACTAGTGTCTGCTGTCTTCTGGCCGGCCGGCCGGGCTTCTTGCATCGAGAAGCTTTTGTGTTGTGTTGTGTCATTGTATGTTCGTCGGCTGATGAGCTTAGGTTGACCGAGGTCGGGGAGAGAAAGAGAAGGCTATTATGCCTTTCTTGACGGGACTGGAAATCTTTCTGAATCGGAGCAGGGGAAAAAGAGGAAAACGGACTTGCGGCTTGTATAGCCTTCTAGCCTATGTGGTTTTGGGCCTGGAGGCAGCCCACACACAGCATCGAGGCCGTCCTCCTTCCCCTAAAAAAATCTAGATACTTAGGCTTGTCCAGTAACTCCAGTTGTTGAACCAACGTACCTCTGTTGCTCCCGATCGACCCAGATTCTTGTTGGCAGCTCAAGACCTTTCTTATTTCTTGCTCCCGTGGATCAATATTAGTTACTTACCTTTAATCTTATCAAAATGTCTTTTACCTAACCTACTCACTTGGTTATTGGCTTTTTTACGCAAGTTAGAGTTTTTCTTTCCTGGCTTTTTCACTCGACTTGTTTAATTGTTCAATTGGCTTTAGCTTATTTTTGTCCATTTCTTCTCTTTATAGATCCCCTCAAAGTAGGAAGAAGAATGACATGGATCCATCCATGGATAGGTGTGGAAGTGATATAGATAATTATTTCATTCAGTTCCACCTGAATTCGAATTTTATGTATCTAGAAGAACGACTTTTTTACGCATAGAGAAGAATTTTTAATACAGAAACGGATAATCCAGATCTGATTGAATAGAAATGTGGGATACAATATAGAATATAGGAAAACTTCGGCAGATATAGATTGTCCATAAGTTCTATATGGATCATCCGATGTTTAAAATTAGATATATGATAGTTTTTCTCTCTAGACTAAAACTAAGAGAATTTATGATTTTTTGAAAGTATATTAGTTGAGAACTCTTATTTTGTGTTGTGGTTGTTTGATGTTCTAAATTTTAAATTAAGAATTTGCTAGCTGCTATTACTTATTGGCTAATAACTTATCATTTATGAATGAAGATACCCAATTAAGTGTTAATTGTACTGGCATGATAGCCACAACATGGAATGCAATGCAAAATTATTAAACAACACCAATTACATGTGTGAGAAGTGCAACCTATCACAATGGCGCTGCATAGGGAGAAAACCAAGAAAGTCGATTACTCACTAATTATTGAGCTACCAGGAACGGCTAGAACCTTTCCCCTGCAGAAA
This sequence comes from Sorghum bicolor, assembly GCF_000003195.3. Taxonomy (NCBI): domain Eukaryota; kingdom Viridiplantae; phylum Streptophyta; class Magnoliopsida; order Poales; family Poaceae; genus Sorghum; species Sorghum bicolor. Next base: position 56,095,006 of record NC_012875.2, read on the forward strand.
TCCAGAAGAAACACATATCCTTGATCTCTATGAAGAGTGCCTGCACCTATCTTCTTGATTATCTGAAAAACCATGGCATTCCTCACCAAAGGGTTAGGATTTTGCTACTGTATGTGCCCTCTTAGTGCCTAGATTAGTAAGCTTGTAGAACCACTCATCCATGTCTTGTTCGGCTGTCCAATGGGAAGGATGTACGTTTGGGTTGCTAGCTCACAAACAAGGTCCCAGATTTCCTGCGAGTAGGTGCATTCTATGAAGAGGTGCGTGGCCGTCTCCAAGTTTCTTTCACACAAAGTGCACAAAAGTAATTGTTCTTCCGGTCCTGAAGTACGTTGTAAACAGACTGCTGTCCAAAGCTTATTATTTTGTAGCAGCAACCATAGAAAGAATTGCATCATATCGTGGCGGCACCCAGAGAGGCTTCCCAAATCAGCTTTGCTTCCCAAATCAGCTTGGGGAAAGTTGAGATGGTCTGACCGGCTTTGCTAAATCACATCTTATTCGACTATTTAAATCTGTCTTCGATTCGCGTTCGTTCCATCTTCATACCAGTTTTGATGTTAAAAAAAATCTGCATTCATGTGTTATTCACTCCGATCTAATCTAACAAAAAAATAGAATATAAAATAATAGACATTATTCCGCTCCGCTTCTATCTGTTTTCATCCATGGATGCGCCCGGTTTGGTGGCCTACGCGACAGCAAGCGTCTGTGTAGTACATGCCGCCGTCGCCGTCACGGCGGGCCATCAGTGGCTAGTGGCTACTGTATATGCCCCTGGTCCGTGGGCACTACTGCCCCATTGCCAGCATTGGATGCCAAATCGCGTTGACAAAAACCGTGCACGGGTGGATGGGATCATCGACCGATGGATGCCACTGCATGCATGCACGCGCGCGCCCTGGCCGCCGCCGCCGCCGCCGCGTCTGTATGTCGTCGGCCGGGTCAGTAATACACGCGCGCGCGGCCGCATGCAGGCACCACCGTCGTCGCCCGGCCACGCCGATCCCTCAGCCCCTCACCGTACGTCACCCAGCGAGTCAGGACCATGCGCGCGTACCATGGACTGCACGGACAACGACGACGTGTGTGCCTGCTGACAACAACGACGACGACGATCGATCACACGGCCGTTCTGCCCGTGCCGGCCGGCGCCGGCGCCCCGGCCCGCGAGCTCGCGTCTTTCTTGTCGGTCAATCAATCTAATCTACTAGGAGTACCTAGTAACCTAGGCTAGCTGCTGCTGCGTGGCCGGACGACGACGACGGCGCACGAGTACCCATATGTTACGTACTACGGCGGCCGATTATATTGATTTGGATGAACGATCGATCAGCGCTTCAGCAGATACTACACACACCCACTACTAGTGTTCATTCCCTCGTCGCAAGGGCAAGCGGGCATCCATGCCGGGCTACCAGGCAAAGCACTAGCTATATACGACACTGCTGCACGCCACAACGTACCGGAGATCAAGACAAGTCGCCTGCGAACAACCTGCGACTACCGTTTATAGATATTTAGGAAATCGTTTAACAAATATATATTAGGGAAAGAAATGAATAAATGGCGTAGGTCTGACATCTACAACACGCGAGCTAGCTAATCGGATTAAGGTCTTGTTTGGCAGAAATTTTGTTAGAGCATATATAAGTGTTGCTTCTGAAGTCAAAACTAAGCCAAAAAGTGGTGGTGAAGCCAAAGCCTTGTTTTTCTTTTGCAAGAAGCCAAAGCAACCAAAACATGGTTTTTCATTTTCTTTTTAAGAGAAGCACATACCCTACCAAAGACTGCTATTTTTATGTAATGCTACAATACGACCGCTATTTGGTGGAGTACCTTGACATGTATAGATAAATAATGCTTCCTCTATTCGAAATAAATTAAATTTTAGAGTTATTTTAAGCCAATTTAACTATATCTTAAATTCAACTATCTTTATAGCGAAGAACATACTTTCTCCGTTTTAGGTTTTCGTGTCGTAATTCATAGGGAAGACTAGGGGAGAGGAGTCGCTCAGCCACCGAGCCACATGCCCACGCCGCCATACGCCTCACCTCCGCTCTGCTCCTGCGTCTGGCGTCCCGCCTCCGGCCTCCCTCCTCTTGCTCGGCGTCGGCGCCTCCTGCTCGGCTGCTCCAGAGTGGTCGACGACTCGGCGTGGCGCCCGGCCCCTTCCCTTGCCCGCCATCACCCTCACGCACTCCGCCATCGGCCATCCCCTGCCCGCGACCTCACCCCTGCCCTCGCAGTCGCAGGCAGGTAGGGCGCCAAGGCCGACCGTGAGTCCGCGACCGCCCAGATGGGCTCACCCCTTGCCCTTGGGCTGCCCGCTTGCAGCCTGCCGAAGCCCGGAGCGGCACTGGCTCGGAGGCCAAACCACCAGAGCCAGGAGCCCCTCCTTGTCCCACTGTCCCTGCGTGGCTGCGCGAAGGGGTGAAGCCACCAGGGGAGCCCCCGTGTCCAAAAGCCTGAAGCTGTGAACGTGAAGTGAAGGTATATATTCCTTTAATTTTTCTGTAGTTTAGTTCTTCTTTTCTCTTAATTTTAACTGAAATTATGAACTTTTGATTCGAATTAATCAATTAGATGAAGATGACAAGGACTATTGCATTGTTAACAAATCCTGGGTCCGCCACTATAGGCCGTAGTTTTTGGATTTTGGCGACTAGGATTTGGCCCTAGTCTTGGCTAAATTCAGGATCCGCCACTGGGTAGATAGTTGAAGAACTACACCGATAACAAGTTAACTTAGATTATTGCTGGAAGGAAAGCATGCAACTAGAGCAAACAAAACAATCATCGCAAGCCGGAAGACAGAGGGAAGAAGGACGACTTGATTCTCATTCGCTTGTGTTGGACAAGCAAGCAGGGCCCAACGTCGACACACAGTTCAATTCTCTCTTCATAACGATCCAGCAATGGGAGGACTTAGCTTGTGGCGCCTGGCATATCTAGAGGACAGGGGAAGATCCAGGAGATCACGAATCCGGTCCAAGCGTACAGTATCATATATATTATTCATACATGCATGCACCGCGTTCAGACTTGAGTAGTAGTACACAACAGGAACAGGCCTGGTCTCTCTGGTAGTCTCTCTAGCTAGGTAGCGGCAAAAACCGCAGCAGTCCCGTGAAGAGACCAAAGCTAGAAAATATGCATGGCTGTATGATAGGTACGTGGAGGTCGGCACGGGAAGGCGCCAAAGCTGCTCGCGCCACGCCCTTCCAAGCCCGGCCCGTCTTGGATCCGTGTTGGACGGGAGACACCTACCGTCGCCTCCCTCCCTGTCATGTCATAGCAGCAGTTCGTCCGGGCTCCCGCCGGCTGGCCCCCGGCCCTGTAATCCTGCACTGTTTTCTTACGGGACTTCACGTTTTTTGTGATCTCGTATAGTAGCAGCAGCTGCGCGCGCGTATGTGATGATGTGCCCTGCTCGTACGGACGCATGATGGAAGAAGGTATCGTCGGTCCATGGATCGTCCACTTGCAGCTCAGCAAGTCCAAAAAATGTGACCCGCAGGACGGCCGGTGGGTCGTCCAAAGTCTAATGGGTACGGTGCTAGCTACAGATGATGCTGTACGTGCGCCCCTCGGCACACGGCCGGTATAGACTACGCAGAGCTAGCTGCTGGTGTAGTCAAGTATATATCACTCTATGGGCCTATTGGATATAAGGGTTAATTGGTAGCTAGCTAAAAATTAGCTCTAGTGTATCCAAACAGGAGAGCTAAGCTAGTGAGCTAATTTTTTAGCCAACACTTCAGCTAGTTGTTAGCTAATTAGCTAACTAGCCACAACTAATTTGAGCTAATTTTTAGTCCGTAATTAGTAAAACTAACCATGTGTATCCAAACATGCCCTATATCAGGGATGGAGCTTGACATTATACAACGGGAGGGTGGTGTTAAAAAGATTTGATGTATATCCGTTCGCTTCTCTTATAAAGCCGTACTTTTTTTTGCCAGTCAACATTGTTTTTCTCTTACAATAAATCAATGAACAATATTTCAACCGTGACTTTTCAGACCAGCGAATATGCTATAATGGAACCAAGCGTAGCTCATCTATTTAGGTTTTTATGGTAGAACCCTAACTATCTGGATTAGTCTTTTTTGAAAGAAACTATCTGGATTAGTCATTGTTATAATGACACTATCAACGATTTATACCGACTAACCGTATATATGTCACTATAATATATATATATATATATATATATATATATATATATATATATATATATATATATATATATATATATATATATGTGAAGTTAGCTGAGCTCTCGCTCATTTATTATTCGGTCTTGAACGACGATATATATACGATGATTGTCGACGGCTGAAATATCAATAACACTACAAAAGAATATGTACTAAATACAATCCAGTCTTTAGTTTAAAAGAAGAAATATCTGAAGATAGTGCCAAACTGCCAATGGAGGATCGGGGAGTAAGGGCCCATGCAAAGTCGCAAATGGATTGCAAGCATACACATGGTGCGTGCGTGTTGCAGAGAAGAACAAAGACAAAAACCACGCCAGCTAGCTATCAAGTTCTTGCATTATACGTACACAGTTCTTTTGTTTGTTACTTGAGTTTTTCTTTTTTGTGGGAAACAAGATACTTTGATATCGTAACTGGTCTTTGAGCACTATATATAGATTTTTGTAGCCTCGTAACTAGCTAGCTTGTAGGATGTGTATTGTATGCACGTTAGCTCTGGCTAGAGATCTCGTACGTTAGGGTTAGGGGTTAAGGTTTCTTTCACCCCGCCGTATGCACTAGCTAGCTCGTGTTGACGTGCCTACGCAGACGAGAAGTTACCGCATCAAGCTAGGACTCGAAAACACGACATGACCCTACAACAAAACAACCGTGCAGTACGATGCGCGGTTCGGGCCACTACATAAAAAACTTATTAAGAGAGTGCCACCCCCCATTATACTATAGGAGCGGCTAACATTTGAACCGCTCTTACTGTGAGTGGACAGCCAACCAGAGAATTCCACTGTAAGAGCGTTTCTATAAGGGCAGCCGCCTTACAAAACTTATTTAGCCGCGCTGCTGTACTACTATGGGCGGTCGAGCGACAGTTAAAAGTCGGACTGCCGTTAGGCTGTCAATTCAACCGCGGCATGATGGGACCCCACTGCACGTCCTCGCAACTCACATGATCGAGCGCGTTTCCAAGAACGACGCGAGAGAGGACAACTCGACCCGCAGCAAGTAGTAGTGTCGTCGCCATGACTAGCTTGTGCGTCGAAGCAACGACGACGACGATCGTCCCCATCCATCAAACTCGATGGACGCCAGCCACAACCTTTGGCAACCGAGACAGACACTGAGACACAGTGAGACATGGCAGCAGCTCGGCCATTGCCGATCGATGCCACTCCACGGCCTCATCACCTACGCCTATATAAAGCGCGCCCCACCCCGCCCGGCCTGTGTGCTTCATTCACCACTCGCTTCGCTCGCAACCTGAGAAGCAAGTTAATTATCTACCCGCGCCGCGCCGCGCGCCATGGCCACGACCACGAACAACCGCCGCATTGTGGCCCTCCTGCTGGCCACACTGCTCGCGCAGGCCGCGGCGTGCCCCTACTGCCCGACGCCGACGCCGCCACCGCCGCCGCCGCCGCCGAAGGTGAAGCCGCCGCCGTCGTCCACGCCGTGCCCTCCCCCGCCCTACTCGCCGTCGACGCCGACGGGAAAGTGCCCCGTGAACACGCTGAAGCTGCTGGCGTGCGTGGACGCGCTCAACGGCCTCGTGCACGCCGTCATCGGGACCAAGGCAAGCGACACCTGCTGCCCGCTGCTCTCCGGCGTGGCCGACCTCGACGCCGCGCTCTGCCTCTGCACCACCATCAAGGCCAAGGCGCTCAGCGTCAGCGTCGTGCTCCCCGTCGCCATCTCGGTGCTCGTCAACGAGTGCGGCAAGCACGTGCCCTCCAGCTTCACGTGCCCGTAATTAAGCCCATACTGATCATCATCTGCATATGTGTACCACTATGATGTATCATCATTATACCATAATCTCATCGGCATGCATGCATCAATGCATATATATATATATGTTGGCCGGGTTATCAAGGCCGGTCTTATAGACTTATATATATAGTATACATATACATATGATAAATCAATCAAGTTATACATGCATATATGTTACACAAATATACATATCTAGCTCATTAAGCATATGTAGCTTTTCTTACCTGGAGCAGTGGGTTACAACGTTGTGCATTTGTAATCATGTATCATAAACCAGTGTGAGAGTTGTGGCCTCTTGCGGTAGGGCCGCTTGTAGTGTTTTAAGAAAACTTATATGAATAAAGTGTGTGTAATATATATGATGCTTTTGGTGGTGTAATGTTGACAAAGCTTGTCAACTTTCCTAGTATATACTTCTGTCAAAATTAAGTAAGTTCCATGTTTCATTTGTTCCGGCCTGCGACATTATTGGGCATTTTTCAGTCTTGATCCGAGCACATACCTGCTCATTTCCTTGTGTTGATGGGAGATTTTTCGACCTATATGGAAAGAATTTCTGCAACAATGGAGATTTTATTCGACAGCAAAAGACAATACATTTGAGTTTTGGCACAGCTGAAAAAAATACCATCCGGTGAATGCCACTATGCTACCGGGACACACATAACCTTGGAACCAGCTGAATCTGATATCACTAGTAAGCCAGTGCCACACTGCCCACACACCTGACATTACACTTGAGGGACTTTCAGGTCAAGCCTATAATGAAAATTCCTCTTCGCTTGAACGTTATCCTACTCATAAATTTAAGTAACTTTGCTCCAAGGAAAATTGGGTGGAGTCTGAATTTTGTGTATATGAAAATAAATAAATAAATGGTGAAGACTGAAGACAACCAGTTCTTTAGTTTTGTTCAAAAACATACCAAAGAAAGACGCTGCAAGTACTACTGTACGAGCAATGGCAAAACGTCCATGCATTTGGAGGAAGCAGCAGCAGCGAATCATCGAAATGTTTCTTCAAACCAAATGCAACAAGCATGTTGCCTAACTTTCCCCGCTGAATCTCAGCATACATGGTACATACTGTTTCTTCAGCAACAAGCGTTGGTCGGACATGAGTAACAGCATAGCACATTGCCACCACAAAAAGCGTCACAACTCCGTTTCCGAAACCACACAAGGAAATTATTGTGAGGTCCAGAAAGACACGGTCACGTTCTTTATAGGTATGGTACTCAAATCGTCGCCCACAAGGGTTGACACCTGACAGTATTGCATATCTACTAAGTATAACAAAACAAAAATACTGATGTTGGCAATAGATGTAACGATTCAATATTCTACATATCCGTTTATACAGTAGTTGTTGTAGTACAAGACTGGCCGAGTCGCATTAATAGCGACGATAGACAACCAAAACCACCATACTTACTGGGTTAACACACTCGAAATGGGGAAAAAGAGATCAATGTGCTGCTTTTCTGTAATCTGGTGGGGGTTTTGTCGAGCTCAAGCGACAGCTTGGAGGGCCCTCTCGAAGGTTGCTTCTGATGATGCCGCGTTCTTAACGAGCACATGATCAGGATGCGATAGCTTCAGTTGGCTGCAAATGAAAACATAGTTACACTTTCTTTTTTGGACAGATCCAAAGTAAAGCATCCTATTAGCCACTGACCAAGTAAAAACACAAAAACAAAGCAGGGAAAGTTCTAATTATAACATCCAGCGTGCGCCAGCAAACGGTTTCGAATTTATCAATAATAATTACGGTCTTGATGTTGCCCTCAGCTTTTCAACATACCAATCTCCTGTGCCTTGTAATATTGTATATGTCACAATCCACTAATTGAGTTAATTTGGTGAAGCTTAGGGTATCCCTGAGTGATTTATAACATCCCTCCAAAATCAAATGTTCATAGGACCCTGCCACTTATTTTTCGTACTATATTAGTGTTGGTATATACAGCAAGTACAAGAGTATTCTTGAATGCGCGTGGACCCAAAGTTGGACTGGTAAACACAGCCAACATAGGTCAGTTTCAGATTGTTATGGGACTTTGTCAGGATATATGAGATCACGAAGAAGTGGCTGTAAACTATTAATCCCAGATTTGCAAAATCAGGATCAGAGGCCAAAAACCACAGCTAGGCCGCAAGAGACTAGAGCAGACGAATTCATTGAATTGGAAAAATATCTCACAAGTCACAACAATGTCCCTGTGGTCCTAATCCTAGCACGTCACAATACCTGAGCCCAGACTCCAAGGTCACAGCTATTTGTATAATAGAAGCTAATTTCAGTAGAATGCTTGTCTCTGATGCATAATTATAATCTCATTTCTCAATTTAACTGTTAATCTTATATGTTTAAAACCCTAAACACGAAGTTTAATACATGTTGCCAAAACAGTAACGGTACAATCTACATTTGTCATGCAATCTTCCTAGTTGTTTATATTTAGAACAATGTCTGCTTGTTGTCCATCCATGTACAATTGGTATACTCCCTCTGTCCCAAAATAAATCAACTTCTAGAGTTGTCCTAAGTCAAACTATTTTAAGTTTTACCAACTTCATAGAAAAGACAAAAGAGTACCAACATCTATCATCCTAAATAAATACACCATGAAATTATATTTCACAGTGCATCTAATGATATTAATTTGATCTCATAAATATCTGTGCTTGTATCTATAAATCCTGTCAAACTTTAGATTGTTTGACTTGATAATTCTAAAAGTTGATTTATTTTGGGACGGAGAGAGTATTTCTAAGACCACTAAATCAATTTACCGTGCATTTACTGGATGAGTTCAAATTCACAAGAGAAGGTATACACAATCACATAATGAGTAGCAGAATAGCAGTAGAAACTGTATAGATATTTTTCAGTTACACTTCGTACCTGAGGAATCGTGATGATGGTTTGCCAAGGTGGAGATTGCATACAATTAGATTGGCAAGAGTTTCAGGATCTTTTGCATCCTACGATAATAGAAAAATAGAGTTACACGGTTACACCATTATGCATCACCAAAGAAAATGAAAATAAAAAACAAAATTTTCATGAGCTCCCATTGCTGCAAAGGTGTGCAATCAGTGCAAACCTTGTTCAGCGCTTCAAGCAATAGAGTCTCGGCCTCCTCAAAGCTTCCCATGTGCATACAGCAGACTGCCTTCCCATTTAGAACCATCCCTGTCATTGGGTACTTTTCAGCGAAGTCTTGGAATATGAGATAAGCTTCACGGATCTTAGAGCCACCCTACAACCATTAAAGATGATGTCAAAGCATATGTTTCTGGACCAATGCAGAGATGAAACTTCAGTATGTCATTACATTGGACTGTGAAATTACTTACAACAGCAATGCCCAGCCATGCATTTGCAAGTTGTGTCAGTGTGTGGTCTTCATCAATTTGTTGCATGATCTTCAATTGCTTCTCAGCATAGTCTGAACGATGCATCTTGATGAAGATCTGTACATTCAATGCATGCCTGTAACCAAGTGCAAGTCCCATCAACAAACAGCTTAAGTTTGATGGATGCTGGATGTATTAAAGATGTTGTTCAAAACACCAAGCTTCACAATGAATTTACAAATCAGCAATGTCAGAAACTCCGAATTGAAACCAGTAAAGCAATATCATAACTTCAAAGCACAGAACACTTAAAAAAATGAAATGAATATCTAAATAGCCCAACTCTAAAGAATCACAATTTCAACAACATGAACATAATAACATATAGTAATGGGAGGCTCAAAGCTCTAGCGCTGCAGCAAATGAAAAGCTTCCAACCACATCAAGGAGGTAATGAACAGTGTAAAAGAAACTGTAGTATTTGAAGTTACTTTTACATTAGTAAGATTTTCAGTTGCTATACTACACAAGAAATAAACTTGTACACTTGCTGTTTGGCAATCAAAATTCATAGAACATTGCAGCTGTCCAATCTCATCCATATAGTTCAATACTGAAATTCTACACCATCAAAAGATCGAGGGAAAAGGTAAACATAGTAACATACAAATCCAGAGTTCCTCCAGAGTGTGTGTGCTTGAGAGCCTCATTGTAGTCCTGCTCATGCATAAATATAATTCCAGCAATCAATCGCAAAACAGGATTGCTTCCAATTGCTGAATCGCTCAACCATTCCTTGAGACTGGAGATAGCACCTTCCTTCAGGATTGAATGAAAAATAACACAAAAGTCATTTCAGGCTATCTGGATGGAAAGGAAACATAATAAAGGTTTGAACATCAGAAGCGCCTTTAAAGTGCAAAACAGACACATATGCACAGAAATTCGTTATTTGCGCCACCTGAACTGCTATCTCATTACTATAACCAAATTATAAGATAAATCATTGCACATAATATTGGTCCACCTGTGTCTCAGATGAGTAATCACCAGATGTAAATTTACCACAGGTCAATGTTTCCAATATGGGTGACATAATTAGTCTATGGTACTAACTCCCTCAAGGAACATCATACGGTCAAATCAATGATTTTAGTTGATATACAAGCAGTATGTGTTTCACAAAGAGTGATACTTCATGGTGCTTCTTTTTGGTAGCATTCTATTACCTTTATAAGCTGTTATAAGATCACAAGCTAAATAAGTAAATATGTGCTTTTATTATTATATGAAAAACAGGTATGCAATTTGTAACTTTGTCCAGTTAGATTCCCACCCTTCCAGGCACACAGGGTCACCCTGAGATTTAGATAAGTGGATTTCACACTGTCTAAACTTATAAGCAGCACATCATTGGAGGATAGGTCATATGCCTAGGCACACACAGGTTGCGACAATGAATTGAAAATGTCCAACACAAGTCCACCAACAAACCAGATAAGCTGATTGTGTTGAGAAGTTTTAACTGAACCGTATTTCCACATCGTCAACCCTATGCCTTAGCGGGAAGGGGAGGGAGGAGAGGGAAGTTTCAAACAGCAGTGTAGAAATGATAATATGCATTGTCGTACGATTGTTGCTCTTACAGAAACCTATTAAAACACAAGCAAAAACAGGAATACAGGATCATACTACCCATGGCGCAAACGAGCTCACACTTTCAACTAAAATGGCCGTTGCAACCGATCATCAACATGTCATTCCGTAATCTCTAGCAATGCACAGGATCTAACCCAGACCACACTACTTAGTTTAGCAGTGACAGATCTAACCCTATTATCACAACGACTCCCAACCCAACGACCCAGATCCAGACCAGCAGAGCACGATCAGGACCAGATCAGAGGCGACATAGTTCAGATCCAGCGCGCTAACCTTGTCTCCGGTGAGGTACAGCGCGAGCAGCTTCACGGCCTGCAGCGAGGTCGCGGCCGACGAGTCGATCTCGCTGATCACCAGCTGCACAAACACAGAGAGGCACGCGCGCGCGCCCACCTATCAGAGCCGGAACCAACTGCGGCGAGCTAGCGGTGAGACGCCTGGTGAATTCGCACCTGGTAGGAGCCGAGGGCGATGTAGGAGCGGAAGACGATGGCGTCGCGCTCGGCGGCTGCGTCGGCGTCGAGGCCCGGGACGTCGCTGTTGTTGATGGCCGCCTGGTAGGCGCCCAGGTAGAAGAGGTTCCGCAGATTGAAGAGCAGGTCGGGGGAGGCCATCGCTGCGGCAGTGGACGGCGGCGACGAGGCGCTGGTGGTAGAGAGATCCGGGAGGGTGCTCTCGAGTCCTCGACTCCGCTCTGTCGTCTCGTCGGTTTGGTGATTCGAGTTGCTCTGCGGGAGGACGGAGGAGAATGGAGTTATACTTGTAATTGGGCTCTAGTTGGGCCTTAGATGGAGACAATTGAGCCTTGAGTGCATCCTATGCGGGCCCAAAAGCCTGATATGCTTCCCCGACCTCCGCGGGCGAATGCGCTGCGGCCCCGACTTTCCTAAAACAACACACAGGACGGTTTTCGCTAGCAATTTTCTTATATATATTTAAATAAAGGCAACGTATCTAGTGCAAACTCATCTCCGGTGCAAATCGTTTTAAAAGCTAATGCCCTATGTTTTTTTCCGAAATAATCTTATATCGCCAATTGAGATGGAAAGATGAATTTATCAACAGTTCAATAGGCGGAATTTCCCTTTCCATCACATCAAATGGAAAAATAATTTTTCAATACGAGCTCTCGGGTGCAGATGGAACTAGTATGATAATTGTCGAGCTCGATAAATCTACAGCTTTGCATTTGCAGTTCATGCCATTTAATACTTCTAAGCCATCTTGTCCAGTCCTATAATTTTTATATAATTTTTTGTGTTCATGTGAGATCATACAAAAAGTTACAGTTATTTTGTAAGATAAGATATGATATACTAGCGAGTGGATAAAATCGTTGCTATTCATTCACTCTCCTTTCACTATGTTAAAGAAACCATAGTTTTTTCTGTATGATTGCATATGAAGAATAAGAATTATGAAAAATATAATGCTCGAGGAGAGATGCAGCTCATGTTAAAATAACTGATACATTGATATAACTAGTAATATGTCCGTGCTAACGCTACGGTAAAATACAACACAAGACAACCCACCAAACTAACAAGAATAGACAACACATGACAGCATTAAAATTTTTTTTTGACATGAAGCACTAATTTTCCATGGATTGTTCCTGCAAAGCAATTCGTGAAACATTAAATTAGATATTTATTTTGGACAAAGGTACCACTGTACAATTCATGAATCAAAAAATGGTGTTTCTAGCAATCTATTTTCCATATTATCAGTTTCAGATAACTCGTGCAAAAGCATTAAGCAACTGTGAGTCGGTTATTGTCACTTTTCTCTTCTCTAGTAAACCTATGATAGAGTAATTCTCAAGTGTTCTTCAAGGTCGGATCCAACATGTCAGCATTGTTGGTTTCATTTGCTGCAGTCATCAACAAAGCCTTTGTGTGCCATCCCGTCGCCGGCCAGATCCAGCATGTCAGCAGTGTACGATTTCGTTTGCTGCAATTATGAACAAAGCCTCTGCGTACCATCCCGCGGCCGTCCCGGCACACGCGAACTGGCCCTAGCCTCGCGATCTGGCGCAGACCCACACCGTGCGTGCACATAGGTTTGCCCCGCCTCCATAACCGCCGCCGCTGCTCATCCGTCGGTTGGGCGCGAGGGTCCTGGGCTCGGGCATCATACGGCCCCCATGGCTGCCCTCTATTGGCCGCCGCACCACATAGCATCGCGAGGACAGACTGGACGCTAGCTCGCGCGCCGAGGAGAAGGGCGTGGGTAACGGCCCTGCAGGCCCTGGTCAGCTATCGCCCTCTTTCCTCTTCGTCACATGGATCCATAGCAATGCAGAGGCGCTTATCGAGAGAAGAAGATGGAGAAAGTGGGGATATTTTTTCAAAACAAAAGACGCTGGCGTGTGGAATTGATCCCTGGCCGCTTGCGGAGAAGTGCGGGGGCGGAGGGCGTGCGGAGGTGATGTGTGTGTTCGAAGCCCGCGTGGGTGGGATGAAGGGTGAAAAGCCTGGCTTCCCACATCTAATCCTGAGCATCAATTTTGTTTTATGTGTTTTATTAGCCCTTGATTTTAATGAAGATGAATTTCTGTGTGCATTCTTCTGGGTACACAATGGTTGAAGACTCTCAGCGGGGTACGTTTTACTTGGTGGACTAAGTATAATTTGAGTATTCCATTATAGTAGAGATAATTCAGATATGTAGGTGTAAGTGTTAACATTGTATGTATTGTTTTAGCATCAATATGGTATCAAAACAATTTTTTTTGTAAGATATAAAATTGAAGATGTCATCTTAATTAGCTCAATATATAGTTTTTATATAAAATTTATCTCTATTGGATTTCAAACGAGAAAGTTCTGATTTTAAAATCACTCCTTGTATAAAAGAGAGTTTCTGCTAATTGAATTGATGGCAGAGGACTTTCACCTATTGAATTCACGGAGTTTGAATCTCACCATTCAATTTAGTGATATACTCTGGGTAATTGGTCTTAAAAAAAGATTTTTTTATATAGATCGAGAAAACCTCTAGAACTCTACCGTCACTCATTTCTCTATATTTTTATTATAGGTTTTTAATTATTTTTGAGAGTTCATTTCGCTCGCGCTATAAAGAGAGAGGCAACTCGGAGTCGTTGCGCCGTCTTCACCGCCAATCGCTGCGCTTCTCCGCTTCTCCAGTCCAGCTCACAGCCACCTCCCGCTGCTGATTGCGAATCAAGCCGCCGCGGCGCAACGATTATGGCACCGGTGGAGGCGGAGCAGCACCCGCGGACGGCGCTGGCGCTCGCGGCGCACGACGCCTCCGGCCGCGTCTCCCCCATCCGCATCTCGCGAAGGTACGCCTACGCGCACGCGCTCTCGCGGGTGGTGCTGACAGCACTGGCCGTAGCCAGACACCGCTGCTGCCTGCTCGATCTGTCCCTAGAGACCTCACCCAATTGCGGTTCATAGTGTGGCGGAGGCCGTGGTAGCGTGGCTCGGCATGGAATCGAGTGCGTGCAATGCAGGATTAGTAAACCGATGCGCGTGTGTGAAATCTCGCGGCTTGCTGGATGTTTCTGTCTCCCAGTCCCATCCGCTTTCTCCGGCCGGCTGAGAAACTGCGGTTAATTTGGCTGGTGGGTTTGGAGTTGAGGTGCAATGTAGGATTAGCAAGCAAAGCGACGGGGGCGAGTAGGATCTTTGCCTAGCTAGTTGTTGCGAGTGGGAAGCGGGTTTCTCTTCCAGTTCCACTGATCGAAATTGAGATTCTGAATTCTTGTTAGCGTCGATCTAAAGCGTATTTCTGGGATGTTTAGAGCAAAAACCTCACGCATTTTTTTTATCTCTCAGTTTCTGGTTAAGTGTTGAGCTTCAGGATGCATTGTTACGATTGAAAGTATCATAAAAATATACTGTACGAGCTTATGTGAAAACAAACAAATAATTTGATAGCAATCGCCAGCCGGATGGCTTTATGTGTCGTCTGCTGTACTTTCTTACTTACGGTTCCAGTATTTCTTGTCAGCCCTTCCATTGCAAATAAACCACCGTAAAAACCTCTCCTTTAGAATGATTCCAGTAATAAAATTGCTGAAGCTCGTTGAGGTAGGTTCATACACAGCAGCAATCACTCCTGACTTGCCAGGGAATGGATTGTGTTTAAGTGGTAAATTGGTGACAGCTCAGCTGTTGGCGCGTGCCAGATCTGATCAGATCTCAACGGCATGTGTACCCTTCTTAAAAATCCTTTGCTGGTGCATCAATCAATATACATGGTGACAACGCCATTCCTCCTCCTGCAGGAATTTATTGAGCCCACCACTCCTCGCAGTTACCATCGCCCGTCTCCTCTCTTCATTGTACGCAGCCATTCTGGTTTCTGGTTGCTACCGTCGCCGTCACCATTTGCTTCCGTTGTGGAGCCTCCACCTCCTAGTAAATAAATAAATAAATGCCCATCACGAGCGTTGGTCCGTGCATGGATGGATAATGTGTTTCAGCTTGTAGGGCCTGAGCACATGGAGAATCTTTGCAGTGAGCTGCCTCCTGTTTATATATTCATGTACTGCTAGAGTATTTGTTTTTCTATCTTCCCTCTGTGACAAAAGTTTCAATAAGACCAGCAATATCCATAGTGAGACTGAAGATGATGTATTGGAAACGGGTCCATGGTCATTATCAGATTTTGTCTGTGCAGCATTGCAAGCCAACAATCTGTTTGTTGATCGATGATATGGCTGCCTGCTTCCCTCTGTGCCCGCTCATCTTCTGCATTTACTATAACCATATGTGTTTTATTTCTCGAGTACTATTACTGTTTGTTGGTGAAACTATGCATTCTATTGCAACTAGAAACGATGCAATGATATATGCAATGGTTCGGGTTCAAAAAGATATATATATATGGAAGGGCTTCGTTAATCCATACAGAGCAACAGTTTGATTGATTCAAACGGACTGTTAAATTCTAATAAGAGGTGTTGGCTGTCTAGATTTGGAACAGTGTGTGGCTGGGGCGGGCGTTTCTTTTGTTCTTTCCTTGGAGCCTGCAGGCAACCAAAGGCCTTGTTTAGTTGCAAAAAATTTTGCAAAATAGATAGGTATTTTCGCTTGTATTTGATAAATATTGTCTAATTATGGACTAACTAGGCTTAAAATAATCGTCTCGCAAGTTACAGACAAACTATGTAATTAATTATTTTTTTATCTATATTTAGTGCATACATGTGTCGTAAGATTCACGGGAAATCTTGAAAATTTCTGCAAAATTTTTGGGAAGTAAACAAGGCCTAGGTGACTAGGTGACTGGTTTCTTGGTCGAGGCTGTCTTTTGTTGTAAGCATAAGGCACGAATGCTTTTTCTATACTCTTGTGTGTTGTAAGGGAACTTGCCTCTTTTTCCTTCTTGTTAATACAAAGCTGAACAGCTCTCCTGCCTGTTTGAGAAAAAAAAGGCTAATGAAAATCTTGGTTATAAAGTTGAGTTGGGCACTTCACTGCCCAAGACCGGTCTAGAAACACAACCATTATTTCTTTTTCGGTTGAACAAGGATTAAGTAGTATCTTTTTGTGTGAGGAAATTTTTTTCGCAACCATATGTATGAAGAAATTTGAACTCTGGAGACTGAATTATTGTCATCCCAGCACCTGATAAATAGTTCTTTCCTAACATAAAGCTTCAAAAAGATCAGACAGATAAGCAGAATGGGCTTGTTCCATGAGAAGATGTTTTATACCTTGGCACCTTGCCATTATGCAGGGACACTGGAGATGACGATGTTGCCATACAGATACTGTACTGCGGGATATGCCACTCTGATCTGCACACCATCAAGAATGAGTGGAAGAATGCCAACTACCCTGTTGTCCCTGGGTAAGGGTTCTCATGTCTTGAAAAGAGTTACTACTTCATAGTTTTTTTTCTTAAAACTTCATCAATTCTAGCTGCCGACTGCATACTTGCATGATGCCTGCTCTGCATCTTCGTTCAGGAGGAGAGAAAATAATATCATTTCTGAATGTGAGATAACACCTACACCTGGCATGAGGCCATCTCAAATTCTTTAGCACTCTCACGGTCTCACCTCTAACAGAGGTGACTCTGATTGGCTGCTCTGAGCACAAATAATGCTGACGGTGGATACAGGCACGAGATCGCTGGACTGATCACTGAGGTTGGCAAGAATGTGAAGAAGTTCAACGTCGGAGACAAGGTTGGCGTCGGGTGCATGGTCAACACTTGCCAATCCTGCGAGAGCTGTGAGGAAGGACACGAGAACCACTGCTCCAAGATCATCTTCGCCTACAACTCCCATGACAGGGACGGCACCATCACCTACGGTGGCTACTCTGACATGGTCGTCGTGAACGAGCGCTTTGTCATCAGGTTCCCTGATGGTGTGCCCCTTGACAAAGGCGCGCCACTGCTCTGTGCTGGGATAACCGTGTACAACCCCATGAAGTACCATGGGCTGGACGAGCCGGGCAAGCACATTGGCGTGGTTGGCCTTGGGGGGCTTGGGCATGTCGCTGTGAAGTTTGCAAAGGCGTTCGGGATGAGGGTGACCGTGATCAGCACGTCCCCGGAGAAGAGGGAGGAGGCTATGGAGACGCTTGGTGCAGACGCCTTTGTTGTTAGCAGTGATGCTAATCAGATGAAGGTAAGAAATGTTGGTTGGCTTGGCTGCTTTCATGGGACTTGCATATAGTCCAATTAAGGGATAAATTGGATGAACAAAAATACTCATGTACTAGTAGATAAGGACCACTTTGCATTGAATCATGAGTAAATGAACTGTTTATCATTGTGGGATCAATCTATCTGTTTCACTGTTTGTAGTTAGGGTGCAGCTTCAGATCTCTATCAATGGTAGAATCCTTGGTGAAGTTCTGCTGCTCCACTACAAAAACGTCCAAAGCTCTATGGACCGTAACTTGAGAACACGCCATTTTATACCATCATGCCATCTTCTTTAACCATATTCACTTTTGTATCTTGATCTGCATTTTGGCAGGCTGTGAAGGGCACAATGCATGGCATTCTGAACACGGCCTCTGCAAGCATGTCCATGTACGCTTACCTTGCTCTCCTCAAGCCCCAGGGCAAGATGATCTTGCTTGGCCTGCCTGAGAAGCCTCTGCAGATCTCTGCCTTCTCTTTGGTTACTGGTAAGTCTGTTTGACTGTTTCTGAATTCCGATACCGTTGCAGAGGGCACTTCAACAATTGCACACGGTACACCATTTCATCATCTTCCATATATTGATGAAAAGATGGCAGTACCCATTCATCTTGCACAGTGGTAATCTAATGATCTTCCATGGCGGTGAATAATGAGAAGCGTTGCGACAATCTGTGCACACAGGTGGCAAGACTCTGGCCGGGAGCTGTATGGGGAGCATCAGGGACACGCAGGAGATGATGGACTTCGCAGCCAAGCATGGGCTGGTGGCGGACGTCGAGCTGATCGGCACCGAAGAAGTAAATGAGGCCATGGAGCGCCTCGCCAAGGGCGAGGTCAGGTACCGCTTCGTCATCGACGTCGGCAACACCCTCAGCGCGGCGTCACTAGCGAGCTCACCGGTCCCAGCTCTGTAGTTACTTCCTGCTTGGATCAACAAATGATCACCTAAACATATTGTCGTGTGTCGATATATCGTGTGTAAGTGAAGTATATTTTGAATAAAAAGGAAGTTCTATATAGCAATTCAAACGCAAGTAATACTATTTGTCTTAAGCATCATGACCATGCCAGTTATACGCTCTTAAGCAGCAGAAGTGCAGAACAGAACCTTACACTGATTTGCATTCTCTCTTTCCCCACATTTAGAAACTTTGGATTCCACGTTCACCAAGGTTTAGTATACAAATACATTTCAGTTTGTCCAGTGTTCAAGCAACAAGGCCTATCGTGTCATCACCTAGACATGCCAAGGGATCTTGGAATGGACAGGGACCGGACCTCCGGAGCCGAACTTGGAAACATCACGTTGAGCCTGTGCATCAGGACGTCGGCCTTGGATGGTATCTCGTTCAGGAGGAACTGCTGAACGATTGGCTTCTTGAACCACTCTAGTACAGAGTCGCCTGGTGCCCGCAAGACAACTTTGCTCACCTCAAATGGCGACTCCAGCGACGCCAGCACCTGTGCCACCACCATCTTCAGTGTCGGCCCTGTCACCAGCTTGATGCGCCGTGGCACAACCCCATAGTAGAGCATCCGCTTCCTGAACCGATGCAGCGTGTGCACAGTCGCCACGAGAGCTGCACCCACAGATAAGCTCCGGACATCCAGGGACCAGGCGATGTGCTGGTCAAAGACGATCGCCTTGGCAAACAGCTTATTCTCATAGGCGACCTTCCACACACAGCGGGCACGGTTCATCTGCCCCATGAGCACCAGGTAGTTGAGCAGGACGTTCACAAAGTACCTGGCTGCACTCTCCTCATTGTCGTAGTCGATGCCCTGGAAGAACTCGCGCACGAACGAGAGCACAGGCTGCTTCCGCTGCTCCGGTCCAGTGAACAGCCCGCACATGAAGTCATGCGCCTTGTGCTTGCTGGCGCAAAGGATGTCCATGATTGCACGCTCGCTGCTCTCGTCCTGGCACCGCACCAAGTGCGCAAGGATGGATGTGTAGAGAATCAAATCCACCTTCGCTGCCCCAGCGACATATGCCTCAAGCAATGGCCGTGCTGAGTCATACAGCCCCGTCTTCATGCAAGACTCGAACAGCTGCCTTATGATGAAGTTGTTGGTCCTTATGCCAGCCGAACCCATGAACCGTAGCCACCGGAGTGCAAGGTCAGTCGACCCATCCTTGATGTAGATCATCAGCAGGTCACTTGCGGTCACCTCTATTGGGAAACCTGATGCCTTCATCTCCAGCAGCACCTTTGCAGCCAAATCCAGCAGCCTCTTATTCGCCAGCATTGTGAGCAACGCTGTAAAAGTGCTAAGCCCTGGTCTTGTCCCTGCATTCGCCATGGAGTGATACAACCGCATTGCTGCATCCACCTGCCCTGCCGAGGCATGCATTTCCACCAGACAGGCATATGTGGCCGGTGTAGGGAAAAAACCAGACTTCTCCATATCACCAAACAACTTGGCGGCCATGTCCAACCTTCCAGACCGTGCATTGGCCTCGACCACCATGGTGTACAAGCCAAAGCTTGGTCGCAGACCTCCCCTCCTCATCTCCTCCCAAAGCTCCATCCCAGCATCCAGTTTCCCAGATCTCACCAGCGCCTCCACCATGGCAGTGCTCACTGCAGTGCTCACCCGATGCCCAACTGCCACCATCTCCCTGTACATCCCCATGGCCGCATCAAGCCTCCCTGCCTTGGCCAACACGTCCACCATCACCGAATACACACCCACCGGCGCCCGACCAATACCCTCTCTTTGCTTCATTTCATCGAACATCTTGCGGGCGGCGTCGATCCTCCCGGCACGCGCCAGCGCAGGCACCGCGAGCTCGTAAGTGCTCTCGTCGAGGGCGCAGCCCGAGGTCGCCATTTCGTCGAGCACCTCGAAGGCCTTGAAGGCGAGGCCCCTGGCGAGTAACAGAGAGAGGAGGGCGTTGTATGCGGGCGTCTCGAGGCCCCTGAAGCTGGCGTCGCGGAGGCGCTTGAAGCAGTAGAAAGCCGGCTCGAGGAGGCCGTGGGTGGCGAGCGCGGAGACGACGGCGTTGAAAGTCTTGGGGAAGGCGGCGAGGTCGGGGAGCCCGAGGGTGTCGTCGAAGAGCGCGAGGAGTTCGGAGGAGTGAGTGGCCGGCGGGAGACGCGATGCGAGGAGCGAGGAGAGGTCGTCGGAGGGGACGAACCACGGCTGGAGGCGCGCCCATGCGACAAGGGAGATGAGCGGGACGGGGTCGGAGGCCGGGAGCGAGGAGGCTGCGAGGAGGAGCAGCGCGGGGTCGGGCGCGGAGGGCAGCGCGGAGAGCGCGGCGGAGAGGGGCGCGCCCGAGCGGTGGCGGAGCACGAGCACCGCGAGGCGGGCCGCCGCCGCGGGGCGCGGCAGCGGGTGCGCGGAGGCGCCGGAGAGGATGGTGGGGTCGGCGCCCGGCACGGCCGGCCGCGCCCCGCGCGCCGAGGAGAGCAGTGCGCCCGACTCGTCCAGGTACTCCACCGTGTCCGTCCACTCAGGATCGGGCGGGGGCGGGGGTGGCGGCGGCTCGAACGAGAGACCCCGCGCTAGGGGCAGGGAGAGGGAGAGGGAGACGCCGCCACCGCCACCGCCGCCGCGAAGGCGGGCGCTGCGCGCGAGGCCGACGCGGAGCAGCATCTCTTCTGCTGTCTGGCTCGGTGGTTTGGTCGCCGCCGGTGGACAAAGTCGCCAACGGCAAACCGATTCGACGGCCCAGATTCCACGAATGAGCGGGCTAGCCCAAAGGATCTTTTGGCCCATTCCAAACTGGCCTGCTGTGTTTGTGGTCCAGTCTCCGTCTCCTCCTTTCCCCCTCGTGGTAGGCAACAGGCAGGTTCGAGTTCGATCCAATCGACCGCAGCCCTCCGTCTCCTCTCGTCGCTTCCTCCATCTCTCGGCGTCGAATCTCCTCGGGCCACCGAGCACACTCTACTAGCCGCTCGGAAGGAGTTCTTCCGGGATTGGAGCCGTTGCTGCCCTCACCTCTGCTGGGGCGGCGTCGAGCGGAGACCCAATCGGAAATCGAACTGACTTGGTCTTTTGTTGGTAAGAAATCCTCTAGCCTGTTTCGCGGGATCCCTTCTTGCTGCCAATGATCTAGTCGAAATCTTTCTGGCTGAGATGTACGCTCCAACCCATCCGTGCAGTTTACTGAGGAAGTGAGGAGTTGCTTGCTTTATGTGTGCGCGCGTGCGTTAAAAAGCAGTTCACTCCCTATTTTTTTTGGGCTCTAGCTGAACTGCGGATATCTGTACGTTGATTTCAGCTTCCCCATCCGGAGAAGCAATGTCAGGAGTGATCACAAAGTTTGCGGTTACATCCATGGTGATGTGGATGGCCCCGGTTGCGATCATGTATGGGTTCTACTACCAGGTGTTTCCAGGTTCGGCTTCTGTTCCTGTTTTCATTGCTGCATGGTGTACTCCATCTATTTGGTAATGGTAGTTTTTTTTTTCCTTAATTTCAGGTGTGAGTCAGATGTCATCCTCGGCGCAGACACTCGCCAGCGGGTTCCTGGCTGTTATATCAGTTAATCTGGTGATCGGCTTTTACATATTCATGGCGATGAAGGAGACTCCACACCAAGAGCCACAGCCAGATCCCACCTTCCTGGCGAACGCCAAAGCGAGTATCAACCAGCCAACATCCTCTCAAGTGAGTGATGATTCCAAGGGGAAGGGAAAGGTCGAGTAAGCTGTAGCATGTTGGCTCTGGTCTTGTGTATGCTAAGTGCATGCTATTTAGGAGGAATAGTTGTGCTACACCATCACACTACACCGCAAGTCCGCAACCTTTTAAAGCTCATGATTTTGATGTAAATTTTATCAGTTATGGTTATGGAGCAATATGAAGTTGAACCTTTTGTACCTATTCAATTTGGAAACTGTGTTCAATGTTATTTTAGTTACAATACTCATGAAACTACTGTTGGTTGTATTTAGGTCCTTTTTGGTTATTTGGTTTGATTCTATTTAAGCATGTGCCTAGAACACACATCGCTGATCTGTGTTGTCATTCTGGTTTTTTGTGAGATAAAATATATCAGCATAGTTACTGGGTGATATTTGTAATATCTGTTCAATGTGGATATTTTTCTATGCACACTGGTAACCTTTATTAGCTCTGGTCCAACTCGTTATTGATGATTGTTATAATGTTATTATTCCATAAGGGCACTCACAATGCAGACTCTATCATAGAGTCTAAAGTTATTTATTACCTTGAACAATGTGGACTTAGAGTCTAAATAAGACTTGGAGTCTTATTTTTTCTACCTCTATCTTCAATAAATATGATGCCACATCAGCAAAATAACTACAAGTCTTATTTAGACTCTAAGTCCATATTGTTCGAGGTAATAAATAACTCTAGACTCAACGATAGAGTCTGCATTGTGAGTGCCCTAAGGGCACTCACAATGCAAGACTCTATCACAGAATCCAAGACAATTAGTTACATATTATTTATGATATTTTGCTGATGTGGTAGCATATTTATTGAAGAAAGAGGTAGAAAAAAATAAGACTCCAAGTCTTATTTAGACTCTAAGTCCACATTGTTCGAGGTAATAAATAACTTTAGACTCTATGATATGATAGAGTTTGCATTGTGAGTGCCCTAAGGAGAATAATTAATTACCTTGAAGTACACATGAAAGTTGTTGTGGTCGTTAATTGCTGCACTTTTTTTTAATCTTTTGACCTATAGCAACCTTTATCCAACATGTAAACTTTATTATAGGATAAATAGGATTTTGTTGAAAAATGCTGCACGATTCTATTCAATAGCCAAAATGTGCATAAGCAAAAAACCTTCTGTACCAGAGGCTAATCACAAAGTAATGTATACATCCCTAAGAATTTACAAAGGGCTTCTAAACTCTTATAGCCTTTTTTTTTTGTTAAATTGGCATTCTTTCTAAAGGATATCGATCTTCTATGAAGATTTCTCTCAACATAGGATCAAGGGGGATTCCTTTTAATATCACTTTGATCAGTATTTGTTAAACATGTTTTTCTCAGAAGAGTGTACTACTGTTGATTTTCCTGCATATATCCATGACCTTTGTAGTTTGTACCTCTCAGGTCATATGTTTAACTATGAATTTTACATGTTTCTTCTGGCTATTGCGATAAGCTAAAAGATACAGATTGGTTGATTGTATGATAAAATGGCCTCAAGTCTCTCTTTACGACTGAAAGCTCTGGACAGGACCTACAGCTAATGACTAACATAACTTTAGGATATAGGATTATGCTAATGAATAATGGATCATGCAATCTCACATTATGAAGTACAAAGGACCATCTGAGGCTATATGTATGGAAAATGGAGAACTCGTGGATTTATGTGATGAACCCTTCAACAAGGGTGTCTTATTTGAGAAAATGGAGAACTCTTGGACAAATAAAATTATGTCTTCAACTCTAGCCATCCTCTGGTGGTTTGAAGATCTATGCCCATATAGCAAGCATGGACATCATCCCTGCACCTAAGAAAAGTGCAAGGTATGTCATCAGCTGAAGCTTTGTATTCGTCTGCAGTTTGGGTTTATTGAAATCTGTGGCCAGAAGATCGACTAATGACATGTAGATCAAAATTCCTGCTGAGGCTGAGTTGAACACTCCTTCAACAATGAAGGCTGTAGTGCTATGGCCATTGTAGCTAGATGAAATTGCAATCCCTAATGCAATGCCAATGGGTGCAGTCAGGGAGAAAAAAATTGCCATCATGACGGTAGCTCGCAACTTGAAATTTGCCTGCAGCGAGAAAGAGAAGCCAGAAGATGTTAGTTTTTTTGTTGTTGTGAAGCACAATATGAGCTTATTTCTTTCTTCTTTGTGTTCATTTATTTTATTTATTGAATAAATGTTAACATATTATTGCTAGGGTCTATTTGCATGGAGTAATTAGTAAAAGTTGTTTTTCTCTCTCAGAAAAGTTTGAGATTTATTTGTTTTAGCTTTTGGAACATGTCTGTTCAACAATTGATTGTTGATCAGTGTTGGGATATATTATGTGCCTTCTGTTATTACTATAAAAATTGATTTGCAATAGTTTGTACTTGTATAATGTGCCATGTTGCTGTCCAAGAATATTTCATTTTAACTTTGTACATTCTCCTTTTTTTCCTTCCTCTTGTTTATCCCCCCATTCTGCTGAAGGGGCACTTGGTATAAATTTTCTGGCACGCTGAGTTATAAAAGTGCCTTTTCATAAAAGCTGTAGCTTCTCATTATTTTAGTCAAAGGGTCAAAGCATAGAGAATGGTTAGTTTTTTTCAGCGAGATATATTAAGGTATTGTAGGTTATGGTCCAAGTATATACCTGCACAATGCAACCACCCAAGCCAATGCCTTCAAAGAATTGATGGAAGCTAAGGGCACCAACAAGAGGCCTGATGGTGTTTGGCCTCACAGATGCACCTAAGGACACCCCAATTATCACTGAATGCACCAAGATTCCAAGCTCAAGGACCTGCATGGTGAGAGATTTACTTTGTTATTTCAATATATTTTTGTCCTGAAAATTCTACTTAGCTGATGAACAGTGCGCTCACTTCTCTCAGGCTGGAGAGGGACTTTATGCTCTGAAGCACAAGTTAACACCCACTTTTTAGGTATTTATTATCTCCTTGTCCCAATCTATATTTCTTCATTAATATGTTTTGGGAACTGTAAATATTATTATGCCTTTTGTTCTTGGAACTATGAATGACAATTATATGTATCTTACAATGTAAATATATGATTGACCATAATGAGACATTTGAAGCTAATTCAGCAAACTGCTGTGTTATCTTGATTGGTTATGCACTACTCATGGAAAATTGGTGTATTCTTGATTCTATTTAAAGTAATGCCACACTTTTTTTTTATTTTCTTTGCTGCACTAACTTCAACTTTTATCAGTACTATTTGCAAGGGAGGTTCATGGACATCAAGGGACTGCACTTGCCTGAGATACCACCCTGTGCCGGATTGTGTCAGCTATTGAAGCCTCCTCTGGTGAATTGATGCCATCTGCCTCTCCGTGTGAATGGCCATGTGTTGCATGGGTGTGCACATGCACATGTTGTGCATGCCCAGTCCTCTCCTCATCTCCAGGTTGTTCATGGATCTCTAGGTTGTCGATTGGCCGTGCCTTCTTGAAGTGAGACCGGCGGTAGTACCCAGCAGCTAGTGAGTCTATCACCATTGTAGCCATTGCAGCAGACATTGCAATGAGGCCTGCAAAGGGGAAAATGTTCCCACCACTGCCACCTTTGTAGAGGCATGGGGATGTCAGCCCATCAAATGCTGCTGGCAGAATGTGGACCATGCCTGTGGCCAGGATGACACCAGCTGCAAATGCCTTGACAGCGAAAAAGATGTCACCATCAGGATGTAGCGCGGCCATGGAGCGCCCAAGTACTGGCACCAGCACACCAGCTGCTCCAGCTGTGAGGATGGATGCAATGGCAATCAGCTTCAGTTTCATAGCACCCAGGCTGTCAGTCTCAGTCCCATTTGTGGCATTTGTGCACTTGGAGGTAGTGGCTACAGCCAATTGTGCGAAGAGTAGGAGCCATGGAAACACTTTCAAGGTATGCTTCACAGCCCCCATGGCTATTGGTTATGTTGTGTCTTGTGATATGCTGTATGTTCAAGTATGAGCTGCGAGGGGAGGCATATGGTTTGTGCTTTATATAGGAGGAATGTGTTGACTGGGATGGTTGCCAGATTGGCATCTCGTGGGTCGGGTAGGGTCTGCTACTTTCAGTTTCCACATTCTTGTGTCAAAAACTGCAGTGCAAAGTGTTGCTCATACCGGAGCTTATACCAGTTATCACCATCAAGGACTGAACTCCCACAACATAGTGCTGCTGTTAGTTGCCACTTTATGATGATGCTTAATGACCGTTGAATCATCGAACATGAAAAGAGATCCAGCACAGATCCCCAGCCTGAAGCTCAGTTATCTGAATCTTGATCATCATGAGTCAGCTACCATATCTCCTGCTTGTCACTGTTCATAACTGCTGGATCGTTGATGACAAAAGCATAGGGCACCGGGTGCCATTCACCTATTCAAGCAAGGAAAATATCGGAAGCAAGGGTGTGGAATGTACTGGTGGCTGGTGACATGAATGGGTCAATGATGCTTTCTTGTATGGTCAGAGCATCTTGTAGTGTTGACACTATGCTGTCATTAGTTATTTAATTAGATTAAACTCTTTTGAGGCTTGCAATTTGATGGTGAGTTCTTTTTGGTAGTGGGCTGAACATGATGTTCCACTCATGCCTATTCATCTGTGATAAGAGATGACTAAAACCTGTTCATGAACTGACTGGTAGATTCATCCCTGAGATTAAAATTGACCTTTTCTTTGAGGATATTGCTCCTTTTTTGCTGTTGTTAGTTCAAGTATCTATTATTGCACACGGAAGACGTTGCTCCACCTTGCTGCTTGATGAGAGTGCTCCTGAACCAAACTGACCAAGTGATTTTCATGACTTCGGCAGGTATCACACTGTTTTCCTGGAAGCTGCAGATCTCCTTTTGCTAAGAATCTGAAGCCTCTCTTTCGACCAAGAAATGCATCTGAATGTGTTGTTTGGGGGCTATCTATTCAATCCTAACATGTGGGGAAGATAAAGGGGTTTCTTTTGTTAGAAATAACAAACTTGCAAAAGTGATTGCACTGGAGCATCAGATTGGAACTGAACTAAGAAGATCACACAATGCAGAGGCGATTGCCCTATATCCATCACCTCCAAATAAGCTCATCTGTCTATCAGTTGGACTCTCAAGCATATAGAGGACTGTTCATTAGGGGCGACTCTGTTGTGCATGTTCTCTGTACGACTGGCCCAAATTTATGCAATGTACGGCGTTTGGTCACTTTAACTACCCAGTGGCTTGTATTGCATGATTACACCTTTGGATAGTTCGTAGTTCCACTAACCTTGGCACTGCAGAGGTCTTAGTTCGTAGTTCCACTAACCTTGGCACTGCAGAGGTCTCCTTGTCCAGTATCAGTATCAAGGAATATTTGTGCATACAACAAATAGTAGGCATCAAATAAAGAGGCACGCCCCTTTTGTCTGGAGTGGGCAGCTGATGGTGAAAGCTCAGCTTTTTGATCAGGGAGAGAATGCTCCAATTTGATGGAAAAGAAAGCTGACATTGCATAATTCAGGCCCCAATATAGATAAGATCTCCATGACTTTGCAATAGGTTGGGGATGTTCCATGGATTACTGGTTTTGTACAGGATGCAAAGGTGCTGCCATTGTTGAAGACCCCTCTCTATTCAGCTGCTCAATGGGTTCAATGTTGGAATGGACGCGGTCTGCATCTTTATCAGAATGGTTATCCCAATTGGTCCCTTCACTTCACCTTTCCATGGCACAAACTTGCCGTGTCATTGGAGGCACAATGATTGATGCATACATGCAATGGAGAAGAATGGGAAAGTTGGCCGTCTGTGTGGGACTGTGGTGTGTGGACCATCCAAAAACTCATCCAGGCTTGTGGCTTCGACTGTTATAAGGATCTATGCCGGATTCTTCCTGCTCCATATCATCCTTCGATTGAACCATTTCAATCCCTAGAGAAGGATATTTCGGTGAAGTGGCTCACCCAATGACCCAAACATATCGGCCTCTGTGCCATGCCTACTTGTGAACATTGCAGTGGCAGTTGGCCAAATGATGGGCAGCCGGCTAAATGTCACAATTAGCCTGGCAGTTCACACTACATGGTTGCTTTTCATAGACACGACAATGGTCACCGGTCATCAGGTCGTGTAAGTTCACATGGTCTACTGAACAGTGTCCAAATGGTCTACTGAGTAGTGCATGCCCCAGTGGTCTGGTCTACTGAGCAGAGTCACGATTTGCTAATTAACATGTTCCAATAATGTCCGGAGAATGACAGATCAGTGAAGTGGCTGCCGAAAAGATGAGCCAATAGCAAGCAACGGAAGTTGGCCTAAAGATGAAAAGAGGCAGCTGATTACACACGCTTTGACAGCTGACAGAGCACGGTTTGCACAATGAACATGGAAATGCCCCTCACTCATCGGCCATCATCGGTCGATCCAAGCTGAGTTTACATCACCACATGGTCTACTTAGCAGTCTGCTAGTCATGGTCAGTGCACTAGCGGGGAAAAGAGGGGCCGGCTGGAGACAGCGTGACTCCTGTGGGAACAGCAGCCGCACCACCGGGGGATAAAAAGCCTCTGTTCGTGGGGGAGCCAATAATGCCGGCGAGATGCATGTTGCACGATGATGCCGAGCTTGACTTGACGCCGGGAGGCCGGCCGGTGATCTCGCCTGCTGAGCTCACCGGCACTGTGCTTGCTGGCTTGTGACCGTCCTAAAACCTGGAGGAGGCCCAGAGGTCGAAGGGGGCTAGCAGAGTGCAGACGGGGGCAGTAGATCTGCCAATCTACGGGTAGGGGACCTGTTGTGCTTGTGCTGCTGCTGCTGCTGTTCTAGAATCTGGAGGTGCGCTGGAATGGCGAACAGTAGGTGATGGTGGCATGCTTGCTTGCAGAGTCAGTGCGTGGCCTGATCACTTCGTGCGCTGCGTTCTTGTACGTGTTCTGTGTTCGTGCCTGCTGACAGGAGAAAAGACGGTAAACATGCTATGCATTTTGGGTGGCCACCAGCTAGTCAACTTTCTGTCAATGCGTGCTTGCTTGCTTGCTCCCCTTTCTTAGTGCATGGTAACTGGCTACTAACTGCTGGATTTACGTTTGATTTACAGATGCAAGGAATAAGGGAGACAGATAGACTGATCAGGGAGAGATAGATTATGTAACCACAGCAGGAAGCACTATGGCACTAGGCGAGAACTTTTTAACAACAATACTGATTTGATAGAGAATTTCAGAAATAAATGCTGTGATAGAAGATTTGTAAGAATAGAAGCCTGTCAAGCTAGCTGAATGCTGATAAGTACAATAATCAGCTCATTGTCGGAAGCCCAGCCTAGTGTAGTCCACGTAACCTAATTATTTCCCATAGACTTGTCGGCTATCACCAGATGGCAAGGTTATCGTGTAGACCTTTTGCATACTTTTAAATAAGCTAATCATGTTAAGCGTTGGTTCCTCTCATATATAAAGTTAACCATGCATCCACCATTGATTCAATATCAGAGATTCAGAGCTAATCATGTTAAGCGTTGGTTCCTCTCAGTGAACACCCCCTTTGGCAATCATTGTAGTCAACTTCGGTTTTTCACCATGACTTGGCTTCATCAAGGTATCCAAAAGTGACTTTTGAGCAGAAAGCTTCTTTCAGTCCTACCCAACACTGCCTAATAAGCCGTGCAGGGCTTATTACATAATTGACTACTCACTAAAGATTGGATCGACCATAGGAGACCTCAGGGCCTTGCAGCCTGTTAAAGACCACTGCAGCGCTGTTTTCTTTATCTCAGCCACAATCATCTGGGGTGTCTTCGTGCCCTTTCTAAAAATTTTGTCATTTCTCCTGTTCCGGATACTCCAGAGGGTCAAGATTACTTGAACAAATTTTGATCTCTTATATTTCAGACAGAGAGTTCTATAATTCTTAAAGTGCATCAGTAAGCCTGTCTGATCTCTCTTTGCAAGGTTCTTAGTCCAATATCAGACAGACGTGTGCCAAAGTCTTTGGATCAAACTTAATCGTTTGATCAAATAATTTACCGCACTACTCGGTAATACCCGTACACATGCTGACACGCGCACGCTTGCGATCGCAGAATGGGCATTCTCGGTCACGCGGCTCACCAGGGCATGCAATGCAATGGCAATATGGTAATGCAGGTCGTCATCAACTACCATTTTTCGTAACGTTGCGATCGCAGTTTGGCGTAAAGAAGTAAAGCTAGCTGAAGAGGCGACTTGACAAGCAATAGATAAAGCACACATACTTACTAGTACTAGATATTTAGCACAACGTGATTCTTGATTTCTTGTACATGGGCAGCATAAAGCAGCGGCAGCATCCACATCAATCAAACCAACCTTACCGACTTACCGTTAGTTCAATTTGCTTTCTTGTTTGCCGTACGCTTTGCTTGTTTATTTCTAACCGGATCATTGTGTCGATGTACTATTCTGCAGCTTAGTTAACTGAAAGGACCCTGTTCGTGCGAGTTGTGTGTGTGTGTGTGTGTGTGTGTGTGTGTGAGTGAGTGTGTCTAATGTACTATGGAGAGCGTGGTGGTACAAGTCCAAGCATATGAGATGTTTTACATGGCCGTAAAAAATAATAAAAAAAAGGATTTACCCTACCTGTTTGTAATTTCCCATTTGTACCATGCAGAATCATATATAATCACGTAATAAACATCGCACGTAAAGAGAGCAACTCTTTGTGAACGTGATTTCTCCGTCAAAGTTGATGTTGAGAGGAAGCAAGCAATGCAAGCAAATATCAGCAAATCGACCAGAGCATTCAAAAAACGTGCTTCGATTATTTTTCAAATATAAAATTCCGATCTACTAGGATCGATCGTCCCAGCACCGCTTCTGGCTCATGGGAGTCATGGTAATATCTTCTCTCTCTCTTTTTTTTACTCCGCTTCATTGTTTGAACAGCGTTATTACAAATCAAATTGCAGACAAAGGCTGCAAGAATCTAAGCAGGGTCTTAGCCCAAACAAAAAAAAAAAAGCTAGAAAAGAAAAGGCATGTTGGGCGCAGAGATGTGCTGCAAAATTCGTTGTTCTTTTGATATGGACCACTTGAAATGAGATGGTCATCTCCTCGACATCATCAAATATAGCTGAAGTTGTATTTTGTGGCCCAGCGCCCGTCACATTGGAGTTAGGCTGCTAATTCTCCAAGTTTTGTGGACGGACGGACGGGACGCTGATTGTGTGGCCCAGTCATAATGAGCAGCCCACGAGAGAGAGATAAGGCCCAACTTTTGTTTCAACTCTGATTTCCCATCAGAAATAATAATAATAATAATAATAATAATAATAATAATAATAATAATAATAATAATAATAATAATAATAATAACAATAACAATAACAGCAACAACAACAACAATAACAATAATCAGAAATTAAGAAAAAACTAAAATTACTGATCTTTCACATATATATAAACGTGTTCCTATCATGCCTAACTTTTCCTTTTTTTTAGGGCACTATCAATCATGCCCAATTTACGTAGTGGTGCCTCTCGGTAAACATATACATGCAGTAATTTTTCAGCAAGCGGTTGTTGTTGACAACTTTTTACCCTTTTTTTAACTCAACGGCGCCTCCGTCAAATAAACGAAGCGACCATATAAAAGTATAAGCAAATTTTAGGGAATGCGACGAACAGGTGTCAGTCAGGTGAGCAACAACGTACACATCTTTGTCATATATGAACTATAAACCTTGCCTAAATGTTTCCTGTCTTTGGTCCATATATGTAGATCCCTGGCCTAAATGTTTCCTGTCTTTGGTCCACATAGAATTGGAATAGAATTAAACTAAGTTTTATTTCAATCCACTCCAATATGTATGGATTGAAAGAGATATATATGTATCCAAACAAAATATTAGGAAATATGCAACACAAAAAAATATCAAACAAGTCTTCCAATGGAAGAGGATCGATTTTCCAGCAACGGAACGCAGCCATCAAGTTTGATAAAAAAAAGATTTACTATTTCTTTGAAGTTGTCACTATTGGAGCGAACTGAATTAACTAACCCTCGATCGGTTGGTCAGTTCTTTTAATCATCAAATTTATTCATCTTTCCTTTTTTTTGCTCAAAATCTATTTATTTGTCTGGATTCAGTTTGTTGCTCATATATATTTTGAGCAGAAAGTATATGAGCAACAAACTGAATCTAGACAAAATATATATTATATATGAACACCACTAAATACATCATCGAACATCACATATATACTACGAGAACATCACATGTATACATATGAATATCACAAAAAACAATATGGGACATCTAAAGAGTAATAAGAAAATAAAAAATAAATGATGCACAAAGAGAGAAAAAAATAAAAAAGAAAAGAAAAATAAATGTATCGTGTTCTTTTTCTTTGATTGTTTTTATACATATGGACATTTTAAAACATAATTAGAAAAGAAACAAAGCAAACAAACAATAAGAAATCAAAAGGAAAAAATAAAATAAAAGATAAAATAGAACGTACAACACGAGCTAGTAAAAAAATAAATTGAGGAAAGAAAATAAAAAATTAATAAGAACATGAAAAGCAAAAGAAGAAGAGAAATAGAAGAAACATAAAAATAGAAAGAACAATAGAAATCATATAAAACATAAAAATTACATATAAAAATGAATCATGAAAAAGAAAAGAAAAGAAAGAAAAAGAAAAGAAAAGAAGAAAAAAAATATACGTAACTACCTACTGGACGCTGCCAGAAAAAAGAAACAACAAAATACAATAAAAGAAAATAAAAGAAAAGAAAGAAAAAGAAAACATACGTAACTACCGGAAATCAATCTCGTGACCACACAGCAGGCCTGTCGTTGCTGCCTGTGCGTCGTACGGAAGATTCAGCTCCATCGCTCGGGAAGTCGTCGCGCGGAAAGATTTGGCGGGAATTCATCGGCGCACGTCTCCCGTCCGAACGGGATGATTTCCGCAACAACCCGACGTGCCTGACCTGCTGCTGTCATTAGACTACGGCTCTTTTTTTTCTTCTATTCTAAAAATAGCCTTGTTTAGTTTTAAAAAAAAATTGCAAATTTTTTTTAGATTCCACATCATATCAAATTTTGCTGCACATGCATGAAGCATCAAAAATAGGTAAAAAAAGATAACTAATTATACAATTTGCCTGTAATTTACGAGACGAATCTTTTGAGCCTACTTAGCCTATGATTGGACAATATTTGTCAAATACAAACGAAAGTGACACTGTTCACATTTTGTAAATTTTTTTACAAGTAAACAAGGCCTAAGCGAGAAATGTTACGGCACGGTGCTATGCAACCTGAGACCCAACAATTTCTTCTACAGCATGTAGAGAGAGAGAGAGTTGTGTAGGCAGGCTAAGGTCATGGTACGGTGTTAGAGTATCTCTTCTAAAATACTCTTCTATTTTAGGAATTTTGACAAAATTAATAAAAATCATCTCCAACAACATCCAAATCCACCTTCCGATCTTTTGGTACTTGAAAAAAACTACCCTCACGCGCGTAAGTTACGCACGCATATCATCATGCTAATCTAGAGGTGGAAGAACGTGAGAGAAAAAAACAAATAAGATAGGGTTCATGATATAAATGTACAAAAAACAAAGTATAAAAGTGGCTAGTGTGATTTAGAAATAGTTTAGGATTTTTTTAGAAAAGAAAATATATTAATATCCTAGCTTTTGCATAGAAATAGTTTAGGTTTTCTGATGTAAAATTCTCTTCTATCTTTTAGACATGAGATTTTGAAAACAGTTGGAGTTGTAGTTATTCTGTGTCTTCTAATATATTTTGCAAAGGTTATAAAACTTATTTTTGGTCGTATTTTTTATAAAAAAATACGGTAGGAGATGCTCTTAGTTAAGGATAGTAACATACTAGTTTTCTAAAGAAATAATATATTAGCCACATACAGTCCTCTATCCAGCATGAGGCCACTCTAAGTGAAAGTTTTATGTTTCAGTTTTCAACACTCATATATTAGAAACAATGCAGAAAAATTTCATCTCATGAAACTCCTTTTACCCCTATAAAACTTTTATCACCTTTTTCATAAATGAAGTGTTATGTCAGCATATTTACTGCACATAAAACTATATAAAACTCCTATTAAGATTCATGGCGTAACTCACCAAACCATCACCCGGCTGAGGATAGTTTAGAGATGCATAAACCGATTTGTTCAACAAACACAATCCACAATGGTTGGCCGACTGAACACATGAAGAAGAAAGGACTGTTGGCATGTTATTGACGTAAAGGCCTGTTTAGATTGGGGATGAAAATTTTTTGATGTCACATCGAATGTGTCGGAAGGATGTCGGGAGGGTTTTTTTGAAACTAATAAAAAAACAAATTACATAGCTCGTCAGGAAACTGCAAGACAAATTTATTAAGCATAATTAATCTATCATTAGCATATGTGGGTTACTGTAGCACTTAAGGCTAATCATGGAGTAACTAGGCTTAAAAAATTCGTCTCGCGATTCTCAACTAAACCGTGTAATTAGTTTAGTTTTTTATCTACATTTAATGTTCCATGCATGTGTCCAAAGATTCGATGGGATGGATGAAAAATTTTTGGGTGGGAAACTAAACAGGGCCTAAGCCAAATCGTGGCATGTGGACATGTTAATCGACATCGACTGACTGCGGCCTTGTTTAGTTCCCACCAAAATCAAAAGGTTTTCAAGATTCTCTGTCACATTGAATGTTGCGGCATATGCATGAAACACTATATATATATATATATATATATATACAAAAACAAAAACTAATTATACAGTTTGGCTGTAAACCGTGAAACGAATCTTTTGACTCTAGTTAGTCTATGATTAGATAATATTTGCCACAAACAAACGAAAATACTATAGTAGCGAAATCCAAAAAGTTTTCACATCTAAACAAGACCTGACTCTGTAAGTTCGTGTGCCATGATTTGGCCACTTGAAGTTAGAGCGTTGCTATATGTACACAAAGTCTGTATGCCACGATTTAGGTGTTCAGAGACAGAGTCAGCCAATATTTATGATGTGTTTTAAGATATCTACCTTTGTTAATTAGGAGTAATGATTAATAGAGGTGAATGTTTTTCTCTTAGGCATCCCATTCATATAGTTGGTCCGTAGTGGAATTGGGGATTGGTTCCGGCTACGTATAAGGTTCTGTTTAGTTGGAGGCAGTAAACTTTACCGTCTATCACATCAAATGTTTAAACGCATACGTGAAATATTAAATATAGACTATTTACGAAACTAAAAACATAGATAGAGAATAATTTGCGAGACGAATCTTTTAAGCCTAATTAGTTTATGATTGAATACTAATTGCTAAATAAAATAAAAATATTATAGGATCTGTTAAACTTTAACACCGTAATGCTTAACCACTTGTCACACAAGTGCTTAACCAAAACTTGCCTAGTTAGCTAGTTGTCCACCACCTTTGCGACTGATCCAAGTAAGAAACAAAGCAGGCAGGCAAGTATATTCTGATCTAATGGAGCACGGTTTTCCTTTTCCAAGAAGGTACGCAGGCATAAGGTTTTACACGGGGACGGGATTGGTGGCGATGGCACCGTAGCCGTAGGAGGGAGATTTCTTAATTAATAAGCATGACAATTGGCAACATGACAACATGAGCTAGCGTGCAGTAAAACGGCAGGAGCATGCGGCAGCCACAGCAAATGCGAACGATTCGTGAGGCGCTCATTTTCCTGCCTCCCCCTCTAAGCCTGGGCGTTCTAAGCCTGGACGTTCGCGTTATCCGATTTTTTGGGTCAAATAATTCGGGTAATAAAAATTGCTATCTGATATTAGTTTTTAAAAAACACTACTCTTAATTTTAGGTACTTAATAATTCATGCTCAGGTATTGCCGATTTATCTGAATTTTTAGAAAACAACAAACTACACAAAATTTCAATAGCAATTTATATATAATTTCAGCAATAATTTGTATAGAAGTTCAATAGCACTTTGCAAAGAATAATATATTACAGTCACTTGTTCAAACAAAGAGAATTATATTCTAATAAATTGATAAGTTCTAATATTTAACTAACAACACATGATAAATACAACGACATAGACAAATGTTTGGCTAGTCCGGGTAATTTGGGTACCAGAGGATATTACTCGAATTACCCAAACTAATTTCGGATAATCAAAATCACTATCCGAATTTAGGATTGGGTACCTCAAGTTTAGATAATTCAGGTCCAGACTCGAGTAATTCGGATACAGGTAATCGGGTAAGACTAATAATACGTGCCTCGCGTGTTGCTTAATAATACAGCCGGTAAGACTAATAATACAGCCATAATACAGCCAGTTACTGGCTATAAGATTTCTTTACAGCCATCTTATAGTCCACTTATATAGTAGTTAGCTCATCACTATTAATACATGGCTCACTTATCTCTTTTATAAACTTTTTTAGTTCTTGTGTCTGAGCTGGCTGTAAGCTCATTTTCTGCTTTTCTTTTTTCTCCTCCATGTCAGTATTATATTTGCTTTAGGCAGTTCGCATATGGATGGCCGGATGGGAGCAGTTGCGTGCGTCTTGCGTGTAGTGTTAAACGGCAGAGGCAGGAGCATGCAGCAAATGCGAACGTTTCGTGAGGCGCTCACTTTCCTCGATCCCCTCTGCGTACGCACACGCCTACTAGTAGCTTTTACACATTTTCTTTCTCACAAAAAAAGAAGAAGAAGAACTCCACTACTCCACGTATCATGCATGGATTGATGATCAGCTAGCTGGCGATCGATCGAGCCTGTGACTGTGATGGTGGAGCTGTGAAGGTCACTGTCTCCCCTGAATCTGGGAGACACACACTTTGTTCGTGTTGGCGAAATGTCACAATGCGAGCTGTGAACCTGATCGATAGATGGCCAATAAACAGTACACCTATCTCTGTCTCTGGCAGCATGCATTTTAATTTGCGTCATGCAGAGACGATGGCTGCATCTACGCATATGGCACGGCTGTGGCCGCATCACTGGATGTGTTCTGCAGCTTGTCTTGGGCCTTGTTTAGTTTACCCAAAAAGCAAAAAATTTTTAAGATTTCCCGTCATATCAAATCTTGCGGCACATGCATGAAGCATTAAATATAGACGAAAGCAAAAACTAATTACATAGTTTAGCTGTAAATCGCGAGACGAATCTTTTGATCCTAGTGAGTCTATAATTGGATAATATTTGTCACAAACAAACGAAAGTGCTACAGTATCGAAATCCGAAATCTTTTCGGAACTAAACAAGGCCTTGTTTAGTTTTTCAAAAAGTTTTACCAAAAATTTTAGATTATCTGTCACATCGAATCTTGCGGTACATGCATGGAGTATTAAATATAGATGAAAATAAAAACTAATTACACAGTTTACCTGTAGTTTGTGAGACAAATCTTTTGAGCCTATTTTAGTCCATGATTGGACAATATTTGTCAAATACAAACGAAAGTACTACAGTACCCTAAATCCCAAAAATTTGCTAACTAAACAAGGGCTTGATTGCCGGGCGTCTTTCAGGTGCAGGTGCAGCTATGCTATACGGCAGGCGCAGCATGTTGGCTTGAGCTTCTGTCAATCATAATAATATTTCTTTTATAATAAATTAGTGAATAATAATTTAATTATGATTTATGAGGCCAAGCGAAGCAAACCGCTGACCCGGCAGATCGAGGAGAGGCAAGAAGATAGGTCGACAACCGCCGGCCTGCCGGCCGAACACGAAACGACCTTGCGATCTCGGGCGCTCGTGACGTCGTCGGCACCACAATGCAACTTGGTCCAGTCCTCATCGACCAGCATGCATAGAGACCAGTGCTGGAGCAACACGCGACGCGAGGACCTACTCTCCGCGCGCGTGTTCTCGACCGCTTCACCGGCTGGCCTTGGGCATTTCGTGGCTGACGCTGTGATGCAGCCAGGGGCGGAGCCAGGATTTGAACATACGGGGGCTGTGCAACCAAGAACAATCATGTGTGTCAAAATATTACATGACAAAGATGTACATAGCACCAAAATAAACGTTTGCGTTGCGATGCAAAAAAAGCAGAAAAACTAACAAAAATAAAAGAGAAATTTAACTAGTCTCAGGCCTCTAACCTTCACTTGATCATTCTATTTCTTTGTCCAGAAAAAGAATCACAATAAAAACAAGTAGTTAAACGGGGCAAAATTAATTAGTACTAGATCCTAACATCAAATGACAAACATTCAGTTACATATCGTTTAGTCTTAGACAAAACGATCACTTAAACAGGTAAAATGGTCATTTAAATAGAAGGCTAAACAGAAACACCATATCACTGTTAGTGTTTAAAAGTTGAGTACAACGGGCTAAATGACCGTTTAGAGTTTAGACCAATAATGATACAAACATAGGAGATAAGAAAGATAATAGGAAGACTAATGCTAAATAATATAGATCCCATTGTTGGAGATCAATTCAGAAGGATTAAACAAGAAAAATGTTGTTTTTCAATTAACTAGCTAATTAGAGTGTGTGGTAGGGGACAAACTGATATTTGATAGGCAATAATAAAAATAAAAGATATGAAGAAAATATTAGAAAGATCTATATTCTATTTGTATAAGAAACTATTAGAGATTAATATGAAATAAGAATAAAAATCTTAGTACAGATAATATCGTTAACTAGCTAATTAGATAATTAAACATCTAATCTATGAGGTGTATTAAGGGAGTTATGGGAAGGTTGGGGGGTGCCAGGCCCCCCTCATCCCCCCCTTCCCTCCGCCACTGGATGCAGCACGCACGGCACGGCACGAACGCACGCACCTGGGCCTTGTTTAGTTTCAAACATTTTTGCAAAATATGAATAGTAAC
This sequence comes from Sorghum bicolor, assembly GCF_000003195.3. NCBI lineage: Eukaryota > Viridiplantae > Streptophyta > Magnoliopsida > Poales > Poaceae > Sorghum > Sorghum bicolor. Next base: position 56,134,158 of record NC_012875.2, read on the forward strand.
ACGTTCGTTTGTATTTAACAAATATTGTTTAATTATAGACTAACTAGGCTTAAAAGATTCGTCTCGTCAATTCCGACTAAATTGTGCAATTAGTTTTTATTTTCATCTATATTTAATACTTCATGCATACGTCTAAAGATTCGATGTGACGGGGTATCTGAAAAATTTTACAAAATTTTTTAGAACTAAACAAGGCCCTGGGAAGCAACAGAGGAGGGAGGGAGACGGGAGCAACCAAAAATTCCCCTGTGCGGCGTCGTGGGCATCGCAGACTGTAATTAGAGCCTTGTTTAGTTCTAAAATTTTTTGCAAAATATAAATAGTAGCACTTTCGTTTGTATTTGACAAATATTGTCCAATCATGAACTAACTAGGCTCAAAAGATTCGTATGTAATTAGTTTTTATTTTCGTCTATATTTAATACTTCATGCATATATCTAAATATTTGATGTGACGGGGAATCTGAAAAGTTTTGCAAAATTTTCTAGGAACTAAGGCCTTGTTTAGTTTCCAAAAAATTTCAAGATTCCCCATCACATCGAATTTTGTGGCACATACATGGAGTATTAAATGTAGACAAAACCAAATACCGATTACACAGTTTACCTGTAATTCGCGAGCTGAATCTTTTGAGTCTAGTTAGTCTATGATTGGACAATATTTGTCACAAACAAACGAAAGTGCTACAGTAGCCAAAACCAAAATTTTTCCTCAAGTGAACAAGGCCTAAACAAGCCCTAGCTAGCCTGCGCGTTAGACGTACTGGTGGAGCGCCGGCGGTTGCTTTCGAGGCGTCGTGTTCGGCCGGATCCGTTGGTCATCCGCTCTCGTCCGCGGACAAATCAAATCAAAGGCAGCTAGCACTAGGATGAAAATAAATATCATCGATATCATATTTGTTTTTATATTTCTGGTACGAATAATATCAATCATGTCGAATAAGATAGGATTGAATGTTAATATCATAAATATACGATTTAAGTAATTAAATACAGATACAGAATCAGATATTGAAGATTCAGACTCAAATATGGATAAATCTGAATATGGTCGGACCGTATCGTTTTCATCCCTAGCTAGCACATGCCAGCTCCGCTCCCGACGCATGCAGCTACTATACTGGAACGCACGCAGCAGTCAGCACGCTTACCATCGATCCTCGCTACTGCAGCGGAAACTTCTCCTGCAGAGACCGACACTGTCTGCCTTCTTTGTATTGTACTGTATATGGTCACCGCTACATCTGTCTTTACAGGCAATCACCTTTGTAGGGCCTTGTTTAGTTCATCTTGAAAATCAAAAAGTTTTCAAAATTCTCCATCACATCGAATCTTGTGGCACATGTATGAAACATTAAATATAGACGAAAATAAAAACTAATTACACAGTTTAGCTGTAAATCACGAGACGAATCTTTTGATCTTAGTTAGTCCATGATTGGATAATATTTGTCACAAACAAACGAAAGTGCTACAAACAAACGAAAGTGTTACAGTACCGAACATTTTTCACTTTTCGGAACTAAACAAGGCCTAGGTGTACGTCAAAAGCATCGACATTTACCGGATTAGTTTTTATTTCTGGTACTGTATTTATCGATATTTATCGATATTTCTGGTACTGTGAGGTTGCCAGAGTACTCTTATACAAGCCATGTCACCGCGTCCAGTTCACCTGCACACCTGGCAACCTCATCCACATAAATGAGTAGCCTGCAAGTCTGCATAAACTCATCAGTCGTCAGGCATTATGGCTGCCCCGTCGACCATCTGCAGGGACGTTTGTTCGTAAAGCTAGCGATGGCTCTACGAACTTTACAATAAATCTAAACCATAAATATGATGCTCCCTTTTCCCTTTTGCGACTTTTAGGTTCAAACGGAAATACATATGATGCTTTTGTGGAGACACGATCAAATCGTACCTTCCAAGTGTAGGGAGAAAGCATCTTCAGGTTAGTTGGAAACAGATGATAGCAAAGTGAGCAGCACTCACACTCACTCACTCCACAGTGTTCCCACTCCATCACCTTTTTTTTTTTTTGAAGCTACCTCCAAGGTTAAGGAGCTTTATCTTTCCGTTGCAATACTTATTGGCTGGAAATGCCACTGCACAAAGCAAACCCCCCGCTTTTATTCTCAATCTCTGAACTTATCGTTTCGTAAACAAATCAAGGTGCAGTGCACACAACACAGTATATTCGATCAGGCTTCAGACTACAATTAGATGATGGTAGCTTCCAAGAAATTCAGAGCATCTCGCCAGCATCAAGAATGCAAAGGTAAGGGAACAAAGGAAACGGAGAGCGTGTGCAGAGCACCCAAGGAAAGGAACGGAAGGTTAGTTAAGAAAAAGTAGAGGAGATGAGAGGAAAAAGATGGTGAAAGCAAGCGAGAGGCAGGCGAACAACCAGGTCGGAACGGAAGCAGTGGGAGAGGAAAAAAGAATCCCCTCACACCAAAGCAACTTTCCTCAGCAGGGCACACCAAGCAGGTGCACACTGCCCCTGCACTTCTAGAACCCTGGATTAATTCGCGCGGCGTGCTCTGCTCCCGGCCCCCCTCGAGGATTAGTAAAACAAAACCAGTAGTAGTAGTCTATTATCCACGCCATCATGCCAAGAGTTACCGTTGGTAAGAAGCTAATTAATCTGGTCCAATCCAACCACCGCCCGTCACCGATGATTGTTTACACTAGTAATAACTCATGATAAAATAAAGCTCGAAGAGGAAGGCGCGCGGATCTAGCTCAACTGCGGCATCAATGTTCGCGTAAAAGCTTTGCAGACAGAAACCATAACGACGGAACGGCTGGTCTGCATGCTCTGCTGCAGCTGCGGTCAAAAACGGCCGTAGTATTCAATGGCGTAGTTCGACGCTGGAAGAAACGAGGGGTGAATCGATCGACTCGTCAAGCAATTATCGATGATTTCGTTTTCGGTCGGCCTCCGCTGTCTACGATGCGAAATGACCCTTTCCAGTCCCATTTCCACCTGCCTTGTAACCATCGCGGCAACATGGGCGCTCCAAGCTTTATTAGCTGGTGATGTTGGCGTCTATCTCATCACACCTATAAATCCTCTCTCTCTCTCTATGTGCTGTGCAGGTGCAACTGCGACCCCACCACACACACACTCATACGCCTTCTTCCTCTACTACCTGCTCATACACCTGCTTGGCATTTCAGCACCAAGAGAGGAAAGGCGCGTAGTGCCACACAGAGAGAGAGAGCGAGACAGAGAGGGGGCTGTTGAGGAGGCCTGGACGAACGCCATTGATGCGGCAGCAGCAGTAGGAGGAGGAGCAGAGAGGGGCAGCAGCAGCAGCTGAGGCCAGGCTCAAGAAACCGATCGAGAGGCCAAGGGAACCATGGAGCCTGCGCCGGGACGGAGAGGGAGATGCCTGCCGCTGCTTCTCCTTCTGGGGGCGCTCGTCCTCGCATTGGCCGGCGGCGCGACCGCGGCCGCGTGGCCTCACCCTCACGGCCACGGCGGCTCCGTCGGTCTTGCCGCTGCCGCCGACGGTGCCGGCATGGCCAGGACGGCCGGCGGCGAGCGGTGGTACCGGGATCTCGCGCTCAGGAGGATGGAGAGCGTCAGATCCTCCTTCGGGGCCAGAAGAGATTTGGCAACGGTAAGTATGTCTTTGCTGTCGCATGCTTTTTTCTTTGCTTTAGCTTTCGGTTCTTCGTTCTTAATTCGTTCTCGCTTGAGTGCGGTTGTCGGGTGCGGTTCAGGTGTTCATTGCTCTTTGCTCCTACCCTCCTTTTTTTTAATTATTTATTGTTTTTTAATTCGTCATAGTACGGTCCCGATCTTTCTCCTTGCAGTAATGAGTTGTTTAATGGCCAGTTCGTAGTTAGTCTCGTACAGTCAGTCAGTCAGTCCCCTCTGAATCTCTGATCATGTTCTTTGGAGTGTACGGGCACCACCAAATTAGAGATAGAACAGACAGAGACACATGCGTCGTCGGCTTGCTTTGCATTGCAGCTAAGCTTTTACCGGTAGTAGTACATTAATTCTTGCAATTCTACAAGAAAAGTAACGGCCTTTTGCCACCAACCAAATGGAGATTTGCAATTACAAGTAAACCCACTCTCCACCGGCCACCGTCTCGTTTTCCGCCGGCCGTCACTGTCATGTCGACGCTGAGCAGATCCAATCATCCGAAACCTTCCTCTGGAGAAACACACTCAAAAACGTCAGGCTCGTCGGTCACCCAGACCCAGGCCAACCACCACCCATAGGAATAGGACAGGAATTCTAGGCGAGCCGTTTCACCGGTGTGTCCCTGGCTGCGAGCCCGCCATGCCGCCATTCCATTGCAGGTCTTGCAAGTGCGTCAGGTTCTTGACCGCAGCAAAGCGCATGACATGACGCCGTCCGCCTGGAACTCTGAAATCTAACCATTTTCTTCGCTGTACCAAACATTACGGCATTGCCTCCCAGTTTCCCCGTGCCGTGCGATTTCGTCAGGAAATGTTTGGCGTGCTCACACTCCCCACTCCACGGCGCTGGCAAAAAGCAACTTTTCCCCGTCCCAGCTCTCTGTTTCCGTCTCCTGCAGCGGCAATGCCATGCCAACCACCGCTACCTGCCCCCGCGCCAAACGCAGCTACTCGTGCAGCCCGTCGTGCTCGCCTCGTGTCACTCGCACACCATTGGCGCGTCCGTGCGGCAGTACTGCCACGTCTGTCTGACCTGGCGTGGCGTGGAATGTGGCTGCAGGCTTCCGCGAGCACGCGGGTGTACCACGTGACGGACTACGGCGCGGACCCGACCGGCGCGACCGACGCGACGGCCGCGATCAACAAGGCCATAGCGGACGCGTTCAGCCCGCCGAACAACGCCACCATGACCGGCGGCATCCCCGACCTCGGCGGCGCCGAGGTGCACCTCGACGGCGGCACGTACCTCATCAAGGGCCCCCTCACCCTGCCGGCATCCGGCGGCGGCAACTTCAAGGTGAAACTCGACACGTAGACCGATCTTCGTTTTTTGTTTGTACTAATTAATAACATAATAAAAAGATACCGACGTCGTTTGCGCTGCTGACACGTACCAACGTTCCGGCGCGTGAACGCAGATCCACAGCGGGTCACTGCGCGCGTCCGACGACTTCCCGACGGACCGGTACCTGATCGAGCTGTCGGCGACCAAGAGCGGGCGGAGCTACGACTACGAGTACGCGACGCTGCGTGACCTGATGCTGGACTGCAGCTACCGCGGCGGCGGCGTGACGGTGGTGGACTCGCTCCGCGTCGCCATCGACAACTGCTACGTGGCGCACTTCGCGTCCGACGGCGTCGCGGTGCGCGGCGGCCACGAGACCTTCATCCGCAACACCTTCCTGGGCCAGCACATGACGGCGGGGGGCGACCCCGGGGAGCGCGGCTTCACGGGCACGGGCATCCGCCTCGACGGCAACGACAACTCCGTCTCCGACGTCGTCATCTTCTCCGCGGCCACGGGGATCATGGTCACCGCGCCGGCAAACTCCATCTCCGGCGTGCACTGCTACAACAAGGCCACGGGGTTCGGGGGCACGGGGATCCACCTCAAGATCCCGGGGCTCACCCAGGCGTGGATCAGCAACTGCTACATGGACTACACCAGCATCGTCGCCGAGGACCCCGTGCTGCTCCACGTGTCCGGGTCTTTCTTCCTCGGCGACGCCAACGTCGTGCTCAAGGCCGTCAACGGCGTCGCCAGGGGCGTACAGGTCGTCGGCAACATCTTCAGCGGCCGGGACAAGGGCGTCGACATCGTGCAGCTGGACGGCAAGTTCACCACCGTGGACCAGGTGTACGTGCAGCAGAACTCCGCCACGGGGATGACCATCAAGTCCACCTCGGCGCGCGCGTCGGCCGACGGCAACGGGAGCTCCTGGACGCTCGACTTCTCGCCGGTGCTGCTGTTCCCGGACCGCATCGGACACGTGCAGTACTCGCTCGTCGCCGGCGACGAGTTCCCGAGCCACACGCTCCGGAACGTGTCCGGCAACCAGGTCGTCGTCGCCACAGACAAGGCCGTGTCGGCCACGGTTCACGTGCTGGTGGACCAGAACAGCGACTGAGATGAGAATTAATGAGATGGTGCGTGCGTGCGGTGCGTGCTGCTGCCTGCTCGTGCGGCTGCTGCGAGCAAGGCGTTGTTATTCGTTCGTTTCTTCTTCTTCTTCTTGCATATTTCAGCCATTCACATTATTCATGTCGTCAGGAAGATGGCAGTTGTTTGATCGACAAAATGCTCCAGAATGGATCATTTTTTTTTCCTGTCTGAAATGGAATGACCCAGAAGCTCGACTAATCTGCGCATGAAGCTTGCTGGTTAGCAACTTAAAAATGGAATTGATTCTGAAAAGTGACAAAAAAAACAGGGAACCACTTTCACTTTCACTTGCAGTAGTAGGACTGTAGGAGTAGATCTTAGGCGACATGATCCATACCTGGCCACTGTTTTCTGGTCACCAGTCATTCTCAGATGTACCAGAAAATGGCCCTCGAATCATGCAAGCTTCATTCATTTCCTCCATTCCAATTCAGAAACGTGGCCCGGGACCAAGCTCTGAAAGTTCCTAAACCACACAATTGTTTGCGTGCTTTTGTCATGGGAACGTTAGCGTGGGATGGGTATAGATGGTCAAATGGACGGTCCGCTCTGGCAAGACCCTGGTACTACAACACTACTCAACACTATGACCTACTCGTGCCATGCCATTGCCATGTCGGCATGCCATGTGCCACTTTCTCAGCGTAGACACGACACTGTAGCCCATTAGCCATGCATCACGGCATTATTGGCAAGCGCAGAGACACCCAATAAGAATTAAAACAGTCCTGTATAACCTGAAACATAATAATAAGTGTTAACTAATACAATTTTACTCGTTTGTCACGGTCATCTTTAAATTTCAAAAAGAATTCATATGCCAATCACCTCAAGTCCATTGAGAATAGCGTCATGTCTATTTTCCTTGGCTTACTAATTTAAGACATTTGCAAGTTCTCAAAAGAACCTTGAAAGCATCTAGTAAGGGCCTAGGAGGGGGTGGGTGAGTACTTAGTAGGTCTGGTTCTAAAACCCGACTAATTCGAAATTGATTAGCAGACCACTAAGTTTCCGAGTATCCCCATGGAACCTCTGTGTCGTGAAGATTCCAGAGACATATGCTCAGAGCCTCCATGCAACAAAGCACACACAACTTATAACAACGAAATACAATGAATGAAACTTGATTCGATTGTTATACCAGCCTTCTTGGAGGTTGTGTGTTGAGCTATCCAAACAAGTGGTTGCACCTAGAACTTGTGGAGCAAGTAGATCGGGTCCAAATCCTAGAAATGCAATTGAAACACAAGTAATAGCAACATATGCACAACACACAACAGACATAATATTTATCTTATGGTTCAGCTCGCCAGCAAGACTTAAGACTAAGTCCACATTGTTGAGTGAGCCACAAAGGCTTAGAGTTTCTTCCCAACTCATACCTTTTCTCAAGACCACCACCGAGTAGTGAGCTTGAGGGTTCCATACGATATGACTCTATCATTCAAAACTTTCTACTCAAAAGCTTTTAGGACAGGCTCAAAATATCGAAGGAAATCAGATGAAAGTAATTTTTAGGGGGTTACAGAGCCATGTGAAGAATAGTACTTTGTATGACTCTCACCCAGTCACCCTCAACATCGGTGGCAAGATAGTAATGTGGGTGAAAAGGGAGTAATATGATTAGCAAACGCAGGAGGCTTCCGTTTGGGAAGGGAGACAAAGTGCAAAGGTGAAGACCTTAATTCACTCCCTTCCTGCCAAGCCTCAGCGTGATACAAGTCGTTCCGCACACCCATAAAGCTGGTTGTGCACTTCCCCCCCCCCCCCCCCAAAAAAAAAAAAAAAAACTGGTTGTGCACTCATGCATGTAAATCATGCATTTGTGGTCCTGTGGAACACTACACTCGATTCATTATTTCATTTCATCATATATTACTCAACGCTCATTCCAACATTGCTGCACTTCCTAGAGCCGATGCCTGTGTATTTTGTTCTTTGCTTAGTTTACTGCAATGTTTCTAGATAATTTCGAAGTTGCAATGGATACACTGAATGTAGTGACGCTCCAGGTTAGTTTGATCAAGTACTTCACCAATCGATAATAATTTATTTACTATAGGTCATATTCGTTTGAGCTTATCTACCGAATCTGTTTGAGCTTATCTACCGAATCTTTTATCTTATAATAAATCAAAGAACGATACTTTTAGCCATAACTTTTCAGAGAAGTGAACAGACAGTCTAATTTTTGCTACATACAACTAAGTAGGCATTTGTGCATAGACCAAGAGATAAGACTGCATTTGTTGTAGAGCTGAATGTACAACATATTGCCTCTAATGAATGCAACAAGTCATTCCAAAATATGTTTGGGTTTTAAAAGAACAATTCGCACATAGAGAATTTTGTGTTTATTCTTGTTGATGATTGATGATGTTCCCTTTCAGATGGATGTTGGGGAACGAAGGGGTGCTTGTTCCCGACCGATGATTTATTTTAGCTGAATTTTTGAAACATCACAACTGGACCATAAAAACTGCAACTTTGAATTAATTATAGAAAAACTTAGATATAAAGCTACAACAAAAACTTTATACTAAAATATACTCCCTCCATCTCAAATTGTAAGTCATTCTAAGAATCTTGGAGAGTCAAACTTTTCTAAATTTGACCAAATTTATATGATAAAATAATTATTATTATGATACCAACTAAATATCATTAGATTCTTTCTTAATTATATTTTCATATTATACTTACTTTATGTTACAAATCTTAGTATTTCTCTCTATAATTTTGGTCAAACGTGAAAATGCTTTGACTCTCCAAGATTCTTGGAATGACTTACAATTTGGGATGGAGGGAGTACCATATTATATATTCACTATGTAGATATACTGATATAGAGTCCAAGAAAATTAGATTTTTATTTTATGATTTTTTTAATTTATTATGATTTTTAAAAAAATTCAGCTAAAATAAATAAAAAACAAAAATATCTTTGGAAACCACCTATAACCGGATCAGGAAAAATGATTTATCTTTGAAAATAAATAGTTTTTGAGAAAAACTAAACTTCAAAAATAGTTGAGGAGTAAGGCGGATAACGAGCCAGCTCGGCTCGGCTCGTTAAAAACTCGAGCCGCCTCGTTAAACTCGCGAGCCAGGTATAAAAAAATATAAAATATAATATTTGTATTTATCTAAAGTTTAAAAATAGTAATAATATAATAATAATATATCCAATAGTCTTAAGTTCAACAAAATATTCATATAAGCTAACATATCAACCATTTATAAAGTGTAAGACATGAAGTAATACAAAACTAATATAAGTTATAATGATTTTTTCTCTAATACTGTAGCTCGTTTGGCTCGCGAGCGGCTCGTGAGCTGGCTCATTATAGCTAACAAACTAAAATCTTAGCTCGCCTCGCCTCATTAACAGCCTAGTCGAGGCAGCCACGAGCCGGTCGAGTTTTCGTCCGGTAGAATGGACTTTTCTTCAACCCTAAAAACCGAGCCTCACTGAGCGCCGAAAAAAGAACAGAGGAGTTCGCAATTTCGCAGAGCAGCCCAACAAGCACTCCTTCGTTCCCCAACGGCCCAGCCCATTCCGTCTCCCGTCTCCCGCAAGGAATTCCCTCCCGCAACGGCCAGCCGCCAGTCCCCAGTCGCAACAGGCAGTCAGGCAGAGGCGGAGCGGGGCGTCCCCAGCAGGTGTGGCCGGAGGGGCGTCTGCGGGGGAGCCGGCGAGGGGCAGCGGGGCTGCTCCGTGGGTACGACTGGCGGGGCGTCCACCGGTCTACGGGTGGGGGGCAGCGGCAGGGCTGCTCCGCGGCTACGATCGGCGGGGCGTCCGCGGGCGTCGGCGCATCGGCCCGCTGCGGGACATCGGCGCTGACTCAGCCAGGCCAGCGGTGCCTCGGCTCCGCGCATCTGTGCATTGGTGGGGCGCGTGGTGCGCGAACGAGGTATGGTAGGCACTAAGCCACTATATCCTTGTCCTGCTTGATTATGTTGCTGTTAGTCGGTTTGCTCGGTGAGCCGAAAACAGAAACCGAAGAAACCCAGACCGAACTCGTCGGTTCTTAGATATTTGAGCAACCGATCGGCTCTGCATCTCAGGAAACCGAAGTTTAGAGGAACCGCACAAATCATGACTTCTATGAAAAAGCGAAGTGCTAGGAGAATTGTTACATGACAACACTTTGATTTTCGAATCTGGTTGGTTTATAACACTTTGATTTTCGAATCTGGTTGGTTTTCAGGGAGCAAACTTGGCTGATGGAGATGAATGCTGGTGGCCTGGACAGGAACAAGGACCAGACGAAGGAGTCAAAGCTGATGGAGGTGAATGCTGGTGGCCTGAATAGGGGCAAGGACCTGACAAAGAAGCGACACTGGAAGGACAGTGTGCTGATGGAGGTGAACACTGGTGTTCTTGGCAGGGGTAACGAAGGAAAGAAGCGACATCGAAAGGACAGTGAGGATGGCGAAAGGAAGAAGATACGCAAGAAGAATTCAGAGGCAGAAAGCTATAAGGAGAGAGGAAAGAGGCACATGGAGGCAGAAAACTATGACCGGGACAACGACAAGGAGAGAGGAAAGAGGCACATGGACCATGAAAACAAACTAAATTTGAGGCATGGAAAAGATGTGAAGAAGGAAATGTCAAGGAAATATGATAAGCATCGTCACTATGGTGGTCAGAGGAGGGAAAAGGGTCACCTTAAGGAAAAGGATCATGTTGAGGAAAAGGGTCATTCTGAGGACAGGGACAGGCATGGAGAAAGAAAGGGTTTGGGGAGGAAGAGTGAGAGCTGGAACAACAACCAAGGCTTACTGGATTTGGGGAGGAAGAGTGAGAGGTGGGACAGCAACCAAGATTTGGTGAGGAAGAGTGAGAGGTGGAGCAGTAACCAAGGCAACCAAGGGTTCCTGGATAGGTGGGTACCAACGAGGGACAGCGATGAGGAAAGAATCCAAGATTTGAGAGCGACCAACCTAGCGAAGAAAAGGGTGAAAAGTGTGAGGAGAAGAAAGTGAAATCTGCCTGGCTGAGTGAGGAAACAGAGAACCAACATCACTCACCAGTTACCCTGAGTGATGTGGAGTTTTCTAATGATTTTGACAGCAGAATCAGTGGCCGAGAGTTTAAGATTGCCCAAGATTATGGTCATTCGAAGTCGGAGGGACCAAAGGAGAAGAAAGTAGTTTGATATTGCCCAAGATTATGGTCATTTGAAGTCAAAGGGACCAAAGGAGAAGAACGTGTTTTCATAGCTGATCACTGGATGAATTTTGAAGGTCATGATTTCTGTATCTTGTGAAAAATAATAAACATGGAGTACATGTAGGTAAACTGGTTTGAACCATGCTTACAACCTCATGAAGTACACCCATTGATAATCATGTGATCAGTCGGTGTAATATCAGGGCTTCAGGCTTTCTGAGGGAAGAAATGTGTATCAATTTTTTCGAGAACATGCAACGGCATGTGTTTCATTAAGCAGAAAAGAAAAGAAATGTGTATCAATATCAATGTGTTTCTATGCAACAAATTATCACACTTCATTGCTATATAACTGACATAATTTCTGATGTCTTTCTTTTGTCTAAACTAGAAAGAAAAAGAAAACACTATGTTCTATGATTATGCTGTCTCACCACAGCGCGATATAAAGCTCCTCTTACACTTTTAGTATTACGCACAACATCATAGAAAGTTTCTGCTCTCAATCAACAGCAGACCCTACATGAATTACAAAGGCTGTGCTATTAAGCACCCACCCTGCAAACACTGTACGCTTATATTCACAAGATAGTGACCACGGGGCTTTGAAGCATACAGAGCCGATAGTATACAAGTGATAAAGGACCCTGGCAAACATCTATACAGCCGACCCTTAACTGCCTGGATATACTGGAACCCCGAAAGTCTTGAACTCTTCTGCCTGGAACCAACAAAACCAATGGGTTCAGTGATACAAGTGCAACATCAAAATGCAAACTGCTTCACAAAGCAATAAGTTTTGGAAACGCAGTATGTATAAAAGGCTAATTTGGACAATAAACCCACAACTAATCATTTTCCTTATGATATTCTCAGCAGGAGTGACTCACCTTAAGTTGATGAAAGTAGATCACTATACAATTACATCTTCATTGTTTTTATCAAATGTGGTATGTCGATTTCCATAATGGAATGCATCCCTTGTTGAAATTGATTGATCACTCCAGGTTCTATAGAGTCCAGAATGTCAGCTTGATCCTTGTCTTGAATTTCATTTGAGACTTCATGCAAGTGTGTGAAATTATGACGCCATGTCTTTAGCAAATCCATAGCTCCATCTGGAATCTTCTTGCTGTCAACAAGGTGCCTTTGACGAACCATTTCAACAAATGAATTGATGTGCAACTTATCTCTCCAGTCATCATTATCAGCAGCTACAATATACTTTAACACTTCTTTTAATCTGTAATTTTTCATGCCCTTCTGTTCATCTTCTTTTTCAATTTGCTGAAGTCTGTCAAAAAGAATGATAAAATGGTCTCTTTTCCCTATCTCATCCATCAGGGATACATTATACCGTATTATAACCTCATAACTCACTGGGTCTTCACAACTCAGAAGATCTAGCAAACGTTGCAAATCAAAAGGGATGGGGAAGCTATCTCCATACAGAGATAAAATCTGCATTATGACTGTAGGTATTGAAGCATAATCTATTTTCATATTGTCAGGATTTCTGCAGCAGACTAGAGACTTCAACTGAGCATCAAGCTTAACCTTCTTGCTGGCAGTAATATGAAAACTATCAAGGCTAAACTTGCCATTCAGAGATAGACCATATCTGTGAAGCCTGAATATGCATTCAATGATACCGGCTATCACGAACTTCCCCAAAGGACTCATCTTCCTCAAATCTGGTTCGAGAGAAAGGCTCTTCCTTCTCTGAGGCACAATGTACTTTTTATGCCGGATTGAGACATCTTCTGAAAGATCCTTAAATATCTTTTTTCCAGGGACAACACGAACTCGAAAAATCTTAGCACCTGGGGCTGATAGGTGATCTCTCAATGTCATATGAGAGACCTCATATGGACATAGAAAGATATCATGACACTGGGCAATTGCTAACACAAGATCAAGCTCTAAGGATCCATCAGCCTTGAATTGCTTTTTCAAACTAATTTCTGGTAGCAGAATATCAGATTTCGAATGCATCTCAAGTTTACCTTCTAATTCTTCTAGTTCATGTATCAGCTTTGAAAGTGAAATCTGTAACTCAAAAATCTGTTCCTTGATATTATCAACTTTGTCTCGATCAGTCTGAATAGATAAAACATTTATCACAGAAAGCAAAAGAATAAAAACAACCTCAGTACATATGATTAATTATATATTCAAATATGAACATTAGCAAAAACCAGAACTTCCAAGTAATTGTCAGTGTAAATTTCGCACTGAACAATGGAAAGGTAAAATCTGGCTCCTAGTTTAAAATTAAAAATCCCAGTTATTATGTCTTACCAAGTATTAAGAGCGGGACAAGAAGTTATACATATTTTTTTGAGGAATTATAATGTACATATTGAAATCGAAGTATATGAACATATAAAGTATATATTTTATAGCATTGAGTTTTTCTTCAGCAACTTGTCCAATCTGGTAACTATATATTTTATAGCATTATTAGAGGAATATATTTCAGTATGTCAGTGAAAAAAGATCCTGAACGCCTTGTTAATGGAGTCATCCCAAGACCAACAAATGTAGTTTAGTCCTCAGAATCCCAGAATACTTGGAAGTAATCCATCAGATCAATTCCTTACATGTGGGAAATAATAGTAGGCATGGACATTACCTAATATAGAAGCAGAGTGTGGTATGCAGTTGATATTGGTGATATATGTTGGTGAATATTTATGCAAGATGTCTATATGAGTGACTTGAGTGATTCCACAGAATAATGATGGGAATGCCTGACATAGCAGACCACAAGGTGACATAAAAATAATAAATACTACTAACCTGGTCATCAAGAAAATCAGTGTACTTGCAACAACTCAGCGTGTCATCTGAATGTATCACCTCAGTGGAACATATGCCTGGGTGCTCCACTTTATCAGTTATAATCCTGCAATGAATTTGGTAAGCAGGCATCAGTCACAAACTAAAATAAAATGCTCATAGCAGCAGAATGAAAAGAGAATGATTTTAATGCAATTAGTTCAGGTTTAAGAATACGATGGTAGCATTATATAATGAAGAAAACAGTGCACATGAAGGAGCCAAAGATACCCTGGCTCTGGAGATTGGCCAATAGTTCCTTCTCGAGTTAGCTCTTCATTCCATGGAGGAATAGACTTTTCTTCTTCCAGAGTGTTGACTTTCAAGACAAGTTCTTTCAGATCCTCCAAAGATGCATGAACTTGAGGTTCAACTATCTTGATAACACAGCTTCTGGCTGTTGAAAATTTTTCTGCGAATTTTGCCACTTCCACAGAAGAAATATCTGGTCGAAAGTAAATAAACATATATAAATAGAGAGATGACTGAACTGTGGTGATGGTATGTAGAATAATGAGCAAATAATTGGTTATAAAGGGTTATGAGGGAGAGGGTAAATGATATCAGGAATTTAACACCAAAGCTCTTACACTAGGTAATGCAGATGTATACTTACGGGCAAGAAGAGTCTTTAGTAGCTGTGCATTGTATTCAGTCCCAATAACAGCCTCCTCACGAAGAAAATGCTGCAAGAAAAAAACAAAATGCATGAACGTGCTTAGATGATGTAGATGTAGATCGTGAAACTTCACTTAAAATACTAGACAGACTTAGTACTAATCCAGTATTATTGTTAGTAAGTCATGTGAAAACAGAAATTCAGAAGGTGGTACATACTTTGATTTGCACGATAAGAACTGAAGAGCAACTGGCATATGATATAAACGCTAGTTGTATTAAATAGCTATAAGATTTCAACCTGCAAAAGCTCATCTTGTAAGCTGATTGATTGCATTTGATCACGCTCCAAATATTCCGACTCCATCTCTGACATCATCAAGGCACGTACAGTGGATATCTCAGTCAGAAAATCCATGGAG
Organism: Sorghum bicolor; assembly: GCF_000003195.3. Lineage (NCBI taxonomy): Eukaryota > Viridiplantae > Streptophyta > Magnoliopsida > Poales > Poaceae > Sorghum > Sorghum bicolor. The sequence goes on from NC_012875.2 coordinate 56,149,327, forward strand.
CCGCACCCTAGCAACCTAAAGAAGCATATTATCAGAGAGATGCTTTTGAAAAAAATGCCACCGCAAAATTGGAGAAATTGGTGGTAATATTATATAACAACCTTAAATTCAGATATCTAAATTGCATATGCTTGGTAACGTGCCAATTATCATGCATTTGCTACGCTAAGCGGATGCAAACTAAGACTGGACTAGTTGAGTACTTGTACAACATCTAATCAGTTGATGGCATCGCACACTAGATTATTTGTTCTTGTACTACTAAATAGGAAGAGTCTTACTGGGAATTAACAGTACCCTTAAGGACATTCCCTGTTTTCATTAATTTGGTATTTACTCAGAAACATGATTAATATCTGATATTGTGATCCTGCATTGCAACGAAACTAACATCCCCTGTCACTTGTCCTTAGGAAACTTCTAAAACTTTTTTAGAGCCAACTTTCTCACTCTTGTCGACTTTTGTGGCATCTACACTGAATATTCACCCCTAAACTTGAATAATGCACTGAATATTCACCCATAAACTTCAAAAAAGCACTTATATTATTGCATCAGAGATCAAGGTTAAAAAATACCTCAAGAAGCATGGACTCAAGAGCTTCAACCGTTCCTCTTTCATGACAACTAGATGTCATAGTGTACGCCTTCACTGGACAGACGAGAGGCATTATAGCTGAGGAGCAAGAGACGTATGGAGCATCCTTTGTATGAGATATTGTGAAGAACCTCTGGTTTAGCGCGCAATGGAACATGGACTCTGCCAGTGAATCCTTGTAATCCTTTACTGTTTTAATTCCACCAGAAGGCATCTTGCAGCTGATGACAACAGACTGTTTTTGGTACAAGGAAAACGAAACAGTATATTATTATTGATAATAGTTGATCTTAAAAGATATCAAATCTTTTCAAATGATTATGAAATAACAACCCCTGAAGCTTTAGATTCCACAAAACATGAAAAGCGAGGTTCCCCATGCGATGGAACTGAAAATTTTGGCACAATTGGAGGGAGCTGAGCTGGGGCCTTGTACTCAAAATGCTCCTTTATCAACTTGACTACAGTCTGCAATTAAGTCATGAAACACAAAGGACGGTAAATATCATTGCAGATGCATACTTACAGTTTTTTTTTCTCCAACAGATACATGTGACAAAGATATGCAAAATCAAAACCTGTGTATCTGGGAAATCTCCCACTGCAAATATAGCCATATTGCTTAGATGGTACCATTTCTGGTAAAACCGCTTCACAGTCTCATGTGCAACATTTTGCATCACCTTCTCAGTACCAATTGGCAGGCGGTCTGCATACTGGTACAGAGGAAATCAACAAGAAATACCATTTAATGACTTGCAGTTCCAGTCGCAGTGATACAAAAACCCTCTACTGCAAAATGAACACCTTCAGTAGTACTCCTACAAGTTTAACCAACTGTAACAAAAATTATTTAATGGAACAAGTGATCTCATCAGAGCAGATAGATTTTTTCATTTATAAGACAGAGGCTACAGGCTAGTACCTTGGAACCTTCAAACAACTGTACCCAGTGGGAATCCTGCATCAGCCCTGCTGCATTGCATCCACCCCTGTACTCCTCCAGTACAGCACCCCTCTCTTTCTCCAGATCCTCCGCTGACATACGAACCTGGTGTGTAGTGACCAACATTAGTTTCCAGGCATCAATCAAGCATTGAATTCTCAGGTATCAACCAGCTGCAATTGCAACAACAAACCAGGCAATAAGAATCTGGAACCGTGTAGTGTTACCTCTGTGCTAAATTCGGCGAGGACAGATATAGCCTGGGAGAGCAGGCTTGGCTTGTCCAGAGGTACGGAAAACTCGTAGATGGTCTCGTCTGTTGTGGTGAGCGCGTTCTGGCAGGCACCTAACTTTGCTCCGATGCTCTCTAGAAACTTGACAACATCATGGTTGGTGTATCGCGCGGTGGCCCTGAAGGCGAGATGTTCGATGATGTGCGCCATACCGCGCTCGTCCTCCTCCTCCACCACCGACCTAAGAGAACCGATGAGCACAACATGCAAATCAGCAAACGCGCGAAGGGGCTAAACGGGGAGCATGAACAGAGAAACGCGGCGGAAGTAGCAGGACGTACCCAACCTTCACGGCGAGCGAGAGAACGGCGCGCATGCGCGGGTTGGGGTTGAAGCGGACGTAGTAGGTGAGGCCGTTGGCGAGGCGGCCGTATATGGCGCCGACGGGGTCGACGGGCAGGGTGTCGTCCATGGAGACGCTTACCCGCTTCAGCGACCGGAACCCGACCCCGCGCCCGGGACCATCGGCGCCCGCCGAGTCCGGCGGCGGCGGCGGCACACCCATGACCCGCAGTCTCGCTGCGGAGAGAGCCGGAGAGGAGAGGGAACGTGGTGGTGGCAGCGGCAGACGCCAGGAGCGTGATGTGATACGCAAAAGGAGAGCGACTGGCGAGTCAGCCCTACCGCCCTACTATCATTTGCCATCCACAGCAGCAAAACTACTATTAAACCAACTCATCAATTTTTAACTTCAAAAAAAATGATAGTTCAATCCTAACGTTTTTAGTTTTATTTAATTATTGATGGCTATTATTAAACTTTGAATGGTCAAAATAAACTTCTCGTAGGAAAATTCTGAAATCGGTGGAAGCTTTCTTCTAGCGATTTATGTATTATTCATTCATGCATTAACCCTCTCAACTCTTGGTTGTCTACTTCATCCTCCTCATCTATAAAATCACCCTAACATATCAAGGTTTGCCTATATGACCCTCTCAACTATAAAATATGATATTATAGTATGTAAAGCATGAAATAATATTTCAGATGACTCATAAGATTGTCTTTAGGATCATTTGGACACCGTATCCCACCATATTGGCTTAAACACACATGCTTCATACGCCGGATGACAAGAGTGCAATCGTAGTGCATATGCTCAATATCATCGAGGAGTGCATGATGTAGAGTAGTTAGAGAACAAGGTGATGCTCATCGGGCGGTAGCATAAACGTGGAAAAGAGTTCACAAAGGGAGAGCTAATAGGACTATGCACAAGCATGTGTGCTTAGACCAGTGTGGTGGAATACGATGTCCAAACGACCTTATATGACCATCATTTGAACATTATTAGATGCTTTAAGGGATACAATATCACATTTTATAGTTGATGTCTTGTAGTCAACCCTTGACAGATGAAGGGGTTCTATAGACTTTTGAATATGCCACATCGGCGAAACTACCTTCAAAATCGTCTTAGGATGTTGTTTAGACAGTTTTTAATAGTTTGAGAGGTAGGATATCTAGTTTTGTAGGTGAGTGGGTGAAGTAGATAAACACCAATAGTTGAAGGGATTAAATGGATTTTTTCCTTTTTAAATAATAATAACTCTTTTCAAGGTTAATTTCAAGTGAGTATGTTGGAGCTTCTTTACACATGGTAGTTATTAGTGGGGGCTAATGATGTTGTTGGGTGATGATCGGACTGCTCAATACCCATGCCCAAAGTCATCCACCCCATTTCATCCATCTCCATAATTAGCGGGTAATAAGCGGAGAAGCTACTACGTTGTAGCTTGTTGGTGTCCATACACTTTAAAAATCACTATTAGGAACAAAATTTTATGATGGTTATAAATTAAGTTTTCATATCTAAAAAAAAGACACCACTACTAGTTTAGTCTAGCTTCACCACTATGGGTAATGTCTAATAGGTTTACCCAGTGGATAAAGCAGAGTCGCCTCACATAATGTCACAACGGTGGAGCACGACCTCCTGCTGATGTCTGACAGTCTACCCCCGCACCCACATGTGTCAGCCTCCCGCCGCTATCGGCATCGCCTTCCATAGCGGGGCTGATTTGGCACTGTCCGTGTTCTCCCCACCGAGCGGCTTGCCCCGACAACAGAGCACCCTACCCAGCACTTTGGCTTCCAATCGTACTATTGCAGCGTGAGTAGGAGCACATGCAGCCACGGCTTGAGAACGATGAAGCGGAGAAGCGGGTATTCCCCGAGTATTTGTTGCCCATATCCAACTTTAGATGGGTAATCCATACCCTACACAAAAATAATGAGATGGGTTTGGGGATGCGGTGATCAGTTGGTCTAGGCACTCCAGCAGCACCTTCCAGGTCCTGAGTTCGAATCCCAATGGGAGCGAATTTTAGGCTGGGTTAAAAAAATCCTCTCGCCCGTCCTCATACCAAAGCACTGGGGAGCCCTGACCCAATTCTCACTTGGACGACGAAAAGGCCACCGTGTATGGATGGGGGTGGGGGTTTGGGGGGTTTTCTCGCCGGGTGAGAAAGCACTTTCTTCTTAATTCGAAAGCCGTGGTGGCAGTCTTAAGCACCCCGGTCAAGTTTTTTTTTCCAAACCATCTAGGATAAGAGAACAGATAGAAACAATGAGTTGATGCCCCGACGCACCTAGGACCTTTAAGGAGGAGCTAGCACCTATTCTTGCTCGAGATTGAAGGAGAGAATCCCCCTTTCTCTAGCAAGAGTGGAGGAGGTGGTGTTTTCAAGAAAAAGGTGAACAAGGGAAGAAGGAGCATGAACTGAGCACTCATCACCAAGAGCTCGTGTTACATCTTTTTTTACCTCTGTTGGTAAGCAAATCTTGAGCACAACCACTTAGAGGGCCCAGAGATGGAAATCTAGCCAGTTGATCACTTGGAAACCTCCCTAATAAGTGATGCGATGAATCAATGCAATGTAGAACAATGCACCTTCCTAGATACACTCTAGAGAACCTTAGGAACACCCCTTAAGTGCCATAGACATGTAAGAACCTTAGCTATAAATTTCACACTATGTTCTAATAGACGGGTCCGGTCATCACTGATGGACGATCATCACACTATGCACCCACACTTAGATCAAAATGTACATGCATTGATGGATAGTCTCGTAGAACCGTCGGACATTTTTAAAAATCCATCCCCAAGATAGCGGACGGTCCAGTCTACGATGGCAGACGGTCCGTCTAAACCAACACTTAGGCTATTGGGATAGCTTTGGCTGCACCAAACGATCCCAACCGTAGGACCTCACCAGTTCAAGGTTGATAGGACGGTCTAACCCCACATGACTGACAGACCACTAGTATGATCTTGACAATACCTATATACTTGCACTTCAAAACATATGTTCTATACTATTAGCCCATATGTTGTACATCATCATGCACATGTTGAATCATACCATTTATAGCATGATCCTTTTTATTGTACAAATTTGCATCATGCATCCATATGTGAGGAAGCATGCGAGAAGCAGAGACTGCGAAGAACAACATGACCACGAAGCCCGACATTGTACCACCACCGCTTGAGAAACTAGGCAGACTCCTAAGCATCTCTCTTTTGCTAAATGCATAAACTTTGTGTTCAAATAGTGTGTAGCTGTTTCCTGACTACGCAAACAGCTTGAGAGGTTTTCTTGTGCACAAGACAATATAATTAAGTGTAACATAATTAATTATACATGTGAAAAGCATATGGTGCCTTCCGAACAGGGCATAGGATATTTTGCAGATATTTGTCACATTTTTGTTACAAAAAATGGATGGAACGAATTAATGAAGACTAAACTTGTGCACAGACGGACCTAGCTATATCCAGAATGCCACGGGGTTTTGTGTACGGTCAATAAGTTGATGCGCCACCTCATACGAGAATGATGCGTAAGCGCGATGTCTGGTGGTGGCGACACGCAGCTCTCCCTCCTTGTCGTACTTGAGGAAGAAGCCGGTCATCTTGAGCACGCGGGTGCGCGCGTACCCCTCGTCGCAGTCCGGGGGCATCCGCCTCTCGACCATGCAGAATCTGCTGTCGCCCATGTACACGAGCGTGGCGCCCAGATGTTGGTCGCTGTCCTTTTCGAACAACACGTCCCTGCCGAGCTTCCAGGCGGGCATGGTGATGGTGGTCTCCCCGCCGCCACCGCCACCGCCACTGGCGCCGTCGCGGGGCGGGACGACGGCCGGGACGTCGCAGCAGCAGACGCGCCCGGCCCCTTGCTTGTAGAGGCAGAGCCCGACCCAGGCGTCCAGCTCGCGGTCGTAGTGCGCCTGGCCTTTGAACGGCAGGAGCCACTCGCCGACGTGGGGTCCACTCGTGGCGCTCCATGTCGAAGCTGAAGGTGCTCCGCCGGCAGTCGAGGTGGTGCCGGCAGATCCTGCCGGGGATGTCGGGCCTCCAGTTCTCGACGGACACGAACACGGTGCGCCCGTCCGGGTGCACCGCGTAGCCGCTGACGACGCTGGACACGAACGGCGGCGGCGGCTCGATGCTGGCCCACGACCACGACGACCCGTCGCCGTCGGTTGGCCGCGGCAGCTCGGGGCCGACCATCTCGACGAAAGGGTAGACGAACGCCAGGAGCCTGCCGCCGGCGGAGATGTACAGGGGCCGGCTTCCGAAGTCACCGTGTAGAGAGCTCTCCGGGTGGGGCCACACCGCCATCCCCATCGTCTCGGTGTCGAACACGGGGATGCCGGGGCTGTACTCCGGTGGCTGCATCGCCAAGATCTTGCGCCCGTGCGCGGCGAAGGACCACGAGTGCGGGTGCAGCGCCTCCATGCGGACGAACGGGCGGGCACCGGCGTCCATGCCGACGACGGCGTTGTTCGGGTCCGGGCCGAAGTCGTGCTCGTCGAACTTGTGGACGCTGTAGCCTCTCTCCCAGTCGTCCACCACCACGTACAGATGCTGGTGCATTGCCGACATGGCAGGTTCAGACAGGTAGGCAGAGCAGCGACCCAAGCAAGGCCTTTTCGAAGGCCGATTCCCTGCTCCTACTAGCCTCTCAGTCTCAGGTTCGTGGTCGTCGTCGCCATGGGACGACTCTACGCGCCGCCGCTTAGACATGTTCTTCGTTTGCTCACCCGTCGCCGTCGGCCTCAATCCCCGCCCTCCTCTCTCAGCTCGATCTCCTCTTCTTCTGTCACACAGCTGTTTATATAACCGATTCAGAAGATAAGGAAATCCGTCTCGGAATCGAACTGTTCAAAAACGAAGGCGAGGAAAAGGAAGCATCCTAACAGACTCTCATCGGACTCAGGTCGGACTCGGACGGGACGGCAGCTCGTGGCGTGGTGATGAAAGAATGGCGCAGATTGCGAACGCCGGCGGGAGAGGGCAACACGCAGGGGATTGGACTTGGTGGTGAAGAGTAGTAGTGGGCCTTCGTTCATAGGGCTTCCATGACCATTTTGGACCATCTTCAGCCCATTTAGACTGAGATTGTGGCGCTAAAGTCCATGATGAGCCGTCTGCATACAGCAATTCCATGCACGGCCTACGGGGAGGCGAGCCTCGTTGCCGCTGTTGCGTTGTGTCAGTTGTGTGCCACGGCCCACGAGAGATGCCATGCGAGAGATGGAGAAATTAAAGTGGCAAAAAGCTTAAACAAAAAAAAATGGGAAAATATATTTACAAAATGAATACTGTAAACATATACAAAGAATATGAATCTAGGCAAAAACAATTTATTGGCTTTGGGTTTTGAACACCCTTGATGCTAGGTAGAACGTCTCTGCAATTTTGGTACTGTCTCAAGCTTTTGAGATAGCACTCATGATGCATTCTCATGAATGTGACTGTGACTTAAAGAGTGTAGGGCCATTGAGAGTATAAAGAGTTGCTCCTCTGTTGGTATAATATTGCTGGCCGTTATTGCAATGTTGGCTACCATTGTTGTTTGACTTCAAATCCATGTGTTTTGTGCAGGCATGATTTGAGTGTGCAAGTATAATTTTGAAGTGACAGCCAATGAGCTGCCTCTAAGCGCATATATGACTAGAAGGAGCCACAAACTACTAAAATGTTTTTGAGACCGTTTCATGTGCACGGAGTTTATTGTAGCTTCGCTGTGACTAAGTATTTAGTGCTATAGTTCTGTTTGGTAGAGCTTATCTAGCTCCTGATTCTATGTAAAAAGTGATTCTGCACTGGAAAATGATTATCTATGACTCTCTAGAATCAGGAGAAGATGTTTTTAGCTCCAGCCTCCTAATTCATTTTAGAGAATAATTTATGAGATCAACATAAAAAGTTTCTGTGTCAAAAATGTTTGGCATAGCTTTTATTATATTTAGCCCAGAAACTGCTCTAAAAGCTTTGTCAAATATGTTCTTTTGCACTTGTGAGGAACAACAATATGATTTATTCAAATAGGCCATATGACTTAGTTGACTCTACTAATGAGGATAGAAAAATCCCACTTATGTTCCGGCCAAACCAAACACAGCACATTTAGTGAGGGAAAGTCTTATTTTGACCTCCCTCAACTACTGATGTTGTTCGATTTTCCTCTACATCCTAAACTGTCTAATATTGGACAAATCAGAGTCAAAATCCATGTATCGCATAAGAAAGCAGTGAAAGTGCCCAGTATGAGACAATGCCACAAGGGCAATCAAAATATAGCCATCTAGTATGTGTTTTATCTAAATTAACTGCCCTATAGCTACAATATACAAAGAGATATTAGTAGAATCGTGATTCATGTGCCCATATATATTCTATACATTTCCCCTAGGAACTACCAAGCAACTAGTTCTGGAGCTCATTCCATCCTATGAACAAGTGATGGCCTATTCGCTTGAGCTGGCTGCTCGTTTGAGCTGGTTGCAGCTGTAGCTGCGGCTGCAGCAGTTCAAGCTACAGTAGTCTGCAGTTCAAAAACTGCTGCCACAGCCGCAGCCAAAGCTGCAGGGTACAGGTAGACCTCCAACGCCAATGCCAGTGGAACCATGTTCTTCCCGTTCCACAGCTTCCACCACGGCTTCATAAAGCTTTGTCCATGAGCAACCATCACCTGGCCCAACCACATTCCAAAACGTTAAATTGGGGCTTGGTGTGGCGACTACCATGTCAGCAATGCTGCCCACTTTCGCTACTGATCGTGGGAAGTCCAATGCCAAGTTGTCGACTTTGTGCTCGTAAATTTTCCCATTCCTGTCAACCTTGTATCTCGACGTCCCACTGAAGCAGCCATATGATTCCCATGGGACACGTGGAGTGCCCCACAGCTCCCACCGGACAACTATTGAAGTCTCTGTCAGTTGCCAAATGCGTGATACATCAAGCCCAATTTCTCTGAATAGTAGGCGCCCATGGAATCTAAGTGCCCAGAAGATAGTCTTGTAGTTGTCAATCCCATGAAAAGTGTTTAGTGGGTCGACAAATGTGATGTCTTCACTGCAATAGATGTAAAAATAAACTTATTTTCAGTTCCCATCTTTACATTTGTGTAGAAGCATGCCTACAAAGAATAAGTTTGCAAGAGATTGCAAAATTCAGGCCTAGTGTTCTTATCAGAAATAATTAATAGCATAACTGTTGATGATGACTTGTATATTTTATTAATTCAAGATCATTAGATAGAGTTGATACAATTCCAATTATATACACACTTTGACCTCTGCAAAAAAGGACACAGCCAAAAACAAAAAGGGAGGTCCTGGCACCCTAATGGCTCTCAATCCTAAGACTAGATCGCCACCATGTGCTTAATTTGTTGTCACAAAATAGTGTGCCATACAATCTGTAATTATTTTCGGTGTTAGGTTGGTGTCTGTTCAGCTATGGGCAGTAAGCTATGGCTTAACAGCACTTGTAAAACTTCTTTACTCTTAATGAAAAGCATGCCTTGATGGACAGTCATGGAAAAAAAATGATGACTGTTGCATCTCATTGCCCTCTAACAGCCTAGTCTTAGAACCAAGCAGTAAACTTGTTGCTCATCTATTGTTTCTTGGTTCTCAATATTGCATAGATGACAAATTATCCGTTCTACTAGAAGGCTAGGTGAAATAAACAAATAATCAGTATACTTCATTTCTAGAATCATGACTTGCATCACCAAACAATCGCCATTATGTTTCATGTTGAACACTACTCCTGTATTTATGTAGGGTTGTGTAAGCACCGAGTGACCATTACCTGCTCAATTTCTATGTTTGACCTTAATCCCCCGAAGTAACAAACTAGAATTAGCAGCACGGAAACTTTTCCATGATCAGCAACTAGCAAACTATCAAATCCAATTCAGACAACAATCGCTATCGATTCTCAAAGGCTTAACCCAAAATTAACTAAAATATAGCAACACAAAAGGGAAAATGGCTCTTTTTACCCACCGGTAGATATCGTAGTTGGGTTCCCGGTCGAAGACGTCGGGCAGGTCGTCCCGCAGCGTGCGCACCGCCGTCCCGAGGTTGAGGTAAAAATCCGACCTTTGCGGATCCCCGCCGCCCTTGCCCCGGTTCTTGGTCGCCGTGGACTTGGACGCTGGGTCCGCTGCCTGCTGCGGGGCGCTGAGTAGGAGAAGGAGACTGAGGTGGCCCGGGGCCGCGACCTGCGCAGCGCCAGCGCCGGAGACGGAGCCTTGGATCTTGCCGCCGCTGTGGCCCGGCTGGGCTAGCTGGGGCTTGAGGAGGGGACTCGGGGGCAACTTGCATGACGGGCCTGACGGCGTTGTGAGCTTGGGAAGGAGGAACGCCATGGCTCCCTGCTTCTTGCTTCCTTGCTCTTCGATTTCTCTGGTCTCCTCTGCTTCGTCTACGAGGCTCGGTGTCCCATGGAGAAGCTTCCAAATCCAATGGTGGATGCGTTCTTGGGAGCTTGCGTTCGTGTGTGTAGAGAAGGGGAAGGGGATTTGAGTGGCTCTGAAAGCTGCAGCGAAGCCTGTGGGAGGAAAGATTGTGAGTTGTTGTGAGTCACTGGTCCGACATGGTGTGTCTAGTTTTTCTTCCTTCTTTTCCATATATTCCATTCTTAGCACAAGCTGTTTCAATCCCTCCAGGATCCTTCAGCAGATTTCGTATGAGAAGTAGAGAAAAGATGGGAAAGACGATCAAGAAAGAGGATAATAAACATGCTAAAAAGGGCCGTATTGTTGATAAGGGTCATGATAACAGTGAGACTCTTTAGGAGATACTAGAAGAAGAATAAATCAAAGATACCAAGCTGATAAAACTCTCAATGCAGGCAGCTCGGTCTATGCTTATAAGTACTTAGGTTTATTTCTTGGGGTCAACCTCTCCTTGCTACTGTTGTAAAAAAAAAAGAAGGAAAAAATATCTCTCCTTGCTACATCCACGGCAAACAGTGCTTTCACTTTTTGAACGGTAGTTTTTTCTCACTTTTTTTCTCACAGAATTTTAATATAAACATCAGCATAAGCTAAATTTCAGCGAACCGAACGAGACGGTTTAGTTAAAAAAACCTAGTTACTCCATGCATGGAACATTAAATGTAGATAAAAAAATAAACTAATTACACAGTTTAGTTAAGAATCGCGAGACGAATCTTTTAAGCCTAGTTACTCCATGATTAGCCTTAAGTGCTACAGTAACCCATATATGCTAATGACAGATTAATTATGCTTAATAAATTTGTCTTGTAATTTTCTGACGAGCTATGTAATTTGTTTTTTTATTAGTTTCTAAAAACCCCTCCCGACATCCTTCCGACACATCCGATATGACACCCAAAAAATTTTCGTTCCCAATCTAAACAGGCCCTTATAAGCATAGACCGAGCTGCCTGCATTGAGAGTTTTATCAGCTCTATTCTATTCCTTTTGGCGAGTATCGGTAGTAATCAATGCTAACTTCTGTGTATACGAGTGGGAAGATGATAGATCATTGACTGGAGTATCGGTCCAGATTCAACGAGAATTGTGTTATTTAAGTTCATGGGAGTATGAGTGGGAAGATGGTAGATCATTTACTTGAGTATCTGTCCAGATTCAACTAAAATTGTGTTATTTAAGTTCATGGAACATGAGATGAACTTAGCCTACTCCGAAGGACATTTATATTCAAGTTAAGAGCTCACATCTTTTATTTGTAGGATCAGTTTTGCAGGGCACCGGTCCTTTTAAAGCGAGCTCTTCTAGTGGATTAGTCTTTTTAGTGAAACAGAAGCCCTTTGTAAAAAACATTTGATAAAATGACTTCAGAGAGTATTTTTAAGAGGAGGTGATAGAAGCTATTTTTTTACTCCAGCTTTTAGTTCAAAGAGAGCTGTAGCTCCTTGGTGGCTTGAGAGAGAGAGAGAGAGAAACATTTTTTTTTTGTCCTATTTGGTAGGGCTTCTAAAAGATACTCTTTTTGAACCTCAACTTTTTATGTTTCAAGCTGAAAATTTGAAATCCAGCTACGAGGATTACTAGGAAAACTTGGAAGTTTCGATGCAAAATGAAGAAAAGGGTAATGATATCGAAGGATTTTACTGAACAGATTCAGTTCCTGACTATTTCACTTCATGCATCCCAAACATGCCCCTTCAATAGGATACGAATATATTACTGGAGCGAGTAATTAATTGCTCGGTACCCTGCCCTAGGAAACAAAAATTAACTACTCGATTAGTTAATTGTCATCTGAACAAATTAAGAATCGTCTGCTTTGATACAGGACGCCACTAGAAAAGACAAAAGCAACCCATAAACTGGGTAAACCCACTATGCTCGCTGAGAAATATAGCACACGCCGTACTCTTCTTTTCGGTATGCTTTCCGACGGCATCATCCAAAAGAAATTCAATATCACGACCGATCGGCACAGCGAGAAAGCTTCACGGGACAGGTTCTTCCTCCTTTGTTCTCAGGTTTAGAAGGGTCAACGCACAAGAGCTCCGGTGCAAGAACACAAAAGCAGCAGCTTGCTGAGCTTGTTTCTACAGCATTACATGACAGGCGCACATCAGCTTTAACTGCTTATGACAATACCACACAACATTCCTATTTTTACCCCGGCAGAAAGTCAGACCATACTAAGTTTCTTCTGGACAGTGGCCAGATCTTCTCTAGTTGCAATTCACTGAGAGGTGCTGTGTTATTGACGTGAATTGCAACGTCTAGACCGCATATCATATTCCCATGTTCATGGGATCCATGCCTGGTTGAGGACCTCCTCCCATGCCTCCGCCTGTCACATTGTGCAGGAGCTGTTGGAGCCAGCGCCTTGTCGCTGGATCATCCTGTCACAGTAAGTTGGTATATTTAGTACAAAACATTTAATTTTGCAGGCATTTGTTAAGGATGATTGCAATATTGAATTGCTGAGAGCTGATGTAAGAGTGTGGCTCACCCTAAGACAGTTATTGAATGTCCCATCTTTGAGCATGTCTGGAAGGCAGCTCTGCAATGCAGCACAGGCCCTGTGTAGAAAGGGAAAGTTAAACAGATTGCATATATTGTTGGGGGCACATGTGTAAAATAACTTCGCAGAATGCGAATGATAGCACAGACCTAGGGTTATCTGACAGCCTGAGGTAACAGCGAATGATGTGCTTCAGCAGCCTTGTGGAGGGCTGATCAGCAAGTGAAACAACCATGTTTGCTAAAACACTGCCTACAGCAAAGAAGCGCTCAGCAGTGGCACAAATGTAGCGCAGCCCAACATCATCTAGAAGAATCTTTTGGACAATGAAAGTTGCCACCTGCATAAACAACAAACCATTTCAGTCCCAAACAAGCATGTGTGGTTGAAGGTTGTTGGTTCTTGACAAAGTACATAAAGAGCCCCCACTGATACACATGGACATGAAAAAGTGAAACTTGATGTGATCTATGTTTCAATACGTGATACTATGAAAATTTGACAATTCACATCTGATCTTAATTTAGATATTGATCTGTAAGATGTTATGCAAATGTACAGGAAAACATTCAAACACAACAAAAAGAGAATAAATAACCCAAGACACCAAGGACCTATTGCTAGCCACTCACATATGCATATTTAGCTAAGTTAGTGATTGAGGGCTACAAATGTAGGTGAACAAGAGCTTGTGTGGTCCATGAGAAATCTAGCAGCCTTAAAATTCAACACCAATGGTATGTTCTAGTGATAAAAGTCTAGGACAGTCGCTGAATGGCCAAACAGTTTTTTAGGCTCCTTGTATGAGTCACCTTTTAGACTTACTAATTGTACAAAGTTAGGCTCATCATAGAGAAAGCTGGTACAGGCCAAGAATATCCTAGAGATAACTGATGGTAGCAAAGTAGTAGATAAACTTCAGATGACAAAATACATACTAAAAACCCTATTACACATTTGCCAGTATTAAGCAGAAGAGATAAATGCTGATATTTGAAAGAGAATAGATGGCTAGCTACATACAGTTTTGGATAGCTCACTACCCATCTCCATGGTTCGCAAGCACAGAGGAATTATTTCAGTTTGCAGCAAAAAACTGATGACTTCAGTATCATCAACCTGCATTATTACCAAAATAAAAAGAGAAAAATTTTATTTACAGAAATGGTATAGAGCAAGTACTTTTTTTTCTCGAACACACAGAGCTGTGTATCTTTGTATTAAGAAGAAAAAGGGGCAAGAGCCTTTACAACACACACCCACACTCCTAAGCAAGTAAGCACTGATTATATCATTATTATATGTATTTTTGAACAAAATGAAGGGAACGGCCCAAAAGGTAGCATATATGTTGTTACTGCTGCATGATAAATTGACAATAAAAGAACATCTCAATGCAACAAATAACAAATCTGCTATTTTGTCTTGTGATTTGTCTCAGATAATGATGTAGCTATCATGCTATGTTCAGATTCTCCATGACCAATTTCATTATTTAACTAAACTGAAGGCAAATACACTAAGTGGTAAGTGCATCGTATTGTGCTAATTACATAGAAGCACAAGAGAACTGCATGAATCATCGCTGATAATTGTATTGAAAACTTAACATATCTGTTTATCACATAGCATGCACCTAGGTACTCAAATAATGAAAAATTACCTTGACAAGAGCACCGATGACCCCCAAGCTAGTAAGCCTTAGGTACTCAAAAGGTCTCGTTTTGCTGGTAGTGTTGAGGAATGGGTACAGGTACAGTGGAATATGAGCTGAAAAGAATTTAAATTTTGTCAAGAGCAGTTATCCATATACATAATTGAGACAATGAGGAAGGGAGGCAGGATGTAGGTTTAATAATACACCATTTCCGTGCATTTAAACAATAATATGCAAGGACATGGCTTGTTACCATTTAAGAAAAGGATCCTGGTCTCAGGGTGCGATGCAACACACTGCAATAGTTAATGAAATCGATAAAAAAAGTTAAACACAAAGGTATGCCATAAACCTAAATGTGTACCCTTGCAGTAGCAACAACCAGAAGCTAAAACATTGAGCTATGATCCTGTTAGTTGAAAAAAGCGCACCTGCAGAAGTGCAAGAGCATTGCAAACTCGGTTTGATGCTCCAGGTGACAGCGTAGGGGGTGAGAGTGACGGGTAAATAGAAATAATCTCCTGCATACATTTCCAGGTCACCAAGCATAACAAATTAAAAAGACTGGGTTAAACCAGAAATAAGTTGCACTATTTATGGCCACCAATGCCATGCTGATTTCTATTAAGACAAAAAATGACTTAGCACAATAACAGATTCATCACAGGGACACAACAAAAAGTGTAAAGTATCCTCAAACCTAGCTACCAGTCCTTTGTCATTACAAGTATTAAAATCATATCTATTGAAAGTCCATGAACTATGCATACCTGGAGTAGTGCAGCAATTGTGCCAAACGAGTGCCAAAGCAGCGGGGCAAGATCTTGAAAAATCTCCCTTTTCTGAAAAATGGATACATTTGAATATCAAGTAGTTCTACCTTGCAAAATGCTATTTCATGTTAACGACTGAATGTACAAATATACAATCATTTAATTTCAGTTTTAAGAACAAAAATGGTACCCCAAATTTGAAGCCACTTATCTGGGCATCCATTCATAGTCTAACAACTAAGCTACTAATTTTGCAGTGGCAACATAAGGTTTACGGAAGTACGGATAAGCTAATCAAAGCAAGGTCATTCAAAAAATAAATAAATGTGCCCCATAATGGAAATCTCGAATGACTGCTGCCCAAGATACTGCTTACAAGCTGAGACCATGATAAAATTCAAGACATACAGCTAAAATTGAGGCCTTTCAATCAAGAAAAGCAATCAGAAAATAATCAATGCATGGAATAATTCTTACACCAAATCACTAATAAACTAGGATAATCGAATACGACAAAATAGCATAACGTATCTAGGGCGACAAAACAGCATAACGTATTTAGGGCTACAAAACAACACAAACGTAACTAGGCCGACAAAACTGGATAATGTCACGAGGGCCACATAATGTCTTAAAAGCTTCCCCAAGTTGGGCAGCTGTACACGTGTTGGATAACAAGTGGAATCTGGCAAGTCCACTGGCACCTGAGTTTGACTCCACCGACATCCGTAACGGAGTAACACTAAGTGCAGCAGTTACTCGGACATCCATGTCCTGAAAATCTTGTCCGATTCAGACAGCCATACACGTGTCAGATACGGACAGATATTTGGCAATGTCAAATGTTTTGCCAAGTCGGACATCTGGATATGAGTATGGCTCTACCCTACACTTGCAACGGAGTAACGCTAAGGGCGGCAGTTACTCGGACACCTATTTCCTGAAAACATCGTCCGATTTGGACAGCCATACCCATTTTCGATTATGGGTGAACTTGGCAATGTCCTAAAGTGTTTTGCAAGTCAGACACCTGCACCTGAGTATGACTCCACCCGCACCCGTGATGGAGTAACACTAGGCATGACAGTTCCCTGAACACCCATGTTCTAAAAACCTTTTGCCGATTCAGACAGCGTGAGCATGTCGGATTCCAAGTGATATTTGGCAGTGTCCGAAAAGGTTTTGCCAAGTCGAAGGCCTGCAGCTGAGGATGACACAACCCTGCGCAACCGTAATTCACAAGCACAAATCACACAAATCGAATTGCACAAAATTCCATCAACAATCAACAAGAGATAATTCACACACAAATCCAACTGCTAACGTAGAGATCACTATGCGAAAATCATCCCCCACGAGCGGGAGCTACAACAGCTGTGGAGGCAACCTTGGAGAGCTCAAGCAGCGCGTTCTCGCGCAGTTCAGGGTCGCAGAGCTCCAGGACCAGCTGCTCCGCCGACGCCATCTTCTTATCCTTGGCCGCCTGGCCCGGGGCCAGGCCACCGCTGCTTCCAGCCATCGGAGAGGGGGACGGCGGCGAGACCCCGGCGAAGGAGGGGGGAATGTTCGCCATCTCAACTCAACTGCACGACTGCAACGAAACATCGATCACCACACCACTTATCCACAAATCTCCAACACAAAACGAATCGGTGAAAAAAGAACCGGCTGAATCGAAATCACAGGTCTCCAATCCGAGAAACCGATTGAATTCGAGGTGGATCTTCACTCCGCTGGACTTACCTCCGTGACTGCCGGCGCGGAGGCCAAGGCTGCTCGAACCCGAAATGAAAGCCACAACCAGTTCCACCCCGGACGACGTCACTTCAGCAAACCCACCGGTGAGGTCTCTACGGGAGCCTCTAGCGGGCGAAGGAGGAGGAGGAGGAGGAGAGGAGGCGACGCCGACGGCGAGCCGGAGATATGCAGGCCACGGAGAGGAGGGGAACGGAAGGAGATCTCTTGTGGCCTTTGGCTTACCAGCGGACGGCTGAGATTAAGCGGCCAGTGAGATCGGACAGTCTGGCGGAAGCTCGGGGTCTGCACTGCCTCAATTGATGGCGTCACTGCGAACGGACGCTGGAGTAACTGAAAAATTAGCGGGCCAGGCCCACGGTAATATGGGCCGTGGGAAAAATGGGCCGTTTGGGCCAGCCTTCACACTTGCTCTATAGGCTATAGGGGTGTATGAGGGCACGTAGCACGATAATGCAGGGGCTCTTCTGCAAATTTCGAGCCAACCCCTCTCGCTCCGCTATAAGTTGCTCCCTAGGGTTTCCACCGCGCCGCCACTTCGTCCCGAGTCTCAGCTCCGCAGCCCCCAAGCGCCGCCGCCGCTTCGCCGCTAGACGCCCACCGCGCAGCCATGGCGGAACAGGTAATGCTCTCTCTGGGCTACTTCCCGTGTACGACCTCGGCTGCGCCGATCGCCGTCACTAGCTCGGGGCAGTTTGATATGCGATGCGCATTCGCGTAGATAGGTTTGCTTGTCCCTGATCTGGTTTGGTCCCGTGTACTGATGCCTGCGCCTGGTTTGGTGCCGTGTACTGAAGCCTGCGACTGCTAGTGTGTTTTGGTTTGTTGGGATCTATGTTTTCGATTTTTATCGACCGCTTATTGTTGCATAATTTGTCAGCGTGTGGTGGTTTGCAAATTGGTAGAATCTGATCATGGTAGAATTTAGTGATGCATCCTTTGTCAAGCGTTTGTTCAGGATTTATAGTTAAGGACACAAGAACTTGACGGGGTTTCAAGGTTTCAGTTGGGCTAGATGTGATAGGTCTGTTTACTGACACTTGTCAGTCTCACTTATCATTTTGTGAGGTTGCGACTCTGCTAGTTGGTAATTATAGGGACGTGATTATTGTGGCACTTGGAATTGTAATTTATGACCAACAACGAATTCGATACACATAATGGTCTTTATCACTGTAGTTCCATTGTATGTGGAATGTCCTGTGTTGATGATACGGTGTCAGTTCTAATTTCTAGGTTTGATGTGATGCTTTTATAGTTTGTATTAGTCACCATCTGATTATTTCAGAGCACAGTATTTACTGCATTTGTCAGGGATTTGGCAAGTTTTTTACTTTTTCATGTGTATAAGCAAGTCCAGTAGTTTCTAGCTAGTTGCAAAGTACTAATGTTTTCTATCTATCCATTTTCCAGACTGAGAAGGCTTTCCTCAAGCAGCCTAAGGTTTTCCTCAGGTGAGAGCTTCTTGCCTCTTCCATGATTTCTATTCTCTGAGCAATATGCATTTTGTGACCGTAGATTTCTTCTTAATTTTATAGCTCAAAGAAATCTGGTAAGGGTAAGAAGCCTGGCAAGGGAGGCAACCGGTTCTGGAAGAGCATTGGCCTTGGCTTCAAGACTCCCAGGGAAGCAATTGAAGGTAATAATGGTTTCCTTCGTGCTGGAAGCGCTCTATCTTCAAAGTCCTAGTGTTTGAAGGCGGGCATTGTTATTTGAGATAATTAAGGACAAATGATTGTCTATTTATACTGAAAGAAACAGAGTTCTAATGCTTAATAAATTGGTAGTGTAGCTCTAACTTTCAATCCCTTATTAAACGCTAATAGGTGATTATGTCATGATCCCTAGTGATATGATGTACCTTGTTTTAGATGGTGAGGGACAACATGTACTGTTTATACTACTTTTCTGTTCTGAATTGTTTTTTTGTTTCTGGTTACTGTAATTTTTGTCCTTAATAGTTAAATTGGTAGTCTGGCTCAAAATTTTATTTCCTATTTTGAAAACATTGAGGTTGCGATCCCAAGTACTATGGGTCTATAGAACATGAAAACCTGCAATTCTTAGTGATTGTTTTTGCATGCTAACAAGTCTTTAATATTTGATTGCCTGCAGGGACCTACATTGACAAGAAATGCCCATTCACTGGAACCGTTTCTATCAGAGGCAGAATTATTGCTGGAACGTGCCACAGTGCTAAGATGAACAGAACCATCATTGTTCGCAGGAACTACCTCCACTTTGTTAAGAAATACCAGAGGTAATTGACTGTTTGTGGAACCTAGACTTGTGTTTTTTCTTCCAAATGAACCTTGTTTCTAACATGAGCTACTCATGTGCCTTCAGGTATGAGAAGAGGCACTCCAACATTCCAGCTCACATCTCCCCATGCTTCCGTGTGAAGGAAGGTGACCATGTCATCATTGGCCAGTGCAGGTAATACTTGTGTCTGATCACCTCTTCTCTTTTGAGTTCAGCTTACCTGGTCTGTCAAGATCAATAAAATGGGCTGCAGATCCTTCTACATTCAACAATCAAACAACTACCACCATATTGAACATAATGTTTTCAGTTTAGTTGAAAACATTATGCATAGACAAACATGATTTTTTTTTTGCTGATGCATATGTTTCTGTACTGTGAACAGGCCGCTGTCAAAAACTGTGAGGTTCAATGTCGTTAAAGTCATTCCAGCTGGATCTGCTGCCGCGGGCAAGAAGGCTTTCACCGCAGCCTGAGTTTAGACTATGTTCCATGAGTAGTCTATAGAATGATGTCTTTTTTGTTAAAAAAAATCCCTGCTAGGCTGGTGCCTTCCGACTGTGGTTTGGAGATTCCTATCTCAATGAAGTCCCATCATCTGAACATGTTACTATTTATTGTACCTTGTCGTGCAAAGTTTTGCTAAGATCTATATTGTTTCGTGTCTGTTGATGTTTCTGGGTTGTGTTCCTATGCTTTAGCCATTGTTGTCTACTGCATTTCGTCGGAGTCTGGCAAGCAGTGGCAGTCTCAACTGCTGAAGCAGAGTTGAGGCCGTGAAGTTCTCGCAGTTCTGCCTGGCATATTTTAGTTTGTCTTTACGTTGTATGCTGTGATGTGTTCTCTCCTGAGATAATTGGTCCAGTTAGTGAGATTGCGGCTTGGGCTAATGGTTAATTGGTCGTTAGCGAGATCATTTGTGCCTGTCATGTTATGGATATCAGTAACCAGCCTGTGAAATTTAGCAGAAAATTCCTTATTTGAAACTAAAAATTTGTTCTTTTTTTCAAGAAGAGTTGAAGGGACGAACTCTATTTTAATTAAGGTTTTAAATCTCAGGCTATAGCCTCCGCTATCTCCGGCTATAGCTATTTGAGAAGGATTTAGCTAAGTTTTTCCATGTATAAGTTAGCCCTCTAAGTTTTTCCATGTACAAGTTAGTCCTTAGCTGCCGCCGGATATAGCCTATTTTGGGACATAACGAGCTTAGCCCGCTATTTAAAACCTACCAATTGGCAGATAAAACTACTTTGAAAAAATCCTTAATTATATATTTTTATTGGATAAAACTACTTTGAAAAAATCCTTAATTATATATTTTTATTGAAAAAATAGTGACTGCATTCTAGTTTTGAGAAATGCAATTACATTAACAAGTCTTCAGTTTTGAGAAATGCAATTACCTTACTTTGTTTACAATTGCTTCTTTCTGCCCTGGCACATTTACCCCCAAGTTCTGGCATATGCAGGTTCTTTTCTGTCTGCATGGGTATATCCAAATCTTCCACTTGCTCTTTTATCTTAACTGTTGGGACTTGGGAATCAAAGAAGGATGCATATGAGCTCTCCACAATATCTTATATCAGCCTAAGTTGAGTGGTGATGACAGCGTAAATGTGATCTGAAATGGTGAGGAACTGGTAGTTTCTTTACTAACATTGGGCAAGAGTTGGATTGGTAATCATGCATCATGCTAGTGTGGTTCTTAGGTGTGATAACCGATACAGAGGAAACACCATAGTAAAAGTGTACCTGTTATTATTGTAAATAATTGAAGATATGGAAATTGACCGTATCGGTCCCGTGGTTTTTTACTCGCATTGAGGAGGTTTTTCCATGAATGTTTTTTTTTTTGAAAAGAGGTTTTTCCATGAATGTTACTTTGAGTTCTGGTTGATTTTCTTTCTCTCGTCTGAATCTTTCTTGCACTGGTAAGTGCAAATGGAAATTCGTAACTTGCTGATAAATAATAGAGGATTTAAAGATACACCAACACCATATCTAGAGGTCCATGGAGTCACTTCAGACATCGGACTACACAGATCGCTGCATATTTCTTTGGTCTGTATCCTTCCTTATTTCCCTTCATTTTCTTTCTATGCTTGAGTGCATCATTTATATGTAGGGTCTTCCATGGTGTTGTTTCAGAGAGGAAAAAAAAGGTAAAACAATTGACCTTCTATTTATGTTGGACTTTCAGAACTGAATCGCTAAAGGTACACCTTCCTAATCTAGTATGTGAGAATGAAACTACTGATATCTCTGAACGTACAGCTTCCTAAACTATCATGTGAGAACGAAGCTTCATCATGGTTCTTCTGTACATTTGTACACCTATACATTGCCTAGAACAGACCTAGAGGCTAGAGCAGACGCATATACATTTCCGGGAAAGATTTGAAATAGAGTAGGGAAAAAAGTGTTTATCTCGATCAGTTAGCAAGACCATTTGTACGTGCCAGCCAGTCTGCCATGTGCCATCACTTTGTGCAACTTGCGGATCAGCCTATCAAATTTGGCGATACGAATCCCGTGGCCTGCTTGGACGAACGGTCTTCCCGTTTTGAGCAGGCTGCTGCTTCTCTCCACATCCTGGACGGCATTGTTTTTTCAGTCCAGACTCCAGAGTTGTGCAGGCTCCGTGCAAGACTGCCACAACTGCAGCCATTGGAATTCCAAAGGCGTTCCAAAGGCATTGCATTTGAGAGCCATTCAGCAATGTTTTTTTTTCTCATAACAAATCAGCTAACAATACTTTCTACCACGGCTTATCAGCCAAATGAACAAGACTTCGTTGATTCCACACGGCCTCAAAACCATCTACACTACACTGGAGCAACACAGGTGAAGCAAAAAAATTGAACTGCAAGGAGATGAGGAGAAAACTCAAGATGAATTTGGAGTTCGAGATGCTACATTACAACACGCACAGAACATACAAGTACACAACAACCCGCCCATCCACATCCATCTCACGCCTACAAGAAAATATACGCACCCTGCAATCCTTTCCGTTTGTTTTACAGTTACACAACTGCTGCTCAGCTGCTGCCATGGACAGGCCTACCTAGAATGATATCTCACTTGGCGCATGGAATGTCCGCCCACGGCAGATTGCTTCCAGGTTCTCTCCAGCATAGGAGGAAAGTGGAGAAACTTCGACGCCTATGAGTGGAAGCAAGAAAGCATCATCAGAGAAACGATACAGGCATAAGTCAATGTTGTTTACAAGTTCACTACGAGTGCTTAATCACCAATATGGCAAATTACCTGTCATATACAAGGGCACAGAATGCGTCAAGAAGCCACCAGCGGCGACTACCCATCTGCTATGGAGGCGGAGTAGCATGAGCTTTGCGCTATCAGGGGTGTCATATGTTGTGCCATTGGCATTCTTTACTGGTGCGAATTCCTCCTCCCGCATGACCTGAATTTTAACAGAAATGCACCGGTAAGTTTTTTCCTGCTCCTGACGAGGAACAAAAATAAGACAATATGCAAACTATGATTAGATAAAAACTCTAACCTCAAAAAGTGCCGTGGATGGGGAATAAGTGAAAGCATCGAATATAAACTGTTCAAGCTTCAGGCCTGTTGTAAACCCATGGATGGAAGGAATCTTCTTCTCAGCTAGATGATATCTGGTCACAGGATATACAAATGTCAGGTTCTAGTACTACAATATAATATAATCTACCTTCAGACACGATCCTTGCCAAGTAAAATTACTTCACATGACATGTCTTTTACACATTAATAAAATGCCACAAAGTTCTATAAAATATTGTGTGCTTTAAGTCTGGCACTCTCTCAGGAAAGAGTTACAAAACATCATTCAGAACTAGATAACTGGTTGCCTATTCTATTGTTGAGGACTGACTTGCGAAATTCTGAAAGAAGGCTTCCTTCCAAACAAAAAAAAAATGAAAGGAGGCAAACTAGAGAATACTCACACACTGTCCTTCTCAAGGCTGTTTGCCACTTGATTCAAAAAGTCCAGGGTGAACATGTGCAGACAGATCTATACAAAGGGGAAAAGGATAATTTGCAACTGTTATACTTTGGAAGGAGGGAGGAGGAAGGGAATGAGAAGCGAAGGATAGAATCATACATTGCTCCAACAATAACGAAGTCGCCCTGTTGATTGATTAATTTCAGTAGTCATAGCTGCATCCATTTCACTGTACTCAACCACCGAGAGAGGTCCACCACGACCTCGTTGAACAAATACCCCAACATTCTCTTGTGGATAAGCCTGTTGAGTATTCAATTGACTATCAATGAGGTGCATTGCTATATATGACAATGGTAGCCCACCAGTTTGAAGCATGAGACTGGAGTGTACCTTCCTAACCACTTTGGCAGCAGAAGATACACCTTTGTCAATGAAGTACCCTAAGAATGTAGGATCTGCAACTCGAACCTATAAACATGACACTGGTCAGAAAAAGAAAAGGAAAACAAAACACAAGGATTTATCTCAAAACATATGTCCCCACCAGTGCATTGTCAACTCCGTAGCAATCTACATATTTTACACCCCGTGCAGCCATATCTTCCAACAACTTTTTGGACTTCAGCGCTGTGAGGTGTTATGATAGCCAAATTAATCATCTAACATGATTGTTTAGTAAATGATGCGATTGAAGTTGCATTTTTTATGGGGATTACCAGCATAAACTCCACCATTGCCATCAGGAGCCTTTGCTACCTGGTTTTATGCACAGAAAAGACAACAAGAATGTCACAACTTAGCATTGGAAAATAGTCAGTATCAAAAAAAAAAACTTTGTAAAATGAATTGTCAATTCAACAATTGGACTCCATGAGTCAAACTCGTAGAACAAGTTGCAAACACAAAAAATTATGGCTTCTGACTATACAAGGTCAAAGCAGAGTTTAGAAGTCAAAGAGGATTGTACCCTATATGGTGTCTCCATAATAAATCTACCATCAGCAGAAACACATGGAAGTGTGCCTTGTTGGAAAAATGTCACCTGCCAAAAAAAGGTTTAAGCCTAATCAGGAAACAAAACTCTTACTAATGAATTGGGAGTCTTGTGCATTTTGTTGAAATACGATGGCTTATTTAGCACTGCTAATAATTTTTGGTAGCACTTACTTGGTCAGGGTCCAAGCCAAAATATCTACGGGTCTCAAAGAATTTGCGAGTGACAGCATCTGTAAAGGGGCTTGTCATTATGTACCAGTGGATCGGCACAGTGTTACTCGGACCTGCAAGTTATTATCAATTTGAGTGTGATAATCTGAAGCAAAGAAAAGATAAATAACTAGAAATATGATGGATTAAAAACTATTACTTTCACTAGATTGAGCAGCTAGCTTTTGAACACACAAAATACGTTCAGCTTGGAGTTGGAAAAGTGACTTTCCAGATGGAAGTCCAATATCTGAGGCAAAAAGAAAAAAAATAAACAAGTTATGTTATCCATCATACAGAATGGGTCATCACATTTTAGGAAAAGGCCAATTACACCATAAAATGGATGAACAAAGATAAGGAGGCAAATACAACTTCTGCCATTTTGATAAACTCCACGGCATAAATAGATGCAAAATAGACAGCACAGGAAATATAGTGGTCATCATTAACCAAAAAATATGTTATATATGAAGTAAGAAATAATTCACAGCAGCAATAGCATGCATCTCTGTGGTTCCAAAATAGGAAAAGAAAACTCATAACACTGCACATGTGTGATATGAAGCTAAGTACTAACATACAACGATTCCGGTTAAAGCAACTTACTGAAACATCCCTTAGGATCTGAGCTTCCCAGTCGAGTACCCTGCGCACAACATTTCAGGAGAAACACCATGTACATATTATTTCCCAATTCAGTGCATAAGTATATATATACCAGACACTAGACAGAAGAAGACTTCTCAGAATTCAGAGTACCTGACCACCGGCCAAAAGGACAACAGCCAGCTTCCCCTCCGAGATGGCTTTCAGCCCCTTCTTCCACCATCTTTCTTTGTCCTCAGGAGACCTGTCCTCCACCTTGGAGACGCTAGATTCTGGCACGGGCTCGACAGCAGGCAATGGGATGCCTGTGATTGGGATGAACACCACATAACTCTAACTAAGGATGCCAGTTAAAGATTCACGTGACAAAGCTTTCTACATTGGAGCAACGAATATTCTTCCACCTCTCACCTTGTGATCCAAGGGACCGCCGGATGATCCGATCGATCCTTGAAAGGTCTAGACTCTGAATACAGCACAGAATGTGATTTAGCAACTGTCAGAGTGGTAAGATGAAAGAAGAAAAATGCAGTAGAACAAGAAACACATACTGGTTCAAGGACATTGGTGGAACTGGGAATTGCCCAGAAACATATTGAAACTATTAGTACGACGAATCATCTTATCCAAAAGTATTAACTTAACTGCTTGAAACCAAATCTATAAAACATTCCTGAAGAATTCCAGCTTAGAACGAAATCTATATGCATGAACTCCAACCCCAAACCAAGTCGTGACGCAGAATTCGTACCCCGTAATAAAAAAAGGTTTATGCAGAAATAGTCCTTAAACTGGACGAAAAGCACACAACAGGAATCTTTTCCGTGGCGTCGACGAGGAGAGAAGAGTTACACACCAACAACAGGAATCAGAACAACAACCGCACTGATAATTCCAACGGAAGAACAGACCTTCCACGCGAATTCCAACTAAAAACCAAATCTTTGGGCCCGGCACAGCTGGAACCAGAGCGCATTGCTGCCTCACCTCGATGTCCCGGACGAGGAGCTCCCGGTCCTCGGGCGAGAGATCGTCCCAGAGCGCGAAGGCGCCCTCCTGGCCGTAGTCCTTCATCCTCTCGAGCATCGCCTGCGGCGGCGCGGCGCCCCACCTCCCCACCGGCCCCGGCGCCGACAGGCCGACCACCATCTCTTCCTTCATCCCCTTTCACCTCTCTGCTCCGCTCCTCCTCACCGCCCGCAGCGCCCACCGCACAAGCAGCAGCAAGAGCAGGTAGTGGGAAATGAGAGAGAGAGGGAGAGGAGATCTGTGATTGGGCAATGATACTGGTTTGGCCAAAGATGCCAACTCGGACGACGGATTGTTCTCGGATCGCCGTCGCCGGTGGGTGGGCCGCCTGCGCCTGCGCGTTTATATACCGGGCGTGATCCCTGTGTGCATGTGTCAGTCTCACACTCTTATCCTCCTGTATTAATTTGGACGCGAGCAGATTACAGCGAACGCCGTTGGACTGTTCCTGCAACAAGAAATCTAACCCTGTCGTCTTCCGTGGCAGATATGGTTATATATTGGTCAAGATTATTATAAACCCTCTCTAGTAATAAGTACTGTACCATCCAATCAGTTCCCCCATTCATTTTCGCATTGCTGTGGATCTTCAGAAGAAGAATTCAGGCTGTACTGTAGTAGTGAAATCTGCAGAATTCAGGCTTTTGAGAGTTGTGACCTCCGAGGGCGACGACCAAGGACTGCTAAACCAACAAACATCCATCTCGTAGCCAGTGCCTGCCCATTTCAGGCAACTTCTGTTTGTGTTCTTTTAATCGGTTATTAATCACATGATACAAAAAGGATAAACCATGCATCACCTACACACCCACCGAACCCAGTGTTTGACTGACACGGAGGGTCATTAGAGGGCACCTACTAATCTGTGGGCTGTGGCCTTTTGTACTGGCAATAGATGCAGCGAGATGGTGGAGGCATGATGGAGCATGTACCATGCATGCTGGCTGCCATTTGCCCATGCATGCCACCTGATGATCTGCACGATACGAGCATGACTGCCTGACGACGCGTCGGTCAGCCAGCCGGCTCTCGTCTTCATGGTCATGGCCGCACCTACCTCTCCTCTCCTCTTCTCCCAGTTGGGACTTGCGATCAGATGACAGATGAGTAAACTCGCATGCATTCATGCTCGCGTCGCCCACGTCTGCATTTACATGACTGTCTGCCAAGCTCCAGCACCAGCAAGACAAAACTTCCATGATGGACGATCAGTAGCTATTCCATGCACGCATGCTAGCTCCAGCTCAGCTCAATCCGTGGCCGACAGTAGTATTTGCTTTTGTTTCTTTCCTCACATTTTTTCTTGCAAGCTTGGTCACGGGCTCAAATTAAATTCACTATAGTGAATTAAGAGATTACTATTAACCCCAGGCACATCATCCACTGAACATTTGACATTTCAATGAGTGATGGCACGCTGTAGCTTTTCTTTCGGGAAGTAACGTGTCGACGATGCAAGTACATGGAACTGAAGAAAAGGGGCCGGCAGATCACCAGCCTGCAGCAGATCACCGACGCCAAGCTTGCCTCCGGCTCTGGGTGGTGAAAAAGGCTTGCATTCCAAGCGAATTCCTAGTCCGTACCCAGAGAAGAAGCATCACCTTTTGTCTCCTATTCCCCCTCTGGTAGATTGATTGATCTGCTAGGAAGTGTGGTAGCTTTTACAGCTTCGCTTTTCACCCATCGTTTGTCGGTTGCCATCTTTAGACTTTGCTATGAAGAAAGGTATATAGACAACAAAAAAAACTTGTTTTTCTGTCACTCAACAACCCCAACAAAAATCCACGATGTCAAAACATGAACGAACACACGGATAGATAGATTTTATTTTTAGAAAAAAGAGTTGTTTCGGCCTCTGCAGTCACACACAGCCAAACGGATAGACAGACGGAGAGATAGATAGATAGATAGATAGATAGATAGATAGTAAATAGATAGATAGAAAAAACTGCAAATGTACATCTGCATTGCAAGATGTTGTGTTAGGCTTTGTTTAGTTGGTGATTTTTTTTATAAAATGCCACTGTAGCACTTTCGTTTGTATTTGATAATTGTTGTCCAACCATAGACTAACTAGGTTCAAAAGTTTTGTCTCACAAATTACATACGAACTGTGCAATTAGTTATTTTTTATCTATATTTAATGTTCTATGCATGTGCCGTAAGATTCGATGTAACGGAAAATCTTGATCATTTTTGCAAAATGATTCGGGAAGTAAGCAAGGCCTTAATCAGTTGGAGGCACCACCAACCGTATCAGATTACCAACCCGATGGTATGGTTTTGGTTTGGTGACATGTCACTGGTTCTCGAGCTAGCAGGCCAGGCCATCATCAAGTGGCGAGGGCGCTGCTGGTGCTGAAAAGGAGCCTCATCCTGTCAGTCACCGGACGACGGGAGATGAGGTGTCGATGAGATGGGTTTCAATTTCAACCGCGCTGGCGAGCACAACCGGTCGGTAGTGTAGTGCAGAAGACACGGAAAGATTTTTCACGTCAGAGATGGGGCGATCTGGGATCGCATTCGCATCAGATCACAAGAAAAGCGCCAAGGCTTCATGTTCATGTTCATGCTCTGCCTCGTTGCTCTGCAGACAAGCAAGCATATATGCCAGCAAGCAGAGCCTCATGAGACGCAGCAGCTCCTTGCATTCTTCTCATCTTCCTCACAAAGCTTCTGAAATCTGAAGAACGATATATAAATATATAAGCACTAAATATGTTAAGAAAAGTAAAATCAGAGTACGGTAGTACCATTCATTGGTGTTCATCATTATATTACAACTGATCATCATGGACCACAAAATGCCAGATTTGCCAGCCTTATCATTGCCGATTTGTGGGGTAGTAACTAATAAAGCGTCTGGTCTGGTTTCTGGTGCTCCTAATCGGCTTCCTTTAGCGACCGCATGCACTGTGCTGTAGGGCGAAGGACACAGTGGCTGCCGCTGCACTGACTCTGTTTTTTTTTGAAAGATCCGGACGTTACCGGCTTTGATTAATAATAAGAGGAAATTGTGGAAAACATCCGTTTACAAGCGCGAGGAGCGCTCCCCATCGCAGCCTAGGCTACGTGGGGCTTATCTTCCTAGCTGATTACTCGCTACTTACATTTTCAACTAAAGAATTCCTTAACGCTTTGCATCCTGCCAAGGACCATTGATGAGCCATGTCCTTGATATCCACCAGCAGAGAATGTGGCGCCTTTCGTTCTTCCCTGAAGATCACAGCATTTCGCCGGTTCCAGATGTTCCACACAGTCAAAATTGCTAGAGTATGCTCCTTCTTCCCTCCTGCTCTTATTGTTTGGTTAAAACAGTCTTCGAGCTCAAGTGCTTCTTTCCAGGATGTTGGCTGCAAGCTCGGGCAGCCACTCCAAGTAGCCACCAGTTGCCAGACCAGGCGGGAGTAGGGGCATTCGAATAATAAATGATGTGTTGTCTCAAGATTCCGTTCACACAAGGCGTAAAAATAGTTGTTCTTCAAGTGACGCAATTGTAGGCGCGCCGAAGTCCATAGTCTATTTTGCAATAGCAGCCATAAAAAGAGTTTGCACTTGACTCGTGAACTCACCACTGTTGTGTGATTGTGCCGTTCATTCATCCATTCATAGGTCTGGAGTCGCTGTCGCGCAAAGGACGTACCCTAATCCTATGGTTGCAACAAACTTGACCTCTGAACTAGAGGACCTTCGTACCCTAATCCTATGGTTGCAACAAACTTGACCTCTGAACTAGAGGACCTTGCTCTGGTTTAATTTGACATGCATGATGTGTGTTAGCATCTTTTAGGAAAGGCTGAAAGGAATGCATGTGTGTAGATAGACATGAACTACTTGGTCTCACTCTCAACCACCTCCATCCGTCCATGTTGGTCTTTTCTTCTCTTTTCTAGCCTGAAATTTTGTCTAGAAGCTTTAATTTTTTTTGTCTAGAAGCCAGCGAATCATGCAAGTTTATCCGATTGTTTTGAAAGAATTCCGTTCTTCATCCAAACTGACCTGTTCAAGATAAACTGTAGCTAATTACTTAAAATAGGCAATTTTGATTTTCTTTTTATCTGGTCCATACTACTGGGGGCCAGAGTTTTCGGTACTTTGCCTGTTCTGAATGAGGCCAATTCTGCACTGCGCAACAGCAGTTTCACATGTCTCAAAAAAAAAAAATCCTGCCATTTGTTTCTGAAAAGCATCTGTTTTTGACAAATCTCCTGCCAATTGTTGACGTGCCAGAAAACTCTAGGGAAAGCATTATATATTTGTATACGTGACAAGAAAAAATAAAAGAAGAAATGTGTGGTGAAAATTTGACAGCTGACCTAGAGCAACTAACAACAGATGTCCACTTGCTAGCAAAAGTCTTTTGGCTTTGCACGTACCACGCGTATATTATACCATTTCCAAAGAATATGCTTCTTATTGGTGAGTCTTAGGACATAAATCTACCTTAATGATGTGAATTAGGCCAACATTATTCTGTTAAAAAGTTGCATCTCATCATGAGATGGCATGGGATCAAATTACCAGCTTCATATGGCATCTGCAGCTTCAGTGTAAACAACCAATCATTGAGCGGCTTTCTATCTGCATACTCCCCATTTGGAGGCCCAGTCTGCTTTGATTGCACTTTGCAGTAGCTTTTTACAGATGATAAAGCCCAGCACCACAAGACAGCCTGCATTATTTCAAGATCATCTCTAAAGGATTTCAACTGAAAACAAAAACATGGGAAAAATGCAGCACATAAAATTTACAAGGAAGCCACACGTCAATACTTGGGCCTCTCAAAACAGAAATTTTTTTAGCAGTTCTGAATACTGTTCCGAAAATAGTTCCAAGGACCACAAGCAAACGGAGATAAGACCTCTGGTCTGTACTTGAGTAGTCCAATGCATCTCCCAACAGCTGATGTTGGCATCAACAATTATAACTCAACCACAATGTGGTAACCCAAACAAAGAACAAGCATAGCTGCCATCCACATTCAAGTTCAAGATTCGATGAAAAAAGTACACATCAAAACAACATTTTCAACTGGAATAAAAGCGAAACTCTGACCAATGTAGCAGAAGGCAAATACAGGTAGAATTTAGGCCTTGTTTAGTTCACCCAAAAAAATAAAAAACTTTTCAAGATTTTCCGTCGCATCGAATTTTGCGGCACATGCATGAAACACTAAATTAGACGAAAACAAAAACTAATTCCACAGTTTACATGTAAATCACGAGATGAATCTTTTGAGTCTAGTTAGTCCATAATTAAACAATAATTACCAAATAAAAAAGAAGGTGCTACAGTATCAAAACCAAAAAAATTGAAACTAAACAAGGCCTTAGGGGGTGTTTGGCACGGCTCCTCACGGAGGCTCCTCTAGAGGAGCCAAAGCCGTCTTAGAGAAGTCATAATTTATAGTTTCGCCAAAACGGCTCCGGCTCCTCTGCTTTTTACTTAAAAACAGGTTCTCATAAAACGTTCGGCATGACTCCTCTGGAGGAGTCAGAGCTGGAGTCAGAGAGGAACTATGCCAAACAGGCCTTTAGTTCGATATCACGATGCACATTAAAAGTCTACCAAGTTACATAGTAATACACAGATGGCTGCTCATCGATACAGTAGTACACTACAGTCCAGATCATTTTTTGGGATACTGAGGCTGCTCTAACAAGTAACAATGCAACAAGTGAATGCATGATCAAGTTGCTACAAACAACAGAAAGTATTGCCAAGTCTACCAGCAGACAGCTTCCTGTGAATTAGACTGATCCCATCAGCGCAAGGTAGCATATGACAACTATATTAGACTATTAGTTATGGATCCTATACACAGTTACAACGAGCTGCAGTCTTGCAACATGCATCCTTGTTGAGGCAAGGGCCAAAGAGAGCTAAGACTAGGGGGTGCCCAAGACTAGGACTTCAATTTGCTTCTGATCTGTCCTCCATGTTTCCACATTTCCCAGATTGAACATGTTATCCCTCTTTGTTTAGTTGCAATTTTTTTTAAAAAAAATAGATACGGTAGCATTTTCGTTTGTATTTGACAAATATTGTTCAATTATAAGCTTAAAAGATTCATCTTCTAAGTATAATTAATTATTTTTAATCTATATTTAATGTTCTATATATGTGCTATAAGATTCGATGTGACAAAAATTTTAAAGATTTTGTAAAAATTTTGGGAAGTAAACAAAGCCGGGCACATGGGTCATGGCCGCCGCTTCCGTCAGTCCCGTGCATGAGGGGAGATTTTTTTTTTCCTTTTTTCTTTTCTTAAGTTAATTAATTGATTTAAAAAAATCTAAAAATCAATCATCGACGGTTCGTATATTTATTTAAGCCTCTTTGGGTAACGGGTAAAGGATGTACTGTACCTTCTGTTAAAAGTTGCATCTCACCAGGCGATGGCATGTGATCAGATTACCAGGCCGATCACGTTCACGGAGACGGAGACGGAGATTACTCCCCTCTTCGTAGTCATGCCAGCGCCGGATGCCATGGACCGCCGCGGCGTCTTCAGTCGTGCCAGCGCCGGATGCCAATGCCATGGACCCCCGCGCCGCCGCCAAAGCCGCGGCGTCCGCGAAGGTGGAGGAGTTCCGCCGCAGCATGCTCGAGTTTTTTTCGCGATCGGGTTTGTACCCGTTTTTCATTAAGAGGAAGAGCAACAAGGTACACAAGCCTTACACGAACAAGGCGCAGGCGAGCAGCCTAACACCCACCAGGAAGACCTACTTCTACTGGAACGCGGAAAAAACTAATTACATATGGCCCTGATTTTGCGACCAGAGAACTTGCAGGGCCAGCAGCGGCGCATAGCCTGCGGACGCCCACTCCTCACCCTCGGCGGCGATCGCGGCGACTACCTCATGCACAGAAGACGGTGCGCGCCCAAATACTCTTGCGTTGCGTTCCTTCCATAGCCTCCAAGAAATTAGAAGTAGCAGGCTGTCGAACAGCCCTCGTGAGTCCACGTCAAGCCGCTTTCGCAGATCGATCCACCAATCACCTAGCTCGTGATCACCGGATGGCATCAAGTCGACCATTTGAAGACGGTCAAGGACGCCGAACCAAACCTGGCGCGCGAAAATACAAGCCAAAAACAGATGGCTCACTGTCTCGGCGTGCTGATCACAGAGCGCACAATCGTCATTGATTTGCAGGCCATGGCGCTTGCGTCGCTCCGCGGTCCAGAGCCTCCGGTGTAGGGCTAGCCAGAAGAACATCTTAATCTTTGGTGGCGCCTTGGTCTGCCAGAGCTCTTTTGCGCCGAGCAACCTGGTGGAGCCGGCAAAGAATGCACGATATGCCGAGGAAGCTGAGTACGCGCCGTCCGCGGACCACTTCCAGATGAAGCGATCTGGCAGATGAGCCTGGAGCTGAACAGAGCGCAGGATTTCCCAGACCTGCAGGTATTCACGCAGGACCTGTACAGTCAAGGCACCAGAGACATCGCGTGCCCACTGGTTGTCGAGGACAGCTTCCCTTAGCGTTCGCTTCCTCCCAGTACGCGACGTCGCCGCGAAAAGGGATGGCGCAAACCTGTGTAGCGGCCCGACCGAAGCCCAGCAGTCGGTCCACAAGCGCACCGATGCGCCGTCGCCAACCGCCACAGTGATGCTGGCCGCGCACATCGCGGCGACGCACGGCTCTGTTCGCGACGGCAGCGACGTCCAGCAACGTCGTGGCTCGGAACGAGATAGCCACTCCCATCGTAGCCTTAACGCATAACCAGCAACTCGCAGATCAATTAACCCAAGGCCACCAAGGTCAGTCGGCCGGCATACAGCAGGCCAAGCCAAACGGCAATTCCCACCGCTGCAAGAGTCATTGCCAGTCCAGACAAAGGCGCGCCTCCTTTTGTCAATCTGAGAGATGGCCCAGGCTGATAGGCAGCAGGCGATGCTCAGGTGAATGGGGATGGCTGACAGGGTGGATCCGGTTAGAGTGACCCTCCCTGCATTTGTTAGCATCCCCGCCTTCCAGGTCGGGATTCTTGCAGCGACCGCATCGATCAAAGGTTGCTCATCAGCACGGCACAGACGTCACCGAGACGATGACCAAGCTTGGAGTGAGACCCTCGCGGCCGCCACCCAAGCGGTGGTTCCCGGGCCTCGCTGGGTGGTTCCGGCGCCTCGCGCGGCTGTGGCGCCTATTCTTGGCTCTAATAACTCGGTAACCCCTTAGTTCCATCCCTCTCCATCCAGATCCTGTTTTCGATTTCGCCTGTGTACTTCAATGTCGTTCTCTTCTATTGAAGACGAGAATTGCCCGGCTGCTCTGAGGATCGTAAGCTTGTCAAGGATTGTCTCGACCACTACAACCGTCAGCATCCGGTTCGTGCCTTGCCTCACCCTACTCTGCATACGCATCACACGCACGGATTATTAAATGTGTCAATGTACGATAAACTGCCGCTCTGAATTTGGGTTGTACTCCCTTCATTCCAAATTTTATCTTTTCTAGATACATAAAATTTTGGTGAATATGTAGCTAAAACAATGTATCTAGAGACTAGAGAAGCCAAAAATATCTTATATTTTTTATTTGAAAGGAGGCAGTACCATAGTAATTGTTTCAGTTTGATACTCGGAAACCAGTTACTGGATCTTCCCCATGGAATTCACTTCCTATTCCTATCTGTATACTTGCGTTTTTTTCCCCCTTTTATTTAACTTGATATATTCACTTTCTCCTTACCCCGGCCGTGAATGATTGGATTGGTTTTGAGTCAGGGCAATGAGTATGAGCCTGTTTTTGGCATCGTGACCCACAATCCCCATATGCACAATGGCATTTGCTGGATCCATGGGAACTTTGTGGCTCGGAAGAAGGGCTCTGGTGTCTTCTCGTTCCTTACTGCTCCACGGGCTGTCTTCTTCTTCGAGCTTGCTTACATGCATGGTTTCAAAGGAGTTGTCACATGCACCACCGTAGGTATGGTCTACTTCCCTCTAGCTCGATGCATCTTCTCTTCTTGTTTCTCGTATGTGTTCGCTGGAAGATCATGCGTTTCGTTTGCTAGTGCCAAGAGTAGGTAAAATCTGGGAAATACCATAGCACTAGCACCCTCCTGCCTTTGCAGAAAAAATCTACCGCTGCGTGGATCCACCTTTGTGCATATTTTAGGACCCGTGCTATCATAGGTCATGAATGAATATGAATATATGATGATGCATTCGATGGTTATAGTCTATATGGTGTATTTATTTGGTATATAAACCTCACTAGTGACATTAATTCTAATGTTTTCTGTATAATTTTTTTTGCTGGTCCTTCTATTTTCAGAGGAACCAGCCTACAGTGTCTTGGGTTACCCTCTTTGGCGGGCTACACGTACTAGTGGCATAGGTATGAACTCCACCCCTCCCTCCCAATTCTCCTCCCACACACCAGAGACCTCAGGATCGTTCACTATACTCATTTTTTAGATATTGCTTGCATTCCTATGTTTTCTTGTAGTGGATTCCTTCTGCAAGACATGCTACTGTCGATTTGGTATTCCACGTCCTGGCGTACAGAAGATATCTGCTTGTGGACATAACAATGTGGCGGAAGTCTGTGAAATGTGCTATTGTCGCTCCCATACGCTGCATCCGGACCCTGGACAATTTGCGTTTGGCTATCACCATCCTTACCACCCCTACCCTAAGCACTAATATTACTGATCGCAGTGGGGCTGTTTGTTTTGAAATTATTGTTAACTGTTACAGGCATGGACTTGGTCTTACTCTCAACCATCTCCATCCGTCCATGTTGGTCTTTTCTTTTTCTTTTCTAGCCTGAAACTTTGTCTAGAAGCTTTAAATTTTTGTCTAGAAGCCAGATTTTCTTTTTATCTGATCTTCACCACTGGTAACCAGAGTTTTCCGTACTTTGTCTTGTCTATTTGTTTTGACTTCTGAATGAGGCCAATTCTATCTCTTTTTTTTTCTTTTTCTTTTACACAAGATGAGGCCAATTCTGCACTTCTGAACAGCAGTTTCACATGTGTTGAAAAAGATCTCCGCCAATTGTTTCTGAAAAGCATCTGTTTTTGAAAAATCTCCTGCCAATTATTCGCGTGCAAGAGAACTAAAGGGAAAGCATTATATACTTGTATACGTGACAAAGAAACAAATTTTAAAATAAAAGAAATGTATGGTGAAAATTTGACAGCTGACCTAGAACAACTAACAACAGGTGTCCAACTTGCTAGCAAAAGTCTTTTGGCTTTGCACGTACCACGAGCATATATTATATTACATCCAAAGACTATGCTTCCTTTGGTGAGCCTTAGGACATCATTCTACCCTAATGATGTGAATTAGGCCAACATTATTCTGTTAAAAGTTGCATCTCATCATGAGATGGCATGGGATCACATTACCAGGCCGAACCTTCAGCTTGATATGGCATCTGCAGCTTCAGTGTAACAACCAATCATTGACCAGCTTTCTATCTGCATACTCCATTTGGAGTATCCACAAGCTTTTTACAGATGATAAAGCCCAGCACCACAAGAGAGCCTGCATCATTACAAGATCATCTCCCAAAGATTTCAACTGAAAAAAAAAACATGGGAAAAGTGCAGCACATCAAAATTTACAAGCTTTGAGCCCTTGTCTCACAAGTCAATGCCTGGACCTCTCAGAACACATTTTTTGCAGCTGTTCTGAAAATAATTCCAAGGAGGCAAGGACCACAAGCAAACGGAGATAAGACCAGTGATCTGTACTTGAGTACTTTCCAAGGCATCCAATGCATCTCCCAACAACTGATGTTGGCATCAACATTATAACTCAACCACAATGTGGTAACCCAAACAAAGAACAAGCATAGCTGCCATCCATATTCAAGTACTTCAAGATTCAATGAAGAAAGTACACAGCAAAACAACATTTTCAACTGGAATAAAAGCGAAACTCTGAACAGTGCAGCAGAAGCCAAATACAGGTAGAACTTAGTCCGATATCATGATGCACATTAAAAGTCTACCAAGTAATGCACAGATGGCTGCTCGTAGACACAGTAGTACAGTACAGTCCATATCATTTCCTGGGATATTGAGGCTGCTCTAACAAGTAACAATGCAATAAGTGAATGCATGATCAAGTTGCTACAAAAACACAAACAACAGAAAGTATTGCCAAGTCTACCACCAGACAGCTTCCTGTGAATTAGACTGATCCCATCAGCGCAAGGTAGAATATGACAACTATATTAGACTATTAGTTATGGATCCTCTACACAGTTACAACGAGCTGGAGTCTTGCTTGCAGCATGCATCCTTGTTGAGGCAAGGGCCAAAGAGAGCTAAAACTAGGATTAGGACTAGGACTTGAGTTTGCTTGTGCTCTGTCCATGCCAGGTAAGAACCTGTTTTCGTATTTCCAGAATGAATTCACTGGGGAGGGAACCAACCACTGCCGCAGAACTTATCTGATGACCTTGGCATAACATGATTGACTTGTGCGTGGTTTCTGTTACCATCATAAGCCGAAGCAGACCAGTTGGCTGCAGTGTTTTTATTCATGCTCTGTGGTGGAAGGTAGTAGTCTCTATTACCATCATAAGCTGAAGATCGATATGCTCGAGCGTCATCAAGAACAGGAATATCACCCAGAAGAGTCCTGAATGCAAACACAAGGCATGGGTCTGACCAGACATGTTGAAATAGTGACGACAGGGCAGATCCAGATAAACCATCAGATGTTTCACCTTGTCCTGCTTGTTGTCGCAGAACAGGAGCCTCAGCTGGTGCATTCTGGCATCCAGCATCTCCTGAAGAGTGTGGGAAGGATGCTCCCTGTGTTTGATTGGGAACTGAAGGAAGGTTTTCTGCTGAACTCCTGGTAGATTCTCCATCTTTCCTCTCAGGAAGTACAGAAGAATTTGTCTTTCGCCTAGGTTTTTGGATTTGCTTTGGTTGTGGATCATTAGTGATGTCTGTCTGTGTGCCACTATGTCCATCTCTGGGTGTGTTATTTGCTTCCTGGCTAATCTTCAGTGCAGCTAAACGAGGTGATGATCTCAGAGGTACAGCAATCCCTTTGACAGGTTTGGTTTTGTACTTCTTTTCCTTTGGTTTCTCCTTCACATTTGCTCCTTTCCTAGTGACAAATTTAGCTTCCCCTGGAGTCTCTTCTATGAAGCCTGATTGGATGCTCTTACCTTCTGAAGCTTCAACCTGATCAGCTTCCCTTTGGATTGAGTTTATATCATCAGGCTTACACAATGTAACATTTTCAGCATTCTCTCCACTTTTTGGATTTAGCAGAGCATGTCCCAGCGTATTGGTACCTTTCAGTAGATCATATCGATTAGACTTGTCAGCAGTATCCAGTGGTG
This sequence comes from Sorghum bicolor, assembly GCF_000003195.3. Taxonomy (NCBI): domain Eukaryota; kingdom Viridiplantae; phylum Streptophyta; class Magnoliopsida; order Poales; family Poaceae; genus Sorghum; species Sorghum bicolor. The sequence continues at coordinate 56,188,014 of NC_012875.2, forward strand.
TATGATCCGATAGTTTTCCTGTCTGAATTTTACAGAACAAATCAATAGTTGGGGTAGTAACAGTCATTTATGAAAGAGCAATACCAACAAGAAAAGAAGTCCTTCCAATTCACTCAGAGTACAAAATGACAGCCCACACCAATACAAGATGCATCTTACATCAAGCATAACAGAGGTGCATTGCAAGTACACATTCGACAGACTCAGAACCAGTGTGTATCAAGAGCAATGCTTGTGTTCAGGAGCCTATAGAATTTTTTTTCTTTCCAAAAGAACGGCGAGGGATGATTTGCCAGTGCATATAGGAAATATGAAATGAAGCTTTTTACAGTCCTTGGGGAAGGACCAAAATTACAACTAGGGATTCGGTACCTCCCAAGTTATAATTTGTGGAATCTCTTCATACTTATCAAAGGATGGTAAAATAATTCATATGAAATTCATACACCTGTGCCTTAAAAAGAATCATAATACCTTAAGAATGAACTCCTTGTTGATTTGCATCTAATTGTCAATCCAATATTCTAGCTAAGACAAGGTATCGAGGGGAAGTTCAGATGTGGGTAAAAACTTGAAGATGCAACTTACATGATGAGATTGGTCCCCTTCAGTATGCAGGTCCCCAATTTTTCTCTTGTTTGGCAATCTAAAACATTGATTGATGTCTCCAGATTCAAGATAGCGGTGCACATCCTTGAGAGAGTGAAATTTATATCCATTGATTGGATCAATATAGAACTGCGGATCGAAACGAACTGACTGGTTACAGTTGAGGAACAAATGGCTTATAGAAAGTCAGGTATCACAATGAAGCCTTAAGTAATACTCCCCCTCTGTGCCTGAAAGCTTCAACCCCTAGAATCCGTGCCAGTCAAACTTTTTTAAGTTTGACCAATTTCATAGAAAAGAGCATCAATATCTATGACATAAAATGAGTATCTTATAAAAATATATTCTATGATAAATCTAACGGTATTAATTTGGTACTATAAATCTTAGCCTTTTTTTGTAGAAATTCGGACAAAGTTTTAAAAGTTTGACTTAAGACAACTCTAGAAGTTGAAGCTTTCAGGAACAGAGGGAATACGAGATAACATCTTAAAAAAAACAAGGTCAAAAGAAACTTATCAGTTTGAGATATTTTGACAATCGAATCAGGGGATCGATGATATACCGTGTCACCCTTGACTCTAGATCCATATAGGTTCTTTCTAGGTCTGTATTCTTTCAACCAACCATCAGGCAACCCCTCTCCAGCAGGTTCAATCTTGCCATCAACCTAAGCAGGTAGTAGCAAGTGGAAATGTAAGCAAAACTGTCAAATAGAACGGCCACATAAAAGAAAAAGGAAAAGAAAAGGAGAAAGGGAAGGACCTTCAAATCTACATACCAATGCAGCAGATTTTGCAGAAACAATCTTGCTTTGAGTTATATAATCATCAGAGCCCTCACAAGAATCCATAGTTACGCCCTGTAGAACAACAGAAGATCCTGTTTAGCTCAGCGACAATGAGACAATGTTAAGTCACACAAGGAAACATAGGCTTGTTTGGATACAAAAGTATTTTTGGAGTTTTAGGAAAAATACCATGGTTTTGTTGTGCCATGAAGTGTTTGGTCACAACATTATAGTTTTTTTAAAAAAACATAGTATTGCTAAAACTGAATTCTGTTTGGAGTTTTTAAAACTCCACTCTAGACCTCTCTTTTTTTTTTCTAAAACATGGTTTTGCATGTCTATGGGTTCTAAAACTGCAGTTTCTTAATACCAGGGTTTCTTAATTAAGAATGAATCCAAACAGGGCCCTATGCTATTATTAATAAGGAAGTATGAATGGAGTTTGCTTTGTATTTATGTTCTTCAATGAAATGTGTTGCTTTATGTGTTGCGCTAAGAAAACCAATGGAACAGGCACAAGGCCATGGAGGGATGTAGCAGTAGCACTACTGCACTAGGCTCAAAACAAACCTGAGAACCTGAAATTGTATTTATCCATTCCTAACTCGAATTCACTCATTCGGTCATTAATGGAACGTGACAATCTAAGCAAATCCTACCCCAGAGATGACCGACTGTGCCCATGAGAAGTGAGCATCCCAGCTGTCAAAGAAAAGTGTGCATCCCTACTTCAACGAAAACAGTTCGCCATACAATCTCAGATTCTGAAACAACCAAAACACTTTTAACTATGAGTGTCAAATATTAGTATTATATAACCTGCCCAGCAAGTTGCTTTGAAGATTAACTGAATAAAAAAAGTTATAAAATAAAGCTCCAAATACCTAAGTTAACCAAAAAAATTCCTAACTGAAAGGTCCCTTTTCATGAAAATTGCCTTTTTCTCAGTTGACTGTCCAAATCGCGCATTAGCATGGTGCATGTGCAGAGAAACAATTTAAGTACGAGTCCTAGTCTTGAGCAATTTTTAATTCACAGAAACTAGCGAACTACTGGACCAAGCTACACACGTCCGTCAAGAACCTATCTTTTTGCATAGTTTCTTCATCCAGATCCATAATCTCACACACATGCATATCACCAAACCAAGCAGCACAGAGAAAGAGTTGCACATGATATCTCCAAAGCACCCGCTCGTGTTCTAAACAACAATCCAAGCTCTGAGTTTCGGAGACCCAAAGAGCCCCCAATAGCGCATAAAAAAAATCAGCCAAAATACAACCTGTATTACTTATACACTGACTGGCTCAAAATAGCAGCAAGAAACGAGCAAGAAAGAACTCACCAGGCGGCGCTACTGCTCGGTTTGGACGGCCATGGATGGAGCTCGGTTTCCGCAGAGATTGCCACCGACAGGAGGAGAGGAGGAAGAGGAGGACACGGCAAGGTAGCTGCTGTAGCGCCCCACTGCTCCACCTCCACGCACTAGTAGGAAGGAGCAGGAGGAAAGGCAGCAGCTTTCTTTTACCTGTGGCGAGTGCCCTGATGCCGCCGCGAGCCCGCGACTTTTGTCCGCTCCTCGGATACGATACGATTGAGGTGCTGCGTGCTGCTGGTGGTGGTGTCATGTGTCGACTGTGACATCGTCCTCTGGCCTCTGCGACATTAACCTCTTGCGCTGCGCTCCCTCTGCTCTCTGATCGGGAATCCTGTATGCTGCAGCCTGCAGCCGACCATTTTCTTCCTCCTCCTCCTTGTCCTTGCGCTTTGGGTTTTGCTAACCACGGAGTAGATCAGGCAGCGTAATGCAGAACTGCAAAGCACCACTCATCAGCTTTGCTCCAAAAAGAATACGTACAGAAATTCACAGGCACCTTTTTCTCTCTTCTTTTTCGATGGTCGTGATGGTGATTAGAGTTCAGTCAATGTTGTTTCTGCATGTATGGTGTGTCAGCTTTGTAGCATTACTATCACGAGTAGTACTCACTAGTACTGTACTAGTACTGCTGATTTTTGTTTGTGAAAAAAGCTTTTAGGTATGGTAGCACATTAGTAACTATATTAATTAGTGTTCAATCATAGATTAATTAGGTTTAAAAAAATCGTTTTATAAAATACATGCAAATGTTTAATCTATATTAATGCTCTATGTATATGTCTAGACATTTAATTTGATAGGACAAAAAGTTTTAAACTGGGCCGTACAATTCTGCACTTAAGGTCGCATCAATGGCCATCTCATAGCCAATTGCCAGTGCCATTGTGCCCCCAACCTTGGTTGCCCCAATTATTGGCCTCATCCTCACAAAAACAGCCGTGCACCCACGACCAGAGCAGACAGATTACAAGTGCGGCAGTGTTTGATGGGATGAGCAACCAAGCAGACTAAAGATAAAATTAGGTGCCATGGGGTCAGCGTCACAAAAGTTGAGATGATTAGCAAGAGTTCCCGATCTGAATGGCAGAAGAGTCAATCAGAATTCATGACAGCAACAGGAAGGGATCCGTTTCGCTGACCAATGTAGGATGCAGCTTTATGTAATGACATTGTTTAGCGGAGACAGATGAGTACAGAGGTGGACCTGAGAGGATCATTAGACCCCATTTTCGCTGTGCCACTGCGGCATGCTGAAACGTGGAAAACGATGGATTCCCACGGTTACTGTCACTGCGTGTTACGTTCACTACAAGCTGAACCTTTTTTCCATCTGAATCCCCAGATCAAATGTTTAGAAACGGATTCCACAAACGGTCCCGGTTGTGCTTGCGTGCGGCCGCGGCAAGCGAGCACGTCGTCAGTGATCGAGCAGCTATAGACCTGCAGTTAATGCAGACGTGGAAAACGACGGATCACACGTTCTTGGCAGAGTGCTCATTTTTAAGCTGCACATGCACCCTATTTCTATCTGAAACTCCAACTTCTTCCACATATCCAGCTGCAGTAAATCAAAGGATTTCGCTTGGGACAATTGACAGTCACACCTACTCCAGCTATCAGCTGAAGGAGAAACGTTCCCTGCATAATCAGTACAGTAGGTCAGTAGCTTAGGTGAGATCTGTCCTAGACCTCTTTTCACTAGCGAAAGGGTCTCTAGATGTTTTGACATTTTTTTTTCATTGTCAAAAGGGTCTCTAGATATTTTGAGTAGCACTCTTCAGGTTTCTAAGTTCGATTCTGTGGGAGCCAAATTTCAAGCTAAAGTTTTAAAAAAAGGTCTTTTCATATGAGGTCCAACCCCTATCCCGGTTGAAAAAATCTTCTTCCTAATACAGTATCCGAAGGCTCTCTTATCCCCACAGGTTAAGCCTTCTTGTTGCTTTCAATTTCAATCTTACAACGGCGTTCAGAGGAGCTCATCAGACCGTTTCTTTTCTACCTAAAGTTAGGAGGACGAGCTGACTGCTACGGGAGGTGCCATCCAGACCTGCTCCGCCGTGGTTTCCTCTGTGGGGGAAGCGGCGGCAACGGAGGTAGAGCAGGAGACGGTCGCGGCCATGGTCCATGGAGGCGGTCAGGCGGGCAGGCGGCAACGCAGGTGAACACTGCATCGCAGGTGGGCCCCTTTTTGAAGTCGACGATACAGCCTGCATAAACCTCACTTCACTCCGTTGCTCTGTTTGGGCATACGGAGTACATGGGCCACACATGACACAACAAGTTCAAAGTCGCAACTCGCAAGAGCCCAGGAGCTCTAGTGTCAGCTGGCACCCAACAATCAGTGAAATCTACTTATCTACCCTTCTCGCCGACACGTGGGGTATATATATGTATAAGTCAACATTGTTTCCATTATCTCACCCGTCCTCTTATGCCCCTATGGAACGGGTAATTTTCATATTTCCTACGTTTTTTTTCTGCGAAAATGAACAGATTTTTGTGAAATTCATGTATGCCCTGCGTTCCAATTCCAAAGGGATTTTGTTGGGGCCATGCATACTTAGGTCAACCCAACCGCTCCGCTTGAGTCAACATAACATAGGTCGCCTGCCCGCACAAGCATTGTCTTGTCTATCCACCGCCAAACATTTTCAAGTTCTTCAGGAAGGTCATGGTTTTGTTTGCCAGAAGCCCAGAAACTCAGAATATCTCAGTCCTATACTCCTATATCCGAAGACATCTTGAAAAATTCAGACATCCAAATATCCAGTACTAATTAGGTAGTGCTATTGCAACTTGCAAGAGCTTAGCTTGGGTTCAGTTGGCACTAACGACACATCCATCAGCTTATTCGACACCAGGAGAAACTTCCCCCACGAGCTCACCGAGCAAAAGCATACGCCTACAGAATCCAAAATTTGCAGTATACCGTGGCGAAAGCTACTCATCAGGGCAGCTCTACAAGCTGCAGCTTCCAAAACAGAAGAGCTTCGGCTCTTAATTATTATGACATCTCCCGAGCTCATTTTTTTCACTAACTCCCTAAAAAGTTAAGATGAGCAGCCATGCTAATGCTTGAAGTGTCTAACGCCGGTGAGGACGAGCGACACGCCGTACTTGTTGCAGCACGCGATGGCGTCCTCGTCCTTCTTACTGCCTCCTGGCTGAGCGATGATTCCGATGCCATTCTGACACGCCTCCTCAACGGCGTCGTTCCAGGCTGCAGAAATTGACGGCCAAGTCACTCGCCAGAAAAACCAAGAACCCAATAGCCTCACCAAGGGACTAACAAACACATGAAAACAAGAAGTGTTCTGCCTCTCACCAAAAGGAAAGAAGGCGTCGCTAGCCAATGCAGCTCCCTTGGCCTCTTCTCCTGCCTTCCTGAAGGCGATTCTGACGCTCTCTCGTCTGTTTGGCTGACCACTGCCCATTCCCAGCATGCAGTTGTTCTACAAACACAGCAGCAGGTGGGGGCCATTTGGTGGCTTCAGTGATTAAACAGGTAGTACATATCAGCTTGCAAATTCACTTTGATAACAGAGAGGAAATCACAAACCTTGGCTATCACAATGGCATTGCTCTTGACATGTTTTGCGCAAAGCCAGGCAAATTTGGCATCGGCAAGCTCGTTTTCTTGCGGAGACCTCTCAGACTTTGCAGTAAAGGTGATCTCTTCAGGGGTTAGATCATCAGACTCCTGAGCCAACCACCCACCACTCACCTGCCTGAGTGAAAGCATCCCTTTTCCACTTCTCTTCGCCTCAAGTATTCTCAGCGTCTTTGACTTGCCTCGGAGAATCTCAAGACCCTTATCTGTATAGCCGGGAGCAACCACTATCTCATAGAACATCCGTGTCTGACCATCTGTAGGACTCCTGAACTCACGAATTTCCTTCGCAAGATCCTAAACATATAGTAGCATATATAAATATAGTGGCCAATGATGTTAGTAACTAGTGAGTTAGTAAGATGCAGCATGCTGAATACCTCATCAATTGTTGTGTTGAATGCAACTATCCCACCAAATGCACTGACGGCATCTCCCTTTACAGCTAACCTGTAAGCTTCAAGAATGTCCTGTCGTGAAGCAACGCCACATGGATTTGTGTGCTTCACCACAACACAAGTAGGACTATCAAACTCTGATACGCAGTTCCATGCAGCATCCGCATCCAAGTAATTGTTGTAAGACATTTCCTGCAAAAGAATATTATTTGTTCAGAGCTTCTTCAAGATATGTAAAATATAGGTTATACAATATAACAGGATTTTCAGCATGTACATTACAGTTCAATTGTATGTAACTGGACGAACTAAGCAGTATGTCTACTGAGTCAGGACCTGTTAGGCAAATTAAGTTTCGTATCAGCCTAGCTGTTCTAAATTTCTTACAACTGCTTAGCTGCTTGAATAACGGAATCTTTTTCCACACCGGTAAACCGAATTTCATTACCGCAGCAAAGAAATTACAAAGATTCAGTTCAGGACCACCCAACTGATACAGGAAACCAAACCACATTCAAGCACATGAGAATAATGGAATCTAGTCATACGAAATCTTACCTTTCCATGGTGTTGAATAGCAGTGGCAATACCACCAGCACCAACACGAGAAAGGCTCTTGTCAGCATAGAACGCAGCACTCTGATGAGGATTTTCGCCATACCGGAGTGTAGACTTCAGCTCAAGTGGCACAGTAAAGCTTGGGGGAAACATCTCTCCTACTGAAACATAACATGCATGCATTCAAACAGCCATATAAAAAATTCAATCTGTGTTGTAAACAGTAGGGTATAGCGGCTTCAGAGAGCTGCCACTGTTACCACTATTGAGGAAATAGCAGACTATAGTGTCACTATCAGCGATTTGAGAAGGCTGCCGCTAAATCCAATAGCCTGCTATTTACAATAATGAATTCAATTATTCAGTCTGTTACTGAATCGCTACCTTTATTCGATTGCTTCCAAAACCATTCTGACACAACAGAATCGTAAGAGGCAACATGCTGGAAAGCTTTCCATGCCAACATCCTGCGGAACTGCTGATCCTCTTGCTTTCCTTTAAGGTACTCCAGTAAAGCAGGGTAATCATTATGATCCACCACAATAAGAACATCCTTATGGTTCTGTCAAAACACAGAGCAACAGATTTAACAGAATCATCCATAGTTCAAGTACACCAACCATTTAGCATATCAATATTACTATTGCAGTTTATGTCCCAAATGCATAAATAAATGACAATCATGTACCATGGTAAATGGTCAAGACCAGAAATAGTATTCACCTTGGCTGCAGCTCTGATCATTGTGGGACCACCAATATCAATATTTTCAATGCCATCCTCAAAAGAGATGTTACCAGAGGTGACTTTGTCATAAAAGGGATACAAATTCACCACAACCACATCAAATGTCCCTGTGCCCCCAAGAAAAGAATTTTTAGTTCATATGCGGTTTGTTGGTCTACAAAGTTAGCAGAAATATTTAGCCTTGTCATGTGACAATTAAAAGTCATAATAAGCAATGTTAAAAGGCGGTATATAAAACTTCACCAATTCCATGATCCTTCAGTGCCTTCAAATGATGCTCCTGGTCTCTCCTGGCAAGAATACCACCATGTATACTTGGATGCAATGTTTTCACTCGTCCATCAAGCTGAAAGGACAAGACAGGCAGACAATATGTGAACACGAGCAAAGAATTATGTTCATTACCACTAAAACCATTTTGTAGGTGTCGATACCATTTCAGGGAAATGTGTGATTTCTTCAACTTTTGTTACACTGACTCCTGCTGCTTCCAGGCTGGATGCTGTTCCACCGGTGGAGACGATGGAATACCTATGGGGACAAAACATTGCTTATGAGATACTTCATTGCTGATTTAGAATTTTACTTTATTTTTTGCCTCAAGCTTGCATTCTTTTTTTTAGTACTACATAAGTAGCATATATCATCTACAAGTAGGAATTTATCCAAGGTAGTCACCTATACTACCTAAAAAATTAGGAAACAAGTGATAAAGACTGCTTCTTACCCCAAACCCTGAAGACCGTTGCCAAGATAAGCCAAGTCCGTTTTATCCGACAACGATATCAATACTTGTTTCTTTCCTGAAACTGTAGGATACCGCCAACAGTTAAAACCTGAAGTAACTCTCCGGCAGTGAGTTAGGAATAACGGGGATCAAAGAACACGCGCACAATTTTATGGGCACTTAGAGCATAGATATATTCAGAAGCATAACTGATCCCTTAATTCAGTTGCCAGAAAAGTGAAATTAGCTGTGACTGTGAGAAGCATCCAATCTAGGATATTAGAGATAAGCGACTAGACGAAATCATCCCAACAAGATTTTTTCAGCCACGCTACACAAAGGCAATCTTTTACCCATACATCTCCACGACAAGCAAACGGAAGAGCACATGAATGGGCCAAAAAAAAATGCTTTCCTTACCGCTGAGCTCGGTCTGCGCCGCAGCCACGGCGGGGCTTGCAGACCGCGCCGCCACCGAGAGGGACGACGCCAGGGCCACACGGTCCTGCAGGAAACCAGAACAACGCTCACTCGAAAGTAGCGAGCAACGGGGGAGGGAAGAAAGCAAGCAGGGAAGTAGCAGCAAGGGCGGCAGCGCGGAGTACCGTGTGGCGCGGCGCCGGGGCGAAGCTGTGGCAGCGACGGAGAGGCGCCGCGCGCAGGCCTGCGGCGAGCTTGGCGGCGGCGGCCGGGGACGAGAGCAGGTGGAGCGGCATGGCTGCGCTGTCTGCTGGGCGTGGCGTGGCGGCGGCGCACGGAGGGGAACGGGGGGGATGGCAGGTGCAGGGTACAGGAAAGAACGGCTGCCTTCAAAAGCGTTCGAACAAATAGGTCGTCTACGCTTCGGAATGCGGGAACTTTTTATATTTCTAATGTTTTTTTCTTATTAAGGCCTTGTTTAGTTACGATTTTTTTGGATTTCGTTAATGTAGCACTTTTGTTTGTATGTGGTAAATATTGTTCAATTATGTATTACAAACTAGGCTCAAAAGATTCGTCTCGTAATTTACAGGTAAACTGTGTAATTAGTTATTTTTTCATCTATACTTAGTGCTTTCTGTATGTGCCGTAAGATTCAATGTTACAGGAAATCTTGAAAACTTTTTGGATTTTGGTGGAAACTAAACTAGGCCTAAAAATAAACTAATTTTCATGATTTTTTTTAAATAATCCGTTGAAAATTCCTGAGATCCTAGAAACTCTAAAGAAAGTTGGTCTCCAGCCAAGCGCAACGAGATCTAAATAAAAAATGTGACCAAAAGGGGTATCAAAATTTTTATATTATATACACGTAGTAAAATGTCGAAATTTCGGTAGATCAAAATTGTCTTGCTAACAACAGAGAGTCAGCTTAATGGGGGGTCTCACTAATAACAGGGTCAGGATTGTATTTGGTTTAAGATTTAGATGGTTTTATCTCTGTATTTCATTGAGAGAATAAGAATATTCATATTGCATATTTGTTTTAAAGGAATAAAATATAATCATTATTCCTTATGTGGTAGACAATCACCAATGGAGTCCATATATGTCAATTTCTTCTATATTCTTCTATGCCTTTCACACGTCTAGCCTCCATTCTCAAGGTGTTCGTGTAACGCCCAACCCATTCATCACCGGCCCCACGCTCCATCACCGAGCTCGCACGCCCGTGCCTAAGGGAGTGTTCAACTACACTTTTACAACATCATAGCTAATCTCTCTCTTTCTCTTTCTCATGCTATGTGCATACGATAGTATCTCACTAAGAGGTTGTTTGGTTTTCCATAAAATGCAAAATATAAAATGTCAACTACTTTGGAATGATGAAATATAAAATATCAAAATTTTTAGAGTTATGTTTACTTGTATTTAAAATGCAGAATTTATTGCCTTCATTATGGCCTCTTAAGGCTATTTTGAGCTTTATTTTGTCTTTTAAGACCAAAATCCAAAATATAAAATGATAATTATTTTGCTAAAAAATTATGTTGTATTTAGTTTCATTATATAAAATGATGGACCAAAACTTAGAATTTTTTTTGGATGAAAGAGGAACTAAACACCCCGTAAACTTTTGAAGCCAACACTCTCATAGGTGTCTTGGTTCAAGAAAAATTATGTGAGGTTGTTCAGTTAATCTCTAATCCGAGAGGATTGAGAAAGATTTTTTGCTTGTAACTTGTAAGAGAGAAAATCCCCATAATCCTCTTCCAATCCTCGATTTAGAGCTAATGAAACAAGCCCGTAACAGGTCAGCACATAGCACAGTATTCTAAACGGACTCCCATTTTAGCCCGGCCCGACTGATCGTGCCGCCGGTGCATGCGCGCACACGGCACATCACCTCGCCAACGCCCATCTTCTTGGGCCGTCAGCCCTCTTGGGCTCCTCTGTTTGATACTACCTCTCATCTCTTCTCAACTCTCATGGCAGAATTTCCCCGTCCGCCGCCGCCGTCAAAGGCCGAAAGCGACGGTCTTGTCACTACTGGAGGTCTGGAGCTCACTGTTTTATTCTGTACAAGATCCAAGACAATAATTTACATATCCTATCGTACCCGGGAACCAAAACAAGGAGGATTTGATCTGAGAACGGAAGAAGAAGATTCAGATGTAGTATATCTGGCCGACGTTGAGCAGGCTCTCATGGGGCACGTTGAAGATGACGCTGTTCTCCCTGCACACTCTCCTCATGAAGGCGTACATGTAGTCGACGGCGAGCTTCTTCACGACGCCCGAGTCCCGCCGCGCGCGCACGATGGTGTTCCCGAGGATGTGCACCACGCCGGCGTCCTTGCACCGGTTCAGGAACTCCAGCTCGTCGCCCACCGTATCGCCGCCGCTGGCCAGCCCCACCGCCGACGCGGAGCACTGCAGCTGCAGCTGCAGCCGCAGCCCCCTCGGCGACTGCGCGGCGGGCACGATCGAGTCCTGCGACGAGAAGCTCAGCTCGCCGCCGTTGGAGCACATGGTCGCGCAGGCCCGCTCGCCCTGCAGGAACGCCGCCTGGCCGCGGCTGGAGCTGGTGATCTGCTCCGGCACGCTGAACTCGTCCGAGTCGGAGTATCCCTCCATCATGCTCTCCAGCCGGACGAAGAAGAGGACGCAGTCGAAGAGCATCCTCTCGAAGTCCTCGTCCCTCTTGTGCAGGTCCTTGTACCCGTACCTCGCCACGCACCGGAACATGTGGAAGTTCTTGGGCCCGATCCGCCGCACCAGGAACCGCTCCTCCGTCGGCACCGTGTACACGGGGAGGTACTTGACGCACACGAACACCACCACCGAGTGGATCGCGGGGAGGTTGGTGATGAAGTGGGAGAAGATGTGCGGCACGCCGCTCGCCAGCTCCGTGTACACGAAGCCGATCCCGGGGACCCTCACCAGGCCCAGGCTCGGACCCAGCCCCAGGATCCACGCCATGGACACCTTGCTGTGCATCTCGAACTCGTACCGCTTCACCGTGCAGAAGTGCCACACGTACATGATGGCGAAGAAGGCCGTCGCCACCACCAGCGGCACCCAGCCGCCCTGGTCGATCTTCAGGATGCACGCCACGAAGTAGGGAACCTCCACCATGAGCGACAGCACGATGAAGGTGACCACCAGGATCCAGTGGCTCTTCCATACCAGCAGCATTATTGGCACCATCAGGAATGTCGTAACTAGCATCACTATAACCACTGCAGTACCTGCTCATTCATTCATTCATTCATTCATTCATTCATTCAATATGAAAAGCTGACGGTTAAGTGTTGTCTGATGCATTATGCAGTGCAGGTCATGTCATGAAAGTTCAGCACCGCCTGTTGTTTGTTTGTTCTCATTTCAGAGAGAAAACGATATATTTTGATTCTCAGAGGAGAAGGAAAGGAAGCCTTACCATACGCATTTCCTATCTGGCTTTGGTTCTTGAATCCAGCAGTTACAGCAATGCAGAGAACCAGAAGGATCCAGTTGATGTCAGGGATGTAAATCTGCCCAAGGAATTTCTTCGAGGTGTGGACTATCTTCACGCGGGGGAAGCAACCAAGTGCAAGAGCTTGCTTTATGATTGAGTAGGTTGCAGATATGGTGGCTTGACTCGCTACAATTGCTGCAGCAGTTGCTATGACAAAGGCTGGCCAGTATATGGCACCTGCAATGATCAAACATATCACTATCACCACCAAATTACAGAAAAGCATTAGTACACACACACAGTGACTATACGCACTATCAATAATGCGTTATGCACTATGCTACCAGTGTGCACCTAGCAGACATGGTGTGGTGGCACACGGACAGCTGTGCCTTTAATTTAGAACTGAATAGGATTGTATGATATCGTAGGTGAGGGGGACCTGGAATTGACCGATAGAAGGCGTCAGCCACATGTGTTTTGTTGGAAATTATGTAGGCAGCCTGCCCTGTGTACGCCAGTAGAAGGCATGGAAACACAATCAAGGTGAAAGCAATCTGCAAACATACTTTCACTTTAGCAAACATGTAACTACATACACATATGACCACTCGATACTGAAGGCATTTTACCTGAATTGCCAACACAGGAAAGTGACAGAGATCAGCAAATAACGCTTCAGTTCCTGCACAGAAGAAAAAAACACTTTGCTGATGAAACATAGCAACCTATATTTCTTAACCCCCACCCCCCACTCAAAAAAAGGCAAAGTGATCCAACTCTGACCTGTGATGCTAAGCATGATTCCTCCCAGAGACGTCCAGACATCAGAATTCCTTCTCCGTTGGAAAAAGCGGTATATATATATTGGGTTGTATGCTTTTAACACAGAGTTATCATACTTGTGTATGTTTATAGCTCCGACGCTTCCAATTAGGATGAACCAGAGGAGAACTATTGGTGCAAAGAGCCATCCCACTTTATCTGTTCCATAGTGTTGCATGCTAAACAATCCAATTAAGATGACCACAGCGACGAGCACAACAATATCTGAAAGATGCAGAGGAAAGCAATATCAGTTTTACTTGTCAAATTATTAAAAAGATAGATTGGGACTTTGGAACTGCTGTAGTAAAACTGAAAAGGATTGATGTGTGATGAGATTGTGATGCCTACATCAACAGAAACAGAAATGCACTACAGTAATTTCCTTCCACTATTGCAATAAGAACAAGCTTTGGTTTGCTTGCAATATCTTTGAATAAAAAATCAATAAGTTGCAGTACACAAAAAAAAGTAATATAAAATGGGAAATACATACCAGTACTCATGTTCTGATTCTGGACCTTAATGCCACCTGATGCAGAAAGAACTACAGAAATCACAAAACCATAAGTCACATCCTAAAAAACATCAGATTTTAGTCAAAACAATGCGATGCTTAGCATTGTAAAAAAAGTGACAATGAGTACCAGATATAGCAGGTGTAAGGATCCCATCTCCAATTGCTGTACAAGTACCAATTAAAACAAGAATAAGAAGAATGTTTCTTTTATATGCATGTGACTCTATCCATCTCTTTATTTTTGCTGCAACTGAATTTTCTTCATAGGTTTGCCGACTATATGTCGTCAATTCCTCATCGGTCCTGTGTTGATTAGGTATGGTGTTGATCTTTGCATGACGACATAATAGGGAATAAAGAGCAAATGTACCGCCTGCAAGAAAGTGCAACATGTTGCCATCTTAGAAGTCACACACTATGCAAACACTGAGGAGCAGCAAAAATATCTCAGGTCAAAAGTTTAATCATTATATAAATGCACTTTAGCACCCTGGCATCTCTGAAGGAAAAAAAAAGGTATTCTTCTAACAAATTCAAGAGGTGTGATATGTCAAAAGTGTTATGTGCTATCATAATTCCAAAGGATTTCTAATGTATACAAATTTAGTTCTTTGAGAAGTATTGCTGGTAGTAATTCACTTTTTAAGGCATGCAGATCTTAAGGTGTTGGTTAGAAATTTCCTTTAAATAAAAACTTGGTTGCACATTGTTGTCTGTCTGCAGTGAAGGTGCTATTGGAAAAAGTGTTTTCTGTACTTTGTTCTTAGTATTTTTTCTTTTTGTCTCATCTAATGAAACTTAACTTTTCACAAAACTCTTGACATCCTTTCAAACAAAATAGGAATGTGAGGATCAAGCATCTTACCTTGACCATTGTCATTTGCCCTCAAGACAACAAATACATACTTCAGAAGTGGTATGAGAGTGAGGGTGTAAATAATCAAGGAAAGAGCTCCAATAACATCCTCATCCTCACCCTCACCTATTCCACGAGGAAATATATTATAGAACACATATAAAGGTGACGTGCCCAAGTCACCAAATACCACCCCAAGGCTCTGAAATGCCAGCCGTAGTAATAAAGCTGACGAGAACTTCTGCATGAAAGGAAACAACAGTCAATAGAAATTCTTGATTTAGCAGCCTATTTACTAAATCACAAACTAGGATTCTTCTTCCCCGAACCAGATATTCTTCTGGTAGTGATTTCATTGGATGTAGAATGAATCATATTGTTTAAAACAAAAGGGCTCCTTAGGAAAGATGGTAATATGATCCCAGGAGTCGAACCAAGTTTCTTCAATCATCCTCTATAGTTGGAAAGAATACATGTTCGTGCAGTCAACAATGCAGCGGTGTTGAAATAGTGCATTTATCCCAGAATCTAGATGGTTCAGAGAACGGGCTGCACATGCGCAATGAGATGGATTGTCACACGCAGACACTAATCTTACATCTACTGCAAGTCGGCAAGACTGCAAGTATTGAGGAAAAATTCAAGTCTTGCCATCTTGGCAGCAAAAACAAAATCAACATGAAAAGACTGAAAAGAGAGAAAATGGCAGACCTTTTCTCTGTACATATTCTTCAGCCTGCCCGCCTCCTCATCCATGGGTTGATCAAGGTTCTGATCTAGCTCCCACATGCTTCCCCGGTTTGTCAGCTCACTTTCTGACAGCGATGCCATTGACCTCTAACCTATTCTCCCCTCAGCGACAGTTCCTCGAATGAAAAATCTTGTCCTTGGAACCTGTACTCAGAGTCCACAGGTGCTTGATCTCACACTCGAAATCCAGAGATTCCAGACTCGAATCTCGTCATCAGCACCGGCGCATGCATTCGATTCTTGGTGTTTGCAAGCACCAAGCCTTCCAGCCAAATCTCCGCACTCAACACCGCTTTGGTTATTGCAAGAAACGAAAATGGAATCTTCAGTCCGACAGTGAAGCGCGACAAATCACACCAACCTCACAGCACGGACCAAAATCAAGAAGCAGAAATGGGCCACTGTTTTTCTGTAGCCACGAGTAATCCCAACCAAAAAAACCCCAACCTTTCCTCTGACAAGCTCACCAGAAATCGAATTTTGACGCCGCTGGCGCCGCAACCGTCCCCGAACAGGCGAAGCACGAGAGCTGCGGAGGAGGAGGAAGACGAGGAGTTGAGGTGGAGACTGGAGGAAGCAGCAGCAGCAATACCCAACCGAGCGGAGCAAAAGAAGGCAAGAAATACTGCCAGGAGCAGGAGCAGCAGATGTCTAGGCACTGCGAGGAGCGGAGGCAGGCAGGCAGGTGGGGCGCCCCACCCACGAATTCGGTCCAGAATTATGACAAAGAGCTCCTGCCTTCGGTTACGAATGATTGCAAGTTTGCCACTACTCAGACTAGGAGAAGAACAGAGGAAGAAGATGAGAGAGAGAGAGAGAGAGAGAGAGAGCTCAGACAAGGAGAAGAACAGAGGAAGATGAGAGAGAGAGAGAGAGAGCAAAGGAGAAGTTTTGCGCTTCTTGCTGCTGGTTGCTTAATGGCTGTAGACCGGACTACCGGACTGTAACTGTAACTAAGAACCTGTGGGTCATGACATGGCAAGTCACTGTCAGCCATCAGGTCTGGTAGAAAAAATAGTTTTTAATGGCTTTGATTCTGCTTCATAAATTATTTGAGTAATCAGCTCCTAATCTACCTGGTGATCTGAGGATCCATATTTGTCACCGTCTCTCCTTAGTTAAACTAGTATTTCGTTTCAGTTTCACCTTGTCTGTTAGTAGCCTGGGATGGTATGGCAGTTGTTTGCTCACTTGCAACTTGGAATATCTAAATTTTGTGGTTTGACATTGTTGATTTCTATATGCGCTGGGATTTTCTATAGTATCTGGTCATCTGGAGTTCCAGTAGACTACCAACAACAGCCAATAGTCAGTTAGTGGGGTACCATTTTTTAAGTTCAACGATGTACAATCTGATCCAACCTATTTTAATACTACCGTATCTCTATTTTAATACTGTACTACCGTATCTTATTATCTTCACTATATTTTATACTCTTGGTAGCAAAGAATAAAAGAAAAATATTAAGCACAACGTGTACCTGCCAGTAACTAGTAGATGGAATTCATACAAGGGATCATTTATACATACCTAGGCCTTGTTTAGTTCTTTATTCAAAAGCTTTTCATCCATCACATCAAATCTTTGAATATATATATAGTGAATCTAACTCATGGTGTATTAAATATAGATACAAATAAAAAACTAATTGCATAATTTACCTATAAATCACGAGACGAATCTTTTAAACTTAATTAGTCCATGATTGAACACTATTAATTGCTAAATAAAACGAAAATGCTACCGTAGCTAAATCTAAAAACATTTCGAAACTAAAAGGCCTTGCTAGAACTCTCCCCGTCCATGCTAGCTAGGCATGGCTGTCCTTTTCTAAAGATTTTCGGTATTAGTTTGCTTACAAACATTCATTTTTTCAGAGAATTAAAAAAGGACTATTTCGGATGAAACAGTCACATCTGCCACCATCTGGTCCCTTCGGGGAGGCCTGCCTTGTTTAGTTCCACATGAATTTTTTTAAAAAAAATTCAAGATTCTTCGTAACATCGAATCTTACGATATATACATGAAACATTAAATAAAAATAACTAATTACATAATTTGTCTGTAATTTGCGAGACAAATTTTTTAAGCCTGGTTAGTCTATGTTGGACAATAATTCTTAAATACAAATAAAAATACTACAATAGTCAAATCTAAAAGGTTTTTAGATCTAAACAAGACCCTACTTTGCTGGTAGCCAGCTACTAGGCTGTAGGAATTTTCCTGTGTCTGTTTTGTTGTGTTCCATACTATATTCTTCAGATCGAACAAAAGGCGCTGCAATTATGCAAGGGAATTGGAATGCAATGCGATAATTTTGCTAAGTAATAATGCAGGGAATTATGCCCGGGAACTAATTCCTGTGACCTTTTCTCGCCACCAACAGATCGAAAAATGTTTTTATTTGCAATAATTGCACGCGACTTACCACCACATGTAAAGACACAAGCCATTGAATCAAAAGGATTTATTTTTTGGTAGAAATCCCCTAGTTCCCGTGATATTCGAGACTACTCCACAGTCCATACTAGTACAGTCAAAGTACTATGTTCGTTTGAGCTTATCTATTAAATATATCAGCTATTCAGCAATGTTTTTTATAATAAATTAGCTAACAATGTTTTTAATTATGCCTTTTTCAGATAAATGAAAAGGCTCTTTCATATTTGCAAGCCCTGCCTCTGGATGCCTTTTCTTGCTTTCATTCAGGTTAGTTCTGAACATGCCAAGATTGGCGTCAAGGCCAGCAGGAAGCAGCATCCGAGGCATGCAGCTGCTGAACGGTGACTCGGTGTGAGCGCGGCAGCTAGTGCAGGTGCAGCCACTGCGCCTACGTCACGGCTCATTGCCGACATCACCATAGGTACGCATGCATGTAGTATGTGATGTTTATCCATACAAGGCCTTGTTTACTTCACACCTAAAATCAAAAAGTTTTCAAGATTCTCTGTCACATCGAATATTTCAGCACATACATGAAGCATTAAATATAGACGAAAATAAAAACTAATTACACAGTTCAACTGTAAATCGCGAGACGAATCTTTTGATCCTAGTTAGTCTATGATTGGACAATATTTGACATAAACAAACGAAAATGCTACAGTAGCAAAATCCAAAATCTTTTCGCATCTAAACAAGGCCAAACTTGATGCAGAAAGTGACGCTTGTGCCCTCCTTTCATTTGAAAAAGGAGCATGGCGCAGTGAGAGCACCTGAAAGGAATGGATGGCCATGGCCTAACCTAGGCAAGAGGACGCCGTAGCCCACAGCCGAAGTCATGGATAGCCTGAATGGCTTCTCTGAACGAGTGAACGATGGCATGAGAGTGTCAGTGGATGTCATTCTCTGCAGGTGGTGTGATGCATGCTCCACCATGCCACCATATAAGCTTTCTTGGTGGGTTGATACTCGATGATAGGATGAGTATTCCCCTCTTCTGCTCTTCATCTAGCTTATTCTATTTTTTTCATGTGTGTGTGCGGGCGTGTGTAACACTATGAGTAATAATTACTTTCCCGAATCTAAATTATAAGACGTTTTAATTTTTCTAGAGATAAATAGCTTTTGCTATATATTTAGATATACATTATATTCAGATATATAGTAAAAATAATATATCTAGAAAAGTTAAAACATCTTATAATTTAAAACGGATGGAGTAACTCTTCTCGATCCAA
Source organism: Sorghum bicolor (assembly GCF_000003195.3). NCBI lineage: Eukaryota > Viridiplantae > Streptophyta > Magnoliopsida > Poales > Poaceae > Sorghum > Sorghum bicolor. The sequence goes on from NC_012875.2 coordinate 56,207,342, forward strand.
ATAGTCCAGCTAATAGTTTAGCTAGTTGTTAGCTAATGACCAAGTAACAACTATCTTAATAATTAGGTCAAACTAGCTAATAACAGCTAATAATACTTAGCTGGCTAACTATTAGCGGCTAGTGGATCCAAACAAAATCTATGTTGGGCTATATATAAGCTATCTAGCTTCACCGTGGTCAACTGCACCGAGCAAAAGGCAAGAGAAGAAAGGTTGTTCCTAGTGGAGTAGTGGTAGTGGAGACATATCTGTTTCACACTGTGTTGAGACTTGAGAGGTACATGGTAACTCAACATATTTAAAAATATCTCTTTGTTGTCTTTTGAAACAAAAGTGAAGGGCGCTGGTTCTTTTCGAGTCAACTTGTAAACAGTTAGCTAGATGATGTTAAGTTTTATGCTGGTAATAAACTGCTTTTTTTCTTTCTTTAATGATAATAATTCTTTGAAAACACACCCTCATACGTGTCAAATACTAATGCATGCAGAGAAAGCAAGGAGTGAGAGTGAAGTGCGCTTTGGCGACTAGCTAGTTAGTCTTACGCGAACTATCACAAAGCTCCAAAGTATGGTGATTACCATGCCTGTCGCTATTCCTCTGGTAAAAAAATACTTTTTGTATTTGATTTTGCATAGTCTTTTGTACAATCACACTAACATCTATTCTAGAATATATTGTTAAAAATGTTCTTCAGATTTGTGAGAGTTTGCAAGTATATTTGATTATAAATCTTCTAACTTAATTAACATTTGAAAAATAAATCAAAAGTTATTGATGTTTTCTCTTGACCAAATCTCCTCTTAAATGATGTGTTTTTTTTTTGTGACCAAAGGGTGCTAGTTTGATGTTTCTACATTATGTGTATATCCAAGACTGAACGCGACACAGATATAGTGAGAAATTGATAAAGAAAAAAATGTTAGGTTTCATGTTTGAGAATAACTTACGACATGTTTAGATAAAGAAGAAAATGTTAGGTTTCATGTTGGATTCCAAGCAGAGCATTAATCCATCATGAGCACCTAGGCATCAACAAGAAAGAAAAACGAGAAATAAAAATAAAAATAGTTTGGTGAGCCAGTTAGTGATGCACTTCTGCAGCAAAAGGAATCATTCTTCTTAGGAGTCCAACAACAAGAGCATGTGCAAGAGGAATTTTGCATTATGCACTCACGGAAAGCTACAATTTTTGGTCGCTTACAAACACTGCATGCAGCACAATTATTTGAGTTAGTTCTTGCTCGTCCCCAAAAAATAAATCATTAGATTTAAAATTTGTTTCACACAAGGCCTATCATTGTATCCTTCGGATTAAAAAGGTTGTCCACGTATATCATCTACTCAAACGGCGAATGTTTCACATGTTTCCTACTCAAACTTTGTTCAGTTCAGGAAAATTTTTAGTTTTGGTTACTGTAGTATTTTCGTTTATATTTGACAAATTTTATTTAATAATAGACTAACTAGTCTTAAAATATTTGTTTCGTAAATTATAGATAAACTATACAATTAGATTTTGTTTTCATCTATATTTAATGCTTTATGTATACGTTCAAAGATTCGATGTAATGAGAAACCTTAAAAAAATTTAGAAAATTTTAGGAACTGAACAAGGCCTTAATGATACCTGCATGCATAGTTAACTGAGACAGACTCAACTGGCCCCGGATTTCGCGAGAACGGGCGAGCAGGTAGTATGCATGTGTACGTCACCTGTGTACGGCCTTTACTTCAGGGGTACGTGGTAAATTTGAATATATCCCCATGTTAACCAATAACCAAGTAGTACGTTTTGGTCTTAAGAATGTCTATCCAAATAAAAAATAGAGAGATAGTACTAGAATTACTAGTAACTACTAATAGTCAACTACGTACGAGTACGATGTCAGAGATGGGAGCTGCGGAGCCGATAGATGCATTATATTATTGTTTAGGTAAAATCTAAAAAAATTTTAAGTCCGTCACATCAAATTTTGCGGCACATGCATAGAGCACTAAATATAAATAAAAAAACTAATTACACAGTTTGTCTGTAATTTACGAGACAAATATAATTTTTTGAGCCTACTTAGTCTATAATCAGATAATAATTATCAAATACAAATAAAACTACTATAATATCAAAATTCAAAAAAAACTTTTCGTAACTAAACAAGGCCTAACACATGGTGATTAGCTCGGTCGTGAAATAATAATCAAGTAAACACACGCCTTTGGGTGTGCTACCAAGGTGACGTGCTTCTGTCCTCAGAGCTTCCTAACCTAATTGTCAAACTTTGTATTTTGTCAGCTAGCATTTTTTTCCTCTTGTTTATTGGATGGAGTATATGGGGTTTGTTTGGTCTCTAACTGTGAATTGTCAAACTTTGTATTGTGAGCTAGCATGTTTTTTCACTTTTGTATTAGAATCATGTATATTAGAGTTTATTTGGTTGTTTGTATTAGTCTCTATGCAAACGTGTGTACAGTGCAATTAACTTTTATGTTTGCATGGTTGCCGTAGGCTTTTATGTGGATGTAGGATTAATTCCATGTTGTTCAAAACAGACCTAATGCATGCAATATTAGTTAGTACGTTAAATTTAGCCTTATTAGACAATGTATATTTGCATAAACGACCGACGAGTCACTAAAACATGTTTTCACACCATCCCCACTTCTACTAGAACAGTAAACCTCTACTTGAATATAGAGGTGACTATATACGCAACACAATATCGGCAGCAAAATATAATGTTACCAGATCGACGCAACTTGTTTATGTATAGGTCAATTAAACACCAAGCCGCGAACTGATTATAGATCAGCTGGTTAGGTTCCTTTGTTGTAGAACCTGCCCATCTAGATTCAAGTCCTCAACTTAAATTAGCACGAGTGTTCGTATTTTTCTGGATTGGAAAAAGTCTACATCACCCCCTGAACTATGGGGTGGTGTCTACTTTACTCCTGAACTACAAAACAGTCTAATTTACCCCATGAACTATCCAAAACCGCTCAAATCACTCCCCAGGCGGTTTTTTATGGCGGTTTTGCTACAGTACCGTAGTTTTGACTTTTTCTTTTTTCCTATTTGTTTTCATATAATCTTTGAAAAATCATAGTAAATCACAGAAAAATTATAAAATAGAAAATCAAATTTTGTTGGACTCCGCATGAGTAGATCTACGCAATGAATATATAATATGGTATACTTTAATACAGATTTTTTCTGTAGCTTTAAATTAGTTAGAAAAAATCAAATTTTATCTGTAATTAATTGGAATAATTCATAGCTGTAGCTTCTATGGTCCAATTGTGGTGAAATTTTTATGGTGGACTAATTATTCTATGCTTGAACTATAGTAAATATTTCATACTCATCGGATCATGTATAACTAAGTTTATTCAGGTTTATGCTTGTTAAATATAAATAAATGTATAACTAAGTTATACATGATCTGATGAGTATGAAATATTTACTATAGTTCAAGCATAGAATAATTAGTCTACCACAAAAATTTCACCACAATTGGATCACAGAAGCTGCAGCTATGAATTATTCCAATTAATTACAGAGAAAATTTGATTTTTCTAACTAATTTAAAGCTATAGAAAAAATTTGTACTAAAGTATACCATATTATATATTCATTGCGTAGATCTACTCATGTGCAGTCCAACAAAATTATTTTTTCTATTTTATGATTTTTCTATGATTTACTATGATTTTTCAAAGATTATATTAAAACAAATAGGGAAAAAGAAAAAGTCAAAACCACGGTTGCTGTAGGAAAACCATTGTTACTGTAGCAAAACCGCCATCAAAAACCACTCTGGGGGGTGATTTGAACGGTTTTGGATAGTTCATGGGGTAAATTAGACTGTTTCATAGTTCGGGGGGTAAAGTAGACACCACCCCATAGTTCAGGGGGTGATGTAGACTTTTTCCTTTCTGGATTTATTCCAAGATTTATCGGCATTATGCTTTTAGTGGTAGACGATGTCCTTGTCAACAACGAGACGCCTGTGGTGACTTTGTGAATCTCGCGATCTACCGACTTAGTCCTTCGGAGGTAGGGGTGAGTGTGCATACGTTGTGAGTGTCTATATTGTATTGTGTAATTCTAAAAAAAGAACACCAAGCCACTATGCAGAACAACTAAACACCAAGGCACTGCATGCGTTTATATTGTCTTAGGATAAGCTTGTTTAAGGTCTAATGAAAGCTAAGATCAATGCAAATAACCAATCACACGCACTAAGTATGGGTGTTTTTTTGAATTAATTTATATCTCACTTGGAGCCGTTCTTGATGTTGACAAATAGAAGCATCTGCAAGAACTAATTTTGTATACATATTATGCACTCAAAGAAAACTAGAACTTTCGGTCTCCTACACACAGTACTGCAGCGCAATTATTTGTGTTGATTTATTATATCCTTTGGTTCCAACTAATCTACCATGCATGATTGTTGGCTTACTTTTTCATTGGCCATACCGAACAAAATCCTCTTTGGTTGTATGTATTTGTCTCTCCATCATAGTATCAGATGACTTGCAAAAATGGTAGTATAATGAGAGTTGTATCTGAGATAGAGTTTCCTTTTTATATATTCTTTATATACACCAAGTAACGTGTTTGTTAAATGGTCAAAGAGAAAGGACGAGCGGGTAGCATACCCAGACATCCTTGTCTATATACTCCCTGTGTCCTATTATAAATGTCGTTGAAGCTTGCATCCAGATGCTCCCAACATTATGTAGACTTGTATAGCCTTGCGTCCAAATGCACCCAACGTTCTGTGAATCTGAATAGCTCAGAGCACTGCTAAAATGACATTTATAATAGGACAAAGGGAGTATGAATATATGACTTCCTCCGTATAGGATTTAGAGTCGTTTAGGACAGCGACACGATCTCTAAAATACAACTTTGATCTCTTATTTTTTATAAAAATATTTAGAAAAAAACAATATATGCATACTTTTATGAAAGTATTTTTCAAGACAAATCTATTCATATAATTTTCGTATTTACAAACTCAACAATTTAAAAGTTATTGATGATTTATATTCCTAATGTTTGGCACAAACTTTGTCCAAAATGACATCTAAATCCTATACGGAGGGAGTATCTTTGAAAAATTAATTAAGATTGAGCAACAATTCTCGAGATTAATAAAATCACCTCATACATTTTATTGTTGATACATGAGTTTGCCTACCATTGAAAAAACAGAGTCGTTAAATTCTAATAATAAAGTAAATCCAAAAAATACGAACAACTATATCAAGTTGATGAATATAATTAGCCCAAATGAGCAAGTTTTTAGCATAATCGGCTGAGCTACTTTTAGTTTGTTAATAACTTGATACTTGGTAGGATGAGTATTCCCCCTCGCTATAGCTTCTTATATATCCTTTCTCTCTGACTCTGAGTGTGAGTGTGACGAGAAGTCTTATAAAGTTTTGGGTTTTTAGATGTACCTGTGGGGGTATAAACTTCTATACCCTTACGGCTAGACTTGGGCCAGGAGGCTTGGCCCATTACGAGACGAGTTCAAGGCTTGATCCGATAGCCTGGAGTTTCGCGCAAGGAAACAAGATGTGGAGATCAAGCAGGATTCTAGTCGGTTAGAATAGGAATTGATATCGAATTATCCATGGCAATTGTAACCGACTAGGATTAGTTTCCAGATCTGTAACCCTGCCCTCCAGACTATATAAGGAGAGGCAAGGGACCCCCCTAGGACAGGATATTCTCTCAACACAAATCAATACAACCAGACGCAGGACGTAGGTATTACGCCAACTCGGCGGCCGAACCTGGATAAAAAGCTTGTCCGTGTCTTGCGTCACCATCGAGTTCGTAGTTTGCGCACCGTCTACCGATAAACTACTACCGTGGATATACCCCAAGGTACTGCCGACCAGCTTTCGTCGACAGTACTTAAACAAGGCCTAAGTAGGCAGTTTTAGGAAGTATTTGGAATGGAGGATTATTACCCTGATCCATCCAAGATTCCAAAGTATGGGTATTGTACGTACGCAGCATTATTATTGTGGGCCACTACCTGGGCACCAGGTGGCCGGTGGCCGTCTGTGGTCTCGCTCAGGCATCATGATGTGGTTGTGGCATCATTATATATCGTTCTCTCGGCATCAATCAACCAGCATGAATGCATGGCGCCGGAAGCCTGGCCTCTCGATGGAGAGCGCGTTGCTCTCGATCACTCATGTTGTCATGCATGGCGATGGCGAGAGATAGAAGACCGGCGGCCTCGCCTGGCGCCAAGTCGCGTGGCATATTCCGGCATATCTGGTCGCGGGAGTCCGTTCGCTGGTGAAAAGTCATGATTGAAATTATTATTATTGACTGATTTATTATAAGAGAAAAATACTATTAGTTTAAATAAAATACGACTGTATAAAATAAACGAACCAAGTCAATTTGGCACGACGCGACGGCGCGGCTCCTGTACGAGAAGGACGCACACGTACGCTATGTGGCTGATCGTTGAGGCACACAAACAAGGGTCGTCGTCGTGCTCGTGTGGCTGCGGCTGTGCTGGATTATTGGACTATATTTATATTTGTCCTACACGCAACACGCTGCCTGTATAGTCGGATAAGAACTCCGCCGCTGCGGTGTGCATGCGCTGACGTGGAACTGCCGGATCGGACTCCCGTCGCCGTCGCGCTCGCCGGCCGGGCACCCTGCTGGTTACAATAGTCAATCACTAGGGATAAAAATGGTACAGATATTTTCTAACCGTAATCAAGATTGAATTTGTTTAGAGAAATTCAGATCTATTCGTATCTAGATCCGAATATTCGACATCCGATAGCGTATCCGTATCTAAATATTTAAATAGTATATTTATAATATCGATATCCAATTGTATCTTATCCTGGTTGAAATTATTCGTACCCGAATTTAAATCCGAATCCGACTAAAAATATAAAAACAAATAAAATATTAATGATATCCGTCGGCATGTTTATATGGCTCTCTCTCACGGCGGCGGCAGCCTAGCTAGCTCGACGTGAGGGAGGACGGCGCGACAAAAGACTCTTACACCGAGACCGAGACCACGAAAGAAGAAAAAAAAAGTTCACCGAGACAATAAGGAGAAAATTCGAAAATCAGACAATATATATGTAACGATCTGATCATATAGAGTGATCAGACAAACTAATGGCGTCTAGTAAATTCACAACGAATTATTAAATAAAATAAAGCGTAAACAGAAAACTAGAAATAAATCCACAAACTCGTTTGAGTCGTTGTCTTCCAGGACGTACCACCAGCATTAGGATATCTGACTTGCAGTTCCAGAGAAGAGATCCGGTCTTAGATTTCCGGCGACGGAAGAATTTCACTGCGCGTGAACGGATCCTTTATAAAACGATAACGATACATGGCTAGCTGGGCCGGTTTCTGCCCGCTGCTTCAATTGGGCTGGAACGGTAATGGGCTGTGCTGGTGGGCAACAAAAACAGTTAGCAGTTGGGTCTCAATCCAAGTCCGCACTAAACCGTTTTTTGAATCAAAATGTACTCCTTTGCTTTAAACACTAGATATCAAGATCAATGGCATGGAGATCTCAATGGACAAGACTGTTCTTAGATCTACAACTTCAAATTTAACTAACAGAAGTCCGCAGACCATCAAGAATAGGATTATCTTTGAAGACCTAGATAGTACAAGACCTGACAAACAGTGGCATTCAAGAGCTTCCCATCTTAGAACAAGACCTGACATTTCAGATTGCTACATCTTGACCTGTTTATTTTAAGAAAATTTAAAATAAAACATTCTGGTACTTAAAGTCTTAAACCTGTTACAAAATGTCAAAACTTCTGAATTAATTGTAGTACTTTAATACAACATGTACTTTTTGTCTAATTTATTTCATAGATAATTTGATGTAGTACACTTCTAGCTTGACATATACTATAATGCTACTAAGAAATATGAAGATTCTTACAAGAGTGAAATGGCATTAGTAATGACAACTTCATGAGATAATAAAATTATTTTCGTCTGTTGCCTACATTTTCTGACGAACAATGTTATTATAGATAATTTAAAAATCCAGGTAGTTCAAAATTGAGAGCATAGATGATCTTGATTTCAGTGTTAGACGCTATTTATTTGATTCATTCCATCTCCCCCATAGTTAAAGTACGTATTCGAGTTTTGTCATTGAAATGTGAGAGGTTGCAGTGGCATTGTGGCAGGTAATGTTGGCAATGGGTAAATCCCCATCGGGTATGAACTACCCAGACTCATCCCCGTGACAACAATATAACACCATGGGTATCCCCATATACAGTGATGGGTAGGAAAATTTCCCTAGACCTATACCTGGGTGGGTAAATTAGACCCGGCGGGTCACCCATACCCGCCAAACATCAGTAATTCACAAGCATCACTCACGTAGTAGCAATTCACAAGCATCGTCACATAGCCATTCACAAGCATCGTCACATAGCCACCTCACCATATACCTAGCAAATAGCAACATAATAATTTCTGCTGCAACCACTAGTCACAACACCATAATAGTTCATTATCCATACAAATCACATAGTAGAGAGTAGTACTTTGCTAGCACTATATAGGGTTTCAGTGTATGGGCTACCGGTGGACTGGTGGCTGGGCTTCTTTAGTTTTGGGTTGGGTATTTTTCACCCATGGGTAAATGGGTATGGGGACTACTGGAACGTCCCCATACCCGCGTACCCAATGGGTAAAGGGTTTGCTCCGTTTGTGTACCCATGTGTACTGGTCTCACTCCATATTGATACCCTAATAGAGTAAATACCCATCGGGTCGCGGGTCGCGGGCCCCATTGACATCTTTAGTGGCAGGGTAGCAACTCCATAACACCCACCATTTGCTTGATCAAATGAAAAAAAATCCCAGGCTGGCGCGGCAAAGAGGCGCCCAGTTTTCTTGTTATGTGTTTATTTCTAAAATTGAGTGAAATGATTCCATTTGTCACACTAGCCCTAATTATTAGCTTATAAAAAATTAAGATAATACATCAACCCATCCCATTCCACAAGCTTAAAAAAAAGGAGGAGTAAACTGATTTATAACTAACACATCCCTCGAACCTGTATTTTGTTTTTCCTTTTTCACGTTGCAAATCACGTTCCAATGGCCCACTCGCGTTGCCTCACGGAGCCCGAAAGGATTGTCTCCCAAATCCCCCAACCAGAGGCGCGATTGCACCGAGGTCCGAGGGGCGGATCCGCGAGGGACCAGGGCGCGACAGCGCCGCCGGGAGCGGATACGGCGAGGGAACGACGCGCGACAGCTGCGGGGCGGGCAAACTTTTGATGGCAACCGGCAAGGCGTTGGTGACGCATGCTTCCGACGACGGCGATCTGGAAGCGCCGCAGGCCATGCGCAGGGAAGATCGCCCACCCTCTCTCATCAATACCGCCGGGCATGTGTGCTGGTTAGTCGCCTATCTGCTGCGCTGGATCTTCTACAAGGTGGACGAATGGCTTATCTACCTCCGCTCGAGGTGGAGGTCGACTACTACGAGTCCATAGACCAACATCTCTTCAAGCAACTTTTTAGGTAATCAGTAGCTTATGTTTTTCCCGCTAGTTTTCTTATTAGCAAGCGATCTACAAAGGGTATACGAGTGCTCTGCTCTGACGGGATCTAGTTCCCCCGACTGACCAGGAATTGCGAAAAATCCCATTATTGTTACTAAGAATCATATGCTGTTGAATCGAATTTGCTAAGATTAGTGATCATTAAGTTGCACGAGCTAGGTACAAGGTGGAATATTTGAGATTTTCGTAGCCAATTTGATTTATGGAAATGTCTAGGTTATCTGCCCTCCGCTGACCATTAGTCCTCTTTGTTTGAATATTTGTTTTATCTTGACAAATGCGGAGTTTGACACCTCTATTTTACATGTCACCTATATACTCTAGGTACCATGTATCACCTCCTGCTTGTCTGTCTGATTGCTCAAATTTGTTTGGGACCATCATCCCTTGTACCACCATGTATGACTTCCCGCTTGTCTGTCTGATTCCTCAAATTTGTTTACCCTTATTGCCAGAGAAAGTGGCCCGAAGTACTTGGAAATTCAAGGACAGCAAATGCAGACTGCAATACAATGCTTGAAATACTACAATGCTAGGCATCCGGTGATGTTTCTAACTCATTTTTCTATCAGAATTGATCAAATAAATGCTCTGGCACTCTCAACAGCATATTCATCGATTGCTTCTCTCGATCTGACTATGTTCAGGGCTTGGAATACGTACTTGCTTCTGAAAAGGTGATGCAAAGTGCAGGAACAAGCATGGCAGGAGGAGTCTGGGCTCATGGCAACTTTGTGGCTCGTCAGAGGAAAGCGAGGTGCTTCTCATTCCTATATGGGCCACGGACCCTCTTCTTTTTTGAGATGAATGGTTCTCCTTATCATGGTGGAATTGTAACATGTGCACCATTAGGTATGTACTATGAATTTGTGCCCACACTTTTGTTTAAGAAAAATCATGCCTTGTCTATCTAGCATGTTTTTTTCTTTAATAAAGATCTTTTGTATATACCACCAGTGTAGCTCGATGTCTTTTAGTAGACAATAATACTTAGCTTACCTTCAAAGACACTGGGAATTCCATTGGAATTGACTGCATTGCTTAGTTGGTCTATGCGTCTAGTAGTGCCAGAGCTCATGAGGTTCAATGACTTGTAACCTTGTCAAGCACTTGTATGGTGCCTTCTTTGTGGGCATATTCATTGATTTATGGCAAATTATTAGCTTTTTTAACATTAATTTATTTACAAGAGGGATAGTTTACAAGTACTTGATGAGCTTGTGTTTTGTTCTTGTTCTTGTTTTTGTTTCTTCTGGGTTTGCTATTGTATTGTAGGCTTTCAATCAGCCTGATATATATCTTGGTTTCTGCCATGTATTTTCAGATGAACCAGTTAATGAAGCATACAAGTTCCTAGGTTTTCCCCTTTGGTGGGCTAAACGTCGGAGTGGAAAATGTATATCTCTTTCTTCTCCTTCCTTTAGTCAGGATGTATATCTTGCTTTCTCATAAAATGTTGACTTCTGTCCATACCTTGCAGTAGCTATTCCTTGCCTTAATATTTGATTATTCCCTATGTTTTGCAGATGACTGTGTTTGCCTGATTTGTGGTTCGCGCTATACTGTCCAAGGCACTTGCTCAAATGTAAAATTCTCATGCGGGCATAGGAGGATAGATCGTCTTTGCAGGATGTGCTTCCGTCGATCTGAAGTCCTGCACCCTAGTCCAGGGGAATTTGCGCATGGGCATCAAATTGACGCCACATTTAGCTACTTCTCTGTAATTGCATGAACTGTGTCGGGTCCTAGAGGAAGCAAGGGTGTTACTCTTGCTACTTGATCTGGTGACCTTGCTACTTGATCTGGTGACGCGCGCGTGTCGGCCCAAGAAATCACACGGCTCCTCCGATCCTCCGCATCTTCTTTTATCCTCCCAGACACATCGCTCCTTGCTGGGCTCGCGTTTTTGGCTCCCTCGACGTGAGTACACAACACAACCGGTGCTGGCTGCTGGGACCTGGAATTAATCTTCTGCTTTGTCATTTCATCAGAGGACCGTGCATGGGAGCACTCTGCCGTCTACAACGCTGGAAGGCTGCCACACGGTGGACATGCTGGTACAATATATGCAGCGTGTGAAGACCTCCTCCAGTACTGAATAACTGAAGAAATTAACAATCTAGCTAGATACAGCTACAAGTCACAACTGTACAGATTAAACTAGTTCAGCATATTTTTCGCGATGGGAGGGTTCAGCCTGTTTTTTTATTAAGAGGTTGGTAACCAAATGTTACAAGAGTTTTATACAGTGGCGAGCGTCGGACGGAACACCTAGCTACTGGATCGGATACAAAATTTGTTTCTACATGAAGAAGTTATTTACCAATCCATATACCAGGTACAGTTGTTTGTTCAGTGAAACACATATATGATGGAATGACAGATAATGGCGGCAGACGATCAAGGACTGCACGCACGCTTCCAGCACATCACTTAGGCGCCCGTTGGCATCGCGGGCAAGCATTTGCTGCGTCATTTGCGGGCGGCAATGCGCTTAATTTCCCGTCTACTATACGCGACGGAGCTGAAGTCGACGCGAGCCCAGCTCGAGCCGAAGAAGCGAGCCAAGGAGCCGCTTTCGGGCTGCCGTGTGATTTCTTCGGTCCACACGCGTCGCCAGATCATCAAGCGTTGAGCTTGCCGGTGTGGTGCCACTGGACACTGGTGCACGAGTCCGCGCTCGCCGCGCGTCGTCGAACAGCGTCGGGTCTCCTCGTCCCATGCATATATATGACGGTGTCCGCGAGGCCCGCGTGGAACACCGTGAGCTGCGCGTGCGACGAGATCGAGCTCGACGCCGTGGATCTTGGCGAGCCCACAGGAGGAGTGTCGCCGCCGCGCTCGACGCCGGAGACGAACGGCTCGCCGGCCGGTGTCGCTGTCGACACCGACGTATTGAACGCGACCAGACCAGGTCCCCGCAGGCGGTGACGCCGCAGAGCCGGTGTCGCTGTCGCTGCCGGATACGTGAAGAGTACTTTCCCAGTCGAGGTACATGGTTACACGCCTTACACGACAAGGCGTAGAAAACAAAGCTGAATTCAAGTGTAGTACTAGCTATGTGTGTGTGTGTGTGTGGATTGCTTGATCAGTTCATTCTTACCAAGGGAATTGAAGAGCCATGCATGTCACCGGCCCGGCGTGTCCCGGCCCGGCGCGGCAGCGCCATTGCAAAGCTCCTCCAATGGAGGCACGTCATGTCGTAGGAGCCAAACTGGCGACGGAAGCCGTTGCAGAACACGTCGTCGTCTAAGAAGTGGACCCGGCCGACGCTCTTCACCTCCAACCATCGTGACGAGACGAGGTCGGCCTTGAACACGGTGAACTTACCACTCTGTGGACCATCAGCAACCTTGTCGCCGGACATGAGCACGGCAGTGCCAGGCAGCGTCTCGCCGAAGCGTTGCCGCGCCAGCGGCCTTGATGGCGATCTTGGCCCAGGCCACCTTTGGCTCTCCGGTGCGTCGTCTGACTCTGTCCACCTAAGGCCTTGTTCGTTTTGGCTCCACTGGACTCAGAATTAATCTTGGTCTAAACGAGAATGACTGTTCGGTTAATTTAGGGCTGAATTATAGCCAGCTTATTCCTAGCGTTTTTCCTGTATTATTACACAGGATCAATTCTGGGCCTCCTGCTCTCCGGAAGAAAAATAGGCCCGTTTTCAATATGCTCACTAGGTTTCATTGAATCACTGGGAATCACTCAATCCAGCCCAAGAAGAGAAACAGGCCCGTTTTGAATACGGAAGAAACGAACAAGGCCTTAATTGGGCTGGAAATATCGTCATTACAATCCACTCCTACCTACTGACTGGGCCTTCTTTATATCAGGGCGTGATGATCACTCGCTTTAATAAACGTGACAAAACAAACTTCATTGCGTCTCCAAGACTTTTCAAACATTCCGTCTGCTGTAAATTGTATTTTATTTAAATTTTGCTCTAAACCAGTTTTCTATAACTTTGATGAAATTTATAGAAAAATACATCACCATCTACAATGTCTAGGTTTTTTTTTTTCAAAGCGAGCACATCCCCATTCCCCATTTCCATTACCATAGCACCGGAAGTACAACAGTTTAGATTGTTCAGAAAAGAAAAGAAATAGATCGCTAGAACGAGCTAGAGTTTGACATCCGAACTGCCAACTAACTTTGATTACATGGAGAAGCAAAACCTAGCTAAAACAAACAAGACATATAACAGCAACACAAAAGACATGCCCTCCATGTCTTCGCTGGGGAGTCTCATGATCATTCTCTCCGTCTTGATCTGCTTCTTGAATCGTGTTTTCGAAAATTGCTGGCATTCTTGCCAGGAAAAAATATTAATATAGAAGAGGAAACAACCAGTACAAGTGAAAAATTGAAAACAAACAAACCAACCAAATGAGATATTTAGGCCCTCAAGGCAAAAGAGGCAAACGGCTTAAACTATAGACAAAATTTCTCGTAATTGCTTGGCTCCTGCACTACACCAAAGTCGAGCCTCTTCCTTGATCTCTCCAATCAACACCATTGGCGATTTGTATTGGTGCTTAGATATCCTTGCATTTCGCTCTTTTCAAAGCTTCCATGTGACAAGAAGTGTCATCAATCTTATTGTTTTACATAGAGAAGCAGTTGACATCCTAAGTGAATGCCACCACTGGACCATAGAATCCATGTTGTTCTATCCTTCATGGCTAGGAAATTTTCCGTTGGTTCAAGAGCATATTGCCAGGTACGCTGAGCAAGCTGTCTATTTCTTAGATGCAGCGAGCTTTCATGTAATTTGATCCTGAATTTCCAGATTTAATTCCACCTCCTGTGTCCTTGCCAAAGGCGAGTAAATTGGGTAAAAATGTTGTGCAGTATCAACCCTCAAAAGATTAATGTCCCTCATCCAATTACTATCAGTTAAAGCTTGTTGCACAGTTTTATTCTTTCTCTTGCAGATTTGGAAAATCAAGGGGGCCACGTTCTTTGGACATTCTCCATTCCACTAGGCTGAGTGCCTACAATGTCTAGTTGATTTCATTTTTCCATGAAATATTGTTTCGACGGAGTTTTTATTTATAAACTAATACATGTCGTTATGGTCAATACCAATTTTCCATTTCTCCTAAAATCTCAATAAAAGTTTCATTGAAGTTACAGTCAAAGTGAACTGTAATTTGACAGGAGGCCACATACATACTCCACGTTCCCCGCAGAAAAAAAACAAATTATGTGCTCCACGTTTTCCTCGAAAACAATTTGATCCACTTGTAGGCTTTTTTTCCTCGTGTCAAAGACAAGGCCACGCAATCTGTCAACCACCACAGTGCCCACTGCCATCTTCTTCCCCACCACCAAAGGACCAAGGTCCAAGAGACCAGGACTCCAAGGTATCCGGAGCGCGACCTGGGCGGAAGGCAGGCAATGGAGTCGCCGTTCCGCGCGGACCTGCTGAGGGGCAAGGCGGCGCTGGTCACGGGCGGGGGCTCCGGCATCGGCTTCGAGATCGCCACGCAGCTCGCGCGCCACGGCGCGCACGTCGCGCTCATGGGCCGCCGCCGCGAGGTCCTCGACAAGGCCGTCGCCGCGCTCCGCTCCGAGGGCCTCAAGGTGCGCACGTATCCTATCACCCGTAGACTCCCGCTCTACCTACCAATCTACCACTGTCGTGCTTATTTTCCTTGGCTCTCGTCGTCCGTTTGGGTTGGGGTTGGGGCCTGGGGGGTTGGCTTTTCTGCTGCCAAGTAGTGCCAGTAGTAAGATGACAATCGGGTAGTCGTCCAATGTCGTGTGCAAGAACTATGCTATTAAATTATTGGTTCAGTTGCTGTAATCTTACATTTCTCCTTAGTTGGCAACAAAAAAAAAAAAAAGGGGGGGGGGGGGGGGGTACATAAATAACGTGACACTTGAGATTAGGGTCACCTCTCCTCTTGCCCAGACAATATCTGAGGTCTTTCCTTGTACTAAGAACAAGAAGAAGAAGTGGTCACCCACTGGCCCTAATGGGATCTAAGGCGTGGTTTAATTGCCTACAAATTGTGAAGATTCACCTCCCCTGAGAGTTATGTGTTAGAGGAGTGGAGTGTAGAAAATAGAATCCTGCTTGGGTTGGTTTGAACAAGGTTGCTCACTTGCTATTTGTTTTTTCAAAGGATCATACTAGAGCAATTAGTAGGATAGAGAAATATATGTGTCTAGGCAATTCTTTCCAAGTGGACATTGTTTCATACCATATTTCAGTACTCAAGGCAATGTTTTTAAATGGCATGAACCTGGTGCCCTTGTTCTCTAGTATTGGAGAAGCAGAGGGGCTCTTCACAAGCTTGGGATATGCATGAACATGACGTTTTCAGTTGAAAAATCTAAAGTGAACAGGACTATTCTGTACAGTTGGTGGGATTAGATGGACAGAAACCCTAATAGATCTCATGGGACGCAAATACTGACATGAGGATCAACGTTTTTTTTTTTTGAAGCGGACGAGGCAGGAGGACTGCCTGTTATTATATTAAAAATAAGGTGAGCCAAGACAGGCCAAAAACAAAACTTCAACGTGTATATTAGGAGGATGAGGGATTTTGATGTAGTGATTGGGAACAGCTTTGCTAGGAGCACTCTGCACTATTGTACCCTTAATTACTTAATTTAGGATCTTTGATTTGACTCTATGAAGTCTATCATGGAGGATCTGTAGTCTTTACAATCTTTACTGTCTGTTCTAGAATTCTAGCATTTTTCTGCGTGATCAGACTTGTGAAGTTGTGAATGGTTTAAAGGTTAACCGGTGTAATTTTCATGCCACTCTAATTTAGTCTCCTTTGGTGATCAATGCAAATTCATAATGGTGCCAAAAAAAAAAAAGGAATTTGTTACTGCCTGAGTAATACTGTGAGGAAGAAACATTCGCTGAATGGCGAGTAATCTTGGTTCACCAAATCTAATGCATCAGTTTTTAGTCTGGGAAGTGGCTCTAATGTAGGAATGCATCTTTGCAGGGCTGCAGGCAGTCAAGCACTTTATACTTGTATCTTTGGAATATAATATTGCCTGTGCCTCTACTTATCAAATGAAATTCACAATGCCCCTACCATAATTCGGGTCAGTAACAATTCAGCAAACCAAGATTGCTGTGACTTGCAGGCTGTTGGTTTCGATGGAGATGTCCGCAAGCAAGAGGATGCTGCCAGAGTGATCGCAGCAACAGTTGAGCACTTTGGCAAGCTTGACATTCTAGTCAACGGTGCTGCTGGCAACTTCCTTGCCTCCCCAGAGGATTTGAAGCCCAAGGGATTCCGAACCGGTAGGTACTGCATCGTGACATGCCCTTGTTTTGATTCAGTGGTATTCTTCATTCAAGTTTTGTGTACACTGTTTACCATTATTACACTGGCTCTTACTAGTTTGTGCAGTTGTGCTAGTCTGCTACCTTAAGAACTACAGTTCTGTTAACTTTTGTTTATTATACTACGGTCCTTAATACTCATGTTCTAGAGAAGTTTGCATTGACAATATTTTCTCTCTGCAGTTCTTGACATTGACACTTTGGGTACATACACGATGTGTTATGAAGCCCTCAAGTATCTCAAAAAGGGTGGACCAGGGAGAGATCCTTCCTCTGGTGGCCTCATCATTAACATCAGCGCAACACTGCAATACACTGCGGCTTGGTACCAAATTCATGTCTCTGCTGCCAAGGTACTTGGACCTTCTCTGAAACTCTCTGCAAGAGAAAATTAATGAAGTATGCAACTTCTCCTGATTGACCTGCTTTTATAGGCAGGTGTTGATAGTATCACAAGATCATTGGCTCTGGAATGGGGAACAGATTATGACATTAGAGTAAATGGAATTGCACCTGGACCAATTCAAGACACTCCAGGAATGAGGAAACTTGCGCCTGAAGAAATGGGCAAGGGAAAACGAGAAACGATGCCATTATTTAAGCTTGGGGAGAAATGGGACATAGCAATGGCTGCACTCTATCTAGCTTCTGATGCAGGTTAGCCACTTGGCCATGTTCTTCCCTGTTTTCTGTCCAGATTATCAGAAGGCATTATACACGGAATTTCAGTTAGTACTGAGCATCCACTTATCTGAAAGTTAGCCAAAAGACTTGGTGCCCATACTTACTAAACTAACAATCGTTCTGTTTTATGTTCATGCATACCTTTTAAGTAGTCAGTGTAACCACTGTGGTTGATCTGTAATAAGTTTTAGCCTCATGTTGATGAAGAAAAAGAAAATAGCCTCACCTGAAAACCTAGCCATTTTTCTTTTGTTGATAACCAGACATTTGATGTGTGATACAATCTGATTTTCAGGGAAATATGTAAATGGGGCTACAATTATTGTCGACGGAGGCCTTTGGTTGAGTCGTCCTCGCCATATTCCCAAGGAGGAGGTGAAGGCACTCTCTAAAGTTGTCGAGAAGAAGGTTAGGGCCTCTGGTGTTGGGGTGCCATCAAGCAAATTGTGATGACACCTTTGACTAAGTAGCTCTTCGGTGTGTTCTGTATCATACTGTTGTCAGTTTGGCTAATGCCGCCAGTCCATGCACATGGCTTGTTAGCCGGCTGAGCAGTGTCCAATTTGCATTAGAAATAGTTGAGATCGGTATGGGATCCCAACCAAAAGGTGTTTATTGCCAAATATTCACATGTATGTTCAGATTGTCAATGAAAGGGTTATATTGAAGATTTAACAACTTGCATCCCCCTCTTCTCCGTGTTGCAACTCAATGCAAGTAATTCACACCAAGATGTGTGTAAAACATGGCAAATTGGCTGTCCGGAGTTGTAAGTACCCTCAAAACAAGGGAAATGGTTGAAATTGTATGTGTAATAACAAACATGTAAGACCTATGCATGTCTGCACAAGGTTTGAGCGAAAGAGATTTGAAGGTCAAGCACAAGTAGAGGTCCACTACATGGACCACGGTAGTAATGATAAGCCAATGCCTGTCGCAAATTCAATGGTTAGATTTAGGTCATGTTTAGTTGGCAAAAATTTTGGATTTTAGGTACTGTAGCACTTTCGTTTGTTTGTGTCAAATATTGTCCAATCATAGACTAATTAGAGTCAAAAGATTCATCTCGCGTTTTATAAGCAAACTGTGTAATTAGTTTTTTTTTCGTTTAAATTTAATACTCCATGCATGTACCGTAAGATCCGATGTGATGAGAAATCTTAAAATTTTTTGGGAAAGACCTTAACCTGCGAAACCAGTGGACAGATGGCCACCTGCACAAGCTATTGGGCCATCGTACTTCTGCTATGAGAATGTGGCACTACTCCAAAAGGTGTCCAGACAACTATATATCAAATTTTTAGCTTGTGCCATCGTACTTCTGCTTGCTCCAAAAGGTGTCCAGACAACTACATCAAGATTTCTGTATGGTATTTAACAAGAATTTTTGGACTAAAAATTCTTCTATGCTCCCACGAGAAAAGGACGTTACATATATTACATGCTAGTATGCCACTTGAGAACAGGTCACCTCTCATGGTCTCTAAAGAGATTTCTAAATGCCTCCAAACTTGTAGAGTTTGTGCATTTTTTTTTATGAAACAGGAGGGGGCAAGCCCCGGAGCTTGTGCAAAATTATTAGAGGATTCAACTCTTATTTCCTCTATTCCAAATTATAAAATGTTTTAGCTTTTCTAAATTCATAGCTTTTGCTATGCTTTATAGTGCATGTCTAAATTTCTCTCTCTACCGAATCGGCCCCGGGTGAAGACCAACCGAGCAAAGAGGGGCGAAAGTGACGCGGTTTCCTTCTCTAACTGACTGATCTTGGCGATCTTCTCCCTCGATTTTTCCTTCGTGCTTAGCGCTAGCACCTATCCTGTGCCGTGCCGTGCCGGCTTGGAAAACACGAAGGAGAAGATCAACGCCGAACACGGTTTTTTTTTGCCCTCAAGGGCATATGCTCCCACTCTCTCCACCACTGGATTCGCATCGAGAAGTGTGCAATCACACATCTCAAAGCAGATTCGTATTGAGATGTGTGTTTGCACACTTCTCAATGCGAATCCAGTGATAGAGATAGTGAGAGCATATGCCCTTGAGGGTAAAAATAACTTTACCATTATAAACAAGATGGACAGAGCCCGCCGCCGGCAGCCATAGCAGCCAACGCGAAACTTCAGCTTCCGCCGTCCTCCTCCAGTCCTCCCGAACCCAAACAAACCACCAGCCAACTGCCAAGTACTCGTTCGGTGCTTCCCCATCTGCGCCCGCCCGAGGTCTCCGGAACCGCGAGGCCGTCGCCGGCGCGCGCGAGATTTGAGCTGAGGAGGCTATGGAGTCCCCGTTCCGCGCGGACGTGGTCAAGGGCAAGGCGGCGCTGGTCACCGGCGGGGGATCCGGCATCTGCTTTGAGATCGCCGCCCAGCTCGCGCGGCACGGCGCGCAGGTCGCCATCATGGGCCGCCGCCGCGAGGTCCTCGACAAGGCCGTCTCCGCGCTCCGCTCCCAGGGCCTCCAGGTGCGTCCCCCCATCGACTCCCTACGCCGCGGTTCTTGGGCTCCTGCCTCGTAATTGGGGGGCGACCTTTTGCTCTCTCCTTATAAGTATACTGCCTTAATTAACGTTGCTAGCAGTTATGAAGTGCATTTGCTAGCTGTGCATATCGTATTGCTTATCATGTGACATGTGGTAAGGAATGTCGGTCGGATTGCTATTCTCTAGAATTAGTTAATTGACGAATGCAGTGCATCAAACCGAACAGCTTTGCTGTTTTCAGAACTGAATGTGCCTGTGCCAAACCTGTGAAATAAAAACCGTATCCGTATGCTAGCTCCCTGCAGTGATCTCAGTGTGCTCAACTTGAACCATAGTTCTTTTTCTTTGGGATACAGATATAAAACCAGTGTTACCCTTTAATGATCTAAAGATCGGTGCGACATGCAGGCTGTTGGTTTTGATGGAGATGTCCGCAAGCAGGAGGATGCGGACAGAGTTCTCGCTGCGACAGTTGCGCATTTCGGCAAGCTTGACATTCTTGTAAATGGTGCAGCCGGCAACTTCCTTGCTTCCCCGGAGGATTTGACGCCCAAGGGATTCCGGACTGGTACTTCCTCAAAGTGCGCTCTTGTTTTCCATTCAGATCAGTGGAGCTCTTTGTTGCCAATTGTCAGCAATACACTGAGTCTTTGGTTTGGGCGATTGCGCTTGCCTCTAGATCAGCAACTCCATGCCTATGCTAGATCAAAAACTTGTTTATTTTACTTTGCTTATTATTACGCTTTTTCAGAGAAGTTTGAATTGACCAAATTTCTCTCTGCAGTTCTTGAGATTGACACTTTGGGTACATACACAATGTGCTATGAAGCCCTCAAGTATCTGAAAAAGGGTGGGCCTGGAAAAGGCCCGTCCACTGGTGGCCTAATCATTAACATAAGTGCAACACTGCATTACACTGCGTCTTGGTACCAAATTCATGTCTCTGCTGCTAAGGTACCTGGTTCTCTTCTCTGAACCACTCCTTAATAAGAGAAAATAATTGGAATAGGCAGTTGTTTTTTTTTTGATGTATTCGTTTGCATAGGCTGGGGTTGATAGCATCACAAGATCACTGGCTCTGGAATGGGGAACAGATTATGACATTAGAGTCAATGGGATTGCACCTGGACCAATTCAAGACACCCCAGGAGTGAGGAAACTTGCACCTGAAGAGATGAGCAAGGGGCTGCGAGAACTGATGCCATTATTCAAATTTGGGGAGAAGCAGGACATAGCAATGGCTGCACTCTACCTTGCTTCTGATGCAGGTTGGTTCTGTTCTACATGTTTCCTAACCAGATTATTATAAGTCAGATACTCTCAGAATGTCAACAAGAACCGTGCACCACTTACCTGAAACTTGAAGGTCATATCAAAGATCTTGTCTACAGAGCTAATAGAATTAGGTAGCTATGTATTGTATTTTTTGTTGTTTTAGGTGTGATCTGAAGGAGTCAATAGAGCTGTGAAACACTTAGAATTCAGCTGAAACACAGACATTTGACATGTTTTGTAATCTTGTTTGCAGGCAAATATGTAAATGGGACTACACTAGTGGTTGATGGAGGTCTTTGGTTAAGTCACCCTCGCCATATTCCCAAAGAGGAAGTGAGGGAGCTTTCAAAGGTTGTCGAGAAAAAAGTTAGGACCTCTGGTGTTGGTGCGCCGACCAGCAAATTGTGATTGCATTTGTGTGATCTGTAGTATCAATCAATATTTTACTATGAAACTTTATTGTCTATGTGGTTCTTGTATTCTAACTAGCGAGTTTGTTTACGTGAGTAAGTTCAAATATTTATAGTACGTTTTCACTTCTAAGTTCCATTGGGAATGTTTTGATTGATAAGTGGTGCCAGCCAAGATGTTTGTCACCGAATGTTCACATATGTCACAAAATACAGCATTATTGTCCTTCATCTCTGCATATTGTTAGTGAGGATAAATATATGTGTGAAACATTGCAAATGGGCACTTCAGTTGTAGCTACTGCAAAACTAGGAAAGTGAGAGGATTTATATGTGTAACAAAACATGTAACAACTATAGACCATATACCCAGTGTGAACACAATGAAGATCTTCAAGAGAGAGAAAACCAGACGCTGACAGGCAAACAAAGTTGTGTGATTCTCCTCCTGTGCCTCAACTGCCACATGAGAAGGAGAGAATCATTTCTTTGCCTTATAAGTCACTATGATGGTGCCGTGAACTCCTTTGGAGGTATCCAGTTTAAGAAAAAGCTCTTCTACCATCTTGTTCTGCACTTCTGCTGGTCTTTGATCATGACTCATGGATGATGATCTAAACTCTGACTGTACCAGTTCACAAGCTTCTTTCTGAAAAAAATCTCCCCTAGAGTAAGGCTTGGGAAATCAAAGTTTCTGAACTAATTATGATTATTACATGAATTATTGCTTTCATCTTAGAACTTAGAGGCAGTATCTATGAAACGACTGATGGTATGTGTCTCTTTTAATTAGGATATTGAAATTTGCCATGATAACCGAAAACTGTAACCCAAGAACTTTAGTTTGGTGCCAACAACAAAATTATAGCAGGATATCTGTGAGATGTCATGTATTTGACTATGCCTGACATTAAGTAGGTGTGTAGTGTGGACCCGAAGCTACCTATGGAAACTGGAAAGCATTATTGGCCCTACTTATTCCATGTCTTGGTCAATTCTAGCCTTGCCATCTTATAGATGCAGCCTAGATGCAAAGCTCATCGTCTGCTATGGGCAGTTACCAGTCCACAGCACGGTTCTTTGTGCTTTTCAGCATTGCCATTTTCAGTCATCTGGTGCCATCTCTGATACACACACATGCTGCACAACATGCATTACTTGCAAGTAGTTGATTCACAAGGACATACTGTTGTTGGATGTGATAGTTTGCCTGATAGAGATTTGTAGCGTACATGCTAGGCTCAAAGTCTGATCCGTACATACTAATTGATAAATGAACAGACAATAGAAAGTTAAGTACTATAAACTTCGCCATTTACTTAATTTCTGCATTTGTAGTTTGATATTTTCCTTATCTGTGATATCTAGTGGGACAGCAGGACAGGTGATGGTGTGAACAATGACTTTCACAAAAATAAACTCGAGATGAGGAATTCTGTAGACCATGTATAAAGGCGACCAGCCCCCCTTTGCTTCCCTCTATCTTCAGAAGAAGCAGATACAGGTGATAGCACTCCTCCATGAAATCTCTCTCTCTCTCTCTCTCTCTCTCTCTCTCATATTCTCATCCGGCAACTTAGTACAAGATACAAGAAGAGTTTTTTTTTATAGACCTGCTCATGCTTTAATCCATTTGATCTTCATGAAAGTTTGATTTTTCTGAAATATAAGCACTACACACTACTAGCATTTGTACCTGTATAGATAAGTTTCCATTGAATCCTGCATGTGAAACTAATGCTTTCATCTCTCATGACTTTGATGATTTGAAGCCATTTGATATCATCTCTTGGTCATGCATATGAAATCTTTTCATCTTCTTGTGCTTATGAAATGTTTTCATCTTCTCAAGCTTTTTAAATCCATTGATCTTCATGAAAGTTTGATTCTTCTGGACCAACCGTTACTTTTGTTGAAGTTCACAAATTAGGGAATTAAATATAAGCACTGCACTGCACAGTTATACTATCTTTTGTGCCTGCATGAATAGCTTTCCAAGTTTCTATCCTATCCCGCATCTGAAAGACTGAAACTGTTTGTTATTATCTCTCATGATCTATACGTTCAAAAAAATCTCTCATGATCTAGGTGATTCGAGACCATTTGCTTTTATCTCCTCTCACACATATGAAATCTTTATTTGCTTCTTGTCATGGTTGTACTTTGGTATCCTGAAGCATGACTGTCAGCATATGTTCTGGTAGGTTGAATAGGAAAGAAGAAGCACCAAGCTGTACCAATGGGGCGTGGAAAAGTAGAGCTCAAGAAGATTGAGAATCCAACAAACCGCCAAGTTACCTTCTCCAAGAGGCGGATGGGGTTGTTCAAGAAGGCAAACGAGCTAGCCATTCTTTGTGATGCGCAAATCGGAGTCATCATATTCTCTGGAAGTGGCAGGATGTATGAGTACTCCAGTCCTCCATGGAGGTGCGTGAAAGTCTTTCCCATTTCATATCATCCATCCTTTTGTTCATTTTCATCTTTGAGGAGAAGTAGGAAAGTTTAGATATGACATAGTTCCAAAGATCATGTGGTTGAAGTTTCTTACTATCCTTAGGCTTGTTTAGTAGTCCTGCAATTTTACAAATTATTCTTTTTCATTTACTATCTCCAGTTGAACAAATCATGTATACATTGTTTTTCAATTTTTTGTGGGACATGTCTTGCAATATACAAGATTCAGCTTATTTTTTAGTATGGTTATGGTAAAACACGACAGTATCATGAGCAGTTTAAAACTGATTTGTTCCTACCAATTGTAATCTTTTAACTTAGCATACGACCTTTTAACTTAACATACATTGGTCTGCAAAGACAATGCGACATCGATCAGCTAAGTGTTACATACTGGTACCATGTTATGTCATTTAGTTTCAATGAAGACATCCTTCCATAGTGAGTGACCGTCTCGAGTTCTGTATCTCCAGTTAAACATTCTTAAATCATACATTTATTGTTTCTTTTTTTTGTTGCAGAGTAGCAAACAGCTTTGACAGATACCTGAAAGCCCCTAGAACTCAGTTATCATTTTTATGGGCAAGTAGAGTTTTCAGATGTGGTGTAGTCACCAGTATGTTGTTTTGTCTTGTCATATTTTTTCAAGACACACCTTGTGGTAGGAATTTCTGAAGCTTGTTTATTCTGCTATAAGGTTTTTGACTTTAGTAATGACATCAAAGTTTCATGAGAGCTTCAGAAATGATTTGTAATCATTCTTGCCAACTACAATCTTATAATTTGGCATACATAATGGAACCTTTCTAACTTAGATATACAATTTAAATTCTTCAAAAAGAAGAGATGATGATCAGGTGCATGGTGGTATAATACTGTATACTGGTATCATATTGCTAACGGGACCCTTTTTTCACGGTCCATACTAACAGTTGATAGTTTCTATAGTAATTCTTTATGACTGAGTGCCGATCAGGGGTTTTACAAAGTTTTTATATCATATATTACTGCTTCTTTTGGTTGCAGAATAGCAAGCATCTTTGACAGATACCTCAAAGCCCCTAGTACCCGTTTTGAGGAGATGGATATCCAGCAGGTACGCCAATTCTCTTGAACCAAGACACTGATCTCTGTGTTTCCACTGATGTAACCTGACCTAATATTCTCCCCTCTCATTTTCCATGAAGAAAATCATCCAGGAGATGACTAGGATGAAGGATGAGAGGAACAGGCTGAGGATGATCATGGCACAGTACATGGGGGAGGATCTGGCCACATTCTCCGTGCAAGATCTGAGCAACCTTGAACAGCAGATCGAGTTCTCGCTCTACAAAGTTCGCCTGAGGAAGGTAATTAAGCACTGACTAGCACGCCGACAGATAGATTGATGGAGTAGCCTTGTAGGTTCTTAGTTCTTTATCCTATTGTTAAAAAAACACACTCTTGGGAGACGCCTCAGTGCTAACGTTGAACACCCTTTGTTTTGTTTCTGGCAGCAAGAGCTACTTGACCACCAGCAGCTGCTCGAGATCCGCCAAAGGGTACTCTGCATTCCTCCCTCTCGTGGTAGCCTGTACACATCGATCGAGTTTTGACAGAGTTCTCTTTGCTCCTGAATTTCCACAGGAGATGCACATACCAGGAGAGCAGAGCGGCTACCTATGCCTCATGGTAAGAAGACTGAAGACGGCTGGCCCTTCTCCTGACCAGCCTCACCAAGTCAAGTGATCACCTTGTTTGTTCCAAACCTTTTCTGCACCTGAATGGCTGTGACCTGTGATGAAAAAACAGAACCAGGCTATTGCGAGGGGGCAGCAGCAGCAGCAGGCTCAGGCAGGCGAGATGGCGGGAATTAACCAGAGGCCATTCCCGTGGTGGGACGTGGGGGCCAGTGGCAGTGGCAGCCAGAGTCAGCAGCAGCAGCTGCCCGGCCGGGACGCGGCGGAGTCGTCGATGACGGCGCTGCAGCTGTCGCCGCAGCTGCACGAGTACAGGCTCCAGCCACGGCAGCCCAACCTGCAGCAGGACGCCAACGTCCATGGCTGGCTCTGGTAAGCTCTGCTCTGCCTGTGCTGCTTTGCTGTTGGTTCAGAGGACTTCTGCATGCATATGATCGACCGTACGTACGTTCTCAACTCTGACGGACGGGATGGTGGTGTCGATGCCTGCAGATGAACGAGACGACGCTGAACATGCAGCTCCTCAGCTTGTGACCTGTTCTAGTCCTTGCAGTGTCTTCATTTTCCATAGCTTCAGCCAACGTGCCCTGCTGAAAATAAACTTACTGGAGTTCACTTAATTAAATTTGTGCTAGGTTGTCATCGCGGTTGCTCGTGTTGTGTAATTGGGGTGCCGTCAACGAGTAACAGAAGCAGTAGCAGTAGAAGTAACAGTAGTAGTAGCAGCAGCAGCAGGACAGCACAGCACAGCATCTTTGCCTATGCCTTGTTGCTTTTGTGCTGCCAAGGATGAGTCTGCGTGCTTCAAACGTTTGGCTTGCATAGTTACACTTACATCTGCTACTATAGTATATGATGTATTTGGTCCATGACTACCTACTACCCGGTCAAGGCAAGGCCGACATGCTACAACGGATCTTGAGTATGTTGAGCAATTCTGCCATAAATAAACCCTTTAATGCTAAATTGCTAATGTGCACCAGCAGCATCTCAGACGCAAAGACTGAACTGAATAGTGTGAGAAGGTTGCATCTCAGGCCCAATTTTGAGAACTACTACTTCCATCCCCTAATGAAATGCAATTTTTGTTACACAGTTCTAAATAAATATCATTAGATAATCATAAAATATATTTTGATAGATGTCTATTTAGAGTCATAAATGTTATTGATTTTTTGTATAAACTTCGTCAATTCAAAAAAGTTGATTCAATCCAAACTTAAAATTGCATCCATTTTAAGACAGAGGTAGTACAAATAAAACTACACATAGGCAAGTTTATCACACATTCGACATCCTCAACATGACTCATCTTGTCAATCAAACTATCTTGTATGCTGTCTCTAGGCTTATTTGGGTACTTTCATATCTACCTCAATCCACATATATTCAAATGAATTAAGGTGAATACAAGTATCCAAACAAATCCTTAAGCTATCCTTTTCACACAATAGTAGGCAAAATATTAGGATGTAAAGGTGCTTATTGTAAGTTTTATTCCTACACTCTTGTGAAAATAAATGCAAATACTACATGATGACTCAATCACTCAAACCATTCAGTACTCAACTACAGTGGATGAAAATTTGCTCACGTTGAACAAGGGTCAAATGTTATCTTACTTGCATTTAACAAGAATGAATAAATGTTTTCAAACCTCAACCTACACGT